>NC_064822.1:168246822-168871822 GCF_024166365.1 Elephas maximus indicus | reverse complement strand
TTGCCCAACTCAGCAAAAACATACGTTGCGTAGTAATTATTTTAAATGTTACATTTGCATTTCCCTAGTTTCTTTTAGAAAGGAACCCTGAAGGCACAATAGTTAAGCACTTGGCTGTTAACAGAAAGGTCAGCAGTTCAAATCCACTAGAGCCACTCCACTGGAGAAAGATGTGGCAGTTTGCTTCCCTAAAGGATTTATAGCCTTGGAAACCCTATGCGGCAGTTCGGCCCTATTTTATAGTGTCACTATGAGTCAGAATCAACTTGAAGGCAACAAGTTTGACTTTTAAGGAACCCTGGTGGTGCGGTGGTTAAGTGTTCAGCTGCTAACCAAAAGATTGGTCGTCCCAACCCACAAGCCACTCCACAGGAGAAAGATGTGGCAGTCTTCTTCTGTAAAGGTTACAGCCTTGAAAACCCTATGAGGCAGTTCTACTCTGTCCTATAGGGTCACTATGAGTCAGAATCAACTCGATGGCAAGGGGTTTAGTTTCTTCTGTGATATCAAGTAACAAGGTTTGTTCATGAAGAAGGAAGATGGTCATGGTTTACTGTACTTGCAGTCCTAATTTCCAAGTACTCAGTACTAAAATGAAAAGATGATGTTGGTGGCTTGTCTTAGAGGAGAGGATAGGTGTGCATTTGTCAAGTAACTGGTGTTCTTCAAGATTTCTACAGATTGACTATTTTAGTCACTGTCTTGGCAATTTACCAGTTGAAATTTATCTCCTGCTATTTCTGATTTTACATTATTTTTCTCAAATAGCCAACTATCCATCTACTTCTAACATAATTTTGGTACAGTTCTATAAAATAATTAAATTATTCTCAGCCAATAGACTATAGAATTGACACCTTTGTATTGTGGTGTTGGAGAATATGGAATATACCATGGACTGCCAAAAGAATGAACAAATCTGTCTTGGAAGAAGTACAACCAGAATGCTCCTTAGAAGCAAAGATGGCAAGGCTATGTCTCACATACTTTGGACATGTTGTCAGTAGGGATGAGTCCCTGGAGAAGGGCATCATGCTTGGTAAAGTGGGGTGTCAGCAAAAAAGAGGAAGAGCCTCAATGACATGGATTGACACAGCGGCTGCAACAATGGGCTTACGCATAACAACGATTGTAAAGACAGCACAGGACTGGGCATTGTTTCATTCTGTTGTACATAGGGTCACTGTGACTTGTAACTGACTTGATGGCACCTAACAACAACAGTGATAATAGACTAAAGGAGCCCCGATGGCATAATGGTTAAGAGCTTGGCTGCTAACCAAAGGATTGGCAATTTGAATTCACCAACCTCTCCTTGGAAACTCTATCAGGCAGTTCTACTCTGTCCTATAGGGTTGCTATGAGTTGGAATCAACTGAACAGCAACAGGTTTTTTTTTTGTTTTGGTATTTTAATAGACTAAAATTATCATAGTTATAATTCAGTTATACAAGCAACAGTACTTAATTCACCAATGATTTGTGTTCTAAATGTTTATAGACTTCAAGAAAACAGTTGCCTAGAAACTGAGGTCTAGGGACATTAATCTGCTTGCTAGGTAATTGGCTGTGAGGCCGCTGTAAAATTCACAGCTCCTTACTTTAATTTTCATTCTACTGTACCTACTTCTAAGAGGTACTTCCTTTTTCTAAGGAAAATATTTTATTTCTATTCTGCTGGAATAACACCTTTAGGAGTCCTAAGCATTGTTAAAACTGGAGTCCCCTGCCCTCCACAGCAGTAATTTAAAAATAATTAAAGTGAGTGAGAAAAAAACTCTTTGCTGTGAGTCGATTCTGACTCATAACGACCCTATAGGACATAGCAGCACTGCCCCATAGGGTTTCCCAAGAGCAGTTGGTGGACCTGAACTGCTGATCTTTTGGTTTGTAGCCAAGTTCTTAACCACGTGGCACCGGAAAAAGTTCAACAAAATAATCCTGGTTGTAAAAGGGAAGGAGAGAAATAAGGTGGCAGCTAAATGGAGAAGTGGAATTAAGATGGGAGAAATGGCAGCATATTTATGTACTGATGGGAATGATGGAGGAGAGAGAGCCAACTGAGGATGTGGTGAGGGGAATTTCTGGAGTGATATTTTTGAGTGGGCAAGAGTGAATGAAAGTGGAGCATTGGCTTCAGGTAGGAGCATGGACTTTTCCTTGTAGTAATGGAAGTAAGTCTATGTGGGCACAAAAACGGGTGGGGTGGGGTGAGGAGGTGAGTATGATGGTGGGAGCTTGTGGAAGGTCTCTTCTGACTGCTTCTTTATTTTCCAAGAAACATGAGGTAAGGTCTTCAATTAAGAGTGAAGGTGGTGGTGAAGGTGTTGGAGAATTTAGGAAAAGAAAAGGTCTGAAACAGTCATCTACGAGAGGAGGTGAGTGAAGAGCCAAGGCAAATGGAGTATGATTGCCAGGCAGGATCAAGGGCCTATTCTTCTCTCTCTGCCCCGGCACAGCAATAATCTCTTTGTGTTGTATCATTTAGAAATTGATCATATATTCAGTTTAATACTCCTTGGTTTTATCACCTCTAATATTTTTGTGTCAATGTCTCTTCAACATGATAGCAACCTCCTGAAGGTCACAGATCATGCCTTGTACTTCTGTGTGGCCCAACAGTATCTACCAAATTGGCTGGGTGCATGGTGGGGTTCCATAAACACCAACTTCACTAAATTAAAACCTCGAGTGCTACATCTTTAGGGTCAGAAACTGGCCTGGCATAGCAGAACTCACAATCCTGATGCCAGCATGGAAAGAGAATGTGGTTCAGCAGAGTTGGTTTTGAGCTCCTTGGCCTTTTTGGCTTGCTCCAACTCATGATTACAAGGGCACTGACTAAGATGCAACCATCCACACTGGAGAGGTGTCTGCCCCCTGTAGACTTCAGACTACAGAGGTCACTTTGGAAGATTTGCCATGTGTTTATTGTAATGTCGCCAAGCAGGCATGATGAAAGCTTACCTGGTCTATGGCAAATACAGTACAATTTTTATCTGTAGTGTATAGATGAGTTAGCTGAGATTTATCCTTAATCCATTTGCTTGCTCATTTTTCAAGAACATTTGGGTATTTCTTTCCCACCTCTGTGCTTTCAATTTATAGAAACTACAATTTCAACTAAAGAGAACATTAGATTTGGCTTATACTTCTCAGCTTATTCTGCCAGCTAAGAGGTTTAAGGAAACCTTAGATTTAAAATTTTTTTTTTATTTAAACCATGATTACTGTAACAGGTAATTTTCACACATTCACTTGGGTTTGGGGGGGGGGACTGCCTCTAGAATCTTATATTTCTAATTTTATTTCGACTTTAAATTATCTACCATCTCTCAAGTCCAGTCCACCTCCTATGTGAATTAAAAAAGAAAGACTTTGTGTTCATGTTATTTCATTAAAGCCCACAGCATCAACTATCCCTTTATGTTTCTAGGAGAACTTTCTTCAGAGCTGCTCAATGCCATAATTAATTAATCCAGGCACTGGGAAGAAGAATACAGGTGCTAGAGTGCTATATTTCCAGAAATATGCAGATGAGAAATCAACCAATACAATGGGGAAAAAAGATAGAGATAAAATAAAAAATGGTTCCTTCTGCCTCACCTGGGTCATCTTTGGGTCAATTCCATCTCATCTCTGAGTTAACTCTCACTACACTAGGGTATTTGACTATACCAGTAGTTATCCTATTTTATTTTCCCCATTGTGGTTAATGCTTAGAACCTTTTGAAATTATCTTTTTTTTTTTTTTGCATGTTTATTTTCTGACACACAGACATGTAAGCTCTGTGAAGGCAGGGACTTCGTCTTGTTCGCTAGTGTATTCTCAGAATCTGAAATGGTGCCTGGCACATAGGAGAGTTCAATCTGTTGAATGAGTAAATTAATGCAGAAATGAATGAGCGATCCAAATGCCCATTCCTCATCCATGCTGTTTTGTTCAAAATGCTTGTGCTGAGCTTTCCAGCTCAGCGCAGAACTCTGTAGGACAAAGGTGGGTAATTGAGTAAAGTCCCCCCTCAAGGAATACAGCAATTTCCAGTAGGATGCATAGCTCAGTTTGTAATTATACACCAATTAGTATGATTATTTAATTAATGACTGCCTCTCTGCACTAACATTACCCTGGGTGACACAACAGTTTGCCCTCAGCTGGTAACTGAAAGGTTAGCGGTTTGAACTTATCCAGCAGTGCCTCAGAAGGAGAGCTTTGGGGATCTGCTTCTAGAAAGATTACACCAAGCAATCCCTACAGGGCGATTCTATGCTGTAACACATGGGGTCACCATGAGTTGGGATCGACTAGAAGACACAATTTCCTCCAGTAAACAGTAAGTTCCATAAGAGGATACACGGTGTGTGGTTTTACTTATCATTGTACTTCTACACTTAACATGTTGTCTACCCCACTCAATAATTATTTTATGAATGAAGTAATAAATAAATATATGCATAAATGTATACTTATATGCATACAAGAGGACAAAGCATGAACAAAGTGATATGGGAGTTCAGATGGATAAGCCACACTTCTAGTGGTGGTGGGAGGGAGGTTGGGGTGGCTGCAGGAATGGAAGGAAGATTGGGGAAGGATAAAAAACCAAAAAACTGAACCCATCGCTGTCGAGTCGATTCTGACTTGTAGCGACCCTATACAACAGAGTAGAACTGCTCCATTGGGTTTTCAAGGAGTGCCTGGTGGATTCAAACTGCCAACCTTTGGGTTAGCAGCCAAACTCTTAACCACTACGCCACCAGGGTTTCCTTGGGGAAGGATAGGTGGTAAAGAAATGAACTGGATTTTTCAACTAAAGGAGTTCCTGGGTGGTGCAAACAGTTAACTCACTTGGCCGCCAACCAAAAGGTTGGAGCTTTGAGTCCACCTAGAGGTGCCTCAGAAGAAAGGCTTGGTGATCTACTTCCAAAAAATGAGCCATTGGAAATCCTATGGCTCTCAGTTCTGCTGTGACACATGTGGGTTTGCCATGAGTTGGAATCTACTCAGTGGCAACCGGTTTCTGGTTTTTCAATCACAAGGGCAGAGTGAGGGGTAGAGGTGAGAAGCCTTTAGCCGGAGCTAAAGGCACAAAAGGGACAAACATTTAGTGTGTGGTAAGTGGTCCAATTGGGCTAGAGAGACAGATGAAGTTATGTAACACAAGGTATGTTTGCAAGGGTCTGTTCAGGCTGAATTGTAAATGGCTTGGGAGTTACATTGATTCCATGATATAGCCAATGAAAAGGCTCGTAAGATTCTACACATTCCCTCCAGGATAAAAAAGTATTTTGAAGTCATTTCTACAGTCTAAAAGCCTAAATACCTTTTAAGGGGGCTCGTTAAAAGTTGCGTAACTATTCTTTTTTTAATGAGACTTTTAAATGTAAGCAACACAAGAAATAAAACTGCCTTTTTCTGATGTTGCAGGCACTGAACGGTCTGATTTTACAAGCTCAGTGATGCAGTCAATCTCATCTACATCTGCATTTACTTTCCATGACATAGACCTTTCTGATGGAGCACTGACGGTACAATGGGTAAGAGCTGGGCTGCTAACCAAAAGGTCAGCAGTTCAAATCCACCAGCCGCTCCTTGGAAGCCCTATGGGGCAGTTCTACTCTGATCTGTAGGGTCGCTATGAGTTGGAACTGACTCGACGACACGTAACAACAACACAATGGACTTTTCTGGTAAAGGCTCAGTTTGACAGCAGAAATGAACATGGTTTTGTGAGGCTGAAGTGGGAAAAGAAAGAGCTCAGATAGAAGGTCTAGTAGTATTCCCTTTGCTTGCTCTTCCTTCCTTCCTTTTTCCCTTCTTTTTCTTTCTTTCTCCCTTTCTCTCTCTCTCTCTCCCCACCACTTTTATATTTTTGCTTTGTTTTGTACACATACACGTACTTAACTGGAACTATGGGATTTAGCATTATAATTCCAAGCATATCAGATTTCAAATGCGTCTCTGTCTCAATTACTAAAATCAGACTTCCTGGAAAAGAAGAAAGCCTCCACTTTGCTCCCAGCGAATGACTGGGACATAATGAACATCTGGAATGTATACTCGGCTTCTTTACGTGATTACTGATCGACCCAATCCCATTGCGTTCTTCCAGGACTATAAAAACGTGTTAACATGGTTACATCACACACTTCAGCTGGTTTGTATAAGGCATGATTTTGCCACATGACATTTATTTAAGAAAGTAAATAATAGCTCCATTCAAAGTGATGGTGTAGCACTCAGGGCACCCACGTGAACCCAGCCCTGGCATTTCCTGCCCATTTTTCTGGAGTTAACCAAATTGTTTGACACTGAGCTATGTAAACTTATTTTCCAGGCAGCAGAATTTAATACTTCCAAGAGAATGAAGTTTTCTCTAGTTTTGGATGACCCCAGCTTCAGTGTGGGTGATTAGGGTTGCCCCAATTTATGAGCTGCGTCTTCTAGTCTTGCGTTTCAGTAATAGAGTTCCCCTCACCAAGATAAATCCATCTTTTATACAAGGACACGGGGCTGGGTTTGGCACACTTGGGACAGGAGAGCCCCTAAAGTGTTTCCAAAAGGCTCAATGGATATCCTTATGGAACCATTTAAAAGCTGCAAAAATGCAAATGTATCACCACTGGTGCTAAATGCTGCCGACTACTATTGCCTAGTTGTTTCCAACTACACTTAGCGTCAGTTCTCGGCTCTTCCCGCCCACTGAAAAGATTCCCTTCAGTCCCCGGGAGCTTTGGTTTTTATGTTTTGTTTGTTTAATGTTTTGTCCTAAGAGTTGGTTGAGTTTGGATCAGAAGAATTTCTTGCCCCACTGAGTCTGTCCACAGGGGCAGTACCTGGTGAATTATCCATGATTTGAAAATATGTGCTTTATCTGCAGAATCCACAAGAGTGAGTGGTCTGGAAAAGTCCTGATGTTGGAAGACTTGTCCTAGGTGGCCTCTTGGGAAAAGCAGATGCCCTCACTAGTAGCCCCAGGCACTCTTCAAACTTTGCAAATGCTACAATTGCCTCTGGATATCTCTTGCTTTCCAAAGCAGTGGAGTGAGTTTAACAATCTTGGCACCTTGCAGAGAAGCTTGCCAGCCCATGATGTGGGATTGCTACCTTGATAGGAACCCAAGCTGGGAAGGAGCCTGCCAGTTGGTTTGGCAGTGCTCAGGCCCCAGCAAGATCCAAATCTGAAGTCACCATTTTCCTTGTGAAGAATCGGGGATATGAAGCCAGAGGGCAGTTGATTAAAGGGAACTAGTTCAACTAGCACTCATCAGCCAGGAAAACGGGGGAAAAAACTCGCAAAGAATAGCTGCGAGAAAAAGGCCAAAATACTAGCCAGTGAGCACACAATCTGGTCTAACTATCCTACCTTGAATGGCAGGAAAGTCAATGAGACACCAGGAAGTGTCCCTAATCCATCATGAGCCCCATTTGAGAACTGCCCCATCGCCCATTGCCTTCGAGTCGATTCCGACTCATAGCGACCCTATAGAACAGAGTAGAACGGCCCCATAGAGAACTGCCAAACAGGTAAATCAATAGTTCTCTGAGCACTTCCAAGCTGTACTGATTCTAGGGCAGGCTGAGAGGGATTTGCTTCGCTACCTATCCTAGGCCAATCTGTGGATGCTTCTCTAACCTTAAGAAATTGTAGATACCAAGGATTGAGCGTATCCTAGACCCTAGGACTCTAGCAAGTAAAGCACTCACTGTCATTGAATCTAAAATGTTTAGGCCTTTAGGTCTTATCAGAACAAAGTTTATCCAAATCAGGGCGGATTTAGTAGACAGATGTTTGGCATTGTGAATTGCTTTACCATAAATGCCCACATGTAAAGTTCTAGTAAAACTACTCCAGGAAATCAGTCCTTTGTTCTTACTGTAATTGGAAGGGTATAAGTGGCTTCCATCTGAGGCAGGCTTTGCCTGAACTTCTAGATTAGAGTCTTCTTGCTTCGAAAGAATCATTGTCTGTTTATGCTGCTCTGGGTACTTATTATGTTTTATTAGAGGCAGCATGGTATAGTGAAAATTCTGTGGGGACTTGTTTTCTTTTCCATGCATTATGAGGCAGTAGCTCAGACTGGAAGTGGTGGAAATGATGAACAGTCAGCATAATCTTTCTTCACTAGCTTCCCCCAAAATGCTGCATACATGGCTGCAACCAGGCCCCATCCTAGGTGCTGATCTCTACAGTTTTCAGGCTTGGCTATTACAGTTATTCTAAAATCATTTTTTAAATTAACTATCCTTTTATTGAGCACTAATAACTGTACAATCTTATACTGTGGGGAATGTAGGATTTTATAAGAAAACATTGAAGGAGTTCATCCATCTACTAGACCATGTACAGTAAAACAACCTGAATTTGAATCCTGGCTCTGTAATTTATTAGCCATGTCACATTGAGGAAATCATTTAACTTCTCTTAGCTCAATTATTCTTTCATTTATCCAACAAATATTTTGGAGACTATAGTATGTTGAGATGGAGGTGAGAGTGAAGTATCTGTTTCATTGAGGTATGTGAGAATTAAATGAGATCATTAAAATAATATGAAATAAAGGATTGCATATAGTAGGTGATCAATAATGGCAGTTGTGAACATTTTGATCAAAGATTTTATAGAAGAATTTTGATCAAAAAGGGAAGAGCAGAATAGAATTTCAAATTCTCATGGAATCCAGACTTTTTGGAGCCATTGAAGCTGTATAAATCTCTGAAACTATTGCCCTGAGATAATCTTTAAACCTTAAACCAAAAATATAACCTGAAGTCTTATTTAAACCAAACAGTAGTTTAGTTAATAGTATTGTGGTCTTTTAATGAACTACCTATATAGGATCAAATTGACAACAGCAACTTGAAAGGTTAGGTAGGAAGCTTAGGGGACAGTGGGTTTATGCTAATGGGGGAGGAACAATTCAGAAAAGGAGGGTAAAAATGGTTGCACAACTTGAAAAATGTTATCAATGTCACTGAATTGAACATGTAGAAATTGTTGAATTGGTGTATATTCTGCTGTGTATATTTTCAACAATAACAAAAATAAATTATTAAAAATGGCAGTTGTTATCATTATTAGTTAACAAATACTTATTGAGCACCTGTTAAACACCTTTCTGGTATTCTCTGCGTTCCAGCCAGGATCGATCCGACATCAGCAGTGATGCCCTTGGTCCCGTTTTTCTAGCACTGTATCAGACAATGTTCTGCTGCTATTCATAAGGTTTTCAGTGGCTAATTCTTTTCAGAAGTAGACCATCAGGTACTTCCTCCTAGTCTGTCTTAGTCTGGAAGCTCAGCTGAAACCTGTCTGCCTGGGGTGACCCTGCTGATATTTGAATATCGGTGGCATAGCTTCCAGCATCACAGCAACACACAAGCCCCCATGGTACAGCAAACTGATAGATGCGTGGGAGTAAATACTAAGGATAGTTAGCACATATAGTACCTATCAGTGTGGCACAACAGTTAAGCACTCAGCTGCTAACCAAAAGCTTTGTGGTTCAAACCCACCCAGTGGCTCCATGAATGAAAGATCTAGAGCTCTGCCCTCGTAAAGATTACGGCCAAGAAAACCCTATACAGCAGTTCTACTCTATCACCTGGGGTCCCTATGAGTCGAAATTGACTCGACAACGCCTCACAGAAATAATGGTATGTTTAACAACTCTTTTGGGAGACTTTTCCTGACTATAAAAGTAATACCTGTTCAACATAGGAAAAAAAAAATAGGAGGTGCAGAAAACATTAAGAAGAAAGTTAAAATCACTTGACACCCTGCTCCCCAAATGGAACACAGTCTCAGGGGAAGAAACATCTGGGAGGCCTCTCTCAACATTTTGCCAAAAGGCGGAATTTTGTCCCACACCTACCCTCTGAAGTCTGAAATTTTTTTCCATTGTAAAAAAAACGGCAAATTTTCTGAGAAGGGAATGAAAGCACTACTTATTATCCATAGAAATTCAGACATGTGTTTAGGTGTATGTTTGTGTGTATGTGCTTGAGTGTGGTGTGTGTGTGTTCTGTACATACTTGTCCCCTTTCGTGGCAGGAAAAAAACATATTCTAGTTCTTGCCAATCACCGCAGTCATCAATGAGCAGCATCTCAGTAAAACATTAATGACACAGCCAAAGCAAGTATCCTGTGATTTTCCCATTGGCAAGGATTGGGACAGGTAAGTGCAGGAGGCTTAAAAAAAGGGGAGGTTTAAGAAAAAATGCATGAGAAGAAAACATAGAATTGAAAAATGCAATTCATTAACTTGGATTTTTGTTTTGTTTTTTGCAACTGGGAAAAGACTATTATCATTGCACAGTTTTCATGTCCTGTGAATGCGTCTTCCGAGGACCACCAGGTTTAAATATTTGTTTTCAGCTCGGAGAAAAGTGGAGGCCTTCATCAAGGTGTTTTGAAAAGGAGCAAAGCCTGCCGTAGCTATTTCTTAGTGTCTGTAACATGTGCCATGGCACGCCTTTGTTCCTTGCTCAAGGGTCTGTGCTGGGCAGAGGATGAGGTACTGTCTCCAAGGGTACAGGCTTACCGGGTGGGTCATTACCAATGGTTTCCCTAGATGCTGTTTCTACCCCTCAGTTGATTACTTAAAATTCTATTAATGCAGAAAACCCCAACAGGGAACAGCCTGAAAAGCTCCCTAGCACTGACCCACAAAGAAGAGGTGAAGGCTGGAGGCTGTGTGCCTATCCTGTTCTGGAAGAGCACAATACAGCTACCTTCATTGACCCACATGAAAAGTGCGATGCTCTGAGGAACCAGTTTTCCCAGGAAGTTCAGGGATTGCCAGAAACAAGAACTTTTTGCTTCAACGCTTATTGTGAACAATCTTTATCAAGTGCAATCATTTCATTTTTCCATTACAATATAGATAGATAGGTAACAGGTAGGTAGGTAGGTAGACAGATAGATGCTGCTGTTGTTAGGTGCCATCAAGTCGGTTCCCACTCATAGCAACCCTATAGGACAATGTAGAACTGCCCCATAAGGCTTCCAAGGAGCATTTGGTGGATTTGAACTGCTGATCTTTTGATTAGCAGCCAAGCTCTTAACCAATACACCACCAGGGCTCTGACAGATAGATCAAAAAAAAAAAAAAACAGAGAGATAGCTGCCCATAAATCAACTCCAACTCACAGTGACATTACGTACATCAGAACAAAAAATTGCCTGGTCCTGCGTCATCCTCATGTTTGTCCACATTTTTCAGTCCATCATTGCAGCTATTATACCAGTCCATCTCACTTAGGGTCTCCCTTCCTTGCTGTCAACTCCACCAAACACGACGACCTCTTTCAGTGACTGATCCTTCCTAATGGCACATCCAAAGCAAGCAGGTTGTACAATGTTCTGCTGTGACCCATAGTTTTCTTTGGCTGATTTTCTGAAGTAGATGTCTAGGCCTTTCTTCCTAGTCTGTCTCAGGCTGGACACTCTGCCAAAACTTGTCCACCATAGGTGGCCCTGCTGGTATTTGAAATACTGATGGCATAGCTTCCAACATCACATCAAGCTACTACAGTAAGACAAATTGACAGATGGGTAGTGGAAAATCTATTTACCAAAGTATAAATACTACAATTGAATCTTTCAGCATGGAATATCTGGCAAGACCATTGTGTGATCGATCTGCACCTCAGTCCTTCTTACCCTGAACTGCTCAAATTGTTTGTAATGTAATCCAGCTCTGTCACTGCATATCTACCTTGAGGCACTATGCCATTCTCAGGGTTAATCATGGATTCAATTTACACACAAATCTTCATGTACAAGAGAAACATGGAATTAAGACTTGTTTTCCAGCCCTCTAGCTCTGTGAATTGCTGCAAAAAGACCTCTTTGAAGTGTTACAAAGCAAAGATGTCACTTTGAGGACTAAGGTGCGCTTGAACCAACCTTGATATTTTTAATCGCCTCATATGCATACAAAAGCTAGACAATGAATAAGAAAGACTGAAGAAGAATTGATGTCTTTGAATTATGGTGCTGGCGAAGAACATTGAATATATCATGGATTGACAGAAGAATGAACAAATCTATCCTGGAAGAAGTACAACCAAAGTACTCTTTAGAAGTGAGTACATGTTATGAAGAAGGACCGGTCCCTGGAGAAGGACATCATTGCTTGGTAAAGTAGAGGGTCAGCAAAAAAGAGGAAGACCCCCCTGGACTAAATGGATTGACACAGTGGCTGCAATAATGGGCTCAAATATAGCTATGATGGTGAGGATGGCACAGGACCGGATAGTGTTTCATTCTGTTGTACAGAGGGTAGCTATGAGTCAGAATCTACTCAACCGCACCTAACAACAAGTTATGTGAATGGAGTTCCTGGATGGTGCAAAGAGTTAATATACTTGGCTGCTAACTGAAAAGTTGGAGGTTGGAGGCCTTGGAAGAAAGGCCTGGTAATCTGAAAAATCAGCCATTGAAAACCCTATAGATCACAGTTCTACTCTGAAATCACAGTTCTACTTGGAATTGACTCAATGGCAAGTGGTTTTAGCTATGGAAGAAGGCTACTGATGAGGGAGAATAAAGGGGCTCCACAGCGAAGAAGGAGCCCTGGTGGTGCAACAGTTAAGTGCTTGGCGGCTAACTGAAAGGTTGGCAATTCGAATCCACCAGTGGCTCCATGGGAGGAAGACCTGCTGATCTGCTCCCCTAAGGATTACAGCTTAGAAAACCCCATGGAGCAGTTCTACTCTGTCACACGGGCTCACTATGAGTCAGAATCAACTCAATGGCACCCAACAACGATATTATTACATAAAAAATAGTTTTTTTAAATCGACATTTTTGAGACTTCCAACCAAAACCAAACCTGTTGTCATTGAGTCAATTCTGATTCATAGCAACCCTATAAGACAGAGCAAAAGTGCTGCAGGGGGTTCCAAGGCTGTAATCCTTACAGAACAGACTGCCACATCTTTCTCCCACGGAGCAGCTGGTGTGTTCAAAACGCTGACCTTTCTTTCAGTTAGCAGACAAGTGCTTAACCACTGTGCCACCAGGGTTCATTTTCTGAGACTTAGATACATATTTTTTTTAAACTGAACGTTAAAATATCTATTTTAAAACCAGCATCATTTGCTCTAAGTAGAAGGTATGCTTAAAAACAAAACAGTATTATTAAATTCTGGATAAAAACGGCTGCCTGCAAAATTTTGGGCTGGCAATGGGCTTTCTTTTTCTTATAAAGGGAGATTAGCAAGTGATAGAGAGGCATTGAAGACATACTAGTATCAAACTGAGACTTTCTACTGGTAAATCGAGAAGGAGAAAAAGAACTGAAAATGGTCCCGCCTCTGTCCTATGTGATTCTTCAATGCCATGTCTTAGATCATCAGTCCTACAGTTCACACTCTGAACACTGATGTGGCAGGAAGAGGGCAAAACAGACAGGGAGACCTCGCGTGAATCCCATTTCCCATCACCTAAATTTTTTTCAAGGAGCCCTGGTGATGCAGTGGTGAAGTGATTGGGTACTAACTGAAAGGGCGGTGGTTTGACCCCACCAGCTGCTCTGTGGGAGAGAGATGTGGCAGTCTGCTTCTGTAAAGGTTTATAGCCTTGCAAACCCTATGGGGCAGTTCTACTCTGTTTCAGAGGGTCACTGTGACTCGGAATCAACTTGGCGGCAACGGGTTTGGCTTTTTGGTTTAAATTTGTTTTTTGGTTTTTTTTTTTTTTTAAGTCATTTCTCCACCCCCCCCCAGTCACATTTTTTTCTCATCTGTAAAATGAAGACGTTGTTCACTTCACATCCCCTTTATTTTCCAGACTTTCATTCATTCACAAAACGTTTGAGCCCATACCAGGATTTAAGCAGGGCTACTGGAAACCCTGGTGGCGTAGTGGTTAAGTGCTACGGCTGCTAACCAAGAGGTCAGCAGTTCAAATCCGCCAGGCTCTCCTTGGAAACTCTATGGGACTCTGTCCTATAGGGTCACTATGAGTCGGAATCGACTCCACGGCACTGGGTTTGGTTTTTTTGGTTTATGACCAAGATATCCTTGTCCTCATGAAACTTACAATCTTTCTTTCCTCTCTTAGCACCTTCCCGTTTTTAAACTACAATGAATCAAATACCTAATTTATTTATTTCAAGATGCTGGATAAAACTAAAGGTAAGAGTAGCTTGAAGTACATTTGAGTCTAGAGCTTTTCAAATGCCCCACCCCCAGACTTCACACGTTAATTGCAGTGGCAGTTTCCCAGAAGCCCACTAGAGGGCGCGCACATTTTTCTATTCCACAAGAAAGAGTGTTTGTGGGCACTACCCCTGAAGTTTGGAACTGAGTCTCCTTTCCCCACTTTCTACTCAACTTAAGGCAAGGGTGGTAAGCCCCGAGGCGCTCTCAGTCCCACAGCCCACCTTCACCCATACAGCGGTTTCTCATCTGCCATAACGAAGAATTCTTTTCCTCACAAAACCTCAACAGTTCTGTTTTCTCTTTCCAGCATTTGCCGTTTAAACATTTTAGAAGACACAAGATCCAAGTTTGATGTTGAAAAGAAGATGAGGGGATTTCTCTTGCCTATTACTGTTTTTCCTAGCTGTGAGGGAAAGGCTCTTGTAAGGATTTTGAGCAGCTCCTTCTAGCTAAAGACGATCTTTCTGAGCAGTTCACAGCATTCTTCTGAGATCTTTTGGAGCTGACTTCAGTCCCCTTGCTCTGCAGCATTTTGTTTTGAGGTCCAGCCTTTTCCTTGGAGCTTTAAGTCCTGAATTGATGAGCCCTTGATCTTGACTTCTCAGAATACACTCTCAGACCAACTCTCCCCACAAACAATGAGCCAAGAAAAACATCCAACAGTGTCCCCAATTTCTTTCCCTGGTGGGTTGCCCCAGAACCAAAGATCTCACCCTTTGTTTGGTTCCAAAGACCCCTTACCTCAAAATATCCTTTCCAGGCTTTTCTTGGCAGTCAGAAAAGACATTAATGAAATAAATTGTAAATATGCCTTATTGCACACAGATATGAAATTACCTTTTGGATGAGTGCTTCTCCAGCTAACACAGAAAAGACCGAGAATGTGGCTTTGAGCAAAATGAGGGAGCACCGGCCCCTGCCTAGCCCTTTCGGTGAACTTGCCCTTTAAGGAAGCGAGCACCTTTTTTTTTCATCTTAAGAGAGGTGTAAAGAAGTCTTCAGAGGCTGAGGCTTTATGCAAATATGCTACTCAAGAAGAAGGCTTTAGGCGAGAGTTATTTATATCCAATAGGCATTATACATGCAAAAGGTGAAACTGTGAATCTCTGAATTTCCAGGAGTGGATGTTCTCATGATGAGCACCTCCTTGCAGTTTGCTATTTTGGTGCCACACAATCCCCATATCTAACTGTCAGGCTCCTCCAGGCAGGAAACTATATAATCATTCAGTGATTTTAGATTGACCCTGTATGTTTCTCTTAAATGGGACTTTATGACCTGGACTTTCCTTGGGGATTAGATTTACTACCACTCTGGAATCCCTAGTTAATAGGTGCATTCATTTCTTTTTCTCCTAAACAGGTACAGCACTCAGCCATTAAGAGGAAATCATATGGTACATTTATTGCCCTTTCTTTTTCATATTGACTCTTGGAATTAGCAAAGAAAATGGCTATTTCCCTAGGAATTATTGCCCTGCTCTGTTGCTGGCTCGCCCTACCCAGAAATATAGACTATTCTCCAAATTGAAGTATACAATAATCACTTCAGGAAATTGCTTTCACTATTGGAAACCGATAGCTCACATCGGAATGTTTCCACAGCACAGCTGATGACAATTATGACTCCCTGAAATTTCAGTTCTATTTGATTGTAACATAAAAACTGGGACATAAATTAAAACCCAATTATCATTTCAGGGTAATTGGGGTTATAAAACCAAGAGACTGTGAGTCAGTGTGTCGATATAGCCGGAGAACAGTGTCTGATGGAACGGCATGTGTTCTGCCTCCCAAAGGAAGCTCTCCTGTGAAATGGCTAGGGATAAGGTGATCTGTGCACCCTCCGTGCCAAGGGAGTGCACCAGACTGGGTTACAGACTTGGAGAAATGTAGTGAGCTTCTAGGGTATCTTGGGAGGATTAAGATAAGCTAAATCTGCAATGGGGAGGGGGTGAAGCATAGTAGTAGCCTTCACCTGTTGAGATGCCTGGTGGTAGAATAAGGCAGTCAGTGCCAAGACTCCTGCCTGTACCTGCACTTGGAAATAAAGGAGTTTTCTCACCTGGGAAACAGGTGAGCCGCTCTTCGGTTCCATATAATCTATATCATCAACGTCCCTGTGAGGAGGACCTTGTTTTTCATAAAGGGCATGATCTGAAAAAGCTGCATTAAAAAAAAAAGGATCTTTGGTAAATCAAGTCCTAAGTCAAGTGCACATGGGGAGCTTGTTAAAGGAAGCCTTGGGTTGTTCTTTAAGTACGGAGACCACGCACACACCTATAGATGCCTGAAGGGCCACCTCTTGATGGTGCTTATTTGCACACAAGTCCTCTGCTGGCCAAATCGTGTGCATTGAAATCTTCCCAACCTTTTACCAAAAAGCCCTTCATGACGCGACCCCTCCCCTGTTCTGGATTTACAGAAGGGTTTCACTTTCTTGTCTTTCCAGAGAATAGGTCGCTGCCCACCCCCTTCCACCGCCCCCCCGCCCCCATGCCTTGTTCATATTTTTTAAAGAGCACAGGATAGCAATGTTTTCCTCCCTGTCTCTGCCGCTCTCTGAGAGCTCCCATTGGGTACTGACTGTATTCCATTCCTCTCTGTTTCTCTAGGGATACATGCAGTTGGGCACACAGTAGGTGTTGATTAAATGGGTCTGAATACAGTGAACGATTGAAATGGTATCATCCCCGATTCCTAACTTTTATTTCTGGAAGGTAAACATGTAACACACAGAAAACTTGACCAAACCCCACCCCTTTCAAAACCTACCAGGTTTGCTTTTGAGGGCAGCCACTTCTGTAAACAAATTTCTGGCCACAAGATAACGTAAAGAGCCAGACTGGGGATTGCAGCAGACCTCTCTTTCCAGGTGCTGTGTAGCTTCAGTGAGTCCCCTGGGACCCAGGAGACAGAAATGCGAGCTCAGGAGTATTCCGACTCTCCCTGGGAAACCAGGCCTAGAGAGAGATCTCAGGAAAGTGTTATGTCAGATCTGGGCTTCTATTTCCCAGTCCAATTTCTTATCTACTACCTCACAAAACCGAAGAGAAATTGTTACAGATTGTATAGACAAAAGATCAGAATGTGATTCTCAATGGCAAAGGCAAGTATACATTATAAATAGCAAGACAGCTGGCTTGGACCATGCTGCAGGCCACTCACCCGGTTGAGGGATTTGGATGACATCAGAACCCTTGAGAGGGTATTGCTAGCCAGCTGCTGGTTATTTAGATACACAAAAATTGGAGAGAGAAAACACAGACACACACATACAGGTTCAAGTTATGCAGAGCAATATGAACAACGAGAAAACGGCTTGCCCCTCAGGTGCCCTTCCCCTGGGAGATGACAGGCTGCCTGGTAGAGGAAGGAAGAAAAAAAATTGTATTTTATTTTTCCAGTTAGCTTTACAGCTCAGTAAAGTCTTTGCCTAGTCGTGGGCAAAAAGCATGAGACAATATTCTAAAGGAAGCCAATGGCGAGGCTGCCTGCCCCCGTTGTAAGTTCTAAGAAATGAGATCATTCCCTTGACTTGGCAGCTGGGACAAGGGATCACCCCAGCTCTGTCTTCCAATCTCGTCTACCCCGGTCACTGCAGGGTTAAAATTTGGGGGTTTGCTTGAGGTAGGGTTTGCCTCTTCATTTCTTTATTTTTCAATTGTGCGTTTGCTCTGGAATATAAAATTGCTCACCCCTCCCCCGTGTATGTTCCTTTAACGCCGTGAAGGTGTATTCACAGATGTATCTTCATGCCCAGTAAAAAGTTAAATCAGAGACGAGAGCCTTATTTTCTATGGCAGAATAAGTATTTTAATGTCTGCTAACCCTGTCACTAACACACATTCTTTTAAGGGAAAAAAATGCTTCTGTGCTCTAGTTTTAAAATGCAAAGGTATGATGTTATTTGTCACCATGCCCAAAAAAGTCCTTACTCGATAACTTTGCCAGAAGAGGGAGAGAGAGAGAAGGCAACTGTTCCCCCAGCTGTTTCCTGTCTACAGTGTCTGTGTTTTGTAGATAAATGTGAGGATTTTCTCTAAATCCCTCTTCTGTTTGCTAAATCTCACTGTCACTGCTAAATTCAGAGCAGATAGAGCCTGCGCAATGGAATAAAGTCCTCAAAATTGAAATGTGACATTGCTCTCAACATCTTCCATCTCTCTGGATTTCTTTTTTGCCTCATTATTCCTGCTAACCAATTCATTTCCAGACTTTGCACTTCAGAAGCCATGGGAAAAATCAGCAGTCTTCCAACCCAATTATTTAAGTGCTGCTTTTGTGATTTCTTGAAGGTAAATATTTCTTACTCTTTGAAGTCATTGGGGAATTTTATTGAAATTGTGTACTGTTTGCTGCTGCCTAGAAATGTGATTCACTTTAGAATTTTCATTGTTTCGGAACTGGGAGTTATTTATAAATTGCTGAATATGCAATTCTGTGGGATCTGAAAAACAGCTTCGGGAGATGGATGCATTTCCACAGAAATCCGTATGACTAGAACTATGGCAAGGTACTTACGCTAAATCCCCCACTTATGCAGGGCTTCAGTGGTGTCATTATGGAAGATTCCTGTAAATCCTGTCTATGGTTAAGGGCTATAGAACATGGATATGAACTTTTGGAATTTTTTTTTCTCTTTTGCAGGTGCAGATGTTTTATTTTTAAGACCATGTTTGTGTGTGTATGTGTGTTGTGTGTGTGTGTGTGTGTGTAACTTGTCAGGACTTTATTTACAAGGCACGCCAGATATGAAGAGTTGCATTTGAGATGATGTTAAAGCTTTTAAATATGATCTTTGGAGCTAAGGTCCCGGAACTCTCTGCACTTTTGCCCAGAGAGTCAAAGTTAGAGGGAAATTTAATGTGCCCTTCTGAAAAGAAAAAGAACTCCTTGACAACTCTTGCTGACCTGGCTTATTCGTCTGATTTAAACAAATGCATACCGTTGATGGAAAGCGGAAAGTTTCGAGCAGCTGCCTGTCCAATTTGACTCTTTGGAAGAGGACGTTCGTGGGCAAAGTTTTGCCTTGGGATTGCGGGTTGTAAAACTCTGATTTTATGCTCAGTGTTGTAAAGTCTCTGTAGGTAAATTTGGCTGCCGTTGTCAGTGCACTGACTTCTGGTTTCCAATCGCTGGCCCTAGTTCAAGTTTCCATTCTCAGCAAAATTATATCCTTCAAGACGTGTGTTTTTTCAATTTGCAAGCACTTTTAAGCAGCTGTCACTGACTCCGCTGCTGCAATTGCTTGCGGGCTCAATTCATAAAACGTCCCTGCCGCTTAAAGCAGCATTCATCCGCTGCTTTCAAACACTCCACCACTAGGACTTTGCTTGGTCAAGTAAGAGGCTTGAGAGTTAAGGATAGATACTCCCTTGTCAGCCAGGCACCTGACTAGGCTGTCCTTGAGATTCCAAGACACATTTGCCACCTTGCTTTAAATGAATTCAGTATACATATCTACTACCGTGTCCCGCAGCTGGGGTATTTTCCTCCCTAATTAGATGATCACAAAAGAGGTTGTGGAGAGTTATCTCTGCATTTAATTACAAGGTGGGGAAACTGGGTCCAAATGAATTTTTCATTCTGGGTCTGCTGAACTTTTCAGAAGTGGAGCTAGCAATCAATCCTTACTTTTCACTGTGCTCGAAGCAGGAAGTGGTTTGGGGGAGCTGCAGGGTCTTTCAATTGTAATTTCAATGAGTCAAGGTGTCCTGCCTAGAGGCAGCAGAACTCACAGACTGATTGTACTCTGAGTCTCAAGATATTTCCTACTGCGTGGGGGAGTCAGAGGGAAGAGGACAAGACAGAGGGCTGGAGCTTGGATCACTATCTGGGCAGATGTAATAGACACAATGGGAAATCGGTGGCTCGATTGGGGGAAATGATTGACTCAAATCCCAGCTGTGCAATTTGTTCATTGTTTGAATGGACAAAAGGCAGTTTACCCAGGCTCCTAGCATACCTGCCTGGGTGTCCAAATGTAACTAGATGCTTTCCCAAACCACACCCACAGAGCAGCACACGTTTTTAAGTCCTCAGTTTTCTATTCACATCAGTCTCATAATACCCACCCTGACCTGCTGTAAAAGACCTGGAACAAACAAAAATGGGTACACCTACAGTGAGTATTTTCTTATGACTATCACCATCAAATTTTAGGGCATTTTCACTGTAGCCCAGACATCTGGAGGCAATTGATGTACCATTTATTTAAGACAAAAAGAAAGCTTTTTTTAAAATTTGGATTTGTGAATGATTTTTGAGAAAGTATTCTGGAATTTTTTTTCTACTTCCTTCTTTTCTATCATATCTTTCCTTTCTCTCTCTTCGTTTTCTTTTGTGTTTGGCAAAATAAAAGGGCAAGGAAATTATGAACATATGGGGCCAATTGTTTCAAACTTTTAACTCCGAAACAAGTTCATTACTGTTTTCCCTTTTGAGAACATAACGTGATAAATTCTCTGGTTCTCTGTGGGTGTACTGGACTGGTTCCCTGAACTAAAGGAAAATGCATTAGAGGTTCTATCTTGTCCTAGAACTAAAGAGCTGATATTTATCTGAGAACATAATGAGCAGAAAAAAAAAAAAAAAAAATGTGAAAAAAGCTTAGGTTCTTAAATGCTGGAGATTCATAGGTATTCCTGGGCCTAAATGGGTTAGACCAGAAATACCTATTAAAAATATAGTTTTGACATCTAACGAAGTTCTCAATTCACAGAAGCTATGAGTTGAATGACTTTTCCACCCTGGATTTCATGAGAACTGAAGAACTAGAAGGCATTTATAATTGCAGGCATTTGGTATTCAGCATTACTATAAACTCAACAGAGAAAGGAGGGGTAGAGAAATTGGATTGGCAAAATAACAGACATTCTAGAATTAACCCATTGCCAGAATGTGGGGGGCGGGGTGGTTATCCTATAAGATCAATTGCAGGTTTGCTCTTTTGAGAAGGGCAATGAAAGCCCATTTGTTGAGGTTTCTATGGGAAATACTGAAGGGAAAAAAAACCCACTACTTCTTTTACAACTAAGAGAAATGAGGGCTGGCTGATATCTTGTTTCTAGCAGACCCAGTAGCTTTGGCTGGGGGGCGGGGTGGTGGAGAGTTTCCATGTAGAGGTCTACCGAGAAAATGGAAAACCTGTTCAGTTGGGCTCTCATTTTCTCTTTTATTTCATTTCCATTATTCATGATAATTTGCAAATAGAGGGCGCCTTTCATCTTCAACTGTTTTACAAGGATTAACTAAATATTTATGTTGTGTTAACGAGAGTCAGGGGTTTGAATCTCCCCCCCACCCCACTCCCCCCCACCAATTGCAGGGATGAAGGTCTGGCCACAAAAACAGAAATTTTAATTAAAACAGTTGAACAAGCCTTGCCACTGATGCAGAGCGTTAAGTTGAAAGTTCGCAGTGTGCGAGGTGGGTGGTCAGAAAATAAATTTCTGAGTCAGCTTCTTCAAAAGTGATAATGTTGGATGGACCTGCCACTATTACCAAAAGAAAAAAAAAAAAAAAAAAGAACCGTTGCCATCGAGTTGATCCTGACTCATAGCAAACTTATAGGACAGGGTAGAACTGCCCCATAGGGTTTCTAAGGAGTGGCTGGTAGATTTGAACTGCCAACCCTGGTTAGCAGCCTTAGCTCTTAAGCATTATGCCACCAGGGCCTCTATTATTAAAAAAGCCTCTTTTTGAAACTATAGATTCCAGCCTAACTCCATGACCCTTTTAATAGGGTCCCTTGCCTACCATCCCGCCAGTTGCTCTTCCAAAGTCGTTGAAAGCAGACACATCTGAAAGAGGCAAGGCTACTTCCCTTGGACGGCCTCCTGGAGGAAGCCACTCTTTTGTGCCACAAGTAACAATATGAAAAACTTAATGATCACCTTATCGTCCTCTACAGAAGGAGGACATAGACTGGAACCACAAGAACCCTGCTTCTGGCAGGGCTGCAACTGGCTGCCTATCATGGGCTAAAGCACACCCAAGGGGTCCCTGGGTATACTGTGCTACAAAATGGATACAGTGACACAAAAGTCCCTCCAAGAAATGAAGTCAGAATTCCTGTGACAAATTTAAAAAAAAAAAAAAAAGCTCTTGCAGGTTTTGAGCTCAGTGTGTACGCATAAGAAAAAAAAAAAAAAAAAAAACTCGTTGCTATCGAGTGGATCCCGACTTATAGTGACCCTACAGGACAGAGTAGAATTGCCCCATAGAGTTTCCAAGGAGTGCCTGGTGGATTTGAACTGCTGACCTTTTGGTTAGCAGCCATAGCCCTTAACCACTATGCCACCAGGGTTTCCTAGAAGGCACTTGATATACATGTGTTGATTTGATATTGGACTTAACAAAAGGGGCTTTAGAATGTAGGAGTAGCAGTCTGCTTAGGATGAGTCAATCTCATTCCTAAATCCTCATGTTCTTCCTGTTTCTGGGTTTGTTTTTCCTTCCACTTGTGGTTGTATTAACTGCCGATATACGCCAGGTAAGAAATCACTCTCTCTCAATCGCTTCTCTCTCTCTCCTTTTTTTCTCTCTCCCTCTCTCTCTTTTAGCCACATTAAGTTTAATCAGTAGCTGGAGAATATGTTCTGGTTAATTTACTATCCTGGTCAATAATGGATCATATGCCATCTGTGGTTAGCCCATTTTTTAAGAATTTAAATTAATAAAATGTATTTGGCTCCAAATCTATGCTAAACCCAATTTAATGTTTGTTGATTCAGAAAGTTCCATCAGACTCTCAGAGTGCTATGGACTCTTCATTGTAATAACAGCATTCATCATTTATGTAAAAATGCTCTCAGATATTTTATCTCATTTAATTGTAATAGGAACCCATAGAGAAAGTTACAGTAACTCCATTTCTTCCCCAAAGGCAGCTGAGGTTCACGGAGGACTTCTCCAAGGTTCCGAAGTAGCAAAGGGACTCAGACACAGCTTGTTTGATGCCAAGATATGCTCGGTCCATGACCCCCAGCGGCTTCTCCTGTACTTTGTTGTGCTTCTGTGGGGGTGGTTCTGACTAACGGCAATAATGGAATACTGGGGGAAATTGCACCCTGGGTGCCACGAACGGTTTGTGCTTGACTGCTAACCTAAAGATTGGTGGTTCAAACCAACTCAGAGTTGCTGTGGAAAAAAGGCCGGTAATCTGCTTCCATCAAGATTGCAGCCGAGAAAACTCTATGGAGCAGTTACACTCTGTAACACTATGGTTGCCATAAATCGGAATGGACTAGATGGCAGCTTTTGGGGGGAGGGGGAATGCGGCCCTGTCCCACCCCCGCCCCCCTTGCAAGAACACAGAGGAAACGTGACCCTCCTTCTGTCTCTCCGCAGGTGAAGGTGCACATCATGTCCTCCTCGCACCTCTTCTACCTGGCCCTGTGCTTGCTCACCTTCACCAGCTCCGCCACAGCGGGGCCGGAGACGCTCTGCGGGGCTGAGTTGGTGGATGCTCTTCAGTTCGTGTGTGGAGACAGGGGCTTTTATTTCAGTAAGTAGCCCTCCCCCTCACTGCTCTCCTAAAGTCTGAAGTGTATGGCTCTGTGGATTTACAACCACAGAGAGTATGAGTGAGTGACTGAACGACTGCCCGTGGCTGGCAGCCAACCTCAGCATTGCGTTCCTCACCTTAGAGTAAGCGCAGTGCTTCAGTGGTGCTTTGGCAGGTTCCGCAGACTTAGGTTGGAATTTTCCTCCTTAAGAATTTGGCTTTTAACTGCTTCCTGCTGAACTTTCCTTCAACAATTAAGGTCTACCCTTGCTATCCCACTCCTTTCAATACCACCAAGTCAACTCCGACTCATAGGTACCCTATAGGACAGAGTGGAACTGCTCCACAGAGTTTCCAACGAGCTGCTGGCAGATTTGAATTGCCTACCTTTTGGTTAGCAGCTGAGCTCTTAACCTCTGAGCCACCAGAGCCCCTACTTTTCAAGGAAAGGACAGGACAGATGAGCCCTGGGGTATTGAGGTTTTGCGTTTTGAGACCTATAGGTGCACATACAAACATATGGAAGCATGAAGTCCTGTTTTAAGTGCTATGTGCTTCAGGGTTCAATAGTAAGACTCTCCAGTCACGTGGACTTGGTAAAAGAACTAAGGAGGTATGTTTCAGATGTCTCCATACAACATGAAATCACCAAGAACTGCCAGAAGATGAACCTCACTCACAGGCATGTTTGCAAATACCCAGGCTCTCTCTAAATGCAAACTGTACTAATTTGCCCTTTATGCAAATTGACCTTGCATTTTTTTGTTTGTTTGTGATTACTCTCCTTTGCCATAGCTCTTCTCTGGGAGTCTCCAGGGATATTTAGATCTGGAAAAGGTCTTTGACAAGTACAGGGCCACTTATCCCGTAAGTGGGTCTCAGGTGATTTAAAAGTACACAGCAATAAAAAGTAGACAGCGAAGTCAATGCTTGCAAATAATAAACATAAACAAAAGTCAGTGTTGCCTAAGGGAACTGATCACCTAAAGAATCTACCTCAAGTGCGTCTGTCTCATTGTATATTACAGGGCAATGAAAGATTTAAAGCCAGGTGCTCATTCTGTATACTTCTTTGGAATTTTAGAATCTTGGAAACTGATGGCTCTCAGTGAGCATGAATCATCCTTAAAGGTTCATATTGCTCAAGTGAGGACAGGTTACCTCAGCTACCCACTAGGCTTTGAATAGCTTCTGTGATGACTCACACATTTCAAGTCTGTCTCAGCTTCTTCCCAGATGTCGGCTTCTCTTTAGGCAGGTGTTGTGCTTTGTGTGCGTGTGTGTGTCTGGAGGCCCTGTGTATAGTGGTCTCACAATCAGTAGGGGAGATGAGAAGAAAAAGGCTGGTAGGAGACTAATGATTTCTACTCACTGTGGATTTGGCAACAAATAGTTTTTAAATGACTAGTGACAGAGAGTAGGACATGCTTTCTACCATTTGAACGGTTATATTCCCACTCTGCTTCCAGCCAATGCTTTAATTGAGTGAATTTATCCAGTTCTCTGTTACAGTGTAGATGAATGAGTTCATCAGGTGGGTGCTTTTAGAATAGCAGACTTGTCTTACCTCTAAAATAACCTGCAGAAGGCAAACATCCAACATCAACATCAACCAACAATGGGTTGTAATTATTCTATGTTTTGCTGCAACTGATCCACATCTTAAAAATATGAATAAGTGGTTCTCACTTTACTTTGCCCAAGAGGATGTTATATTGCCTGATAACCCATTTGCACAATTTTCTTTGATCCAGTTCACTAGGTAATTGCCAAACCTATAAGCATCCTCTGTTATGATGTTCAACATGCCATGTTCTAGGATACCCATGTATGGTGGATGGGGACTGGATCGTTCTATGCCTGTGATATCTGCATTAGTTGATGAAAAATGAGAATGTAAAGAATGATTTGGTCCTAAGTAACTGTATGATACTTGATTAGATTATATATATTAGCACAGTCACTTGAGAATATTGGACACCTATGGTGAAAACCAATTTTAAGGCATGGAAAAAGTTCTTTTATTCTGTTACTACAATGATCAATTTGTTGCAAATGTTTTTTAATTCTACCTTAATAACATGGAGGGCAAGATTATACAAGACAACTCTTGATCTTTAGTGTATGACTTTGGATACAAAGTGGTTTTGTAAATTCTAGAGGATTATGTATCATTACTGTCAGCATTGTCATGGAGTATATGTTTCATATGTTCTGTCTTAGAGAATTCCATGATTTATGTTAATCTCTTGCCTGACATAGATCCTCATGACCAAAAGTATTCTTTTTTAACTTTCTAGTCAACTGGACAGTCCTCTTTTTCTAACTTATCCCCTTTGAATTCTTTAATTCGAAACAACTATAGAACGCCTGTCTATTGTGTGTAAGGCATTGTACCTGGCATGAATGAGACGCCTAGAAAGATTGAGCTTGTGTTGAAGAAACTCACACCCTAGTTAGGAGGTAAAAACACGCACAGAAGTATTATGAAGTGTGATAAGAGAAAAATAACCATGGGAAAATAGATTATAGTTCTTTATGCTTTTCCTGAGTTTTTGGGGGGAGAATTTTTTAATCACTTGCCTTTACCAGGTTCTACTCTCCCAAGAATAATGCCCTCTCAACTGGCTTCTTGATGCCAAAGCTCATATTTATTCACTTTTGAATACCAATGTATAGCCTAATGCCTGACATAGTAGCTGTCCATGTTTAATTGGTGAATTGAATTGAATGGAATCTAAATGAATCTAGTTGAATCCAATTAAATTGAATGTATTACATGATCGGGACCTTAGTCAAAATGACCATCAAGAGTTAGGTTTTGTCCACTACTTTGGATAATTCTCACCTCAGGTTTACCCAGTTATTTGATGAAACTATTTCTTCTGCTTAACTGAATACAGTGTATACTGACAAGGACTTAGAGGCTGCATTTGGTCATCCCTAAGCTACACTGATGGTCTGCTTTGTGTCTGAGCCAATTATTCTTACAGGCATTAGCTGTTGTCAACAAATTTTATTGAGTTTCCTTTTCATCCCCTGAGATTTATTGTGTGTGGAGAAGTCAGCTCTAAGCATTTGCAGTCTCTGAAATATTCTTCAGAGGAAAACGGTCTTCTCCACCTCCACCTCATATCAGCTGGCTCTTGTTTTTTTGTTGTTGTTGTTCTTTCTTTCTTCTTTTTTTTTTACTGTTATTTTCAAAGTTTTATTGTGGCTGTGCCTTTTATGTTAAGCTGCTTCAAATCCATTTTGGAAGTTAGCCTGGATTTTTCTTCTTTTTTAAATAATGGAAGACAGTTTCTCATCTTAGTTTGAAAGTCAAGCATCTAAAAGAAACATACCTCTGTAAGTGTATCATTTTTGTCCATCCACAATATTTAGTAAGGAGAGTTTTTAACCCTATTAGAAACAGAGGTGTTTTGAGTAAAAGTTATGTAATGCTTGTTTTGTACTGATTGAGCCAATGTGAATGGGCTCGTATTTTCCTACAAGCCCTAGAACACAGTAGAAGCAACCTTCTGGATTATTTGTTCTGTGAACTTCTTCCCAGCGTAAGTGGAACAGTTCATCTATAATTAATGCAGCTTCCCCAGACATTTTATGAAATGAAAGTTCCAATGAAGAGCTAATTACCCATTCTTCCTTATGCATCATAGTAATAGAGCCTATCAACCAGCCTTGTACTCTCATAGTTCTGTGAGAAAAATGGTGGCATAATGGATGTGAAAGCACATTGGGGAAGAGCTAGCTATTATCTGACCAAATTGATGGAGTCTTCATAGAGCACAGCTTGTTATAACCTCATTTTGTATGAAACCCAGCAAGAGGAAAAGAGCTTCAAGTGAAATACAAGTTAAGCTTGCCACAGATAAAATTTTTGACAGCCCTGGTGATTAACCATTTTAACATGCTGTTTAGGAGCTGAGGGAATTTCTCTCCTTGGATCTAGTTAAGAAATTGATGGACAACCAGCCATTTTGGATGGTTTTAATTAAGAGCAGCCAAAAGAAAGAGAGTTTCTGGGGTCCTTTTTAGTTTTAAGAGTCTATAAACAGACCCTTAAATAAACTGTATATGCTCTACCTCCACAGTCTGGGGAAAAAGGAGAAGTAAATCAATTAGAAAAAATGCTGGATATCCTTTGGGCTGTTCCAGATTTATAGCTTTTGTAAAACATGCTTCCAATGCATAGTTATTAAGAACAGGTCTGAATAAACAAATGGCATTCTTTATGTGTTAAAATACACTATTTTTTATAGCACTTAAGTGAAACTTTGCAATTAACTTTCATTGTTATTGATTGCAATGACCTTCCTAGAGCTAGGTTATTATTATTAATTCAGACTCCTTTCATTTGAAATATAGTGCTCAGTAAACTGCTCCCAGACCTGTCATTCATTAGCCTTATTGCTTTGGCAGGCATTTAAACTTCCTGGACTGAAATGTTCTTGTCTATAAAATGAGAGGATTTTGTAAAAGTAAACGATCTTTTCTAACTTTAGCAGACTCGTATTCTAGATTGTAATTAAAGATTTGGTGCTATTCAAGTAAAGAAAACTTTAAGTAGTGACCAAAGAACACTTAGTTTCCTTTGCCTTCTTTACACAGTTTGTTGGTTCACAAAGACAAGAGGTTCCACAAAAAGAACTTCAAGAAAGAAGACCCAGCTTCTTTGTTTTGTTTTAAGCTGGGCTTCAACTCCCCAGGGATGGAATAGAAGCTCATACATAACCAAATACATGCTACATGCAGATCATCTGGCCAACGGAGCACATGCCTCCAGAAAGCAGGCCTCCATGTTTCTTTGCTAGGAAGGACCAGCTGACGGCTCTCATCTTCGTTTTCTCTCTCTTGGATGTGAGGACAAATGAGTAGGTCAGTTTTTAGTTGGACTTTATTAAATTAGAAAGGATGAATAAGAGCCTGTAGACCTCTAAACCTTGACCAAAAGTCTTTTTCAACCTATGAGCCTTGACTTTCCTGAGATCAAAGAAGAAACTGCAATTTGGGATATTCAAAGACATGCTCACTCCCTTCAAGACCATCTCCCTAATGGAGAATTATGAAAAGCAAGTGAGTGAAGGGTTCAAGACCAAAAGTTTGGCTTCATTGCCAGACATCCCAGGTTTGAATCCTGGCTCAGCAACTTACTTGGTGGGAAACCTTGAGAAAATTACTTAACCTCTTCATTCCTCAATTTCTTCATCTGTAAAATGGGACCTACCTCACAGAGCTGGTGTTAAGTTAAATGAGTTAATATATTAGGATTTATTAATTTAGAATACTGCCTGATACACAGTAAACACCATATACATATTAGCTATTACACTTATTTATTCCCTTCTGAGATCACTTGCAGAATCTGTTGCAAAAGGTGAGGTACCTGAACAGCCCAATTAACTATATACTCATTTCCTCTCCTTGGGAGCAGCTGATATAACCCATTTTTAGTAGTAACAATTATGTAGTTATATTAGTAACATGAACAAGAAGGAAGTCTTATGTTTGTCTAGTATAAATTACATTTTCAAAATCAGTTGTATTGATTCTTCCACTTTGTCTTTACCCCAGTCTTGGTGGGCAAAGATCATGCTTCATTGAGCAAATGAGAAATGTGAGACACTGTGACTTACTTAATTGGGTGGGTCCAGAAACATGGGCAAGGTCTCTTGTCTCCCAGATGTGTGTTCATTCAACCATCGGCGTTGTTTAGAGACCCAAAGTGTTCCAGGGGAAGAGAGATGCTTCCAAAATCCCAGTCCTCTTTGGGGAGATAAGGAGCTAGAACTCCTGGGTGACTCAGTTGATGCTGAGTACTTCCTAGAAAGGAGGTATGAGGGAGATATCCATGAACCTAGATGTTACCTTCTTGAAAATTTGAGGAAACTCTAGTAGAATTTCCTCAGGGTGGACGAGAAAAGTCTTCTTTGGTTAGAGGCTGCTGCTGTCCGAGAGCCTTCCCAGTCTGGATTCTTGGACCCTACTCAGACAGAACATTGCTGTAGCTCACCTATGGACACCATGATGTGCAGTATGACCTGGAGTAGCCTCTCATCTGGCAGACTTCAGAGTCCTCTGCCAGCAAACCTAAAGTGTTTAATTTCTTGCAGCTGTTAGTTGTGTTGATTTTTCTCAAAGATCTATTAAGGAAGGATTATTTATTTTAGCCAGGATCTTCCTTGGAGCACTATGAGAAAGATGGTAAAGGGGAGGTAGTCACAAGGCCCTATAATCCAGACAGGGAACAAAGCAGGGACACATTTTCCCCACCTGACAGTGAAGAGAGCTGTGGGAGCAGCCAGATGTTTGGATTCAAGGCTTCCACCCGCACAGCTATCACTCAACCAGTTGACTGAAGACCACTGGCACTGGAATATCTCATATCTTCACCAGTTGGTAGGGTAGACATTTTGGATCCAAGAGAGAGTTTGGCCATTCTGCAAGCTCTATGGGCCTCTACATATTTTGTCCAGACATCATATGCCATACAAGCCTCCTTTAGAGCCTCTGTTAGAGCCAGCCTCATCTCTCCAGCAGCCTCCGTTCTAATTTCACAGCCCACAATGAAGAATCTGACACACTGAGAACAGGCGCATGGTCTCTCCCAAGGCAATTCCTCATTGTTCTCCATGATGGGCTGCAAAGCTTTGCTCTTTTAGGCAGCCAGACGTCTTTGACAACCATAGTGGCAAAAAAATCATTTTTGCACTGAGCTGCTGCCCTGGCAGAGTTCCATCCTACACCTCTCTGTGAAACATCAGTGAGCTCTTAGATCCCAAGAAATTACTTTTGGTTGCCTGGAAAGTTCAAATCTCCAGGACTTATTAGCTGTTAGACTAAGGAGATGACAACGCAGCATTTTGTTTGTCATTATCTATATGCGAGATCATGCTTAAAACATAGCAAAGAGCTGTTATTTGACATGCAATTCCTTAACTGCAGTGAATTGTATGCCTTTTTAACGCATTGTTTAGTCTCGCGTTGGCTAAAGCCACTTAAAGAAGCACTTGGCAAGCTCTGGCTTTTCATTCTTGGCATAGCTGCCCCTCTTACTTTTTCACTGAACCTTAAATACCAAGAAAAACCCTTCACTTACTTTACATCTGGCATATTGCCTTGTGCAATTGGCCAGAACCTTTGCACATGGCCCTCTGCATTTGTCCTAAGGTAATTAATGGCTTCGCAATATTTGATCAACAGCAGCATGGACACAAAGAGAAATTGTGCAACCAGCGGGGACCACACGGTTTTTTTTAATTAAAACCTTTTGCATTAAATGTTCAGACTTTCCATAGGAATAACTGGTCCCATGCAAAAGAAAGCATGTTGCAGGCTCTGGGAAGCCACCCAAGAACTTGATTATTAATTAAGTATACATTACGTTACTATCTCCCTGTTAAAATTATCTGATTGTTCAAAGGAAGTAAAATTGTGGATAGCTACAAGCTTGGAAGACCTTGAAAAATTAAATAGCCAAAAGCTTAATGTTTAAGATGAGGAGTCTGAAACTCAAAGAAAAGTAACATGTCCAAGGCCACACAGCTAATTAGTGGCAGAGGTAGAAGGAGATACTGTTGAATCTGTTTTCTGATTCTAGTGCAGTGTTCTTCCATTTAGCAGTAATTAACCACTTTTATGTCAAAAAAAAAAAAAATTTTTTTTATGTCAAAGTTGGAAACCCTAGTGGCATAGCAGTTAAGTGCTAGGGCTGCTAACCAAAACGTTGGTGGTTCAAAGCTACCAGGCACTCCCTGGAAACTCTATGGGGCAATTCTACTCTGTCCTATAGAGTTGCTATGAGTTGGAATTGACTCGACGGCAATGGGTTTTGGGGTTTCTTTTGGTATGTCAAAGTTGGAGTCCCTGAGTGGAGTGGTGCAAAAGATTAACATGCTTTCCTGATAACCAAAAGTTTGGAGGTTTGAGTCTACCAAGAGGTGCCTTGGAAGAAAATCCTGACCATCTACTTTCAGAAAAATCAGTCATTTAAAACCCTATGGAGTACAGCTCTGCTCTAACACACATGGGGTTGCCATGAGTTGGAATCTACTGGATGGCAACTGGGTTTTTTTTTTGCTTTGTTTTATTTCATGAGGAGCTCCAATGGAGCTTACTCACATGAACATAGATCTCCTTGGCACTTTTATTCCAATAAGCTCACCTAAGCCTTAAGTTAATGATTTCACTTCCTTTGCTGTAGAAATTTACACCCACTAGAGTGATTCCCTGCCTGTCTCCTATAAGGTGCACAAAGCTTTCAGATGTGCTTCAGGCATTCCAAGTCCACTTACGGGCATAATTTAGACTATTATTTTATATTATATTATTCTGACTCTTTGGTCACTCTCTCCAATGTCAACTTGGGTAGAACTGCTTTGGAATGACTTAGCAAAGCTGTGCTCCTGGAAAATCTGAAATAGTCTGATGAGTTGTTGGACCAGTTTTTTTTTTTTTTTTTTTTTTTGCTGGAGATTTCTCTGATAGCCCCAGGCCAAAAGAAATTTACACCTGATTTTTTTGCAGACTTCCAAGCAAATACTCTATGAATCTCTTCTGACTTTCTTCTTTCATCTGCGGTCTTTATGAAGTCCTAAGAAGGCTGTTTGAAGGGGTCTTTTTAAACTTTGAATAAATGTCAATCACAGAGCCAATTCTGTGACTATTGCTGGGAAGATGGGACTAACTCTGTGCCTTTTACCCTGATGAGACGGGTCTTTCATCAGAGGCAAGTGATTAAGAAAGTCTTCGCTAAGCCAGCCCATATGCACCAACTAGTGATAGTCTATGAAACTGGGGAAGGGAGCATCAGGAGTTAGAATTCTGGATTAAACTGATTTGGTGACACTGTAAATTTGAGCTTACTCTTGCCTCCCTTCCTTCCTTTTGACACGATTTTTAAATCTTGCTTCTTCCTCATACTCCCCACTCAACTTCCCCAACAGTGCCATTGGCCCTAGGGCTTCTCAACCTCAGCGCAGTTGATATTTTCAGGTGGATGATTTTTTGTTGGGAGGAGGTAAGGTGGGGGGGCCTGCCCAAATAATTTAAAAATGTTTAGCAGCATAGCTGGCGTCTACCCACTAGATGCCAGTAGTACCCCTCTCTCAATCATGACAATCAGAAATGGCTCCAAGCATTGCTAAATGTTGCCTAGGGATTAAAATCACCCCTGGTCGAGAACCACTAGACTAGAGAAATCACTAGAAAGGAAGTGACTAGAGAGATGGGAAAGCCGCCAGTGCAAGCAACACACTAATTATCAGTCACTGCTAGTCAGGAGTCTGTGGCCCATCACCTGGAGTAAGCAATGGGAAGAGTCACTGTGATTTTGAAAGCTTTTCTTTGAAAACAGAAAGCTCTTCCCATAGACTATTTAAAAGTTATTTGCTGGCCCTCCCTTTGACCATGGAGTTATGAAACTCATTTTATTTCAGTAAGGGCACACAGAAATGGTCTAGAGCAAAAATATGTGCTTAAAAGTTTGAGTGTGACCACCTGGAGCAAATGAAAATGAAGCTGGTTATCTCTGACCTCAACATTTGTGGCCATTCCGCCTCGGTCCCATAAGAAGTGAGCTTTCAATTCCTCACAAGTGAAAAGGCCTGTTTCATAGGTAGTGACCAGAGTTTTTCTCCTCTCATGTTTTTCCTATCTGAGTATCATCACAGTCATTGCTCAGAAACCCCCCTACCAAAAAGCAAAAGAGATTAATGAAATACTACTTTGGAAGCCAGAAGTTCCAAGTTTGGGTCCCACCCAGCTCCCTTGCTTAACAGATCTGTGACCTTCGAGAAGTAACTTAATGTTCCTGTGTCTTACGTTGCTCATCAGTAAAATGGGACTAAAAAATATACTTCAGAGTTGTTTCAAGGCTAAGATATGGAAGGGCTTTAAAAACTGAAAGGACTTTCCAAGTATAAGTCGCTATTAATAGATTGAATTAGATAGGATCATTTACCTGTTGCCAGTCACAGCCACAAATTAGTTCAATGGTTCAACTTCAACACTACCTTCTGCAATAGTTATAATCTAGAAGAGTTAATTTGGCAGTCTTATCTTCTCAACCTTAGTAGTTAAAAACAAAAGCCTGTTGGTATTTCCCCACTCTTATATCACTTGCATTTAGAACATCTCCCAAGAGTTAAATAATGGATCTTCAGAATGCTCATTTAATATCACCTTTTTTTTGTTTCCTTTCACTTGGAGGAAGCAAGAAAGAGATGGGGCCTATCACTTTAACACACTAAGCTTGCTTACGAAGTTTGTCCCCCACAAGGTGGTTAGGTAGTCACTGAGGTATCACGTGTAGGCAAAACATTTCCAGTCTCCCAAGTCAGCTGTTGGTGATTTCTGCTTAGCCTCAAAAAGAAGTGTTCAGCAAAGGGAATGTCCTCACTAATCAGAAAAGTATCTTTGTACTCTCAGGTTGTCTATCTAACTGCTTCTTTATCACAGGCTGACTTAGGGGAATTGATTTTTTTTTTTTTTTTTTTGAACATGGTGTTGATGAAATAAAAATTGTGAGCTGGGTTGTTTTGTCTGGGTTTATCATCATATGGGCCAGGGACCATGTGATTTTTCTATTCCAAAGACCCCACACTCAAAGACTCTCAGAGACTTAATATTTGACGTAGCAAAGTCACTTTTGAACCACACACTCAAATACTGGCTATTGTTGCCATGAATTCCATCCTCTCTGTTTTACTTTGAGCTCCTTTGGAAGTTGTCGTTCCAGCTGTTAAACTTCCTTGAAAACAGAGACTAAGTGTTTAAGTTTTTTGTTTTTTGTTCTTTTTCTGTCCTTCATAGCATCCAGTGTTGAGTACTTAATAAAACTCTTTGACTCGATCTTTAAAAAAAAAAAAGATCCCCAAAGCTATTTCCTCCTATGAGTCCCTAGAATATAGCCTGTAACTTTCCATTTGCTAGTTCTACCATTGCGAATGTGAGATTAAAGATATCAGAGTAAAAAAAAAAAAAAAAGAAGGCAATCTGAGGTGTCACTTCTTGGAACCTCCTTCACTACTGCCCTCACTGACAACAACTCCTAGTCCAACAGAGAGATAATTCTAGCCATAGGGAGTTTTCAAGGCTACCACAAGAGCAATGAGCCCTGGTGGCACAGTGGTAAGATGCCTGGCTGCTAAGCAAAAGGTCAGCAGTTCAAACCCACCAGCCACTCCATGGGAGAAAGGTGTGGCAGTCTGCTTCTATAAAGATTTACAGCCTTGGAAACCCTATGGGGAAGTTCTACTCTGTCCTACAGGGTTGCTATGAGTCAGGATCAACCCGACAGCAATGGGTTTGGTTTTGAGTCACCAAAGGTGCTATCACAAATGGGTTCCACCTGTGGAAGTAGTTTTGCGACCAGAACCTCCACTCAGCCCCTCTCTTACATTCTAGCCAAAGTACTTACAATAAAAGGAGTAGTGGTAGTTAAGGCCCCATGACAAACAGTACAGCCCCGGCAGATAAGCCCCAACGCAGATATAACAGGTGGAGTACCAGTCCTTACAGCATACTACAGGTAACTTCTATCGGCCAAAGCAGAACTGAAGAATTGGAAAGGTAGAAAGAACCACAGGTCAAACTGGTCCAGTGCTCTCACCTCCCAAATGAAGGAACCGAGATCCACTGGTATACATGAGATCACAAAGCATGCTAGTAGGAAAGCCAGGCCTAGAATTCAGTCTCCTCACTCTCAGTCTGGAGCTCTTTGCACAGCTGGACATTTTAAACTTAACCTTGATAAACTCACATGAAATTAATACTAATAACCACAGTTTATAAAGTCAAAGTGAACTGCTATGTCAAGTGATTTTTGTGTAACATATCCTTGGGTGGATTAACCAGGAAGCGTGATAAGCACGAGCTTCCATGTGCTTACTAATCTGTAGTACACAATTTCATGTGTTTTTCACCACATCTCTGAAACCCATGTGAAATTGTACACAACAGATTAGCAAGTAAACACAATTAAGCCTGTGTGTACCTTGTTTATTGGGTAATCTGTCCCTGAATAAATCAGAAGATTCTTTGAAATTTCAAGCCGTTAACCATTTATAAAAACTTTTTACAATTGCTTCCACCCATTGGATAACATCATCAAGTCCCTTTGTTCAAAATTTGATCAAACTGACTGTATGGCTATGGATCTTCCTAGACCCTAGTAGTCTGGTAAATTGGAGGCTTTAAATAAAAAAAAAAAAAAAAGGAAAGAGCTAGTTTCTTTGAAGAGTTAATTTGAATCTGAAGTCATGTCAGCTGGTTGACTAGCTTATACATTCGGAATTGCTTGCTAACTCAGAAGCTACCTAAAAAAAAGATATTGTCAATGCATTATCTCTGTCTCCCCACATTCCTGACTTGCTAGTCTTCCATAAAGGTCTTCCATGAAGAAGCTTAAATTTTCCTACGTCTTTTGAGTTTTATGTTTCTTTCCATTAAAGTTTCCAACCGTTCATAGACATATTTAGTTTGGCAGAGGGGAGTGGTGACTCATGGAATGAAGAAATTTGAAAGCAAAGCTACTGAAAATGGATCTAATTTCTTTTTGGGGTAATTTGGGAGCGAGCAATCGATAATTTGTCTAATTTTTCCTGGTTTCATCAGCTGCCACACTGCCAAATATTTGTTCTGTATGGATGCTTGTTATCCCTGAAATATATAACAAATTTCAGCCGCAACTATATCTAATATGGTCAACGGGTAAGACTATTGTTGGCTCATTTTCTCATTGTTTTTGGCTGAACACCCTCAATCAATGGCTATTGAGTGAAAAAACAGGATCATATTGAAACCATTTTCAGCATGTTCCTTCCTATGGATCCAACCATTTCACTGTTTGTCAAGCACAGCAAATGTTCTCTATTAAAGGGATGACTGTGTTTTCGGCATAGACGCAACTGTCAGTTAATTGCATTCACCTTATAAGTCCACTCTCCCAATTTGGTGTAGAGATGTTTTTGGCTCTCCAAGGATTCCTTTTTTTTCTACCAATTTTTGCCTCCCACTATGGAACAGATATTTGGGGATAGGTTCTGAGAAGATCAATGGCACACTCATATAATAGGCATGTCAGGCTTACCTTAAGATAGTATGTGGGCCCTGAGTCATATGAAGTATAAGTCTTGAGAAAGGAATTAGTGCCACAAATCTGGCTGGCATTTCTGTAGATTACTAGTGCTTTGCATGTAATATGGAAATCCCTTCTACTGGAGAAGGTAGACGAAGGTGAAGAAACATTGTACCAAAGCACCATGACGTGTAAGCTAAAGACACACAGAAGGACTGCTCTGACAGGTTCTTGAAAGTGAAGCACAGGCCACTTAGAGTCTTAAAGTCATTTAATGGGTGGCTGGCTTATACAACTGATTTTGATGCCCACCTCCCCCCCATCCACAACAATAACAGCAATAATATAGAACAGAGAGGTGTATCTGTTAGAAGAAACCAGACTTGATGGGTGGCCATAGAAAGTGTTTTGTGGCAAGACAACACTTCTTGTTTATAATGGGCAAATTTGGCTTGATATGCAAATGTTCTAAGGGGCACATGTCACTGTTGCCTAGCAAAAATTCGGCTTAGTTTGTGAAGATGACCTAGAATCTTGCTATGCAAAGCCACCTGAGAGCTTGTTAGAAAATCAGAATCATTAAAATTTGATCATTACATCTACATTAAGTCATTTAAATCCTTAAATCTGCAGAATCCAGACCAATTAAGTCAAAATTTGCATTTTAAGCAGATGTCCAGGGGATTTGTATGGAAAGTAGCATTTCAGGAGCCCTCATCTAGGGACTGAAAGGAAATAACAGGTATTTATCAATTGGCGGCTCTCAACTGCTAAGACAGAAAACACAAGATAGAGCTGAATTTTCATTGAAGATTTGAAAAACTTGGTTGGGGCCAAACTGCTTATAGTCATTAACAATGTATGTGTTGACTGAACTCCATCAAGTACAGATTCCCCAAAGTTGATGGAGCTTTTCCTCAGAGGAAGTATAGAACTGCTCCAAGGATAACCCCATGGCCTGACCTTCTGTGAACTGGAAATTGGAACTCCTAATTGCTGTGGCTGCAATTTCCAAACCCATCACTGGGGCCAGGAACTGAGCTCCAGCCCTTAAGATCTTGCCAGATTCTTATTCAATAGCTACATTTTTCAAGAACAGCCAAACAAGCCTCCTTAAAAGAAAAAAAAATTCTAATTGCATCGAGTGAACAAATGTGTGTTTTACTCAGATCAGATTGCTTCTTTTGTCATGCTTAGCTAGGTTCTAATATTATTTCTTATAAGCAGGGGTCTATCTGTGGAAAATAGCGCCTATGGCAATTAGTTTTAATTTGCTGAATGATCTCTCATAGCTGGCGATGGAAAGGCGATGGCCAATAGAAAATGCTTATTAGCGCCCCTTCTCAAGCGGTGCCTAGGGCACGCGCCCTACCTGCCATACCTTAGGTACACTCCTATTTATGAGTCTGAGTTGATTAGTTCCATTAGTATTCCTATTGGGATGTAAGAGAAATGGTTTAAAGCTGAGAAAAGTGTGTTTCCGTAACCTATCAGAAGATTTAAAACAGCTTTTCAAAAAGACACAGCTGGCTTCCCAGTTGACAGCCTTCACTAGACTCTGTCCTGGAATTCAAGAGCTTCCTCAGCCTAAGCATATTATTGAAGTTCCAAGAGTCCTTTGGTAGCTCAAACAGTTAACCTCTTGGCTACTAACCACAAAGCTGATGGTTCAAATCCACCCAGGTATGCTTTGGAAGAAAGGATATCTACTTCCGAAAGATCATAGCCATTGAAAACCCTATGGAATGAATTTCTACTGCTAAGTCTATGGGTCCTCATGAGTTGAAAGTGACTTGATGGCAGCTGGTTTGGATTTTTGTTGTTGTTGTGTAGGAGTGGCTGGGTGGAACAGTTAACTTGCTCAGCTGCTAACCAAAAGGTTGGAGGTTCCAGTCCATCTAGAGGTGCCTTGGAAGAAAGACCTGGTGATCTAATTCCAAAAAAAGAAAAATCAGCCATTGAAAACCCTATGGACCACAGTTCTACTGTGCCGAACATGGGGTCACCATAAGTTGGAATTAACTCACTGTCACCTGGTTTAGGTATCTGAAAGGCATGGCTTTCTCAGAAGAATGTTACCCCACAGCAGAATGGGAGAGTGAGATAGAGAGGATCAGTTTGTAACTTCTATTCCCTGAAAAGACACTAGGAAAAAGGGAGGGTTTTGAATTGGAGTCTTAGGAAATTGTGAGTTTACTCAGAGTTCTGCCGCTAAATAACTTGGTAAGTGTTTTGCTTAGTCCCTAGGGTCTGAAAACCCTTTTCCATTAGAACAGTGATATTCTGTAAGATGAACCAAGGCATTCCACCTCTGAAATGGGATCATTGTGATCTCTTTTCCCAATTTTCCAGGGGAAAAAAATAAGCCATATATATAGTGTTCACATTTTTTTCCCATACATTTTCCTTGAATTCCTTTATTCATTTATATACCTATCTGGCCTTAACAAATATTGGCATATATTACCCCTGCTCCAGATATGAAAGATCTCTTTGAATTTTAACCACACACCTTTCTGTTTTAATCAATTCAACAACTTTAAGCACCTGCCCCCTCTTGACTATATTCAAATCTAGGATGAGGCAGTATTGCACATAGCCCACAATTATATATTTATTTCATTTAAACTTAATCCAACAATATTTTAATCCAACTATATCCCTGATTCCTTGGCATTCTCCCCCTTGAAATAATGTTGACAGGATAACCTCTAAGATCTTTTCCAAAACTAACACCTAATATTGTTTCATGGCAATCTCTAAAATCCTTTAAGAAATCCAGCTGGATGTGAACCTCATCGTTTGTTTCTTTGTTAGCATCCTTCTTTCATTACTTTTACTTCGTGTTGTAGTAAAACGTATGGAAGTAAAATTACAGCGTTAATCAATTTAATTGTAGAATCATCAGCTGGGCACCTGCTCTGGGTTAAGCAACGCACAAGGGGAGGATGACGCCATGCCTTCAGAAAGGTTTCACTCTAGTGCGCGAGGACCAATTAAATATCAACCCTACACCCCCGGTGCTTGAGTCAGATGGGAATAATTCTCCCTGTATTATTCCTATCCTCCGTTTACTGAGTGCCTTTTGGTTAGCCAGACGCTAATGACAGCCCCTACCTTCAGGAAGTTAATAATACTCTATAACAGATGTCACAGAATGGTGCTATTCCCCACTCCTACCCCGGCTGAATCCAGCCCACATACATGTTTTGTTTGGTACACATAATATATTTTTGGAATTATAAAAATCAAGACATTTTAAATACAAACTCAGATTAACAACTTCTCTTGAAAAGCTGGATGGTGAGACAATGCCAGGCCTACACTCCTGAGCGGCGGCTATCAGCTGGAGGATTTTGGGTGGGATACATGCCACTCCAACACATGGCAGTGTCTTGCAGACTTGCTTTATTCATTTATATACCTATCTAGCCTTAACAAATATTGACGTATATTACCCCTGCTCCAGATATGAAAGATCTTTTTGAATTTTATCCACACACCTTTCTGTTTTAATCAATTCAACATGCATTTATTGAGTGTAATTTTTTTTTTATACTACCACCTAGCCACTAGGCTAGCCACTGCTGATTGGTATGAATAAGATACAAACCTTATCTTTAAAGAATTCCATACAAAACAAAAACCAAACCCACTGCTATCGAGTCGATTCTGACTCATAGCAACCCTACAGAACAGAGTAGAACTGCCCCCATAAATCTTCCAAGGAAGAGCTGGTGGATTTGAACTGCCCACTTTTTGGTTGGCAGCCAAACACTTAACCACTGGGCCACCAGGGCTGCATAAGAACTCCATAGTTTCTCTCAAACATAGCAAGGGTACAACTCAGCTAGAATTAAAAAGATGATCAAGTCCTCCTGGTGAAGGAAGAACCCAGATCTGAAAAAAGTGAATATGCAATAATTTAGAGATCATCGAAGGTATATTTCTTCAAGAGCAAGTGGAGTTTTTGGCCAGTGACCTTGCAAAGCAGGAGAGGCCAGATTCCCAGCCAATGCAGTGGACAGGTTACACAATCACCCACGGTGTTTAGGACAGTGGAGACCATCAAACCAGCTCTTCAGGCGAAGGGTGTTGTAGCACTGTAGTTTGTTTTGCACCAAGATCCAGAACAGCTGTTACCAATTCACTGGACGATTACACGTGTCCCTCCTTCCATTCCCATCACTGTTTAGGTACTCCTCGTCGCTCACCAAAACTATTGCAACAGCCTTCTCAGTGATCACTCTGTGTCCAATCTTGCTTGACACCAGCCATCCCACCCATGAGATTAATCTTTCTGAAGCACAGTTCTAATCACTTTATCCCTTTTCTAAACAATTTCCAGTGACTCCCCATGGCTAAGTAAATTGAGTCCAAATTCTCTAATTTGACAGCAAGGCATTTTACGTAAGGCTCCTATCTGGCTTTCCGGTTGTATTTCCTAATATTTCCCTACAGCAGTGCTCACAAACTTCCTGTCTCTAGGTTTTATTCGGTCCTCAGAAGGGTTTTGTTTGGAAAATACAGGATTTTTATAAACATTTGAGTTATCTGCAAATATTTACAAAATGGCTTTTCCCTTTAGATTTGCACATGCTTTCCGCTTTACCCAAGTCCCCACCACTCTCTGCTGTATGATTCCAGATCATGCTACTCCTTTACTTGCTTGGCCCTGGTAGGCTTTTGGATTTACAGCTGTCCTCTACATATTATAACATCTAACCTAGATGATGTTCTACCCCATATTTTTTCTTTCCTGGGCTTTCCTCATATTCTTCGCACAAATTTTTTACCATATTTCAGCTCTCTCTTTCCTCTGAATAACAATAATATTACTCCTACAGAACTTATACTCTGTTCTATAGCTTATGAGTTATTTATTTACTAATTTATTTTATAAGTGTCCTGACCTTATACCATCTGGTTGACTCTAAGCTCCATATAGGTAACGACTGTGTGTTATAATCTCTGTAAGGTCTCAAATAGTCCCTTCTACGCAGTACAGTCAGTGTGTTCCTGGCTTTAAGTTATTCATTCTCCCTTGGCCTTACAGGCCTATATTAGTTGTGTATGCCCCTAAGAAGGCGGTAACTCACTAGAAATGCAGACAGCACTAAGTCGGAAGGCCCCCCTGGGTTTTTTTTTTTAGCATTTTCAAGTAGAGAGTGAGAAATACTGTATCTAAAGGCAACTACTGCGGGATTTTAGGTAAACAGAACATGATCCTTTTGGTTGGAAGCTGTCTGTGATCTCCAAATTAAAGCACTACTGCATGCCTCACAAGGAACATTGGAAAATCCTTTAGTGTGCTCGACTTGTGTTAGTATTACAGGAGTCAGTCTATTCCTGGGGCCCAGCTAAGACAGTGAATTGAGCCAATGCCAGGGAGAGCACACAGATACCCTGGAAAAAAAAAAATGTAAGAAAAAGGGTTCTGTACACTACACTCAAATGTGCCCATTTCCAAAGTTACTGAGTGCCCACAAAGGAGCTTTCATGCCTGTTTGCCCTGGCAGAAAGACTGTCAACGAGTCATGAGGTTACAGTCAAATCTCATTAGCTCCAGAAATGGATCCAACTCAATGGACTTTGATCCAAATAATCAGTCGTAAATGTGGACCAAAGAGAAGAAAGTTACTCTTTTAAAATGTAATTCAACTCAGCAACGTTTAATGTAACCAGCATATTGATAGGAATCAAGAGAAGGCTGAAAAAAAGAGGATGCAGCCAATATTTACGAGCATCTACCACATTCCCAAGGTATAATGTAAGCACCCACCTTAAGGTACATTCAGTCTGGTTAAGAAAGCAACTCTTACCATCTGTAGGAATAAGCAGCAAAGTGAACATACGGCGTTAAATCAAACTCATTGCCGTCAAGTTAGCACAGCATTTAAGTGTAAATGATTATGAATAAAATTGGTGTTTTTTACCTGATTCCCCGACATGGCAGATCTCTACACGTGTTTATTGAATTTCCAAGTGAATAACAAGAATTTTCATTCTCTTCTCCCTACACACAATCTTGTGAAGTTTTTACTGATGTTTAAAAGTAAGATGGAATTTGTCACCTTCATGCGCCCTCTGTCTGCCTGGGTCCTTGGCTGCATAGAGGTACGGATGCGCTCTGTTGCCTGAGAGAGGCCAGAAATACTGTGTGAACAAGCTGCTTTGACTTCGAATTGATGGAAAGCTCATGAAAGAATCCTTCCCCTTGTGAAGTTTCCAGGCCAGTCTTTCCAACTCAAGTTCAGTGAGGCATCCAAATTCTATGTAGAGTCATGAGGTTCCCTTCCCACCTGACCGTCTGTGTCACACAGTGCAGCTAGTATCTGACGTGGAGAACATGACATTATTGACTCCTTTTCCTCCAGCACAAGGATTCCTTGCAACAGAGATTTTTCTGAGTTAAAAAGAAATCCAGCCGTGAGTGTCTAGTTGAACAATATTTATTTCGCTACCCAAGACATAACACTGGGTATCAGAACAAGCTCCAAATACAAGGTGAGGAGATTTAGAGACACTGAGGTATCTTGGCTTTGCTAGTTATAAGTTGGGTGTCTTTGGGCAATTCTGTCATTTGTAAAACGGGCACAATAAGCCCAACTCTGCCTAACAAAAGGGTTGTGTGTGTGTGTGTGTGTGTGTGAGAGAGAGAGAGAGAGAGAAAGAAAATTGGGTATTTTGAAACGATACCTGTGAAATCATCACAAAATTCCCAAGAAATCAAGGCCAGTTATAGATTTCTAGAGAGAATTCAAGTGTTGTCAGAATTAAAGAGGGCTACAACCAGAGTAGATTCTGAAGTTGCAAGTGGGCTAGCCAAGATGACAACCATGCATCTTCCTCTAGAGCTTGGGAACTACCACTCCTTTGTGGGTCATGTATGATTTCTGTGGACTGGAATTAGAAGGGCAAAAGTAGGAGTACCGTTATTACTTGGTCTATTAATGGCTTCCCACATTCCACCATCCCGTGTGTAGGGATAAGAGGTTAATCAAACACATCTCTCGGGCAACAGAAATGATCAAGGTTGCCCCCAGAACACAGCTGCTTCAAAAAGTAGGCTTTGTTTCAGGAAAAATCTCCCACAGAGAAACACGAATGCCAAAGAGAACTATAAATAGGACTATCATTTATGTCAATTATAAATAGATGTGTTCCCTTTTGATTAGAAGATTAATGTTAGCTGAAAGTCTGTAGTTGAACAGAAATGAAAGAAAAACTTCTGACAAAATATTATTACATGCTAACAGTCACATTTGATACCTTTCCTCCCTGAGGTATTTTCTCTGATTTTCCCTAAATGAAGACTTACTTCTCATTTGAGTTCAGAATTCAGTTTAGTTCTTGAAGTACTTTTGTTCATCTCTTATCAGTTCCTTAAAACCTCCCATTACGTTCAAGATTACATAGCACACACGTGTGTGCACAGACACACATATACATAGATACACACAATTTTTTTACATAAAAAAATTGAATATCAGTGTTAGGAATTCAATATGGGGTAAAACTTTCTCGTAAGATGCTCCCAAGGTGGCCACTGTGTCCTATCCCAAAAGTTCTCCTTTTCATGAAGGAGATTCTTTGCTGAATTACTGTGTGCATGTGTACCTGTTAGTAAACATATCTTAGCAATGACCACAATGACCAAAGAGATGAAACAAAAGATAAGTAGAGGAAGGGCCACATCCCATAGGCTGTTGCTACTAAGCACTTGTCAGATATGGGGCCACTTTCCTTTCATTCTGGAGGAACCATTCTCCAGAGGGATCCCAACTTTTTAGGTCTGGTTAGCTGACTACTTGTCCTCTGCTCCTATTCATGACTCATTTCTACCAGAACCAGTGACAGAAAGTCAGCTTCCCATCCAAGCAGTCTTCTAGGTTCATCCTGGGACAAGGGGTAGCAGATGGAGCAGCAGGGTGTCTTAGTCCTGTACTATGCACAATAGAACGTGTGCCTCCTGCCTACTAAGATTGTGGAATGGGAAATCTTACCTGAGTCTGTCTACCCACCTTGTTTCATGGAGGCTCTTGGTTCCAGCTTACCCAGACCCAGCCTTACCCATTTCTGTTGAGTGAATCTCAACTCGTAGAGGCCCTTTAGGACAGAGTAAAACGGCCCCATAGGGTTTCCAAGGCTGTAAATCTTTATGGAAGTAGACTGCCACATCTTTCTTTCACCTGAGTAGCAGCTGGTGGGTTCAAACCACAAGATTTCAGTTAGCAACCTAGCACTTAACTGTGCCACCAGAGCTCCTCATAGACCCAGCCTTAGAAGGGGGCTTTAGGTAGAGGGGAGTCCCTGGGTGGTACAAGTGGTTAAGTGCAAAGCTACTAACCAAAAGGTTAACAGTTCAAGGCCACTCAGAAGCACCTTGGAAGAAAATCCTGGTGATCTACTTCTGAAAGATCAGCCACTGCAAGCCCCCTGGAGCACAGTTCTGCTCTGACACACAGTGTAGCCATGAGCCAGAGTCGACCGGACAGCAACTGGTTTTTGTTTTGTTTTTTTTTAGGTAGAGAGGACGGAGAAGAGAAGGCAGATCAGGGCTCCAAACCAGTTCCTCCAGGTTCAGTCATGGCTGAGGAAGCAAAACCGGAACAGACCCAGTTTATTAAAAATTGGGTGAACAAGAATGGTAACTGGGATGGGAAAATTTACAGGTTGAAGTCCTGCTAGAAACCTAATCTACTTCTTAGAAAACAAGGGCAGGGTATGCACTGTCTAGCAATCAAATCTCTGGCTCCTTGGATTTTGAGCAGAACCGGAAACAGTGGTGCCCGCTTAAAGACAGTGACTGACCATGAGGCCTTATGTGTTTTGCTCTCTACAGTCCTGCCAGTAACCCAGTCTCCCTTATCAGGCTCCTGAAAGGGCTTATGATGCCTCATCTGAATCTCCATTCCAGGGCTTCAATCCTTAATTCTTCCCATTCCAGTTACCATTCCGGAGCACCCGAATTGTAAAAATTTGGGTCTGTTCTGGTTTTGCTTTGTCAGCCATGACTAAACCGGCTCTAACTGGTTTTAAGCCCTTAGGCAGATGCAATGAGTAGGGACCCTCTTGGGAAACTCTTCCCCCACTTTAAATTCCCTGTTCTGGACTCAATGTGAGATGTTTTAAAATGAACTTAGCTTGTCAACTGGAAATTCACTGCCTGACCCAGGATTCGGGGGAGATTTCTGGAAAAGCATTAATCAGGGGTTTGGAAAGTCTGGGTCCCAACACATAAGAAGTGTATTGAAAATGTTTGAAGATATAAAATTCTTAGAACCGTTGGACAGGTTTCTGTGTGTGACCTTTCTCTTCCAAGTGGCGTTGCTCAACACCCCAGCTCCCCTCAGAAGGCTGACATCATGCTGTTGTGCAACTCACAGCCATAGCAATGTCACTCTGCTAACTGCACATGCTGTGCGTTCAACTACTGAGAAGCCAAGCAGCTTTAGGTTTTGAGTCAGAAGTTCTGAGCAGGATCATTCTCATGAAATCTGAGCCCCTGGTTCTTCTAAAAAGTCAAAACACATTTGGATCTTGCAAATGGAGGATGTCAGAGCCAATATTTTCCACTTTAATCAAAACCCAGGAATGGCATGGTGGGTGGCTGAGGCCATGTCATCCTTCCTCCCCTTCCCTTCCCCCATATGGCCTGCCAAGATTCTCCAGACTTAAGAGAGCTGAAGTGAGAAAGAAGGTCTGGTCCTGCATGTTCAGCGCTGAACCTCTCTGCCGAGCCCTGCCCTGACGGTAGGCTCTGACACAGTGTAATATGGAGACACAAGCCCGGGGTCAACAATTCATCTCCCAGGTTTATAGGTAAACAACAAATAGGAAAGGCATCTTCTTTTTACTCAGGCCCTGTATTTATTTGGGGTTCTATCCAATGGTCTGACTTTATATCCAGTGCTGGTCTCTGACTCACTTGACCCCCTGATGGAGAATCTTCCATCCATACTGGATCGCTCCTCTGGCTTGAGCTGTGAAACGATTTTCAAAACTGAGCCCTCTATTTATTCTTAAATAGCCTGGCCTAGAATGTTCTTGGGAGCTTTGTGAAGGAGCACTGAGTACTGGCTGATTCGCAAAGGTGGCAGCAGCCTTTAGCTTGGTTAAGTCAAACATTGGCACATGCAGGTGACCACCTGATGTTAACATTTATCTTGTTCCTTCTGTGTTGCTTTCATCTTTCAGAGAAGTCTAGGAATAGCAGAGAGATTAATCTGCCCTTCCCCCTGATGCACGCACTCCTCATCCAGGGAGAAGGAAGGGAAAACGCTGTCAATTCCCCAGACCTCGTGAATCGCTACGGAGGGAAAATAGCAGTGTTGGTTAATGGCAAGTTTCAGAAAGCTTGCCACGATGCTTCCAAAAGCTTGCCACAATATCTGTGAAGTGTAATGAAGGCACTCGTGCTTGTCTGGAAGTCAAAGCTTGTGTTTAGGCCTTGAATGGGTAAGATTTTGATAGATGGAGAAATCCTAGGCACAGAAGCCAACCTAATGGAAAAGCGCATAGATGGCAAAGTATGGGTACATGTTTGCGGGTTCCATGAGACATGGAGCCTCTTGCTGGGTAATGTAGTAGTGGAGAGTAGTGTAAGATAAGCCCAAAAAGATAGTAGTGCAAGACAAGTCCAACATTTATATAATAGCTAGCACTTTCCGAGCTCTTATGTGCATGGTGCTATTCTAAGCACTTACATGTATTAGCTCGTTTGATCCTAACAACAACCCTGAGAAGTAGGTACTATCATTATCCGCACTCTACAAATGAGGCCACTGGACACAACATACTCTGGAAAGATGTTAAACAAGCATATGATATGGCCTACAATTCTCTAATTGATGAGACCATGCTAGCACAGTTTGAGCCATTATTGGTCTGCAAGGTTAAGCGCTGAGTGGCATCAGTAAGTGCACAGATATGTAGTGGAAGTTCTGCACACAGAAAAAGACCTCGCATGCATAATGGCACATCCTCTAAGTGTGACAAAGTCAAGGTTATAAATCAGACAGCCAACACCAGAACCCATATTCCTAACCTTTACAGTATACTGCTTCTAGCATGCTTTTAGTTTTTGGTTTTTCTTCTATACCCTTTTCCCTAGCTGTGGAAATGCTGTTACCCCTAAGGCCAAGCTCAAATATTTATTTTTCTTTAGTAAGGTCTCATCCAACTCCATCAACAAGAATTTACCTTTTCCTACTCTTTTTTTTTTTACTCTAGGCTCCTCTTTACTTGTATCTACAGTCATTTTCCTAACCTTGTATATGAGTCAGTTATGTGTTCACTTGGGAAATTCTTGAGACCAGAATTGATGTCATAATCCTCTTTATATCCTCAGAAACTGGAACAGTGCTTGGTATGTACAAGGTACTCAATTAACATTACCTGAATTGAGTTGAACATCAGAGTCCACTAGTTGGCGCCTAAAGAAGTGTCCTCTCATCCTATCATACCTTTTTAAGATCATCTTTCCAAATTAAAAACAAAACAACAAAGAAACGATTAGCTCCACAGGGAGCTTTCCCACTCCTGAAAACTGACAACCCATAAAAACAGTTTGGACAAGGGCAATGTGAACAATCCCAGGCCACAGACCAAGAACACCGTTCCAAGTTTAGGCCTGCTTGACTGCAAAAGAATGCTAATGGTATCAGCACTCCTAAAGGCAAGAAATGTGGCCACACGTGGATGATGTATCTCAAGAAGAGCTGTGGGGTTCTGGAATTTCTGAGAAGGCTCCCTTCATCCTAATAAAGTTCCCAGCTTCTCGATCTCAAACCCCAGCTCCCTGCAGAAGACTCAAAAACACCCAATTTAATTAAAACCGCTTCTTTTCACATTGAAGTCACAGATTTTCACAGGGTGCAACGTGTTGCTAACCCAGCAGTTTCCAGACGAGACAGCTCAGCAAGGCAGGTGCTGTTCTCTTTTTAGGGCCAATGTCCTTAAATTGCTTTGCTGCTTAGATGTCTCTGGGGGCCAAATTGCTCTGGAAGATTCCAGCCCAAGCTTGCCCTCTTTTACCCAACTCTTATCTGACCTGGAAGTTTTCATTCTCCCATAGGTGACATTAGCCACTATGAAGAGAACATCTTCTCTTTTTAAAAGTATACTTTTAATATCTGTCGTTCATTCTCTCCAAACTCAGAGAGCCAATAACAACAGTAAGCACAGCACAACACACTGGGAGAATGTCAAACAAGTATGTGATATAGCTGACAGTTATAATTGGTGAGATCAGCCTAGCAGAGATTGAGCCATTAGGTCTGCAAGGTTGAGCACTAAAATGGGACAGATATTTACTGAGCATCTATTATGTGCCAGGCACATATGACCCAAGACCCTTCTTCTGAAAATCTGTACCGGGAGCCGGGGATATTGTACTGAACTGAACTTTCAGGGATCCCCTAGGTGCTTACAGTTTACCCATAAAGGTGCAGATCCAATGCTTAGGGAGATCAAGGAAGGGAGAGGCCCTTATCCACTGGAATCATCAGAGAAAAGAGCTATACAGTGTATTTCCCAAGCTATTTTTCCTTCCCAACTGTTGGAATATCTTTCTCATCATTTTCCCATCTTTTTCTTTTCACCTTTTTTTCTTCTTAGCACCTTCCACAGCATGCGTTGTGGAGCACCTGCTGATAGAGCAACTCGTTTAAATCCTTTCTGGCAAGCAAGTCCCACTATTAGCTTCAGTTTGGGCTCTTGGTCTTTCCTGTTCTTATCCCAGCCAACCAAGGGAGGCACATATATTGTGTGACTTGTGTGACTTGTTGGTCTCCATCTGACTCATTGTTTTTCTATGTTTTCCTATACACATTGAAGCATTCCAGGTACACTGGAGTCTCTTGTCCTGGAAAAGCCCACAATTCCTAAGGTGTTATGAATAGGAAACCAAAAAATGTCCACAGGCCTATATCTTGGCACCTTGATCTCGAGTTTCTAGAAGCTCTGGCTTCCTGAAAGTTCATTACACACTCAAGTAAACAAACAAAATAGAGATAAGAAAAAAAAATTAAATCATGCTCAAGTTACTTGTTTGAGAAATACTGAATTATCTCGTGGAAAGGTGAGCAATGGTCTCTGATCCTCGAAGATCAGTGCATACAGAAATCACAGGTTGTGATACAACTTCACTGACAAAATCAAGCCCTACCTATGAGCCAAGTGGTCTACCTAGAAGAGTTCTGAGAATAGATAATCTGGTCTAGGGGTGGGGAACGATTATTCAAATTCCAGATATGGAACTGTGACTCACTAGATATGGCATTAGAGTGTATATTTTGACATTTACTTATTTTCTCACCAGAAGTCTTTCTAATTTTCCAAAATACTTCTTGCTCTCCTCTTCTACCATCAGACTAACCTACTATTTCAAGTTCCTCCCTAAATATTAAAGAAAGAATTTGCCTCTGAAGCCTCTTTCAAGGCTGAGCCTCTGTGACTGTATATCCTTTGGCCCCAGATCCTGACTACAATTAACAGAGGTTTAGGAGAAAATGACTTAAGACCCTTCTTCTGAAAATCTGTGCAAGATATTATTGGAGGAATTGGAAAGAAAGAAAAAAAAATTAGATGCATAAATGGAAGGATTGAGGACTGACAAACAGCACACAAACATTGAGAAAACAAAATTTAAAATAGCAAGAGACCTTCTTTCAGTGTACCTGATGAGTTTGAGGAGCCCCGGTGGCATAGTGGTTAAGAGCTCAGCTGCTAACCAATAGGTTGGCAGTTCAAATCCACCAGCAGCTCCTTGGAAACCCTATGGAGCAGTTCTACTCTGTCCTATAGGGTCACTATGAGTCAGAAGCAACTTAACAGCACCTAACAAAAACAAGTTTGAAAGAAGAAAGGCAAACGTCTACATCTTCTGTATTATCAACACAGGGAGGTAATAACCATAATCTCCAAATTAGATGGCACATAGCCTTAGCCTACAATTGGGCAAATGGGGGTGCAAAGGAGATTGAGGAGTCCAAAAGAGTGGTGTTTTATCAGGTCTTATTTAGTCTTACAGCAATTAGAAGTCCATTTGTCCTCAGGAGAAGCATTGCATGGTGACCGGGTTTTGGTTCCTGAGTGACAGCTACTGGGGCCATGAGAGTAAGAGAAGGTTCAGAGAGGAAGCCAAAAAGTGGGGGCAAAAGGCAAATACAGTTCCTGTCACATCCAGAATAGTTCATTTAACTCTTTGTGCTACCCTCTTACTCTTTGTAATGAAACGATTGTTGTGAGAGTTGTGGAACAGTAAGGAGATCTTTAGCTTTGAGCAGTAAATGAGTAAATTTGGCAAGGAAAGCACAAAATTTAGTGAAGGAAGGAGTGATAAGGGTAATAATATAAAAACCCTGCTTCCTTCTTTGAAAGACCTACTCTGTGAAAATCCACACTGATAAAATACATATTCTCTGAATGAATTTTCTCAATTCAGAAGAATCTATAATTTTGATAAGATGCTTTTTATGTCTTTATCTCATGCCCTCACATTTGACATGATTGAGCACTTACTCCAAAGACGTTCTCCATCTCTTCACTCTACTGGATGAGATGAAATAGGAGAATCCACAAGGTGGGGTTCTTTGGAGGTCTCCATGACCACCCACTTTTGTGCCCCATTTCTGGCAAGTGGATATAACATGATAAGACTCAGAAACCCTAGGTAGTCCAGAGGGTAAGAGTTTCTGTCAAGACCAGTGGTAGAGAAGCCACAGAATTTTAGGGTTGGAAAAGACCTTTGAACTCATAGAATCCCCCTACTGAGAAGGTACCCTTCTTCAACATCCTGACAGAGGCCTCTGCTGAAATTCCCCTAACAGAGAACATCTCTACTGCCACCCCTGTTCTGGAAACCTACAGCCTTACCAATGGGGTGCTACATCAATCCATGAAACTCCCATCTCTCATGAGTGGTAACTCAGAGCAGGGCTCCTTCTCTGAAACTTCATTGTCTCTTGTACCTTCTAAGGCATTTCACCTTATTGTGCTTTGTATTATAGTTATTTGTTGGTAATCTCATTCCCCTGCTGAATCATTAACTCCTTGAAGGCTACACATTGCCTTACTCATTCCTTTTCTCATACTCCACAGTACCTAGGACAGTGCCTTAAATATGGCAGAAAACCAATGGTTTTGTTTGCATTTTAAATTGAGTTATTTTTAAATTGAATTGCAGCCTAGTTTTTCAGGAAGACTGTCTAGATTTGATATGATTTTGCAGATCAGAAATAAATTTATTGAATGATTTTATGAATTACTTAATCAGTGAATGACTGCTCATCGAAGGAGCAGTCAATTCCTCTGTGAATTGAGGCAGTATTGGGAGAATGTTTTATTCCTCTGACACTAACTCTCCTTTTTTCAGTCTAGAATCTATGATACAAAGGTGTCATCATCACTGTTAATCCAACACTGATATAACCTGAACTTTTGCTCTGTGTAATCACAGATCTTGGGGTGTTTCCTAGAGTAGTCCCTTGACAAAACTCTTACATAGGCTATATGTAAATTAGACTTATTCTCTCCATGCTGTTAAGAGCAGGGGAGGCCCTGACTCCACCGGGTCCCTTCCATCTTAGCCCCTCATCCTCCACAGCAGCACCCTACCAAGCCTGCCTCTGCCTCTGGCATCTCAAACTTCCCTATTCTGTGCCTCCTTCTGCTCCATTTACGCACTCTGGGTAATCTATTACCTTCCTTCCCAGAAACTTTTACTAATATATCCTAATATATTAATCCAATGGAATAAATCTGTAATGGGAACATTTGAGGCACCAGTTACCAGCCAGTGACCTGTTACTTCGTTCACTCAAGAAGAGGTTATCATTAAGAGACTCAGCAAGTAAGAGACCCAAATTATTATTATTATTATTTTTTAAACAAGATGGAAGTTTATTTCTCTCTCATGTAAAAATCCCTAGGTAGATAGTTCAGGGACTGCTACAGCAGCTCTTTTCCACAAGATTCTCAGGTACCCAGGCTCCTTCCAGCTTTCCGCTTCACCATCCTTACATTGTGGTCCTCATCCACATAGCCCTGATAGCTGCTGGAACACCAACTTTACACCTGTGTTCCAGCCAACAGGAAGATAAAAAGAGCAAAGAGTACATGCTGGTTGTCTTTTAAAGAAGAATCCCAGAAGCTGTCATGTGACACTTTAACTTATATTCCATTGTCTAGAATTTGAGTACATGTGACACTTTAACTTATATTCCATTGTCTAGAATTAAGCAGTCCTGATGGCGCAGTGGTTAAAGCACTTGGCTGCTAACCGAAAGGTCAGTGGTTTGAATCCACCAGTCTCTCCTGAGATAAAGATGTGGCAATCTGCTTCTGTAAAGATTTAAAGCCTTGGAAACTCCATGGGGAAGTTCTACTCTGTTCTACAGAGTTGTTATGAGTCAGAATGGACTCCATGGCAATGGGCTTGGTTTGGTTTTTGGCCACCTTGGCTGCAAGGGAGGCTGGGAAATGTAGTCAGCTGAAAATGGGGGTTTCCATTATTATGGAGGGAGAGAGAATGAATATTGGTCAGCAACTAGGGATCTCTGCCAGAGGGCCATCCCAGAGCTCAGAGCCCTTCAAGCCATATCACTTAGGAGCCTGCCTATGCACTGCAAAAAAAAAGCTGATCTAGTGCCAGCCAGATTCAGATGCCAGTCGTAGCAGCATTGCTTAACAATCTGTGTGATGTCTGAGCAATTTCCCTTGCTGTCAAAAACTGAACTAACAACTCCATCATAATTTGCTATAGGATGACACGAGATGACTGGCGGTGCCTAGGACAGTGCCTGGCACATAGTAGATGCTCAGGCAATGTTTATCGTTATTATTATCATTACTATAAAACTGGCTCTGCTCCAAGCTTTAGACCAACTTGGGCATGAAAACATTAACAAAGCTTATGGCGGCTGTGCTTCTTTCTTGAGCAATTTCATTCCCTATCCATTAGCCAGATGTGTTAGAACAAATGACTGGCTGCTCAAGAGAGTATCTTTATCCTCAGTTGCCCTTTCCTTTCTGTCGTTGTTGGATGGTGTTGAACAAGACAGAAGCAATTAACAAACTTCTCAGCACCATGTGAGATGACAATTAGGATCAGTAGAGCTCAAAAAAGGGTCTAAAATGACGGAGGTTGAGGTAGTGAGTCTTTTAGAATACAAAGAACATTCACTCTCACTTCGTCCCATGTATCAGGTCAAGCAAACTAATGTGGGAAGTCACTCTGAAAAAGGATAGAAAAAATATTACTTTTTTGGCACTGTCCACAATGCCATGTTACTTGAGTTAATAGGTGTTATTGTTAGGTGCCATCAAGTCGGCTCCAACTCATAGTGACCTTGTGTATAACAGAACTAAATGTTGCCCAGTCCTGTGCCATCCTCATGATCACTGGTATGTTGGAATCCATTGTTGTTCTTGTCTGCCTTTGGGTTAATTCTGATTAGTAGCCACCCTATATGACAGAGTAGAACTGCCCCATAGGTTTTCCTAGGCTGTAATCTTTATGGGAGTAGATCGCCAGGTCTTTTCTTACCGCACAGAGGCTGATGAGTTCAAACCACTGACCTTTTGATTAGCAGCCAAGGGCTTAACTGTTGTGCCACCAGGGCTCCTATAGCTTGATGTACTGGGTTTCCCATTGTTTCATACTAAGTTCCTCTTGGAAAATGCAGGGGGCAGAAAACTATAGACACCAAGATGAATGAGAATAGAGAAACAAAGGCCCTTGAAAACAGAACTTGGGCCATTGGTACATCTTGTTTAGTTTGAAGCTAAGGAGGGGGGGGACATTATTTACAAAACCCATGACCCAGTACATTCAATGGTAGTTACGTTTACAGTGTGGTTTTCAACAGACATATAGGAGTTGTTACATATGAGGTCCCATGGGGCTCGATGAAGAATAAAGCAGTTTCTACTGCAGTAACAAAGCTGGCTTTGATTTCAGATGCTTGATTCTTTTGTTCGTAACCACTTGTAGAGTTGCATGGGAAAGTCACTTCCACTTTTAATCTTATAGCTTTGTTGTTGTTAGGTGCTGTTGAGCCGGTTCTGACTCATAGTGACCCTATGTACAACACAACAAAACACTGCCTGGTTCTGCACCGTCCTCACGATCATTGTTATGCTTGAGCCCATTGTTACAGACACAGTGTCAGTCCATCTCATTGAGGGTCCTCCTCTTTTTTGCTGATCCTCTACTTCACCAAGCATCATGTCTCTAGGGACTGGTCCCTCCTGATGACATGTCCAAAGTATGCAAGATGTAACCTCACCATGCTTGCTTCTAAGGAGCATTCTGGCTGTACTTCTTCCAAAATAGATTTGTTCATTCTTCTGGAAGACCATGGTATATTAAATATTCGTTGCCACCCCATAATTCAAATGCATTAATTCTTCTTCAGTCTTTCTTATTCATTGTCCAGTATATTAGCTATTAAGCAATAATGCGTTTCTGTCAATTTGTCCCCTTTGATATACAATCTTTCCTACCCCTGAGCCCCTCCTTTGGCTTCTGTCTAGGTGGGAAGTTTCTTCTTAAGTTGAAAAGCAGTTTAGTAGAATGATTTAGTCCTCAGGCAGACCTCAATTTGAAACTTGATTTGGCTACTTAATAAGTGGGTATCCTTTAGATAAATTAATAAGTTTTTTTCTAAGTATCAATGTTTTCAAGTGTAAAATTGGAATACTGTCATGTATAGTATTGCTGTAAGAGTTAAATGAGACAGTATGTATGAAAACCAGATGTCCCAAGCCGCCCAGTCTCCTTGGATCACAATTTTCTCCAGTATCTACATAAAATATCTTTTGACCCCATTTCACATTCCATGGGGGTTCCATGCTCTGCCCAAGAGCTGTGATGGTTTGGGACACTGTACATCTCCCAAGTTAGTCCATACCACAGTCTGCTTTCCAACTAATGCCTGTTCTGTCATCGTTCTTGACTCCTACAATTGCCATTCACTATCACCTGCCCTCTTTGCTCTAATATGGTATAAAAGATGAATCAAGGGTAGGAAAAAAAACTGGAGGCAGGAGAGTCATGAGTACCTGGAATCTTGCAGGAGCCGTAGGAATGGGTAGGAATAGGAAAACCTGAGTTATGATAAAGGAATTAAGAGAAAAGGAGTAGAAAGTGGTCAAAGATGGTTCCAAAATTTGGAGTCTGGGTAAGTAAGAGGACAAAGGTACAGACATGGGCAAATCCACAGGAGAATTTGACTTCAGTTAACTTTGGCCAATGACAAAGACATTGACTTTGGTTTTGTAGGTACTGGATGACAGTGGAGCATTCAGAAGGCAATTCCCAGCAGTCGTTAATGGACCTGAGCAAAGCTTAGAGAGAGGGCAGTCCAGAGGAGTCGGTTTGGAAGTTCCCTTCTACAAGTGATAGCTGAAGCACCCCTTCAATATTAAAATTTAATTTTAAAAAGAAAAAGATCTTCGTTCTTAGTCTCAAAGAGGCTAAGTACTACCAAGTTAAACTACAAATGATCTTGCAGAATATTCATCCCTTTAGTTGACCACTGATTTTCTGCTCATTATTATTATTATTGTAACTAAAATTTACAGTCGCAGAATTATAAAGAATTGGAATAAGACTTAAAAATTTCCTGGTCCAAATCCCTCACTTATGCATGGGGAAATTGACCCTCTAGATAGTATGGGTCACCTATCCTTGCTCACTCCAGCTGAATAACCCTGCCAGGTATCCATAACCTACTATTAGAACTTCTGCTATTCTTTGCTCATTTTTTTAACCTGCAATTCAGATACCCAAGATTGGTTTTTAGACATTCATCTGCATTAAAAATATTCCCTCCAACTGAAGTATGAGCCCAGGAGGTAAGGAGAAAGTGTGGAACAAGGAGCCAGATGGCCTGGATTATAGCCCCAGCTCTGGAAAGAACTAGCTACATGCCCTGGAGACAGTCATTGCATCTTTCAAGTCTCAGTTTCTTCATTTAAGCAGCAAGGGGATTGGTGTGGATTAGCTCTGAAAGGGCTTGCAGCTCTCACATTCCATGATTCTTGGAGGAATCTACTGTCTCCAACTGACTCCACGTCTTCTAATCCCACACAAGATGGAGAGCAGGCCCATTCCAGAATTTGGGGAGGCTTGTCAGGACAAAAGTTGGCCTTTTCTCTGTGGGGGCTGGAGAAGGGAAGCAGCTGAAGCAACACTATCAGTTTCCTTCCCATTCAGAAGGGAACAATTGAGCTCCTCCCAGGGGAAACCATTCGAATTCTGACAGTGTGGGGTCTGTCTTATGCCGGGAATGTGGGATTACTGTGGAATGGGGGCGCTTAGTGGCCATGATTCTGAACACAGAATCAAAGATGGAAGTAAAGCCAAGAGGTTCTTAGGTCCAGTCCCCTGCCTCTATCTAAGCCTTCCAAGGCAGATGGTTGTCATCCTACGTTTAAAGATCTCCAGGGTAGCAATTGCTCAGCTTCCCACAGCGCCCTGGGTCAGTGTGTTTCCCCCTTAAAATCAAAAGTTCTTCCCGATGTTTAAGTGGAAACACTTTCAGTGTAGCATGGGTCTGTTTACCCTTGTCCAGGCCTCAGTAGAGATGAAGAAAAATAGTCTGTGTGATAATAACCCTTCTTATACCTGATGGTGGTGATTAAGTCAACTTCGGCCTTTTCTTTTTTGGGCTAAGTCTTAATTTCATTTTCCACCCAGTTAATCATTTTTCTACTCCTATCTGGATCCTTTCCAGCTTCTCCAAATGAGGCTTAAAATAGTAGAATGAAATTTGAGTTCCCACTCTAATTAAAATCTCAGCATTGCCAAGTTTTGTGGAAGGATTACTCTCTAGGCTTTCATTTCATAATTCTCTGCATACACCAGCCTCACATTACAGTTTTGTTGTAGTACTATCTTGCTCGCATAGGGCTCACAGCTATTTTGCTGTAGTACTCGTATCTGCCAGTTGGAGCACGTTTTTGACCATTTTAAATATCTTCTTGTCTTTAATGACCCCCTTTCTAAATTGTTAAAGGTCACTTCAAATTCCAGTCCAAACCTCTAATATGTGAAGATACTTTCCAACTTGGTACAATCTGAAAAACATTTTTTTTTTTCTATTTCAAACATTGAGCAAGGAATCTCAATCTTATATCAGTTCTAGAAAAGTCTGACTATCATTCATTTCTCCCAACACCCGGGAGCGTGGTTTGAGCATGAAAAACAACACAGACTACCAGCCCCTATTCATTTATTCAACAAATCCTATGGTGCGCCAATAATAGGCACTGGAAACACAGCAATGAACAAATCACAGTTTATCCAATCGTTAATGTGTCCATACACGTATAAGAAATGTATCCATCAAACATTTACTCTGCGCAGTCCCGTTCTGGGGCCATAGCAGTGAACAGGACATATAAGGCTCTTGCGTCCATGGATCTCAGACTCCAACACGGGGGCAAGGGAGTAGGAAGACAAAGTACAAGTCAACCAACAAATAATCAGGACCATACTAACTTGTGATAAGTGTTTTGAAAGAAACAATAGGGTGTCAGACTTCAAAGTGGTGGCTACTTTAGATGGGATGGATAGAAAAGGTCTCCCTGAGGAGGATACTCTCAAAACCTTAGAGCTTAGTAGGTTCTGCTCTTCTGAATCAGTCTCCTTTCATAAACCAACCTTGTTCATGTTCTTTTCTCCCAGTCCCAGAGCTCATTTTGCTGGGATGTTAATGGTTGACAATGCATTTGCTCCTCAGTTAATTACTTATGTTTCCCAAGATTTCTGTCATGGTCTTTAATCCAAAGAACTGATAAACAGGAGGAATTTCATGATACAGGAGCCTAAATTCCTTAGGAAGTTCATAGCTATTCCTTGAAAACCAGGGTCCCGTGGCCCGTTAAGTGAGGGGAGAGCACACTTGCACACCATCAAATAGATTCCTTCACAGCAGAACTTCTGACAACTGAATAGGCTAGTGAATCTTAAGAATACCCAAAATAGGATGCCATTTGCAGCTGTTTCCTAAGCTTTTGCATGGAGCATCTTGAAGAACATTCTCTGGTGAGTGCTAGCCTGAGGAGATAACTGAGATCCTTTGGTGTTTTTGGACATTGGATATGATTCCAGTCATAAGCAGCCAATGCATAGACCAGCCCTGGTTGTTTTGGAAAACCAAACCAAAAACCAAATCCACTGCCGTCGAGTCGATTCTGACTCATAGCGACCCTAGAGGACAGAGTAGAACTGCCCCATAGAGTTTCCAAGGAGCACCTGGCAGATTTGAATTGCTGACCCTTTGGTTAGCAGCCATAGCACTTAACCACTACACCACCAGGGTTTTGGAAAAGTATAATAAACAGAAGCCTGCCATGGAAGATAGGGCATCCTGTTCCTGACTTTGCCTCCGCTTCTCTGCGAGCTTGGTTCTGTCTCTCTCTAGCTTCCAAGGAGCCTTTGAAGAATCATTTGGGAGTCTGCATTTCCTCTCTCCAGGAAAATCCATATGCATGTATAATTAATTGCACACCACGTCAGAGGGTTCGCGAACCTTGTACCAAAACTCACCCATAGGCCCCAAAATTTTAAAAAAATGGAACTGGAAGATCTTTAAGACCCTGTCCCATGCTAAAATTCTACTAAATTTCTGCTATTGGTTCATGTTGATCTTTTGGTCCATGTTTTTGATTGGCCCATGGGTTTCTTGTGCCCAAACCAAGTGTTCTACATTCTCCCAAGATTCCTTCAGTTTTGGTGGAGTGTTCTATACACAAGGAATACTTAATACATACCCCTGTGCCTATGGCTAGCTGCCTCCAAAGAGAGTCCTATCATGACTTCTGTATGAGAAACAACTAGAGAAGGTAGGGAAGACTCCTTACACAGAGGTGTCAGTCAGCCCTGGGGATACCCAGTTGGCTTCAGAATTAGCAAATGAAATCATTTTCCCTCTGATCTTTTCCAGAAATAGATCTGTGAAGAAGGCGCACAGTGTAATGACCTAGTGAGGCAATGGGAAGGAAGTGACTAGAAAGGGAATCATTAAAAACTCAACTTTTTCTTTAAATGGAAATGGAAACAGGGACTTGGAGGAAGGTTATAATTGTCAAGCCAGCAGTGGCCCCTGCTTTCCCTCCCGGTGCTCTCAATATGGATTTCCTGCCCTGCGGGACACCATTTGATTTAAAGCTATGGGTAAAGTACTATGGGAGCCTCACACAAATGCTCCTGAGAAGGGCTCAGGAAAGAAATAGAGCATCGTTTGCCCTCTTCCTGCCATTCGTGTATTGAAGCAGTTGGATTAATTAACCCTCTTCACTCAGTGGGATTGATCCAAACATTTGCTTGAGAAATTCTGATGATTATGTGTTGCCTGACTGACAAATAACAAATTATAATTTTTCTTTTGCAAAACTGAATATCCTCTGGCTTATATGACCACCTTGGTTCTATATGCAATCACTGGTGATGTATTACCCTTCAGTTCTCCTTTGCTGTGAGTTTCAAATGATCCGTGAAAGGGTGTTTTGATGATGTGACCCTGAAAGTGTGCTGAGGACCCAGCCCACATTTTGGCTTCTCTGTATTACCCTAGGAGGTCATAAAGGGGAAGGCATAGAAAAGGCAGAAGATTGGGGATCTCAGGAATCTGTCCTTTGAGCTAAGTTTTACAGTTGAGCAGATTGGTTTGAATCCCACCTGACAATTTTGCAAGCTTAAAAATAAATTGAACCCGGTACTTGGGAAAGGCAGCTTTCAATATCAGAGGTCGTCCTTGTGTTTCTAGCTTTCCGTTTGGCTAGGGAATTGGTTAAGGCACTAATTTCCTTCCCTGCAACCTGGCATGTTGTCTTCAGGTGCTAGCTGGAATTCAGAATGACGTGAACTGCACAAATAAAAAATACAGGGAAGGGAAAAAGGTCAACATGTGTTTTTCATTTCAGTTCATTTTCTGACTTTGGAGGGTCATGATTTTTTTTTTTTTTTTTTTCCTTATTGCAAGAAAACTGATTCTGCTACCAGACTAACATATGGATACCTCTACTAGGCAGTTATCAAAAGAGGTAACGATGCCTTTCTGGGGTTTTTGAAGTGTAAGTCTTTCCCAGGACTCCAGTCCTCACTGGGCTTTCCTTCTCTCGAGTGCTATAGGGCTTAAGCATATATTACATACACGCGTCAGAAGTGTAATCACAGAATCAGCAGCATCAGTGGGAACTTGTTAAAAATGCAAATTCTTGGGTCCCACCCCCAGACTACTGAATTGGGAACTCTGGGGGTGGGGCCCAGCCATTTGTGTTTTATAATTCCTATGATTATCATACAGGTTCAAATTTGAGAACCACTGGTATGTATCACAGGGCCCTGGTGATGCAGCATTTAAGAGCTCATGCTGCTAACCAAAAGGTTGGCAGTTTGAATCCACCATATGGAGCAGTTCTACTCTGTCCTAAAGGGCTGCTATGAGTTGGAATTGACTCCATGGCAACGGGTTTGGTTTTTGGTTGGGCTTGGTATGCATCATTGTGTAACCATCACCCCACGATGTGTTAGTCATGTTGGGCACTGGCTGTTTCAGAAATCTACCTGAAATTAATCCACTCATGGGGACTGGGGGCAGGTATGTGGGTGGAGCCCTGGTGGTGCAGTGGTTAAGAGCTTGGCTGCTAACCAGAAGGTTGGCAGTTCGAATCCATCAGCTGTTCCTTGGAACCCTGTGAGGCAGTTCTGCTCTATCCTGTAGGGTTGGTGTGAGTTGAAATCGACTTGACGGCAATGGGTTTGGTTTTGGTTTTTTAGTATGTGAGTGGAGCGGACTTACCACGTGAAACTAAAGGAACTTCCAGATTCATAAGTCACTTAAACTCTCAGTTTCCTCATCTATAAAACGGAAATAATTCCATCTGCCTCATAGAGTTGTTGAAATGCCTGAAGGATAGAATGTGTGTGAAAGTGATTTGTGAACTGTCAGGCACTCTCTGGAATTAGCCTATCGGTAATGCCAGTGTGCCTCATGAACTGCAGGCTCCCGGAGGGTGGGGACTGTGTCTACTTTGTCCTCATCTCTATTCCAAGCACTGAGGCCAGTCCCAGGTGCATAGTTGGCACCCACTGACTCTTTGTTGAATAATAATATTAACTAACATCCAGCAAGTGCCTACTCATGCAGTCATCACAAGCACCCCGTGAGGTGGGTACTTTTTGCATCCCCGTTTTCAGGACAGACCTGAGAGGTTAAGTAATTTACCCATGGCCACGTAGCAAGAAGTGGTAGAGCCAGGATTTAAACTCACGCAAACTGGTGCCAGAGCCTGTGCTCTAACCATTGCACCAACCAGCCACACAATTAATTACTTGATGATGATTCTAATGATGATGTGAGATGAGATTGTGTGGGTGCTGACTCTGTGCCACACACTGTTCTAAGCATTCTGTGTGTCTTAACACACAACAAGAGAGGAAGCGGAGAAACTGGTTTCTTCTGTCCAATGTAAAAATGTCTTCACATTGCTTCTGTGTACTGTTTGTGTACCTTGACCTACCAAACTAATCAATGAGCATCTCTGAAGTACGCGATGGGTGCCCAGTGCTGTGCTTCTAAACACAGATTCAGAGGTGTAACATGGGTGCAGCCTGTGCCTTCAAGATGCTTGAAATCATGTTGGGGAAATGGGCCAGCCTTCACAGAATGGAATATAAAGACTCAAACATCAACAAATAGCTCTGTGCTGGGCAATTGTCATTCAGCTGTTGAGTTCAGCATTCCTGCATTAGTTTCCTTTAGGATTATCATGGTAAATGAGGTTATAGAGCAGATGGTGACCTGTTATCCCATATTTGTCTGTTTTGTTCACTTCACATCCCCAGTGTTGAGAACGGTGTCCGGAACACAGTGCCAGTTACCAGCTGCTGTTGGGTCAATTTCAACTCATGGCCATACCATGTGTGTCAGAGTAGAACTGTGTTCCAGAGGGTTTTCAATGGCTGGTTTTTCAGAAGTAGGTTGCCAAGCCTTTCTTTTGAGGTGCCAGTGGGTGGACCCAAACCTCTAACCGAGGTTAGCAGTTGAGTGCATTAACCATTTGCACTGCCCAGAGACTCCATAGAACAAAATAAGTGCTCAGTAAATAATTGTGACTTAACGAGTATAAGCAGGAGAGGACTAATGTGGCGGAAGAGGGGAAATGCGGTCAGCCAGGTTTTGGACTGGCTGGAGCGGCAGGTTGTCAGAGATACTACAGTCTGAAAGAAGGCTGAGAACACTGAACTGGGTAGGAGTGAGGTTCTCTAGAGAGCATCTGGGTTCAGAAAAAGCATGGGAGCAGAGCCTTTATAGTTTAGGATGCAAACTCCCCCACACCATACCCTGGGGTGTGGGGCTGCCATGGCAGCTGTGTTCCTCGAGCCTCCCCCTAACCTCCTCATAGAGAAGAAACCTCACAGATACTTGGTGGTTTTGAAAGTTGAAAACCAGGGTCTCTTGTCATCCATTTCGTTTTCCTTGTTTTTTCTTCTGCTTAGCCAACCTTAGGGTGCCAAGCCCAAGTCTTGATTACACCCCATGTTTCCTTCAGAGGAAACTGCGCCAGTAACTGAAAACAGAAATAGGTTCTTTTATTCTAATTCACAGTTTGCAGGTAAGATTCCTGTTTGTGCTCAACCTTGGCTGTCTCTTTTCTAATCCTGGGAGAAAAATCTGGATCTAATTTTTCTGCTTTGTTGATTAAATTCCTTCTGGTCCTTCTGCAAAATTGTGGGCTTTCATCAAAATAGGTTTGTCTGATAATACCCTTTGACTTGGTAATTCCATTCTGGGGAATTTATTCTTATAAATGATTTAAAAGGAATAGAAAATTATGTGTACAAAGAAAGCTATTGCTGCACTGATTAAAATAATGATAAAACTGGAAATAGCCTAAGTGTCTAATAATAGGAGAATGGTGAAAGAAAGAAATGATGGCAAACCCGTTCAAAAAAATATTATACAGACTTTGGAATTATGAAGACTATGTAGCAATGTGGAAAATGCTTGTAATACAATGTTAAGTGAGAGAAGCACAATGTTTCATGAAATCTAGACTGTGACTATATGTCAAATGATGTGTGCATATAGATGAGAACTCAAAAAAAAAAATAGAGAAATGAAGATGATGTGATTTGTTGGGCTACTAGGCTTATGGATAAAATTGCTTTATTTCAATTTCTGTTAGAGTTGTTACAGCTTTGTGCAATTCCGGGGATTGGAAGCAGGATGGTCTGGCCACATTACAGAGGTAACTGTCCCTTCCAGAACTGGGAAGAGTCACAGTGTACTGGGTGAGATGTGAGCATCCAATACCCAACCGAGCCCTAAGCTGCAGGATTGCACAGACTGCTCTCTCTCTCAAGGGCAAAAGCCACACATGATATTCCTTCTGGCATTCTCCAGCATACTTAGGAAAAAACTCTATCTACTGCATATTCTCAGACTTGGGAGTTGGTGGGCTGACTTTGATGACTTCATCCCTATCCTTCATGAATATTAGCATCACGGTGCCTTTAAGAATCCCAGTCATAGTATGAACTTCAAAGTTTTTGCTCACCAGGGAATTTTCCTACTTTCAAGGAGCCCCTGTTGAGGTGGACTAGCTCTGCAACTTACTAGCTGTATGATTTGGGTCCAGTTACTTAACCTTCCTAAGCCTCAGTTTCCTCATATGTATAATGGTTATAGTAATAGTGCCTAGCCCCATGTGGCTACTGTAAGGATGTAAATGAGATAAGGCATAAAAAGTAATATTTACTCAATAGCTTAATAGAAAGCACTCAAAAAAGGGAAAGTATTGGTAGTGTGGAGTCCCTGGGTGGTACAAACATTGAATGGACTCGGCTGCTAACTGAAAGTTTGGAGGTTCATGTCCACCCAAAGAGGCACCTCAGAAGAAAGGTCTGGTGATCTCCTTCCAAAATACCAGCCACTGAAAACCCTATGAAATACAGTTCTACTCTGACACACATGGGCCCACCGTGAGTCAGAATTGACTTGATAGCAACTGGTTGGTCGGTTGTTATCAGTAGTGTGTTATTTCAAAGGCTCCCATTTTTCTAAATCTCAAAGAAATAAGTTTAAATATTAAATGAATGGAGGAATGAAATGCCCCCCTTTCAATTCCACAAGAAACTCATGTTTAAAGGAAAAATTTCCAAACTCACTTGATGACATTTTTAGGTCTCCTTCTCCTTTACTTACTAGTCAGTATGCTGTAGGTTTGAGTCTTCACAAGTGTTTTTGCTTGCATGGAGGCCTTTTTGCGACAACTGTGTTTAAATCATGTCAGGGAGCTTAACTAAGCTTCAAACCAGGTAGCATGGTTTGCACAGTAACTCTGACATTTGGAGAAATGGGTAATTTCAGGCCATATAGAATGCTAGGAGAAAGGGACAGTGTTGGTGATGTCACAGATGAGTAACCCAGATGGGGGCATGAGAAGACTGGGAAGCCAAGAGCCACAGCCAAGGACCAGAGAGGAATTTGGTTTGAAAGAAGAGTGTTAAGACATCAACAGCCTGGAAAGAGAAGTACAGGGTGATTTGTGGCCTGTTGAATACCAGGAAAAAAGACGTGGCAAAAGAAGACTGATGTTCTCAAGAATGCAAGGAATTTATGGCGCTTCATAGTCTGACTGCAGGAAATGCCTACCCAGGGCAGATCTCAATGGGCTATGGAAGGATTAGTTCAACAAGAAGGTATGGGAAGACTGGGACTTCACACATGACCTTTACCAGAGAATCTTCTTGAACCAGAAGTGAAGAAGAAGAATAAGGAGGAGGACAAGGAAGAGAAGTTGCTTGAGGAAAAAAAAAAGTAAGTCAGCAAGTCTTTAGAAGTAGATTAAAATGTTCCTGAACCAACAGCCCCCTTTTTCCTAGAATTCTTTTCTTTAAAAGCCATCTTCGGTTACTTTATCTCACAGTTCAGGAATTAGGATGTATGGAGCTCTCTCACATTCTCTTATTTGCACCTTTTACTACTCAGGATCAAAAGTTTACTTCTCTTCTACCATCCCTATAATATAGAAGCTGCTACAGGACCTTGAGGGCCATTCCTCTCATCAAACTGTTGTTGTTGTTAGTTGCTGTCAAATTGGCTCCGAATCTTGGTGATCCCATGTACAACAAAACAAAACACTTCCCAGTCCTGTGCCATCTTCACCATGGTTTGTATGCTCAAGTTTATTGTTGTATCCACTGTGTATTTCGAGTGCCTTCCAACCTAGGGGGCTCATCTTCCAGCACTATATTGGACAATACTCTGTTATGATCCATGTGGTTTTCATTGGATGATTTTCAGAAGTAGATCATCAGGCTGGGAAGAGAGAAAGGAGGCTTCCCTGCTGAAAGACCATCAGAAGAGAGCATTTAGCCCCTCAACTCAGGTCTTCACTTCCTGCCAGAGATAGGACAGAGCTAATTATATACACCCACCACTTGTCCGTCAGTTTGTGATACTGCAGCTACTTATCTGTTGTGCCACCAGTATTACAAATACCAGCAATGTCACACATGGTAGACATGTTTCAACAGAGCTTCCAGACTAAGACAGACTACAAAGAAAGGCTTAGAAATCCACTTAGGAAAATTAGCTAATGCAAACCCTCTGGATCACAACGGAGTATTGTCTAATACAGTGCTGGGTTATGCGCCTCCTGGGTTGACAAGCACTCAAAATACACAGTGGACATGCCAATGGACTCAAGCGTACCAATGATCATGAAGATGGCGCAGGACTGGGCAACATTTTGTTCTCTTGTACACGGGGTCACCATGAGTCGGAGCTGACTCAAAGTCAACTAACAGCAAAGTAGACGCACAGGTATTAGCATAAACAATGCCTCCTGGCAGTCTTCCCAAGCCCAGATCTGAGCCAAAAGAGAGCAGAGAGAAGGCACGTGTCAAGGGAATTAAAATGGTCCACAGGCAGTTGCCCTTCCCTAGTGTCACTACACCAAAGGAGCCTCCTTATCTATATGTCACATTAGGCCTCCTACTGCTTGTTCCCAATGAGGCCAACTGATTCTGAACCATGATCCAAAAAAAAAAAAAAAACCAACTACCACCGAGTCGATTCCAACTCATAGTGACCCTATAGGACAGGGTAGAACTGCCCCATAGGGCTTCCAAGGCTGTAATCTTTACCGAAACAGACTACCACATCTTTCTCCCACAGCGCAGCTGGTGGGTTCAAACCGCTGGCCTCTCCTTAGCAGCCAACCGCTTTAACCACTGCCCCACCAGGACACCATGATAGGCTGTATGATACATTGAAAAATGACTCCTGGACCACCCCACTCTAGCCCTCAGGAAGGAAATTCACAGAAGTGAATGATGGCCTAGAAGGCCAAGAGGCCGCTGCCTCAGAGTAGAGTCCCAGGACAGAGTGATGTGGTCCTTCACAGTGTTTGGGTGTGTGAGGAAAAAATTAAAAAGAGTTCAATTTCTCCAGCCAGTATCGCAAACTGAAAATATTTTTCGTTGCTGAATTTGTCAGAAAATCAGAGATTTTTCTTGATGGATAATGAAATTTGCTAAAAAGCTTTTAATGAGTCAGTGTGGGGATGCAGGCACAATATCAGTCCCAAATGAAATACGATGAGAACATGATTTAGCTCAGAGACAAGCTACAACGTAACCATACCTCTCTCTTTCCCCTTATTCATAGTTCACTTCTTCAATTCAGGAAAATAATATTCAGTGTAAGGAGTCAGAGAAGTGTGGTGGCTAAAAGCTAAAAGGCTCAACGATTGCCAGAAGATTACTAAGAAACCTTTTCTCTTAACCCTGAGTTTGCTCTCATGTCCAAAGATATACGAAATTCTAAAATATAATAATTCAAGGAAAGAACTTAAAGTCTCTTGGTCATGCTTAAGCAATCAAATGTTAAAAGGAAAGGGAGAAAAATTACAGCAGCAAAATTCCACGGAAAGAAAAGAAATAAAGGATGGTCTGATGAGTCCAGGTTTGACCTGAATGTTCCTGAAATATTACAATTTCACTCTAAATGAACCGTTAAGCTTCATTCTCATTCTACATACTCGCTCGGACCTTTGATCAATAACACTTCAACTTGCTTGAGAACTCCATGTACGGATTTTAAAAGTTTTAATACTTTTAACACTAAATTGTTTTACCAAAAAGGGGGGGGGGGGTGGCATTTAGAAAACTACATTTGTAATCGTTATCTTCTGTTTTTATCCTCCGGGAGGGCATTGGGTACCAATGACACAGAAGATGGCTTGTCTGGGAGCCTATTCAGATTCTTAGAGATGAGATAATATGTAGTTGTGGCTGGAATTTTCCAGACAAAATATGCATTTGTCCCACTGAAAGGAAATGAATATCCTGCAGAGGAGTTATATACCATTGACAGACACCAAGGAAATTGGTAAAACTAAATGTTAGCATACGTCAAGCACTAGTAAAAGTAAGGGATCCTAGTCAACGATCTGAACAACCCTTCTAGGACAGAAGAGTCCCTGGGTGGTGTAGATGGTTAATGCGGTTGGCTGCTAACCGAATGGTTAGAGGCTCAAGTCCACCCACAGGCACCTTTAGAAGAAAGGCCTGGCAATCTACTTCTGAAAAACCAGCCACTGAAAACCTTCTACAGGTCTACTCTGACACATGCAGGGCTGCCCTAAGTCAGAATCGGCTCGATGGCAACTGTTTTCCCCCACTCTCTGCCCCAGGACAGAGAGACACTTACTCATCTTTCAAAGACACAGCTCTGTGAAGAGTAGTGATAAAAGGCCATGCCTGCAGATCTCCAGAAAGATTCTTCTGACACTAACTCTCATGTCCAATAGCCACCAGAAGTAAGGGCCAGCTCTCCTCCTTAAAGCCTTTAGGAGCCTGGTTTTCAGAATGTATTTTTATCCTTTCCTACTGTCTCAACAGCTCCACCAAAGACTCTTAAGACCTCTTTTTCAGCTTCCTTCTAATTCACACCTGTATCCTACTGCTGCAATTCCCATACATGATCTTGTCTCCTGGTGTCTTGAAAATAATACTAGAAGCCAGCCCTGGCTCCTCTATGTGAACGCACAAGTCCCCCAAACTCTCAAGCCCTCTTCCATACTGGGTACTTTCTGCCATCAAGATCAACACTGATGCTTGGTTTCCTTAGATCAGGCCTATAAATCTTGTTTTTATCTAAAATGAAATCTTAAAAAGAGGAAACTCCTGGTTCCCCCCTCAAACTTCTCCTCACTGTTACATTTCCCTGTTATTGAGGAGAAGCACTGATGCACTATACCTGCATAATTGATTAAACACTGGGTGGCATAACCATCCAAATGATCTTTAGATTCATATTGTTAGAAGGGGCACTTGATAGGATTCAGTACTTTAGTTGTCTACGCAAGAAAACAGAATCTCAGAGAGTCTGCAGACTTGTGAGTTCACACAAAGGAGCCAGGGATGGCATCCAGTGTTGTTTTCAATATACCATATTGCCTTCTTTTTCTTCCCCCTCTGCGTATGGCACTGTACTAGGTGCTGTAGAAAACACTCCCCAGGAGCCTTCGACCCAAAAACAACAGCTTCGACACACCGGCATGAAAGGGACATTACACACAACCCACTGGCATTCAAGTGCACGCCATGCAGTTATTAATATCATGTAGTGCCCTACCCCTCTCCCTCCTCCCACCCTCCCTGTGTTCAATATGTCACTGACTCTGGCTGCTTCCTTCTCTGCGATAGTGCCAAGGGCAGTCTGTTACTGCAGAGGCTGCCTTCCAACAGTTCACTCCCTGATGCAGGTCCAGGTGCCTTTCCTTACAGGGCCTCCACCTCCCAGCACTCTCCCTTCAGACAAGCCAGACTTCCCTGGCAGCCGTCACCCCTTCAACTACCATCCTGACCCTGTCACACCCACCCCTGGGAAAATCTCCAGATGTACCCCAAGCAAAAAAGCAGAGGCCCGAGTGAGGAGACCAATTGGGAGCAGGGCCCCTGAGAAAGCAGGGCAGGTGCCAAATTGCAAAGAAAAGAGAAATGATAGACTTTGGAGTGAAACCAAAAATAAAGAGAAAGTGTTTTAATACCGCTTTGGCTGATTCATCTCTCTGTGGCACCAGAAAGAAGGACATTACCCTCTTCTATTCATGAATGCCTTATGTTTTGCCTACAAGGCCTCTCTTCTCACATCTAAAAAAGTAAACTAACAATAACAGTGTGTAAGTGTAAGAGATAATGCTGGTGGCATGGCTACAATCTCCAGGTTGGAGCCAGACTCAGCTTACAATTTTCGTCACAGTCTTTCCCAACAAAATGAGATAACTGAGGTCCACGTACATGATTCCTCAACATCCCTTCTTTTTCTTTCTCTTGATATCTGTTTTAATCTAATTCAGGTGGGGGTCCAAGATGGAGTAGTGATTAAGTGGGCCTGGTGACACCGTATACTAAAAAAAAAAATAGGTGACTGCTTATTCCCAAAACATGGTTAGCAGGAGAGGGAGCCACAGTTTGCAGTCCTTCCAGGGAGGGAACTCAAGTCTAATTCCTAGCCTACCATAAACTCTGCAAGGCATGAGCTTATGCCCCAAAGTTTATCAGTGAGTAAGAGGAGCACCGATGGCTGTCAATAGCAGGAGAGGAAGGACGGCAATAGAAAGAAAGAAAAGATAGAAGTGGGGCATGGAGTAAAGAGAGAGATGAGAAATACATATGCTGGGTGAAAGTGATTGGAAACCTGCTCTGACCATGTATTTCCATTTTTTCTTTTTCATTGTGGTAAACATATGTAATAAAACATTTACTATTTCAACATTCTTCACGTGTACAATTCAGTGACATTAATTATGTCTATTATGTTGTTCAACCATCATTATCCATTTCCAAATCTTTCTATCACCCTTATCAGATGCTCAGCGTTCCTAAGCAATAAGTTCCCCCTTTTACCCCAGCACCTGGTAACCACTAACTTTTGTCTCTATGCAATTGCCTATTCTAGATATCTTCTATAAGTGAGATCATACAATATTTGCCCTTTGGTGACTGACTTATTTCACTGGGCATAATGTTTTCAAGGTTCATCCATGTCGTAGCATGTATCAGGACTTCATTTCTCTTTATGGCTGAATAATATTCCATTGTATGTGTTTCTCTCTCACCTACCCTATGTCTTGCAGCACTGTTTTGAAATAAGTAGATAGATGCTAAGACTTAAAAATCAATGATTTTAGCCAGGGGATTATTTGGGAGAAATCGAAGGTAATAATGGGTGAAGATAACCCCATATAACTTTGACTTGCTTTACTTGATTAGAGTATCCATTCTCATAGAGTGTCCATCCTGGCTTAAAACTACTTGTGACACTCAGTAGAACATAAAGTTTTATTTTCTTTCAGGGGAACAGTTATATATTTATTTTAATGGAGTATAGCCCTCCATTTAGAAAAGTCATCTTCTTCAACCCAACTTTGGAAAAGTAAAGAAGGAAGAGGACACCTGCCCAGCTAGCGAGATCAGCCAACTCAGCTCCACAGTAATAATAATTATAATAAACTCAACCAGTTGCTGTCCAGTGCTATTTATGGAGACCCCATGTGTGTCAGAGTAGAACTGTGCTCCATAGTGTTTTCAGTGGCTGATTTTTTGGAAGTAGATCAGGCCTTTCTTCTGAGGCACCTTTGGGTAGACTCAAACCTTCAACCATTTGGTTGGCAGCTGAGCACGTTAACTGTTTGCACTACCCCAGAACTCCGGTAATTAGAATAACCTAAAACAAACCAAACTGATTGCCATCAAGTCGATTCTGACTCACAGCAACCCTATAGGGACAGATTAGAACTGCCCCATAGGGTTTCCAAGGAGCAGCTGGTAGATTAGAACTGCTGACCTTTTGGTTAGCAGCCTGAGCCACCAGGGTTCCAATAATTATAATAGTTAATATTCATTTAGAGTTTACCCTGTACCAGTCACTGTGCAAAACACTTTACCTACATTCTCACTTAATCTTCACAACAGGCCTGGGAAGTATTCTGATTACCCCCATTTTATACATGAGGATCTGAGGCTTAGAAGGTTTGGTCCTTGTCCAGTGTGCACGGTGAATAAATGGCAGAATCCAGGTCTACCTGACTCCAAAACCTGTGCTTTTAGCCACTCCACACACTGCCTCCTTCGTTGAGATGACAGATGTCACAGGCAGATCATACTCACATCCTACAATATATTCTAAATAATAGAAACTCCGTAACTAGAAATGGTAGCTAACTTATATAGCAGGCTGCACTGAAATAATTTTAGACATGAAAATGACCTCTTGGCATTTGTGTATCTTTTACCTTAGACATTGATAAAGCAAACCCTTCCCTTAGGATGACATTTCTGTCCAGCAAAGCATTTCTCTTGCCAAAGTATAATTTTGTTGGCTGCATCCATCTCTTCCAAGCCCTGGAATCACACCTAAACTAGTAAATTGTGCTGTCCTGGCAAGATGCTCCCCATCTAGAGCACTGTATCAGACCGAAGTAATGCATCACTTTGCTTCCCTCTCTGTCTGCCCATTTCTCCGGAGTCCTAAAACAGCAATGTGTCTGCTCTGGATCTCCAGTTGTGCCTGCCACCCAGGCCTTGTGTTTAGCTCCCTGGCCTTGGAAACAGAGGTGGGCTGAAACGCCTGCCCTTGAGTTGAGGCTTTTGAAAGAATGGAGGGTCTAGAGAAAGAAGCAGCACCATAGAGCTGGGATTCATTCCCATTAGACCCAGAGAGACACAAACATTGACTTGATTGGGTAACGGGAAGACTTTGGTCTTTTGGGTTATAGGGATTAATAGCTGAGAAAAAGTTGCTGAGTAGTGGGGGTGGTGACAGATCAAACAGGGCCATGATTCCTAGAAAAAAATGATCATCCAATGGAGAGGTAATGGGACCAGCAAACACTGGCAATTAAAAATTAACACAGGCCAAAAGTGAAATCAATGCCTAAATTTGATAGGCTTTCAAGAAAAGTTTATGACATGCAGTTCATAGAAAAGAGAACGTTTTTTCAATGTTCACTTTTAAAAATGCCAAAGGTCGATTCTACTTGGAAAGATCCTTCCCCAGAAAAGCAGAAATACAGGGGATTCTCTATCAATACATAAAGGCAGGCAATATAGATATATTTCAGAAAAACTTTTTTTTTTTAATGATACTAATTTCAAAATGGTTCGACATCAGGTTTGATATTGATGATAATTCACTTAATCCCCCTAATATGTTTGGTTACACACGTTGTTCCAAATGCGTGATGGTGTGGCCAGTTTACTGTAGTAAAACCTCCCTTCCATATCTTTACTAAGTAGATGACTGTATATACCCCAATAATTATTTTAATTCAAGTGTGATTTTTATTTAAAAAAAAAAATTTTAAGGCAAAACATTGACTCACCAAGAAGCTTTAAATTAAATGAAAATCCTGTGAACTCAAGAAATATCATCCATTCAATGTATTTTAGGTCTGCATAATAGGCTTATTATGGTTTTCTTTATACTAGAAATTCACAAAAAGTGTTCAGTTTTTCACATAAAGCCATCAAATTTGGAGGAAATATTGGGAAATGATTCTCCCTTTTCCACAAATGAAAATAGCAATTAATATGCTAAAATGGAGACAATTTTAAGATTACTCACATTTTATCCAAGTTTCCTACTAGTATTCCACAGAATATTGAATATACCATGGACTGCCAGAAGAACAAACAAATCTGCCTTGGAAGAAGTACAGCCAGAATGCTCCTTAGAAGCAAGGACAGTGAGACTTCGTCTTACATAGTTCGATCATGTTATCAGGAGGGACCAGTCTCTGGAGAAGGACATCATGCTTGGTAAAGGGAGGGTCAGCTAAAAAGAGGAAGACCCTCAACAAGATGGACCGACACAGTGGCTACAACAATGGGCTCAAACACAGCAACGATTGTGAGGATGGCACAGGACCAGGCAGTGTTTTGTTCTGTTGTACATAGGGTCGCTAAGAGTCAAAACTGACTTGACGGCACCTAGCAAAAACATCCCACAGAAAAATATTTTAACTGAATAAATTTTTGTTCAGTAAGGTGGTCCACAGAGCAATGTTGCCCTAAGAAACTAATCATTCCAAGTTATTCTAAATTGTCAACATTTCTAGAGGTTTTGGATAGATAGTTGGTATAAGAAATATAATTTCCTGGCATCTATAGATTTTAACTGTAATATTTAATTGTATAATCAGTTAATCAAAAGTTAAATGCAAATTAGTTTCTTATTATCTAATCCCATGCATATTATCGATCAGAACCATAATTGAGAATTGTCTAGAAATAGCCCCCAAAATCCCATCTGAATTGTCTTTCTTTTTTCCTGCTTTCAAAAAATTATCCATTTTAGAACTTCCTCCTGCTAGCAATTTCTAGAGAAAAATTTTATGTTGAGAACGCAAAGAGTAACACGTGTTTGTCTTTAGACTGGCTATGTCCCTATTTGGAAAAAAAAAAAGTGTTAGTTATTTTGCTATTTAAATACTTATTCTTCAAATTAACTTTTCCTCTTTGCAATGATAGAAATAAAATAGATAAAGTAAAGCTCTCTCAGTAGGCAAGAGAACCATCAGAAGAAACCATAGCCCAGTACAGGTCCCAACTGCATTTCCAGAAACCTAAAAGAAATACAAGTTTATGTAACACTGGGGGAAACCTTGGTGGCGTAGTGGTTAAGTGCTGTGGTTGCTAACCGAAAGGTCAGCAGTTCGAATCCACCAGGTGCTCCTTGGAAATTTTATGGGGCAGTTCTACTCTGTTCTATAGGGTGGCTGTGAATTGGAATCGCCTCAATGGCAAAGGGTTTGGTTTTTTTCTTTCTTTTTTTTTTTGATAGTGGAGGTGGTACTGTTTTATCAGTAATGAACAACCATAGCTCTTTGCTATAGAATTGATGACCCCACTTAAATCTCAGCATCACACAGTCCTCTTCAGAGATGGAAGGAAGTGAGTTGCTTGCATCCATGATAAAATGTGAGACTCAGCTAACTGGTGTGGTTTTGATGATGCCACAATTCTGCCCAAAACGCTTGTAACTAGCAAGTTTGCCCTGAAGATTATTGAATTACTCCACTGACCGTGCATTATTTAAGGGGAAGTGCTGTTCTTATAGAAGCCAGCTGTTTAACCATTGGAATTCTGTCTGTTGGCCAATTTCAAGAAACAGCAGTTCATTGTGACTAAACATTATGTCAACTGGTAGGGGAGTCAAGGTCTAAGTTAGGTGGTAGCAAACTTATCTGCTAAGCAATCTTTAGCCTTCATGCTATGAAAACTCTGGAGAAAAACTATTGACAAAATATTTGTTTTTTTCAGTGTTATGATTTTGTCAGCAAGAAAAATTCTGTAAAATACATGTCTGTTCACTCTAATGGTTGAGTGAGTATATAGATGCATCATAATACCAATATGGCAGAACTCTTAGACTGTACCTGTTGTCGGAAGGTCTATCTCAGTCACTTACCTTTTGTTGTTGCATCAAGGAAGGACAACGACAACAAAAAATGTTTGGAGCATCATAGGGAACTCTGATAAAGAGAAAACAAATCTTCACCTTCTAAGCTATGGAGCCCCTGGGTGGTGCAAATGGGTAATGCTCAGCTACTAACCAAAAGGTTTTTGGTTCAGGTCTACCCAGAAGCAACTCGGAAGAAAGGTCTGTCTATCTACTTCCAAAAAATCAGTCACCGACAACCTTATGGAGTATAGTTCTGCTCTCATACACAGGGGGTCTCCATGAGTTAGAATCAACTTGATGGCAACTGATAAGCTAGAAAATATTTGAACTTCTTTCTGAAAGACAATGCTGCATATTTCCAATCATACTGAATATTTGGCCCAGATGAGCTTTTGCCTCCATATCTTTATGTGTTATAGAATCTTAGGATTAGTAAGGACCTTACCAGTCATCTACTATTCAATACAGGAATCTGCTCCTAGGTCCTCTGAGAGGTGTTCATGTAGCCTTTACCTGTTTTCAGTAATGGGGAATCCATTACCTTTCAAGAAAGCCCATCCCATTTTTAACCCTTTTGAGTTCAAATTGTTAAAAACTTTTTTCTTTTATCAAGCCAATATTTGTATTCTATTCACCTACTGGTTATGATTCTGTCCACTGGGACAGAATCACATAGTGCCTGATAAGGAGTTTTTAAAGGCAAATATGGAACAATTGGTTACAGCTCATTTAAGAATTAATCATACTGACAACTGTTTCCATTCAGAGGTCATTAGAAATATCTATTTTTCTTAAAACTGATACAGGAGCTAATTGTTTTATTGCCTTTGTAGCAAACCACATCATATCAAGTCTCCAGCTTTAGCCCATAACAGTAAATATCTCTATTTCAGTTCTGGAAAAAGAAGCAATAGAAAGCATTTGAAGATAAAGGACAAGCCTTTGACCCTCAACTGTGGCCTCTCAATTGGTGAAAAACAGCTTTTTTTTTTTTTTTTAATGTCTTGATGTAGGACCAGAATTCAAGTCTATAGGACACTTCAAAAGATGAATTAAACTTCAAAAGTCAATAGGTAAAACTTGTTATATTCAGATATTCCCAATGAAGTACAATGAGTCAATTGTAGACATTATGAATAGACAAAGAAAAACATCTCTCTAGGACTGTGGCAGCTAGAGATAGTTACAGCCAAAGCAAAATCCAAGTCTGTATGTCGCTATTTCAACTGCATTTAAAAAACAGATGTGGACTTCAGATGAACCTCCTTTATGGAACATTACAGAAAAGTCCTAATTCTCCATTCCTAAACTCATCAGTCTGTGGACTGAAAGGCAGAACTATCTTTATAGTCTGAGCCATGTCAAACTCTGAGCTCACCTACAAGGGGTAACAAACCACATTCCTGATGTGTGCTATTATTTTTTGTTGTACTGGTGATTACTCTCCATCTCACAAGAGGAAAAACTCTGGTGAGTTTCATAACTGTTGATAGTCATAAGAAGAGAATTATAGCAACACACAGAAATGTTCTCTGCCATCCCAAGGTGAAGGTGGTACTTCCTCCAGTAGCAGGCAAGGAGCTCCAGCACCTGTACCAAAAAAAAAAAAAAAAAAAAACCCAGTGTCGTCGAGCCAATTCCAACTCATAGCAACCCTATAGCACCTGTAGGGTATACAAAAAGCAGGATTGAGTGCAAGATGCTTGAAATGGGTCCTGGAATCCCAAAGCCCATCTCTCTCCACCTACAAGCCATAAGCAAGCATTTTGAAATCAGTTGTTTCTAAGTTAGCCAAGTTTGAAACTTTCTGGAACCATTCCCATCATCCCACACCCAACTACCAAACTGCTATCACATAACCAACAAGCAAATCCCAATCATGTCCCGTTAAGAAATTTATAGCCTCAACAAAGAGCAATCATCACCTATGTTTGACTATGGGGACAGTTACCACGTTCTAGGCCAAGTAGCCGGCTCCTCCATCCCTACCCTAAGAGAAAAACCAAAGCATATCAACTGTTCTTTACTAGCTGACCCCTTTGGCCTCTTGAAATAGCCACTTAGTAGGAAGTATGTAGAGGTCCTTTGTGGATTACAAAGAAACCATGTAAGCCATTTGTGTTTTTCTTCTAATTCACAGTCCCATGGAAAGATTATAAAAACAAACAAACAAAAAAAATTCTTTATAGAACTCAGGGGACCAGCCTTGTCTTGGCTTGCCAGGGTCCAGCTGGTGAACAGAAGCCGAGAGACCTCTTCTGTACTAAGTTGATCCTCCAACTGCAAGAGAAAGCACTGCTGAGGCTCCAACTGGGGCCAGCTGTCTGGTTCCTCCCCACCCCCACAACTAGGAGGAGACCATAGGGTTTGCTCTAAGCCCAGAGAGACCACAAATGAATCCTCACTGAGTTACTACCTCCAGCTGCCCTAAGAATGACAGTAAGCCTGCCTTACAGAGGAAGCATCCAGCAGGCTGCTGTGCCAAGCATCAGGAAAGCATTTGGGTTCTTAGAGAATGCCATGAACGACTGATGCTTTGAGCAGCAAGGCAGCCACAGGAAGCTGGTCTCAGTGACTGACGGCCAAGCTAGTTTGGTAGCAGGCCATTACCATAGGTCTGAACTCCCCCAACTAAGGAGTTCAAAATGTAGATGGGTATTTTGACTTTCAAAGTCCCATCCTGAACTGTGGTGTCATCGTGATGTGAAAGACTTTTTATTTAAAATATAATAGATTCTTCTGTGTTAGGAATTGAGGTGGAAAATACATCAGATTTATTGCATTCTTCTGTCTCAGTAGTTCACAAAAGTTCTCCCATGAGGCCTGGGCATCATTAGAGAAGACCCACCCAGCCCAAGACCCCTCAGGGAGGTGAGGAAGATGAGAGAAGGCAGAGATACAGACCTCCTGCCCTTGCCTCAGCCAGATCAACTTGACTTTTGTCTGTTCTCAATGTTGGTTTTTATAAAAGTTTTGGTTTAGTAAAAAGTTATGACAAAAAGTTTATGACTAACTCAGGTATATTTTTAGTTCCATATAAGCTTGTTTTGTCCTCTCTTTTAATTCCAGATCCAGGAAAAGTGTGTGCAAAACAAAACAAAATCAAACCAAACCCAAACCTACTTACCAAATGGAGAGGTCTAACTGACTTGCAAATATCAAAAGAAATTTGATTCATGGTGTTCCCTCCAAGCTATCAGAATCACATGAAAGATGGAAATTGAGTTCATTCTGTTTCAGTCTAGGAATTATTCCATAAGAAAATAAAATCGATTATTCTGACCTCTCTGAGGATGTGGGAGAAAGAGCATTACCACATTGGTATTGTCATCAGCTCTAAGTTCCAAGGCTACTGGAGGCAATTGATTGTGACACCACCATTCCTTCAAAGGCCATAGTAGACCCTGGAAAGGGGTGCTCAGAGGGTGGAAACCAACATTTATTTAGGATCTCCTATGTGTCAGGAAGGAAACCCTTGTGGCGTGGTGGTTAAGTGCTACAGCTGCTAACCAAAGGGTTGGCAGTTTGAATCCACCAGGCGCTCCTTGGAAACTCCATGGGGCAGTTCTACTGTGTCTATAAGGTTGGTATGAGTCGGAATCAACTCAGCGGCAATGGGTTTGGTTGGTTTAGATGTGTCAGGGGCTGTGCTAAGCACTTTTCATTCATAATTTCACTGAATCCTCAAACAGTTCTTGCAAGGAAAATGTGATTGACCCATGACACGAATTGGTAAAGTGAAACTCAGAAAGCTTAAGTGTTTTAAAGAGGCAAACAACAGGTCTCCTGGGCTCTATGAGGTACTTGGGCTTTGCAGCAAGTTAATGTGAGTTTGAATTCTGGCTTCACCACTTAGTGTATGAATGACCTTGAGCAAGTCATGCCCGACTCTGAATCTCAGTTTCCACATTTGCTTAATCAAATCAGGAGTCCTTTTCAGGTTTGAAACCTCTCTGATGCTCAATCTGATTTTACAGTAGAAGCAGTTAAGCAAAAAAGTGAACATTTGAGCTGTCCTGCATATAAAAAGATTAAGGGAACTTAATGCTAAAAAGAGTAGTCCCTGGGTGGCGCAAATGGTTAAGCACTTGACTTCCAGCTGAAAGGTTGACAGTTCGAACCCACCCAGAGGCAGCTCAGAAGACAGGCCTGACAATCTGCTTCCGAAAGGTCACAGCCTTGAAAACTCTATGGAGCAGTTCTACTCTGCATACATGAGGTCAGCACGAATCAAGATAGATTTGAAGGCAACTAAAACAACACCAACAATGCTAAAAAGATTAAGAGGTCTTAGCACATGATCTTCTTTTAATTAATATTCCTGGCCACCTGCCTACTAATTCAACAGATAGGGAATTGCTAGGATTGGGCATAGACAAGCTTCTTGGCTACAAGCTGCTAAGGAATTGGTGAAATTAGCACAAATGCAGTACGTGGTGAATGAGTTAGTGTTTATGAGTGTGATGCAAACTCCAGGAGACATAATGGATTCCAGAAGGATCTGTGTGGTTTGAGATTGTTGGGGAAGCATCAAGAAGAGGTCGAGACATTGGAGAATGTGTAGGTTGAGGAGATGTGGGGAGAGGAAAGATGTCAGGAGCTGCTGGGGGGAAGACTGTGAGGATATCAGACTCCCCTCTTAAGCCAGGCCACTCTGCATTTGATTTGTACAGACAAGCCCACAGGGTACGGCTCCAGCAGTCGGCGGGCACCTCAGACAGGCATCGTGGATGAGTGCTGCTTCCGGAGCTGCGATCTGAGGAGGCTGGAGATGTACTGCGCACCCCTCAAGCCCTCCAAGTCAGCTCGCTCCGTCCGTGCCCAGCGCCACACTGACATGCCCAAGGCTCAGAAGGTAAGCCAGCCTGGGTGGGATCCAGCCATCCTTGAGTGATCTCCTTGAGTGGGGATGGGCCAAGCAGAAATTATGTGCCGTAGTCTCCTAGTTTAGAGTTCCTGGGTGGTGGGAATGGTTCCCATGCTTGGCTTCTAACCAAAAGGTTGGTGGCTTGAGTCCACCCACAGGTGCCTCGGAAGAAAGGACTGGTGATCTACTTTCAAAAAATCAGCCATTGAAAACCCTATGGAGCACAATTCTACCCTGACACACACAGGGCCACCATATGTTGGAGTCAACTCGACAGCAACTGGTAGTCACCTAGTTTACAGGTCAAGAAAGCTCCATTCCCATCTTAGATGTTCATCCCTTTGATCCTTTGGCATTGCAAGTTCTCTCCCCACTGCTCTGGATGATCCCGAAGACGGGGTAGAGAGCAGTGATTAAACCACTGGCAGCAGACAAGACTGAAGTCACCACTCACCGGCTGCAAGCCCTTGGGCAAATAACCCAACCGATCCAAGCCTCAGTTCCCTCAGGAAGACGGAGATAATCAGGATGTCTACCACACCAGATCGTTGTAGAAATGAAGTCAGTCAATGCACATGTGATGCTTTTCATGTGCCTGCACCAAGTTGTGTTGAATAAGTGTTAACGTCTGTCATTATTACTGTTATTAATAACAAGACGTGTAACCTTTTGAACTCTGGGATTTTGTGATGGTGCAAAGTGAAAAAACACTCTAAAATGGGAGCTATTTGAAATTCACATTCAGTGGCAAATATAACTTTTTTTAGATGTTAAAAATAGAAATTTCTGTTCGGCTCTAAGAGCACCTAGAAAATTCTAAGGATCAAAATCGGCAGGTGTCTTTTCCTAAAGCTAGACTTTGAACAAAGCTTAGAGGTACTGTTCATGCACATTAGCCACTTGACGAATTTTTGTTGAATGAGTGAATGAATGAATGACCAAATGAATACGAGCAATTAACTAAAATTTTAGTTCATTCATGATTAGAATGAGAACTAAAAAAAAAGGTGAAGGAGGAAAAAGTAAAACCAGGATGAGTAGAGAAATAAACAGCTCTCATTTAGTTCTCCTCAGAGATTCTTAAAAATGCCAGCGTGTGGTTTTCACCTTTGGAGCCAAAACTAACATTGCGCAGGAAGCATGAGATGAGAGACCAAGTTCACAATGACACCTTGGCTGCTTCCTGGTCCTAAACTGCAGCCAAGGCTGAAGGAGGGCTGTGGGTTTCCCAGAGGTGCGTTCCTGGACAGCCACCCTGGGAACCAGAAAGAACAAAGTAGCCAGTGGGGGAGTCAGGGAGCACATACCTCAGAAGTAACTTTTAGGTGAATGTGTCAGGAAACTGCTTGAGGGGGTGAAGGCAGGTTAATTCTTTCTCTTCCAAATTGACCTAGTTCCTCTTGATGTGGGCGGGTGTCAGAGATGAGTCCCAAAGATCGGCAATGTTGGGTCCTGGGACTGAGGTACAGACACATCTCCCGCGCTGATGCTCCATCCCTCACACCATATGGAGCCCAAACTCAGAGGTTCTGTCTTCAGGGACACTGCAGGAACTGCCTGTTCTCAATACAATTATTTTTGTAATGTTTACAGCATCGGCCCCCATCTACCAACAAGAAAGCAATGAAGTCTCAGAGGAGAAGGAAAGGTAGGCCAATGAAACACCCAGGAGGGAGGCAGAATGAGGGGGCAGAAGCATGTCAGCAGATCAGAGGACAGAACAAAGAGCAGAGAAGGAAGGCTGGAAGTAGAAACTCTGAACACAGAGGCCAAAGAGGAAAATGGACGCAAGAAGTAGTACGCAGACAGAGGCAAGGGCAATGAGAGAGAAACAGACAGCAGAAAAGAAAGCAGGAAACGCCATAGAGGAAATGAAGACACATGGCCTGGTGGAGCGAGATAACACATGATGGAAGGAAGAGGAGTAAACATGCTGTAGAATGTAGCTATAAACAGTGGAGAAAATGGAAAAGAAAAATGTAATACCCAAGAAAGTCCAAAGAAACCACAGTGCCAAGAATGAAAAAAGAAATAAAAGAAGGAAACATGACACAACACCACTCCTCAAAAAAAATTTTTTAATAAGAGTAAAAAAAAATGTAAGATAAAAAATCAAGGCATTGATATGCATTTCTTAAAAATTTTATATGAATCTATTATAGAAGAATTGCCCATGTCAATATAAGTCCAGAGTTAAATATTAGCCTAAAATTCTCTGCAAGACTGAATTGTGTCATAGAAGTTCCCAGATTTCCTTTCCTGCAGTGCAACTGGAGGCTGCATTTCTTAGTCAAGTCCAGATTTGGGGCCAAAGGACATCCAGTATTTGCTTAGTGGCCTTTGAGGCCTGTGAGGTAACCTGTGAGAGACAGTCACTGACCTTTGTTGTTTTTTTTTTTGCACTTTGGAATTCTGATGTCTGACTGCTGCCTTCTGATTCTACCTCCTAGAAATCTCTCTTTCTCTCATGAGTGCGCACGTGTACACACACACACACACACACACACACACCTCTAGATGTCTAGATCTCAAAGCCTGTGAGCTTCTGCTCCATAAAAACCTTGTTGTGGTTAGGTACTGTCGAGTCGGTTCCAACTCATGGCAACCCCATGTACAACATAACAAAACATTGCCTGGTCCTCTGCCATCCTCACAATCGTTGCTATGCTTGAGCCCATTGTTGCAGCCACTGTGTCATTCATCTCTTTGAGGATCATCTTTTTCACTGACCCTCCACTTTACCAAGCATGATGTCCTTCTCCAGGGACTGATCCCTCCTGATAACACGTCCAAAGCATGTGAGACATAGTCTCGCCATCCTTGCTTCTAAAAAGCATAAAAACATTAGGACCATGTTATGTTACAGGAGTCCCTGGATGGTATAAACAGTTAATGCACTCAGCTGCAAATCAAAAGGCTGGAGGTTTGAGTCCATCCAGAGGTACCTTGGAAGAAAGGCCTGACAATCTACTTCCAAAAATTCAGCCATTGACAACCCTATGGAGCACGGTGCTACTCTAATATACATGGATTCATTATGAGTTGGAATCAACTCAATAGCAATTGGTTATGTTATGTTAGAGCTTGAGGAGGACTCAGAAATCATTTGGTTTAATCCCTTATTTTAAAGATAACAGTGAAACCTAGAAATGAGAAATAATTTGCTTGGGTCCTAAGCTGCTCTCCTTATGGTCAGCAAAGAACAGCACATAATCGACATGGACTAAAAAAGATTTCCAAAGTTAAAAAATAGGGCAGAAATGGCCCCGTGAAGTCCCCCACTAGTTTAATATTCTTCCCCCAAAAGGAAGAGGGTGAATGTGAACAAGGGTGCTGGATTTTCCTGAGAGTAAAGAAAAGCTAAGTAGAATCACAGAATTTAGGTCTTAGAGATCATCTCATTCAACTCCTTTACTTAATCAGTGGGGTTAGTATCTTCCTAGATAATGAATCAAAAAGTATTCAAGAACATCCAAATTGTCACCTATGAGACTGAGAGAAGGTGCAGGAAAGAAGTGCTCAGCCAAGCAAATGCTGACATGTGACGATGACTACACTGACCAGTGAAGCATTTCATTCACGTAGCCTACTTTGAAGATGTCATGGTATAAAGGGGCCTTCTTTCTGCCTGTTCCTTCATGCCCCTGCCCTGCCTTCTACTTTAGCATCATCCTTCCTTCCTCCATAGTTCACTGAAAATTCAAGATTCCTGGAATACAATGCAGATGCCCAAGGCTCAACCCAGTAGGAAAAGGCCCAATTAGAAGCATATCAAAACCACAGTTGGGAACCAAGCCACTGCCACATAGATTTGCAAAGTGGATCCTGGTTTATCAGGATTAATGAAAGCAAGGCTGTTGCCTGAGCCCACGTGGCCAGCCACCTGGAGACAGTGAGTCTTAGAACTCAGGAGACAGGAGCCAGGAGCCATTGAGTTCTCCTGCTAAGACATCCCTGCTTTGAGACCAGCCTCAGGCTCAGGCCAATACCTACTGTGACCATCACTTGAGAGTAGCCTGCAAACACAGATGCCTCTTCAAGGGACCACAGTTCAGCAGAAGAATTAAGAGTTCAGGACCATGGAAATGTCCCTTGCAGAGTTATCCCTTCCCTCTTTCGTTGATGACTGAGTAAATGTCAATTATAACTCAAGGCTTTGGGTAAACTATAATTCTTGATTTGCTTTAGCTGTCGTCAGAAAACATCCAGTCTTCCCCAGCCTATAATTATACCCTACGAGAAACTTAATTCCAAGAAGAACTACAAGGCTTTTAATGAAAAAAAATTAAAAAGCACCAGAACTTTCCACTTAAAAAATGCTTAACTCCCAGATTATGCATTAAAGCACACTTCTTTCGGAATGGATTAAAGCAAGCACCTTGGAGGCCTATATATGATTTCTTAATAATATGAACTAGAAAGCAGGAAGTATTTATTACTGTTTTTCCATCTCCTCCTTTCTGGTATCAATACCTAAGCACCTGATGATATATGGCACATAGTGCTGGATGGATGGATAGACAAACAAATGAAAAAGGCAGAAAAACAGACCCTGAAAATAAATTGTATTTCTGAGATGAAATGATTCCTCTCACCCCACAAAGGATAGTGAGGCAAGTGGAAAGTTAAAAAAGAAAGGCGGAGAAGCTGAGTTTAACACAAATTTTGCAGGTTTGGGATTTCCTTTTCTAGCCTAAACTGAAATTGTTTGAACAACTACTCCCACAGGTGGCAACTGGCTGAGTACTTTAAATGTTATGTACCTATTACCCAGTCACCCAGTGCCGTTGAGTCGATTTTGACGCATAGCAACCCTATTAATGTACCTATTAGTCCTCTCAATTCCTTCTTGAAGTAAGCAAAATAATAATCATTATTTAAAATTCCACTGTTTCCATTTCAATGCTTAGGCCAAATTTATGATTGAGTGTGAAACTATTGCAAATATGTAAGGAATCATGATCCTTAAATAAAATTGTTGCAAAACAGTTTTTATTGAGCACCTACAATGTGCAAGCCTCCATACTAGTTATCAAGGACAGTTATAAAGATTCAAGAGTCAATAAAACATAGTCATTAAGAGTACAGAATCAGACTGCCTGGGCTCAAATTCTGTCTCTGTCACTTACCAGCTGTGTGGCCTTGGGAAAGTCATGTAACATTCCTGCGCCTCAGTTTCCTCATCTGTTGAGTGGGGGTAAAAATTGATAGAGTTGTTATGAGGACTTGAGATAATATACATATAAATGTACGCATGTGTATGTGTGTGTAAGCAAATACATATTTTAGTGCTTACAATGGTACCTGGCACATAGTAAGTACTATTAAAGTATTAGCTAATATTATTTTACCTAGTTCCAAAAAGAGAGCCATCTGAAAAAGAAATAGACCTCCTCAAGTAGAAATGAGTTTCCTATCACCAAAAACTTCAAGCCCCAGCTTGCCAACACTGCGGTGATGTAGTAATATGGATTTAAGCATATGGTAGGAGAAGAAGAACACTAGATGACCTAAAACCCCTTCCAATCCAGAGACTCCCTGGTTCTATGATGAACTCCAACGTAAATGATAGCTCAGTTCTCCCACATGAAGAATCGTTAACTTTTATTTCGTTAACTAGAATGAACTCTCGGAAAACCACTATTTTTCTCAACCAATTAAAATCAAATGTAGTATGTGTTTTCATTTCATGGTGCCTGGGGAAAATTTAATTGTAGCATGAACTCCAGCTCTTGCTAGTTTTAAGTAAAACTGCCAAAATAAATAGAAACGTGGGATATTTCCGGGCTCACGCAGCTTCCGGGACACTTCAGTTTCTAGGGCTGCCGATTCAGTGCCTTTCACAAGCATTTGATCTTCTTTCAAACATCTCTTGAAAACAAACAAAACCTCATACAGCTCCAAATGTGTGTATTGTTAGGATGTAAGGGTGGAGAAGGAGGGAAAGAAATGGGCTCTCAAAGAGCAAAACCCTTTTTCCTCCTCCATCTTAAGGCCACACCACACCTCCCTCAAGGGGAATCAATGTTTTCTTAGGTAATAAAGGTTGCAGTTTCTGAAGCCCATGAGCATCCAAGGGGGAGGATGAGATCTACTCTCTTTACTTGCCTGTAAGTAGGGAGTAAGGCCTTTTTCAATTAAATAACACGGTGCTGACTTTTAACCCAAGGACAGAGTTGGTACCCTGAGGTTAAAGTGGAAGCCTTGGGTAGCAATGAAAAGATGAATAATTTTAAATGAAGCAGAACCCCCTTTTATGAGGTTTAGAATATCCACTTTAGAATTTCTCAGTCCATATACTCACCTTGTTCCTGGATGATATAAATGATTAATGCATTCAGCTCCTGATCAAAAGGTTTGAGTCCACCCAGAGGCAGCTCGAAAGAAAAGTCTGACAATTCACTTCTGAAAAACTAGCCACTGAACACCCTACAGAGTACAGTTCTACTCTGACACATAGGGGGTCGCCATGAGTTGGAACTGACTTGACGACAACTGGAACTGGATGCCCAACCTCAACGCTTAAAGCCCGGTTACTGCTTCCTTTGAAAAGCAGTAATATTTATTGCCCTAAGTAAAACAAATCTACTTTTTAAAAAGGAGTAGCTCCTGCAAAGCCAAAATCAGCTTCCCCATCCTCAGGAGTCCGACTGAAAGCTGAGACTGTTTCCCTGGTACCCACATAATCTGGGTCCTTCTTTAATGGGATACCTTAATGCCTTTAGTACTACCTCATTTCTATTCAGCAACCAAAAGACATGATTTAAAGACGTAAACTTAAGTTTTAACCTCAAGAAGAGGGAAATGGACATTAAAAACAGCAGCAAATGATGACAGACTGAAACAATGGGTCCAGGGGTCCATGTCAGGTACTTCTACAGAGCAGCTTAGAAAGGTCTTGCCCATGCTAGGCACTCAGTTATACCTTCAATGAGGTATTGCTAGATGAGTAACAGAAGCCAGAAAACATTTTGGAGAATTCCCATCTCTATTTTATTAACTAATACGGTTATGGTTTTAAGAACCATTGGTCAAAAAACTAATTCTTTTGAAAAAGGGCAGATTTGATAGACATAAAAAATACTAAAGGTACATCCAACTGATTTTCATTCTAAATGTCTTTGTGGTGACTAAGAATCTGCAATTAACTACAAGAACCCAGTTTTAGGTAGATGTTTACTTGGGAGAAGTATTTTCTTTTTCCTTTCTCTCTCTGTCTTTCTCTTCTTCTTCTGTCTCTCTTTTTCTGTGTATGTAGTTTTGTGTTCGAGCATTGTTGCACCCAGTGGGGACTTGGGGTGAATGACTTTCTGTAATTATAGGTAAATACTCTTTCCTGGCTTTTTCTTTCAGTGAAGGTAAATTCCTCTATAAAAACTAATAATGGCTGAGGAGAAACTGCACAATTTCCTTGTCTTCTCAAAGGCCTAGGTTCTAGTCCTAAATTAAATACTACTCAACAAATAAAAGGAACATTGTTGGATGGGCAGATAGACTTCAGCTTTCTTTCTATTGTATCTTCTGAAGGTTCAGGGGTTTCAATCACATCTTATCTGGTCTTCAGAGAGGCACATGCTACAAAAACAGTAACTTTCACATAGAACCAATTTGCAACTTTAGAAATCTCCAGGAATAATTCTGGACCTAGCACAGTCCAGGCTCAGTGAATCCATCAGTCTTCCTTCCGTCATCCCGGACCCTACATCTATTAGAAATTCAGGATTATGGGCAAAAATCATCAAATGCCTCTTGCACCTCTTTCCCCTTTCTTAACCATAAACTTTTAACTTCTTCTATTCACTCTGGGATCCCTGGTAGCATAGTGGTTAAGAGCTATGGCTGCTAACCAAAAGGTCAGCAGTTCAAGTACACCCAGGCGCTCCTTGGGAACTCTATGAGGCGGTTCTACTCTGTCATATAGGGCTGCTATGAGTCAGAATCGACTCAATGGCAGTGGGTTTGATTTTTTGTTTTTCTATTCATTCTGGCATACACTTTCACCCCCTTTGGGCCAGATAAAGGAATAAACATTTATTTACTGTCCTCCTTAGTCTCTCTAACTGGCAAGGTCAGAATTTCCAAAGGCAAGTGGGATGTTAACAGCAAAACCTTCAAAAGATTGAGCATCATGGCAACTCTTCTCTCTGGTAAAATAGCTCCAAATTTTCCAATCAGAGACCAAGAATTTTTACATCAAGCTCATGCTGGCCAAATGGCCCAGGCTTCCAAGCTAGGATTCATATGCCAAATGTTTCACAAAACTCTGTGTAAAATGTGTAAACGTTCCCATGGAGCTTTCTGTCTGGCTAAAACCAAGAGGTTAAGTAATCAAAGGCCAACCAGCAGTGCCATCCATGAAAATACAATGTGCTATTTTCATACCTGTCAATAACAATTATGGCAAGACAAAAATTCCAATGATTAGGAGCAACATCCTGGCAAGTCGAGGGTTGGGTACAGATTCCTCATCAGTTGACAACTGTAGCTTTGGGAACATGTAGTTATGATGCCCGTGTGGTATGTCGAAGAGTTCATGGGGCGTTGCAGGACTAGAAGAGATGGAAGGTATGAATCAATCAATAAGTTACAGCATGATAATTGGTATTTTATCAGTATTGGTTGACCTAGGTCACTGTTGAATGCCCTGGTTTCTCTCTCTGTAAATAATGACATTTTTTTTTCCTTCTTCCAGGACAGAAGTATAGGTACTTTTGGCACAACATGGCAATTCTGATTTTTTAAAACTGTATACATGCATGAATTGTTATTGCGCCATGTTTTCTGCCTTGGAAAAGCACTGGCTGGCACCCTGCATGTTTACTTTTATAAGCTGAGGGCTCCCATCAACCTCAAACAGATGCAAATCACTTAAACTTGTCATAGTGTTATTTTGTTCATCCTAAAAGTTCAGAAGAGCCTTCCAAACTTCCAAAATTTCTCTAAATTCAGTGAGGAGGAAAATTCAGAACACAGCATTTGAATGTTCTGCCCAGATTTGTCACACACACATGAAGAATGAGTGGAAGAGGGCAACACCCTTTCCTACTAACCCTGTGAACTCATCACTGTTGTGATGAAACTACACCAAAAGCTAAAACCCTGGGCTTACATATCCCCCCAGGATGCATATAAATTACTGCACACACTAGCTGAAGTTCTCTAGCATAAACTGTATATCACATGAAACAACGGCATTTTGGAGGCTTAAGAGTAATCCAGTCCAGTTTTTAGGTAAGAATGTGCTGAATCTTTTGCACATATCAGTGAAATTGCTAGAATCTGGTGTTTTACTTTTTTAAATACCACGACATTTAAACCTTTCAGCAATTCCAAAATCAACTCACTCTGGGAAAGATAGTGCACTTAAACTTTTCTTATTTAAAAATGTAACACAAACACAAACAGCTAACTAAACAAGCTGCCCATAAAATCAACAGTCTAAGCAGCCCTGAACCCTAAAGTATTTTACAACATCCTTCAAGACTACTAAAGTCAACACAGATATCTCTTGCCAGCAAGGGAAAGTACCCTTCAGCAGTTTCTTTCTTTCTTTCTTTCTCCTTTCCCCCTCTCCTCCAGGCTTCCAAACCATGTTGGTAGTGATTACTTACATCACCAGCAGGAATATTTGAAATAGAGTCAGATGGTATTCTAAAGAGTAAGAAAGTTGCTAAGTGAGGATAATCTTCAAATAATGATGAGGCAAATACATGTTTCCTGGTTCCTGGGGATTTGCCAGGGATGCACCAACCAGTTGCCACTGAGTTAAGTCAACTATGCCTTCAAATTGGTTTTAAATGGTTCAGCCATGGCCGAGGGAAATAAGGCAGGGCTTCAAATCGATTCAAAGTGGTTCAGTCATGGCCCACAGGAACAAGGGCAGCATACTCGTTGTGTAGCAACCACATCTCTTGTGTGTCAGCTTTTGACCTGAGTAGGAAACAGGCAGCAGTGCCCCACTCGAAGATGGCTGCCACTCGTACCACTTTGAATGTGCGTTGCTCTCCACAGTCCTGCCAGTAATCCAATCTCCTGCATCAGGAAACTTTCCGGAGTCTGACGCAGGAGACTGGATTATTGGCAGGACTGTGGAGAGCGGCACACATTCAAAACAGCTTGGTAGGCCACAATCTTTGAGCAGGATACTACTGCCTGTTCCCTACTCAGGTCAAAAGCCAATGCATAACAGATTTGGTTGCTATGTAAACGTATACTGCCCTTGTTTCTGTCAGCCATGACTGAACTGTTTAAAACCGGTTCAAAGCCCTGAAGTTGACTCCGACTCTTAGCAATCCCATGAGTATCAGAGTAGAACTGTGTTCCATAGGGCTTTCAGTGGCTGATTTGGGGGACATAGGTCACCAGGCCTTTCTCCCAAGGTGCCTTTCATTGGACTCAAACTATCAACCTTTTGGTTAGCAGCCAAGCGTGTTAACCATTTGCACCACATACTCACCAATCACTAGGAAAAGAAGCTATACTTCCACTATCCTAGCACTCAAGGAAGCTCTGAACACCCAGGAGGTAGCTACTCTTACCCTGCACTGGTCTAGAAAAGGAGCAACCCCATACGTGGGAAGCGTATTAGCAATAGAAAGTATTAAAAAAAAAAAAAAGGCAATAATAATTGCTGATATTTATTAAGCACTTGCCTTGTGGTAAAGGTTATAGTGAATCATTTTATTTAATCTTTACCATAATCCTGTGGGGTAGATGCTATAATTATGTCCATTCAGGTGAGAAAACTTCAAATGAGCCAGGCTGCCTGTCTTGCCAAGGTCTTGCTTCTAGCAAGTGGTAGAATTCAGAACCCAGACCCAAGAAGGACTCCAGTTTATTGACCATGCACTGCTCTCTCTCCTGCATTTCTTAATTGATATTTAGTGTACCACAACTCACCACTTGTAAGCTTTGAGGCAGGAGGGACCTCTGTGCTATTTGTCCTCGTACAGAGCACAGCAGGAAGTAGGTAGCCATGCAGCAGTGCTTGCTGTTGACCTGAACTCTATTGTACCACTCCTGCAGGAAACTTAAATTAATTTAAAAAGTATTTCCTGGCTTGGATACAGAGCTAAAGGAAACATGCTACCTGCTCTCAAGGAACTTACTCCTTAGTGGGGAGACAAACACGTACACAATTGAATCTATGGCATGTCCGTGCTCTTAACAAAGGTAAAACTAGAGTAGACTCTGACAGCGCAGAAGCCATAACAGATTGACGTTGCTAACATCGGCCTCACTACATGAATCTAAATCAAGTGCCCTTGAAACCGTAGGCTCCCTTGCACACAATTCTCGAAATCTCTCTGTGGCAGGTAAATGTGAAAGGCTCAGCATATTCAATCATAACAACACTATGAGTTGGGGGTGCCGCTACCCCGCCCTTTCTCCGAGGAAACTGAGATAGAACATAGTGATTGCCAAGGTCAAACAACCATGTGTGGGAGCTGGGACCCAGTCCAGGAGTGTAAGTTCAGATCCTCCAAAAAGCAGAAGAGATGGGGTTAAATGAGCAAGGATCTGGTTAGGGGAAATGCCTGTGTGAAAGGAAGTAGTAGAGGATCTGGGAAGACTCAGCAAGCCGTCAGACCACAATGCAAGTCTGACCCCAAGTGAGGGGAAGGGGGAGACAGGGCTGGGTAGAAATGTCCTAGACTGCCATACCTAAGGAACACTCAGCAAAGCTATCAGAGAGTCCTTGAGCCAAAGTTGGCTAATAAAGGAGTTCCAGGTTTCTAAGGAATGGGTCTGCCTTAGGGCTGCCCCCACACTCAGTCAATGGCTTGGGTGAGGGGCCCAGCTTGAGTCATCCAACTATGGCCAGAGAAGAGGGTCATATTGAAAAAAAAAGACCACTAACACATTAATCACATCAAAGGAGGATGAGGCAGTTTCCAGAAAAAGCAAGAGACTGGGCAGACCAACACTGTGTCCAGTAAATGCACACTTGCTACTCGTTGCTAAAGGGGCAGCCACGCACATGAGGAGCAAGGGTCTCTCAAAATGTGCACCTTGTGTTTTGATTTTAAAAGTCACATCCCAAAGGGCTGAGTGGATCCCATGACACTCACTCTACATGGCTCCCAGAGATGAAAGGCTGACTTAACCTGGAATTTGAACTTGTGATTCCCTGAAGTACAGGGACATCAAAGTTGATATTGAGACATCTAAATTGTCCTCTGCCATGTCACGTGTCTCCAGAATAAACTAGCAATATAACTACAGCACATCCTTTTCAACAAGTAAAAAGCTGGTATCTGGACCATCTGGCCAATGATATAGCTGCTCTTTTTTTCCCTCCGTTTTGGCCTTTTGGGGAGAAATTCAATACTGAGTTAAGACTTTATGCTGTGCAATAGGCTGCTAATATTCAATGCTGGACAGTATTTTCCCAGGATTTTTTATAAGGTGTCGAGTTTTTCCTAGACTTCATATCACATAATACTTAACTTGTTTGGAGTGGGTGGAGATGGAAACATAGCCTATTGAAAACATCGCTGCTTCCTCCCTGAAATTTAAAGAGCTTATTATCGTTCCCTTTTAGATTCTGTGTCTCAGGCAAAATCTCATAAAGATAGGCACAGAAAAAAAGAAGAGGTTGTAATATTCAGGGGTTTAGCTTTTGCATGAAGATGGTACGGGAGCAGCCAATGCTTCATTCTGTACATAAGGTCGGCAGGTGTTGGAGCCAACTTGATGGCAACTAAAAACAGTTTTTGCTAATTGAATACTGTGCTACTAGCCCTCTATCAGCAATTACACAAATGGGTTCAGCTTACACCTATGGTAAGGGTGGGCAGCCACCTTCCTAGTCCAGACTCTTCTGTCTGTCCCTAGGGCATGGCCTTACCCTCTAAATCAGCATTAACCAACATCTGGGGTCATGGGCAGCTCGGGGCATTATCGACTACTGCTACTGGGAAGAACGTTGGAGCTGGAAGCACCAAGTATTGTTTTGTATCTTGGGAAGTCAGTATAGCAGAATGACTGATAGTGGGCTCCAGAATCAGAAAGAGTGAGTCAAAATCCCAACCACTGTCACATCTTCATTTTAAGAAATAAAGCAATTTGTTTAACCTTTCTAAACTTCAGATTCCTTAAAGCTAAAATGGGCAATATACTATACTCATCCCCAAAGTTTGTTATGAGTATTAAATTTAAAAATACATGCAATTAATATGCATGATATAATCGCAGCATATAATAACCGTTCGAGCGATATGAACTCTAATTATTTCAGTCCTATAGCTATCGCTTTGTTCCCATGTGATCCCCAGCAAGTCATTAAACCTTAGAAACCCTCAGCTTGCAGAATGAGGCTGATATGAATAATGTCTATTTCACAAGGTTTTGTGAGGGATTGGTGAGATCGTTTTGTAAAATATCAAGCACCCTGCAAATGTTAAGCAAGATTATTATTATTATTGCCATTGTTATTAGCCTTCAGTGATCTTCTTAGTCAAAAAGTTTGTGGGCAGCTTTCCAAAGGAAAGCTTGGAGCAAGGATAACAGCCAAGAAATAACGGGAGAATGTTAATTGCCTCTTCAGGGTCTTTCCTAGCTTCCTAATTATCTGTGCATGGTACACAGTGGGTATAATATACATCACAAATTAAGCCCTTCTCAAACTTATTCCCTAGTGAGTTGTTTAACTCTTCCTTTCAGAAGGGTAAATTTCCTCAACCCACCCCAGTGATCTGGAGGACTGAGATCTATGTATTTTTTTAATAATCTTACCTTGTCTGGTGTCAACAGGAAACAGTATTTACTCACTACTGTTTTCCTTTCAAAAATCTGTCTAGTTGCATGCTAGAAACAGTTTCAGCTGGTTTGTTTGTCTTGGACAAGCTGCTGAAGTGAAAAGTTTTTGCTTGGCTGAACGTGGGACAGTTTCATAACCCTTCAAGAAGTGCATTGAAGGTGGGTGCCAGCTCTGACGGCTGCTTCTAACATGCCTCCGCTTGCAGCCCACTGTCAGGGGTGGTCAGCATGATTTAATTAAGGCAATGTGTGAAGCAACAGATGCAATGGAGACCAAGTCCCTGAGTGCTTTTGTTTTGTCACTGTCATTGTCTGCAACAAAGAAGTCACATGTGAGAGCCTGGGAAGAGAGCCAAATACAAACCAGATGACATCCCAGCTGGTTTTGAATGGCCTCCACCGTATACATGTGTGCATGGGAGCCATGCTGTTTGGAGCAGACTTGGCTTTACTCAAGGGAGTTTCTGCCCATAGTTTTGTTGTGATGCTGAGACAGACCCAGAAAAAATAGAGGATCTCTCTGCTCAGACTTCACACTTAACACCTTCTGCTTTGATAAAAAAGAAAAAGAATCTCACTATTGGAAAAAAAAAGCTAAGATCTATAGGTTGGCTAGTCTAACGAATTCAGCAAGGGAAATAGACAATAACTGAATGTTTCCTTCTAGAACATTCAAGTTAATTCAACTTAAGATGAAGCCTGGGGATTATACACCTCATGTAGCTTTCTTTTGATTTGTTACCTTTAATTCTTGAGCATTTTCCTGGTTTGGGGGTTATCCAGATTCTTAGAAATCTTTTTCTGAGCTTATGTTCCTCTTAAACAGAATAGAAGGTAAAACTCATATTACTGTATTTTGCATCCTGTTAGTTTTTTTGTTTTTAGTTAGCTTGATTAGTAGTTTGGCAGAGAAGTGATATTCTTTATTATAGCTGTTTTGGGGCTTGAAAGAGCCATTAAGAAGTGAACAGAAATGTTTCAAGAAGCTTGGGAACATGAGTGATTCTACTCTCTACTGCCTTATGTCTTTCTTTCATTTTTTCTAGAGAACTCCTGCAAGAAAGAATAAGATGTAAAATTAGAAAGACAAATTTATTGGTGTCTTAACAAGTAATGCTGTGTACAGCAACAAATACATGCAAAGTGGACTTGGTAAAATGATATTTGGGGGGAAAGCACCAGAATTCTAAACACATGGTATTTCAAGCTATCCTATACAAACGTCCAGTGTTGTCCCACCAGCTTGTAGCAGTCACCACTGAGCTAGATTTTTTTTTATATAATTTTTATTGTGCTTTAAGTGAAAGTTTACAAATCAAGTCAGTCTCTCACACAAAAACTTATATACACCTTGCTACATACTCCCAATTACACTTCCCCTAATGAGACAGCCTGCTCCCTCCCTCCAATCTCTCTTTTCGTATCCATTTCGCCAGCTTCTAACCCCCTTTACCCTCTCATCTCCCCTCCAGGTGAGCTAGGTATTTTAATAAACATTTTTACACAATGATGTCCTCTCCCTTCTCTTCAGTCAGCATACCATATTGACCACCCACTCAAAGTGCTAACCAATTTTCATGAAGGATTTAGTGATAACTTTAATGTCCCAGGTGGAGCTGAAAATCATGTGTTGGAGAGATTGCCAAATAATGATGGGCCCATAGTGTTATTTCCAGGGAGTGGAAATTGATTTTCCTTCATCCTCAGCATTAAAACCTCTCACTCTCTCTGGCTTGGGCCTCAGGTTTGAGTGCTTTCTGGGGTCTGTTAGCTCCTAACAATATTGTGATTGTGTGAGGTGGTCACCACCTTAGCCAAAAGGAAGAGTTTGGGAATTCCAGCCACTGTGGTGGGAAACCTTATTGTCAGTCTTGATGGAAACATTTTCTGGGGGAGAAGGGTACTGTGGCTCCTTGCACTTCACTCTATACCAACAGTTGTCCACTCCATCCTTCCAGAGCTCTGGCTAGAGGTGAAACCAATAGAGGAAGCACTGTAAGTTTATGCATATAAATGCCACACCTCCCTTGATTTTGTTTCAAATATCCCTTATTTGTGTAAATTTTTCTATTTAAATACTACTTTTAAAAGGATAAAATAATAATTATAGGAAAAGCATAATGATAATTCTCCAGATCATCACAGGACCCCTCATACTCATCCATTCATTTATTGAATTCATTCTACAAATATTTATTGAGCACCTGCAATATCCTGGGCACTGTCCTAGACACTGGAAACCCTGGTGGCATAGTGGTTAAGAGCTACAGCTGCTAACCAAAAGGTCAGCAGTTCAATTCCACCAGGTGCTCCTTGGAAACCCTGTGGGGCAATTGCACTCTGTCCTGTAGAGTCACTATGAGTTGGAATGGACTCAACGGCAACAGGTTTGGTTTTTGTTTTGGCTCTACACACCAGGGCCGTAACAGTGGACAGAAAAGTCCCTGCTCTCATAGAGTCTATATTCTAAACAAAACTCAAAAATCCTTGAAATATTATTGCTGCTTTTTTTTTTTCCCAACATTACTTCTTGTTGAGTGATTAGTAGCATCAAAGCAAGAAGCTCAAGGTTTTTAGTCCAGGGATGGTTACTTTGCAATAGAGGTGAAGTAAGAAGAATAACAAATACATAATAACAGTAGTAACTAGTACCTATGTAGCGCTTACCAGGGGCCAGGCCTATTGTAAGTGACTTTACATACATTAATTATTTAATACTTAATCTTACAAGGTAGATACTATCATTATCCTATTTTTATAGCTGAAGAAACTGAGGCACAAAGAGATTGTCACTTATTCAAGTTTACATTCTAGAAAATTGAAGTTAGAATTTGAACCCAGCTTACTATACTATATCATACCCCCCAAAAAAGTCTGTGATTTTACATATTTCTAAATCAATTACAAAACATCCCAGTCATCTATTTCTAAAACTCTGCTTCTCTCCAGATGAAAAAAAAGGAAAAAAGAAAAACCTCTGTGCTGCAAAATTAAAAGAGAGCAAACTGCAATGAAACAACCAAGTATGACCTCGGAATGTTTTCTGATTTTTTTTGTTTTTCCTCACTAGGAAAAGGTGTTACAGGAGAGAAGACTGAATTTTCAGGATGCCCTTCCTATCAGTGAATTAGCGACAGCAGTGGAGAAGTAGGAAAATGCATCTCTGTGTGACTGTAAAGCTATCTGTGGTACCCGTGTAACCACGGGTACATAGAAGTAGCCTGGGTGAGGTGGGGCCAAAAGACCTATTTACGATCTTCTCAGAAACCCTAGGGCCTGAGGCTGAGATCCAACGTTAAAAATAGATGGATACATCAAATTCATCAAATTAATGTCATTTTTTTCTCCCTTGCTTATAGGAAGTACATTTGAAGAACACAAGTAGAGGGAGTGCAGGAAACAAGAACTACAGAATGTAGGAAGACTCTCTCGAGGAGTGAAGAATGACATGCCACCGGCGGAATCCTTTGCTCTGCATAAGTTACCTGTTAAACATTGGAAGATCTGCCAAAAAAATATATTTGATAACATTTCAAAAGATGGGCATTCCCCCCAATGAAATACGCAAGTAAACATTCCAACGTTGTCTTTAGGAGTGATTGTTAAAAGCTTTGCACCTTGCAGCTATGGCCCTGGAATTGGTAGATTGCTGTTGATCCTTTATCAATGATATTCTATAGAGAAATATAGATATATAGATATATATCTTAGTCCCTGCCTCTCAAGAGCCACAAATGCATGGGTGTTTTATAGATCCAGTTGCACTAAATTTGTCTCTCTATCTTGGCTGTTGGAGCCATCCATTAGCAGCCTTGTCTAAGTAGTTTTATTAATTTTTTTTTCTTATTTGCACTTCTTTCTACGCAACACAGGCTCTTTGTTTTACAGTGTGTGATAACCTTGTTTGTCTATCCCCATTGCCCCTCCATCACATCTATATTTGCCGAATTTGGCCTCCTCAATAGCAGCAGCAAGCAGCAAGTAGCACGTTCACTTTTAACCCACAAGATTCCATCTGTGGCATTTGTAGCAAATATAAGTTGGATGCATTTATTTTAGACACAAAGCTTTATTTTTCCACATCTTGCTAAAAAATAAAAATAAAAACTGCAAATAGTTGCAACTTCAAGGCCAATCATTTTTAGGCGCATGTTTTAAGTTTAGAAAGTCTCAAACTCTCAATGTTTTAAGTATAGAAAGTCTCAAACTCTCAATGTTTTAAGTATAGAAAGTCTCAAACTCTCAATGGTTCTTTCGAATGATGAGTTAGTGTGCAACCTAATTCGTAACTTCTCTTTTTTTATTTTTTCCATATAGAGCAGTATGTAAATTTAGCATATCAATAATACAGAATATATCAAACAGTATGTAAAACTCTGTTTTTTTGTTTTGTTTTGTTTTGTTTTTTTAGTACAATGGTGCTATTTTGTAGTTTGTTATATGAAAGAATCTGGCCAAAACAGTAAAAGGTGAAAGCAAAACAAAAGATGAAGCCTGGAGCCAAAGATCACACTAAGAGGAAGGGCACTGAAAAACTCATCCATTTGGGAAAGAAAGCAAAGTACCCCCAATTATGCCTTCCAAGAGGAACTTAAGACACAAAAGTCCACCAATATAAATTTGATTGGCGAGTCCAGAGAGGTAGCCGTGAGTGGAAAAAGCATAAGGCTAGGAATTTTAATAGTCCTGGTTTCTTTTTCTCACTGAAGAAACAAACATCTACTGGCTCTGCCACGGACTCACCACTGTGTGACCTTGGGCAAGTCACTTCACCTCTCTGTGCCTCAGTTTCCTCATCTGCAAAATGGGGGCAATATGTCATCTACCTACCTCACAGGGGTGGTATGAGGATTAAAAAGATAATGCTCCAGATTTTTATACTGGGTTGCTCTGAGGATGCAATGTCAGAACCCGTGAGTTGCTGGGATGCAAGGAATTCTATAAACAACCCTTTCCCAGTATAGCTAGAGAACTGATTAACCAAATGCACCTGACATCTCAATTCTTGTCAATAAAACTCTCCAAACAACTCAATAGCTTTTCAAACACTTCGAATTAAGTTAGAAACATCTGATGTACATTTTGATTTTGAACTCTGCATTAGATTTATGAATACAAAGGTAAGTAAAACAACGAGCAAGAAAGAAAAAGACAAAGGAGAAAAAATTACGAGATTTCTACCAGTGTAAGGGTGATTAAATTACTCCATTTGCTAGAACTCACTGACTCTTCAAGGCAGTTACTATCTATCTAGTAATACCTCTTTTAATATTATAAATGATAACTCTCTTCATTTTGAAAAACGTATTTATTTCTTCTGTTTAGGCAGTATAAGAAAAATGGCCCTGCATTTTAAATATTGAAATAATACCTAATAAAAAGTCACAAAGTTACTTTCCTTAATGAATTTTACTCTTAACCTTGGGCATGTGTGTGTGTAGTGTGTAGTGTGTGTGTGTGTGTGTGTGTGTGTGTGTGTGTGTATCAGATATATATATATATATATATACTTTTTGTTAAAATATGCTAGACTAGAGTTGCTATTTGAGAGGCAATCATTCCTTTATAATCAGAAAGTTTCCCACAAGTCTGCTTAGGAGAGTGGCCAGCTCTCTGTGGGTGTGTCTTAACCATTCAACTAAATATTGCTATGGAGAATTTCCAATGATGAGGATAGGCCCACACTAGCTTAGACTAGGTTTCCCATCTATGGATTTTCTTATTAGAACAATAAGTCACCCAGCATTCAGCTCTTTTGATCTGAACACTTTGGTGAAAAACACCTAGGTTTGATTACATCATGCAAACTTTATCCTTTATATTCTTGGAAAGCTTATATGAAAAACCAAAATAACAACATCTTCAGTTTTCCTCCCACTGGGTCATCTCAAAGTTCAGAGGCCAGAGAGGAGACTTCCTGGATCTCTGAATATACACAAAAGGAAGGCTCTCTTGCTCAGTCAACAAGTACGTTAACTCTCTCAGTCTACGGCATGAATTGAATTGAGCACCTCAGGTATGCTGAGCAAGGTTCTGACCACTATGGACAGATATACGAGAAACTAAACATGTCAGTTTTGCCCTCCTCCTGTTTTCCAGACATAAGTTTTATGGAGTGAGATGCTGGGCTGCCCTTCCCAAGATGGTACTTCTGACTTTCTTGTGCCCTGTGTGTACCTTTTAAAATTACCGACTCCCAGGAGAACTTTACAGGCAGAATTCTGCCAACTTAGGAGTTTCCTGACAAGATGGATATGGTAATTCTAAGAGTAGCTATGACTTATTTTATTCTCTTAATTCTATTCCCAGCCCCAAATCTCCCAATGAGGAAAGCTTAAACATGCAAAGCCATGTTTTCTTTCTTAACTTTGTTCAACACATGACTCCCTCCTACCATTGCCATCAAGTCAATTCTGACTCATAGTGACCATATAGGACGAAGAAAAACTACCCCCACAGGGTTCCCAAGGAGCGGCTGGCAGATCTGAACTGCCGACCTTTTAGTTAGCAGCAGAGCTCTTAACCACTGCACCCTCTCTCCTATTGGCTCATAAATCAACTAACTACTACACTAACCCACTGTTTATTTTCAAAGGAATAAACTAGAAGATAAATTGATGTAAACTCTGAAAGTCAGTTGATCACTATATACTACAAGGGAATGACTCAGAATTGATACAAGGGAGCACCTAAAATTTCCCAACTCAAAACTTTATAAGCTTTGCTTTAGAGTTTTATTGCTCCAGAATTTAAAAATGGGACAATTTCAAGATCTTTATGAAAGAGGTGTAAATATTGGTAGGAATGAGCTTTCAGTGGGTAGGCTAATGTCCAATTTATACCTAGGTCTAATTTCTGTTCCCATCTTCCCAAAGAGTATAATAGTATTATGCTACTAGTATTATATAAACGAATAGTATTATTTGAACGTTAGGATCTACCCTCCTAGAGATAAAGAAAAGCTTTCTCAACAGCCACCCTACACACACACACACACACACACACACACACACGCTCATCCTAAGTGTACAATGGTATACAGAGAAGAAACAAAATCACTTAATCTTAAAAAACAAAAATAAAAAAACTAGCCTCCCTCAAGAATTATCCCCCTCCTTGGCAAATGCGTGTTTGTGTAAATGAAACGATGTCATACACTGTGGCTCCAGGGTTTCTGTTACTAGTTTCCACACTTGGGAAAAGTCTTGGAGTGAAAGACGTAGCACATTTTGCTTTCCCATTTATTGTTTGGCCAGCTATGCCAATGTGGTGCTATTGTTTCTTTAAGAAAGTACTTGACTAAAAAAAGAAAAAAGAAAAAAAAAGAAAGCATAGACATATTTTTTTAAAGTATGAAACAACAATCCTATAGCTAGATGGCTTAATAAAATAGCATTAGGTCTGGTCACCACCATCTTTCAACTTTTGATCACTCACAAGTAAACGTACCGTTCACACCAAATTGTGAGTTTGGGGGTGCAGGGGCAGGAGATGGGAATGTTTAAAAGTTCGAAGGCTCCATTATTTTGCTGGCTCTCAAATGCAGCAAAATAAGCGATGTATTATCCAATGTAAACACCTTAATCAAGAGCATATGGTATAAATAGGGAGAAAACAAACAAACAAAAAAAAGGTCTTATAGGCAAATGGCAGAACCGAAGAATGATTAAGTTACTTATTGATTTTTGTGCTCTGTGCTCTAAAAACAAATATTCAGCGCATGGAGAAAATAAAAACAAAGAGAAAAAAAAAATACATAGATTCACCTGCTGAAAACAGCTGCTGCCACACACCCTTGGGTGGTTCTCTGGCATTTACTGGTTCATAAAATATACCCTCCCTTCACCTGAACATCTCAAAGAGCAGTGGCTCTCATAAAAAAACAATCACTGATCTCATTAGGAAGTGTTGGGATGTATTTCCTTGTGAGATGGGGGCTATCTACTGATAAGGAGAGAGAAGAACTGATGAGAAATTGTTGAAAGAGATGGCTAATAATCTGTGAAGATTTTTTGGTTTTTGTTCTTATTTTTGTTTTTTTACTTTATACAGTTTTAATGAATATCTTAATGTTCAAACATGACTTGGTTCTTTTCTTTTTTTTTTATATTGGAATGAGGGATGATAAGTTAAACCCACATAGACTCCTTAAAACTATAGGTTAGGTAGAAATGTATGTTTGACTTGTTGTTGAAGCTATAATCAGACTATTTAAAGTGTTTCACTATTTTTAATCTTAAAAGAGTGTACTAATTTATTAGAGACAGAACCTGTTTGGCTCTCTTCATAAGAAAGGGCGTCCCCACTCAAATCATATGGGCTTTCCCATCAGTGCTTTCAAAAGTCCTATCAGATTTGTGCTATGTCATCATTTATTTTAAAATGGAAGAATTGTGATTCTTTATTCACCTCCCCTGTGATGAGCATAAAGTCCAGAATCTGAGGGGGCAGAAACAAGAGGAAAATTTTGTTGATTCTTTGTTTGTTTGTTTGTCTGTTTGTGTATTTGTTTGTTTTCAGTGCTAGTGTTTAATCCTATAGTACATATTTGCTTATTGCTATTTTAATATTCTAAAAGACTTTCCTGATAGGTGTTAGAACCTGATACATATATATCTTTTTTGTGTGATTTCTATTTAAAAGTAAAGGAGATAAGAAGCCTGTCTGAAGCTTTAAGTGCATATGGTACAGGATAAAGATACCAATTTAAATAACCTAGTCCTACCTGGAACAATACTTTTTTTTTCTTTTCCTTAAAGAAATCCCTGATAGATGAGACAGAGGGCCCAGAGGATTTTTGCAAGTGTCATTATTCCTTCCAGTTCTTATTCTTGCAGTACACACCTCAGATTTTTAAAGAGGGCTGGCCAACCTGGAACCCCAGAATGAAAGGAACCTTCTAGAAAACATGCATTTCGCGTGTTCTCTCTTAAGATTACAGATTGATCTTAAATATGGTCCCTCTTTCTGCATTCTTCATCTGTCATTGATGAGGCCTTTTCAGGGAAAAAACAACAATAACATTTCTTTAATTAAAAAAAAAAAAAGAACACCAAAGTCTAAGTGTTACTGCATAATTGAAATATAAGCTAAGATGGAAATAGAGTTTCTCCTACTTAATAAGTCCTACACCAAATCACCTGTCACCTTCAAAATGACCTTTCTCAATCCCTAGAATCTGTCTTCTCTTAATTGCCCAGCCCTACTGTACCCTGAAAGAACGAAAACATTTATTTTCTTTTGCCCAAAATATACTGATGTAAAGTAGGAAAAATGAAAACAGAACTCCAAAATTCTTTGCAAGCCACCGGCTGGCCCACTCACCCACCCACAGCAGTCGCTTCTGTTAATCCCTTAATCTGATTTTGTTTGGATATTTATCTTGTACCTGCTGCTAAACACACTGCAGGGCAGACCCAGTAACTTCCACTTTCTACTCATCTCTCTTATCTGTGTCTGTATATCATAAAAATGTCTATTCAGAATGTCAAAAACTTTCCAATGTCATACAGCTTGTATTCATTTTCCATAAAGGACCCAAATACCACATCGGAACTCCTTTGGCTAAGAAAGTTAATGAACTATGAGAACTGGGATTACATCATGCATTTTGTTTTACCATGTTTTTATCACATTTATAGGCCAAGTGTGATAAATAAACTTACAGACACTGAATTAATTTTCCCTGCTACTTAGAAACCAGAAAAGAATGATCGACCGTTCATGGCATCTGTCTTAGTTCCAAAGCATATTTTTTTATTAAATTAATTCTGAGTGTATTTGAAATTATTATTCAATTCATTTATGGCAGAGGAATATCAATCCTAATGACTTCTGAAAATGTAACTAACTGAATCCTTATGTTACTTTTACTGTTTAATAAGCATATTTTGAAAATGTATGGCTAGAGTGTCATAATAAAGTGATATATCTTTCTTTAGTAATTGCATTAAAATTAATCATGTTTGATTAATTAGTTCTTTTGGATAATGTCAGTCTAATGTGTCATTCCTTAAGAATTCTACTGTTAATTAGCATTTTTACTAATTAAGGTCATTGCAACAAATAAACATGAAAACTTACCCAGCAAGATGAAATTAATCATATGCCAAAATGGAGATATACAATTTACAGATTATATTTCAAAATAAATATGTTTCAAAGGACTTGTACCAACTATGTTAAGAGATGTATGAATTGTATAATATATGCATTAACAATAAACCAGGTTAAAGTAACAGATCCCACTCACTGTAAATCAACAGTGAGTTATAATCTGACATAAAGTGTTTGGGAAAAGATTTTCTTGCCAAAAAATCCAAATAGAGGAACAGAGTAGCACTGCCCCATAGGGTTTCCAAGGAGTAGCTGATGAATTTGAACTGCTGACCTTTTGGTTAGCAGCCAAGCTCTTAACCACTGTGCCACCAGGGCTCCACAACATATTATATAGAATACATAATATACAAATGGTATTTCATACACTCCTGAGAGATTTTATAAGAATGTGATGATTCAGCATGGAGTTTTTGTTTCAATAAATCTTTCTAATCCTTAACAGATATTGTGAACATCAAACTCACCAACAGCATTTGTAGACGTACAAGGTGAAAAGATTAGTAATTTCCTTTTATGATTTAAGAGCATCTCATTTGATCTTCCTTTTGTTAAACCTGCCATTATCTATTTAGAAAGTTATCCGAACACAGGAAAAAAAAAAAAAAAGGCTCATGAACTTTGTATTTGGTTTTAAGGAAATAATAATAATACTGCAGTTTCCTTTAGTATCTCCCCACAAGCCATTGGTAGCCCGGTTCACCATCACTGCCAACCTTGCTCCCCAAGGTTTTCATGGATATGAAAATTCTCCAGGTCGCCTCTTCCTCAAGTGGCCATTTTCTTCTATGTGTATTGCTTCTCCCCTCACCATCCTTTGTTCCCCCCACCACCTTGGATAAAACCTTTCTGCCTGCATTCCCCTAAAACGTCATTCACATGAGGCTAATCTAGTGACATAGTCACCGAGCAGTGCAAACAGCTCACTTCTATCCCAAAAGGCTGGAGGTTTGAATTCACCCAGAGGTGCCAAAGAAGAAAAGCCTGATGACCTACTTCAGAAAAATCAGCCATTGAAAATACACGGGGTTGCCATGAGCCAGAATCCACCCAAGGACCACTTGTAATCTGGTTACGACCTTTCACTGAAGGTTTTGTGAATAATGAAGTGGGAGGCAGTTCTGCACAGGGCAGAAAACGACTTCCAAGTCAATGTCAGACTTCACTGTTCCTGCAGATCCATCAAGGAATTTCTGGCTACTGTGCCTCTTGTTGTTTTAGTAAGATTGCTTCCTCTCTGCTGTCAAATCTCCCAGGAACTCCTTCCCATCCAACCCTTTAAGTTCTCCCTTTGAAAGAACTTGCAGGGAAATTCTATCATGTTCTGATGCGGAGCAGTCTCACTCACCCTTTGTAACCCCAGCTTTCCCCGTGGTGGGGTGGTGGTGCGGCTCACCTTTCATTGCTAAAGATGCCCGAAAAGTGCTTTTTCCTAAACAAAAGGTCAAATCTGTCCCTAAGGGGAATTCTGTCTTCCTCCAAGGTCATCTGGGTCAAATTACAGCCTTTTTGAAAAATAACATTTTTTCCTTCCTTTAAGATCTGTATCAGCGGTAATAACCACCACCCAACAATTGCAATGGTTCATATTTGCTGAGAACTTACTGTGGGCCGATCACTACTCCAACTGGTTTACCTGTATTATCTCATTAGTCCTTTTAAGGGTCCTATGAGTCAGGCACTATTATTAACTCCACTTTACAGATAAGGAAATGGAGGCACAAAGACATCATTTAACTTACTGAAGGTCACAGAAAGGCAAAGCCAGGCTTGAACCTGAGTCTAAGGACATCAAAACCTTTGCTATTAACTACTTTACCATTCAAGCCCCAATCCACAGACACAAGGACTGCTCCATATACCGACTGATATATCCTTGCTCAAGTTTGGCTTCATATGTTATAGGCAGAAATGTAATTACTCCCTTGAGTGATAAACTATTTTTGAGTATGATATTATAAAGATAAATAAGCACGTCTGTACAATAACCAAGGTATCTAATTGGCTTTCAATATTACCCACTGCAGTGCCTCTACTTGTTCACATTGCAATGTCCGTTCTTCATAGCCCTTCACATTCTGTATAGAACATCCAGTGGTAAACCATTCTAATGATACCTCAGTAAGGAAGGTTATGTCTTGGGCCCTTATGTAGTCCAGGAATAAACCACTTCCACATAAGGAAAACTAAAAGCTGGTCATGAAGAATCTTGCCAAAAGCTCTAGCAACAATCCACATACTTTTCTCTTGGCAGCTTATCAAAGTCAGGATGGTCTCACGGGATATGGGTGAATCAGTGCTTCCAGAGACACAAAAGCAGAGAATGCAGAGCCGCAGCCTACCGTTTCATGAGACTCATGCTCCTATACCCCTGCCCTTCAAAAAATGTCTCAGTCAGCCCGAAGGGCACAGAGGGTTCCCAAAGGGTACAGTGCTGGCCCCAGATGGAGACATCTCAAGTTGTCACAATGATCGGAGTTGTTACTGGCATTTATTGGGCAAGGGTCAGAGCTCCAGACAGTCATGTAGATGATAAACCTGTATATAATTACCTAAGCCTAGAATATAGCTCCAATTTATTTATACACTCAAAGTATTTTTGCATGATTTTAATATAAGCTGAATTTTCTGAAAACGTACTACCATGTAAATCAAGGGAAGGCTGTACTTTGTTTGGAACTTAACCACAAGTTGTCCACTGTTTCAGAAGATGATATCATTGATAGCAATGTTAACTGTGGTATATGAGTCTCTCCACTCCCCACCAGTATCAGTCTGCACTTGAGGCTGTCACGTTCACAGCATTTCCCATCTAGGTGTAAACATCGTTACGTTTTCTAGTAGAGCTATGCCTGAGCATTTCTGTGTTGCAATGCATATTATTTTATTGAAAATTGCTTTCCTTTTATTTCTCTTTTATATTATAGCTCAGGCATCATTTTGATTTTGTTGAAATTGTATGTGTCAATATTATTTATGAATTTCACTTTGGGACATTAAAGGGTAAAGTAAAAAATCTTTGTTATGTAAAGGGGGGCATTGGGTTGGATAGAGTGGATCCACCCCTATACACATCAATTATGACACTCTCTGGAATGTGTCATCTGGAAGGCAGAGCCTTTGCCCCCTTCTTAGTGAGGCACCCTCTATGTAAAGCTGATCTGAAAGCTAATCTCTTCTCACCTGTTTATGTGTAGAGATTAAACATCTTTGGGAACCAATTTAAGGGATAATGATTATGGTTAACGCAACATCTGGTTTCTAAACGCTCTTTCCTTCACCCTGTGATGGGATGAGATGACTTTGAAAAGAACAAAGCAATTGCTAAAAACAGAAACAGATGTAAATTGGATTTGAGACAACTGCAGCAGTACATCAGAAATAAAACTTGACCTTGACTTCAAGTAAGGTAGGAAATGAGTCCTGGCAGGGAGGTTTCTCTTTATAGTGGTTACTACCAGGAGACAAAGATTGAGTAACTGTCCTATAATTTCATAACTACCTTTCTTGTTTAACTCGTGGCTCCCCAGCCATCTCTGGAGGGTCTTCAAATGGAGATGGTGGAGGTCATAGATTCTATTCATGGCAACTTCTCTATGCAAGCGCTATGGCTGAGTCCATCATTCCACTTCACAAACATGGAGTTGTCCTTCCCATTCTGAAATCTCTAAAAAGTGTGTGTGTGTGTGTGTGTGTGTGTGTGTGATGAGAGAGAGGGAGAGAGAAAAAGAGGGAAGCGTGATTGCTCTTCAAGAGAGGGAAGGACACAAGAGTAAGAGAGGCAAAAATGTTACCCCAGGGCTATGCTTTCCATCTTCTTTGGCCCAGAGCTTCTAACTCACCCACTCATACACAGCCTTAAATACTCGAAGATTGGGTTACCCCAGGACCAAATTTATCTCCTTATTTCTTTGCCTCTTTCTTTGCTTTAAAGGTGATTTGGGAATTGAGACTTCCCAACCAAACAGATTCTCTTAGACTGTTAATATTGAAAAGTCTCTCCTGGTATCTGCAGACCTCACTGCCACCGTAAAAGGTAGAATGAAATAATTTGATACATATTTATACTAGAATGTGCCAGTTGTTGACTTGTTTGCTCTCAAATCCATTTCCCCACCGTTCCCTTGATGTAATCTGTTTCACAAGGAATTACAATCACCAGCACCTATGTTCTCTGGTTTGGCCAAGGGAGGTGTTAGCAAAAGATGGAGGGTAGAGGAAGGAAGAAGCCAGGGTATTTCCTCCCTTTTCTCTGTTTCAAGGAGTATCTTTGGCAGTAGTTGCACTTCCTCCCTCCACAGTCCTTGTCCCCCACCCCAAGCAAGCACCATTTATCCCCTACTTTGTGGACATAATCCATCCAGGTGGTGCCTCCCAGATGGAAAGACCACCTCCTCTCTGTGTCTTTCTAGTCCTAGGGATGGTAGTGACTTTCTGACATTATTCATCTCTGGGCTTACTCCCTACTTAATTTGGCTACTCAGCTCTTCTATCACCTACATTAAATCCTTTTTGATTAAAATATTTAGAATGGTGCCTGTTCCCCTAACTGGGCCCTAACACATACAGACAGGAACAACATAGTGGTAAGAAACACAAGCACTGAAATAAGACAAGTGTGGGTTTGTACCACGGCTATGATTCTTCTAGATAGGAGCTTTGGACAAATTAAAACAACGTTTGTGAGACTCAGTTTTCTCTTCTTTGAAATGGCAATAATAATAATAACAACCTAATATTGGTGTTTGAGGATTAAACACAGTCATGCAATAGTTCCTAAACTTCCAGTTTTCTCAAACTAGTTTTGAAGTTTCTAAAAATAAAACTAGAAATAGGGAGAAATTTACATAGGGTGACAAAATGTTTTTTGGTCAAAATTAGGACTTAACAAAATTACTATCACTCATCACTATCATTTCATTACAAGATAATTTTATTAAAAAACAGCATGGATATACTTAGAATAGAGGGCAGTTTCCTAAATCGAATAAATTTAGCTTTGTAGAAAACTTATTACATTATCTTAATTAATTTTTTTCAACTTTTTAGTTTCTCTGTGGCTAGGTGAAAATACTGACACAACGCAGCATTAGCCTGCTCATCCGCTCTTGTTTGGCATGGTTCCTGGAATTTTTACCATTATTACTTCCATTGTTATTATTAGGAATAAGAATACTAATTAAGGATCTAAGATAAGCCAAACCACACCAGTTGCCATGAAGTTGATTCCAACTCATGATGATCCCACATGTGTCAGAGTAGAACTGTGCTCCAAAGGGTTTCCGATGGCTGATTTTTCAGAAGTGGGTCTCCTGGCCTTTCTTCTGAGGCGTTTCTGGGTGAACTCAAACTGCTGAGTTAGCAGCCAAGCACTTAAATATCTGCGCCACCCAGGGACTCATAAAAAAATACCAAAATCAACCCCACTGCCATCAAGTTGATTCCGACTCACAGCAACCCTATAGGACAGAGAAAAACTGCCCCAGAGGGCTTCTAAGGCTGTAAGTCTTTACAGAAGCAGACTACCACATCTTTCTCCTGTGGAGCTGCTAGTGGGTTCGGTCAGCAGCCAAGCGATTAACCACTGCGCCACCAGGGTTTCTCAAGGTCTTATACCAAGGTGGAATTTTTTTCATTGGGTTTGTTACACCCTTTTCATGTATTTTCTGGCTCACAGCCTCAACTCTCCTAACAGTGATCAAGTGGACACCTTTCCCCCAGATTTGACTCTAACTCAGCAGAATCAAGTGAAAAACTACTAGTGTTTGAACCTAAAAACCTTTGCACCACAAGGCAAAATGTAAAATATCAAGTAGAACATTTTCTTCCCTGTGTCGCTATAATTCTTTCTCTTTCTTCACCTCACCCCAACGCAGCCCAGCCCAGCCCAGTCATCAGAACTATGACCTTTCCTCATAATAGTTTTTAACCACTAATATGATACTTTCAGTCTGTGCCTATACAGTACCAAAATAATTACTCTGGTAGTTACAATCAATTGAAGGGAACAATGCAAATAAGTCAGTTGTTTGTCATTATGCACAAACCAAACACAACTAGTTTTTCAGCAAGTGTTACTGGATTCATTGGCACACAACTTGAGTTATCATACATTTTACTCTTGGTCACGTTTATTCCACGGCATATTCATTCTGAGCCATTGCTATTATTCTTAGCGATCTATTAAGTGGTATTTGATGGTCTGGTCTCTTACTCCTCAGACTTTTAAATTTTCCGTAATGTCAAATAATAGAAATATCCCTGATGTGGCAAACTTCGATTCCCTGAAAGAAAAGTGAACCTACTTTCAAGTCTTTCTTAACCCATGAGGATTTATTTTGAATCTTTCAATATGTGCGTAACATTATTCCAAATCCTCACTGGGGCTGCTTTTGCAGGACCCAGGGGTGTATCAGTCAACTGGAAAAGCAATTTGAGAACCTCTAGGATTGATTTTTGAAAACGCAGTATCCACGGAAACAGACCTTAGATGCTATCCCAGCAAATGCTGGCAGCTCTGTACTTGTGTGGAAGATGCCTTCTGTGGGTTTGTCTAAGGGCCGTTCTATAGATACCATCATTCTTTTAAACATGGCACATTCTATGCCGTATCCTTGTATGACCACTGTGCAAAAATTCTGCATGGAGACTTGTATTTCCCAGTAAGAGTATGCAGCAAGCCAAGCAGCCTGGTAAGATAGGGAAATTTTGCTGTGATAGGCTTGCTTTGGAAACATTCATGCTCTCTGCATTTGTTTGTACAATACTGTTGTTGTTGTTGTTGACTGCCATAGAGTTCCCTCTGACTCATGGTGACCCGACTCATGGCAACCCTGACTCATGGTAACAACATGTACAACGGAACCAAATGCTACCAGGTCCTGTGCCATCCCCATGATGGTCTGTGAATCGGACTGTTGTGATCCATAGGGCTTTCACTGGCTGACCTTTTAGAAGTAAGTGCCAGGCCTTTCTTCTAGTCCATCTTAGCCTGGACGCTCTCCTGAAACCTGGTTAGCATTATAACAACCTGAAAGCCTCCACTGAGAGGCAGGTAGTAGCTGTACATGAGGTGCATTAGCTAGGATTTGAACCTACGTCTCCTGCATGGAAGATGAGAATTTCACCACTGAAACACCAATACAATTCTCAAACTCCAGCAGCTAGTGCTCCAACACTTGCAAGTACACACTTGTACAGAAGAACCACACACTCCTGGATCATCACACTCCTACACTCCCTTTTACCTGAGAAGTAGTGGAATGTGGGAAAGCAGATGTGGGTTGAAATGGACATGAAAGTTCCATGCGCATTTGGCTGTGGCGTTGTCTCTGAAAATGTGGTCTCTGTCCCAAGGGCTGAGGAAGACAGACAAAGCTTCCTGAAGATACAACTTGGATAATTCCACTTGGGGTTCTTCTTCCAGTAGTTTTGACAGATTGCACACAACCACTCACACTTTCTCACCAGGCCCCCTTGGGACCAATGCTACATATTTTAGAGACACAAGTAGATGGGATTAGTGGGTGAAGTCTGTGAACCATGGAACGCAATTTTCCTCTCTGTGTAACTAACTCACCCTTTTAGGGATCAAACCTATGACCTTGGGCTCGTTAGCACTCTACTCCAACCATGCCCAAAACAAATACAGGTTTGAAGCCAGAAGAGCTCCAAACCACACGTAAGAATGTAATCAACAGAACCACAGGGAAACACATAAAGTAAACACTTTCTATATAGGCGAAAAGAACAGAAGATTTGGAAAGAGGCTGCACTCTCTAAATCCCTTAGTCATCCAAAGGCTTACTGGAAATTTCCACTTGGATATCTTCCATCACTTTGACTTCAACCCATTTCCCTCTCTCAGCCCCCACCGCTAAACATAATTTGCCATTTGAAACTTTTAGTCTGTGGCACTATCACTCTATCAGTCAGCCAAGTTCAGATTGGTTGGAGTTGTCCTTAGAAATACATTCAACCATTCAATACACATTTAGTAGAAAACAAAGTCCATCGAGGAGGCTTTTATTCAAACATCTCTGATGTCTCTCCTCCTGCCTGTCCCCTTAGGTATCATCTCAGTCCAACCCTCTTCACCTTCTGGAAAGTTAAAATAACTGCCTACCAGCTCTCCAACCTCCAATCCATGTTACACAGCATTCTTAAACTTCTGCTTAGCACCCCTTTTCAAAAACCTTTAGTGACTCCCCAGTACCCTACCATTTCAATACGATATCTTACTTTTTCCTAATATCTGTTACAATTAAACCTATACACCCCCACCTTTGTATACATCATTTACCCTGCCTAGAAATTGTCTCCCTTCCTTGTACCTACTCAGTCTATCATTTAAGACGTAGCTCATATGCCAATTCTTGCTTTCTAGGCTACTTCAACTCTACGGACTTTTCACTCTAAACTCCTGGAGCCCGTATTAGCATTATCGTTCATTAGGAATCCAATTCTCTACTAATCTATCATGAGTTTATTTTTTCTCTAAATAATGTTTGTCTGCCAATCATATTGCAAATTTTATGAAGGCAGGGATTTGGTTTTACCCCACAGGCATTTATTGAGTCCCAATTGATGCGAGTGGAGACAGTGGTGAGTCAGTGGTAGAATTCTCGCCTCCTATGCGAGAGACTCGGGTTCCATCCTTAGCCCATGCACCTCATATGCAGCCACCATCCGTCAGTGGAGGCTGGCATGTTGTTATGATGCTGAACAGGTTTCAGTGGAGCTTCCGGACTAAGACGGACTAGGAAGGAAGGCCTGATGATCCGTTGCTGAAAATCAGTGAAAACCCTATGAATCACAACTGTTTGATCTGCAACCAATCATGAGGATGGCACAAGACCAGGCAGTGTTTGTTCCATTATACACAGGGTCACCATGAGTCAGGGGCAAAGTCCTCGGCAGCTAGCCACAACAATAACATGCAGAGGTACTATTCTGGGAATATAGTGGTGAACAAAACAGACTTACATTAGAGTAAGGGAGAGATGGACAAGAAATAAGTACTGTACATGAACAGATACTTGCAAATAGTAGAGCACAGAAAACAAAAGACTGTGACATTATAAAACAAGAATTGAATCACTACTACTAATTTAGCTCTCTTCTAGGGCCAGGCAGTCTAATAAGAAAGAGAGAGCTTTACAAAACTGTCTCCCCGTTCTATCCTGGATTCCCTTCCTCACTAGTATTCTCTCCCTTACAAATTCAATCCAGTTACCTGGTTTCTCCTCCATGCAGGTGATGCCAGACTAATCTCTCTTCTGAGCTTCAGTCATTATAATCCACTGCCTGACAACACCTTCACCTAGAATTGTACATCCAACACAGGAGCCACTGAATACTTGCAAATGTGGTAGGTTCAAATTGGGCTGTGCTGTAGGTATAAAATAGCAGATCACACAGATTTGGCACAAAAAAAGAATATAACATAATTTATCTTTTTACATTGATCACATGTTGAAATTATAACATTTTGGATATATTAGGTTAAATAAAACATATCACTATTAGTTTTATCTGTTTCCTTTTACTTTTTTTTTAATGTGATGACTTGAAAAATTTTTAATTACATGTGGCTCACATTATATTTCTGTTGGGCAGTGCTTATGTAGAAGTTCTACCATTCATCAACAGATATTGAGCACTAGTAGCAAGCCAGGTACTATTCTACTCGGTGTTTAACTTTCAAGCCCTGCCAGTACTTCAATTTAGATTACTTCAATCTAAACTGAATGTGCCTCTTCTTCAAAAACTTCTCTATGTATTTGGGGTTTCCTACTTTGGTCAATGACCCCAGAGTTAGGAAGTCAGACATCTTTCTCTTTTCTTCCAGTTTATCTTTTCCCAAGTCCTGTGCAGTCTCCCTCTGTAGCATCTTCTCTGCGTCCTCCGTTCCCTTTTCTCACACCACTGACCATGACACCTCTCAAAGGACAATTTAGCAGACCCCCTGCCTCCAATTCACCCCATTCCAGCTGTCTTAATTTCCTAAGGCTGTGGTTAAGAGCGCAGCTGTTAACCAAAAGGTCGGCAGTTCAAATCCACCAGCTGCTCCTTGGAAACCCTATAGGACAGTTCTACTCCATCCTGTAGGGTCACTATGAGTTGGAATTGACTCGTTGGCAACATGTTTGGTTTTTTTTTTTTTTAAAAAAAATACTGTGAAGTGGGTGGCTTTAAAGAACAGAAATTTATTACCTCACAATTCTAAAGGCTAGAAGTCAGCAGGGTCATGCTTTCTTAATCCACCCTAGGAGAAGATTCTTCCTTGTCCCTTCCAGTTTCTGGTAGCCCCAGACAGTTCTTGGCATTCCTTGGCTAGAAGATGTATTTTCATATGGCACCTCCCCCTGTGTGACTTTGTCCCTGTCCTTTCCTTTATAAGGCACCACCCAGAAGAGATTAGGGCCCACTCTACTCGCTATGACCTCATTAACTGATAACATCTTCAAAGAAAGAAACTATTTTCAAACTAGGTCACATTCACAGGCACAGGGCTTAGGAGTGCAAGATACCTTTTTAGAGGACAGAATTCATTCTACAATATCAGTCTAAACTATATGCTGCTGCTATATTAATCTTCCTAATGCATTACATCAATACCAAAATCAAAGAATGGGGCAATCAAAGGAACCTCAGGAACATTTGTAGATTCCTTTCTGAATAAGATTTATGGAGGGAGTACTGCCTGCTTGTCACCAACTATTAAATACTTCAAATGGATAACTGCATTTAATCATCCCAACAGTGTTATGAGGGAGATATCATTACTATGCCCATTTTTCAGATGGGGATCCCAAGTCCAAGGAAATTAAATAACATACCCAAAGGCACGACACTAGTTGTAAGTCCAGGTCTGACACCCTATGGGTCACAATTTGCTCTTAATGTCTAAGTTGTTATTGTTGTTGTTATTGTTAGGTACCGTGCAGTATGTTCCAACTCATAGCAATCCTATGTACTACAGAACAAAGTGCTGCCTGGTTCTGAGCCATCCTCACAATCATTGCCACGTTTGAGCCAATTACCACAGCCACCATGTCTATCTGAGACAGATGGGGTTAACTGTGCTGGTGGAACCAAAGAGCTTGTTAAAAGATTACCATCTAGAAGTTGGGTAAATAGGAACCACACCCTGTCAACAAGAGATAAGGTTGAAACAACCTGTGAATTACTATCTTCTTCTTAGTGTTTTTCTAGTCCCTTTCCCCTTTACAGGCTCTGCATGCACAGAAGAACAAAGCGTGACTGCTGTTTAACCTTCCTTAGCCCTCCGAAGATGGCACTGTAGTGCCAAAGATCAGTGCACTTGCAATATATCCCATAATAAGTGATGCCAAGGGCTCCCAAGAGGACTCCATCTTGAAAATCAGTGGGTCCCATCTTGCATTCCGTAGGGGCATGCAACCTAATAAGCATGCACAGCCATTCTGAGACGTACCCACCCCTTGAAAGAAGCCCACTAAATATTCATTACTCTGTTGTCTCCATCGAACCCATATAAGCCCTAGCCTTGCTCTCCTTTTCAAGTCAGTCTTTCGGAGAGGTTTAGTCCACTGCTGGAAACCCTGGTGGCGTAGTGGTTAAGTGCCACGGCTGCTAACCAAAGGATCAGCAGTTCAAATCCGCCAGGCGCTCCTTGGAAACTCTATGGGGCAGTTCTACTCTGTCCTGTAGGGTCGCTATGAGTCGGAATTGACTAGACGGCACTGGGTTTTTTTTTTTGGTTGGGTTAGTCCACTGCTGACTCAAGCAAAATAAAGCCTGCTGAAGATAAAAAAAAAAAAAAAAAAGGTTTGTCTTTATCTTCAGCAGGCTTTATTTTGAGTATTCTTACTGGGGAAAAGACAAGGACCCTTTGTGTCAGATTGGCGATTGGTAACATATCCATCTCATGGAGGGTTTCCCATGTTTTCACTGACCTTTAATCTACCAAACATGATGTCTTTTTCTAGGGACTGGTCTTTCCTGAAGACATGTCCAAAGTAAGCAAGACTTAGTCTCACAATCCTCCTTTCTAAGGAGCATTCTGGCTGTACTTCTTCCAAGACAGATTTGTTCATTCTTCTGGCAGTCCTTGGTATATTCAATATTCTTCGCCAACAACCTAATATCTATGCTATACTATTAAAGTGATCAGGAAAGTCTTCATAATCCTTTCCCCCCAAAAATTGGCTTCTCCATTGATCCAGTTGCTGTGGTGCAGTGGTTAAGAGCTACAGCTGCTAACCAAAATGTTGGCAGTTTGAATCCACCAGGCACTCCTTGGAAACCTATGGGGCAGTTCTAATCTGTTCTAAAGGGTCCCTAAGAGTTGGAATTGACTCCACAGCAACAGGTTTGGTGTTTTTGGTTTATTGACCCAGTGGCTCAGATCAAAATCTGAGTCATTTTTGATGTTTCTCTCTCACTCTCCAAATTGAATTTATCAGCAAATCCCATTAGCTATTTCTTAAAAACATATGCATTCCAACTTCTCGAAGTCTTCATACACACACACTCATCACAGGCCCTGTCATCTTTCACAATTCTAATTCAGTTCCTTACTACCCTTCTGGCTTCCACAGTCTATCCTCAACACACCTACCAGAGTGATCTGTTTGAATGTAAATCAGATCAAGGCACTCCCTGTTCACAATCTTCGCTTCCTTGGCTTTTCATCATAAGAATATTCAAAGTCCTGCCCATGGCCTTCCAAGCCTGATGTGACCTGGCTTCTAGCTATCTCAGATACCCCTATCACTCTGCTCTAATTGCTCTGGCCTCTGGCTGTTCCTCAAAGGCAAAAAAAAAAAAAAAATTTAAAGTATGCCCTTATCTCTGCATTTGCTGTTTCCTCTGCCTGGAAGATTATTTCCACAGCTATCTCCATGGATCTCCCTCACTTCAGGCAGGCTTCTGCTTAAATGTCACCTCCTCAGAGAGACCTTCTCTGACCACCTTACCTAAAATAGCACATCTTGTTCTGGACTTTCAATCCCCTTATCCTGCCTCGTAGCCCTCTCCAATGACTCCATACCACACATGTGACATATGTATTTACTGTCAGTCTATCTTGCTAGCATGTCTGCTTCTGAGAGCAGGGACTCTGCTTATTTTGTTCACTGATGTATCCCTAGCACCTAAAACATTCTCTGACACATAATGTTGTTAGCTGTTATCAAGTTGGCTTGGACTCATGGTGACCTTATGTATAACAGAACAAAACATTACCCTGTCCTGCATCATCTTCAGGATCTTTGATATGTTTGAGTCCATTTTTTTTGGCTATTCTGTGAATCCATCTCATTGAGGAGTCTCCCTTGTTTTTGCTAACCTTCTGCTTTGACAATTATGATATCCTTTTCTAGCAATCGGTCATTGCTGATGTGTCCAAAGTAAGCAAGCCAAATCTCATCATCCTCACTTCTAAGGAGCATTGTGCTTATATTTCTTCCAAGACAAATTTGTTCCTTCTTCTAGCAATCCACAGTATATTCAATATTCTTCACCAACACCACCTTTCAAATGCATCGATTTTTGTTCTGTTTTTCTTTTGCATTGCCCAGTTTTCGCATGCATACGAAACAACTAAAAAGGTCATGGCTCGGGTCAAGTGTACCTTAGTCATCAAAGTGACAAGTTTGCTTTTTAGACTTTTAAAGAGAAACTTTCACCTAAAGCTCAATAAAGGAAAAAAAAAAGGTCTTTTTTTGCAGCAGATTTGCCCAATGTAATATATTATTTGATCTCTCGACTGCTGTTTCCACGTACATCGATTTTTGATCCACATAGAATGAAATCATTGACAACTTCAATTTCTTTTTCATTTATCATGATTTTGTTTATTGGTCTAGTTATAGGCCCTCTGTAAAGATTAGTCAAATGCATGAATGAATGAATAACTGACTTGACTCCTGAGGAAAGTCTGGTAGGATTTTTTGAAGGAAAGAAATTATAGGTCAGGGTAATAATATATAAGCAACAAAAATAGTACCATTCCTTGAGGATTTCTGTGTGCCTGGCACTGCATTAAGGGTTTTTAATGTTTTATCTCCACTAATCCACAACAACTCTATTAGGCAATCATGATTATTTTCCCATTTTTATCTATAAATTAAACTGGGCTTAGAAAGGTTAAGTAGCTTCAACATATATAATACATACAGTAGAAAAACAGAATCCAGAATATTTATATATACGTGCACAAGCACACACACACACATATAATTCCTAAAAAAAACACAAATAGTCCAGTAGAAAAATGGGCAAAGGTATGAACAGAGAACTCATGGAAGTGAAAATACAAATGGCTGACAATCATATGAGAAAAAGTACTCACTCTCATTTATAATTAAAAGAATTTAAAAATAAATAAAAAATAAATAAAGCCACAGTAAAAATGCCATTTTTTACCCATAAGCTTGGTAAATTTTAAAGAATTATAGAATTGACAAGAATGTGGGAAAACAGGTATTCTTATATCCCACTCATGAGAGTGTACTCTGGTTCACTGGAGGAAAAATGGGCAGTAATTATTAAAACTAAAATGTCTATATTCTATGATTCAACAATTCTACTTCTACCCTAGAGAACCCTCACAAGTCTATATAAAGAGAAAAGCATAAGGATGTCCATTGAAGCATTGCCTTTTAGAGCAAAAAACTTGTAAACAACCAAAAATATCCCCTGAAGTTTTCTTAAAACCAAACACTAGCTTAACTAGTAAAGAACATCTGCCTTGAGCATTGTGCTTAAGATCTATGCATATGGGATCAAACTGACAACAGCAACTCAAAGGATTAGACTGAAAGCTTAAGGGGCAGTGAATTTATGTTAATGGGGGAGGAACAATTCAGAAAAGGATGGTGAGAATGTTTGCAGGCTTGAAGAATGTAATCACTGTCACTGAATTGAACATGCAGAAACTGTTGAATTGGTGTGTGTTCTGCCGTGTATATTCTCAACAACAACAAAAAAAATTAAATACCTTATTAAAAAAAAAAAAACTTGTAAACAACATCAATGTTGTTTGAATGTATTCCTTGCTATGAATTAGTATTCATGAAGCAGTTCAGAAGAATAGGGTAGCTGTCTATGCACCATATGGTTAGATTTCCAAGGTATATTGTTAAGTGAAAAAAACAAGATGACAAGATGTAGAATGATATCTACAGTAACATGTGTAGGCAACAGCAAATAAAAGAATACATTTTCTATGGAGATAGATGATGGTGATTGATAGATAAACAGACAGAGACAAATAATTAATGATAAGAGAGAGAGATAATTTAGACCAAGAAAATGAATGAGAACACCTAAAGAGAGAGTGTGAAGACAGAAGAGTGGGGGCCCAGGACCAAACCCTGAGGAACTCTATCACTTAGAGTTTGGGTAAAGAAAGAGAGTTCTGAGAAGTTGCAGTCATAAAGTTAGGAAGAAAACCAGAAGATTGTGGTTCCACTGAGTCAGAACGGCAAAGTGTTGCAATGAGACAGTCAGTGTTCAAATGCATTGAATGGTGACAAAATATCCAGTAAGGTAATTTTGAAACATAGAAGATACTGGTGGCCTTTCTAGAGTAGATTTAGTCAGCTAGAGAGGCCAAAAACCACACTGAGGCTGATGTAAAGAAGGAAGGAGAAGTGAGGAAATTAAGACAATGTGTGTAGAAAACTTTTTAAAAGAATGTTGACCAAGAAGGAGTCAGAGAAACAGAAGGGTAAGGGAGAAGAATATGGAATCAAGAGTTATTTTTAATGAAAGTTACTGGAGAATGTATGTATGCTAATGGAAATTACCCAATAAAAGGTAGAGGTTAAAGATGAAAAAGAGAGAAAAGAAATAGCTTGAACAAAGTCCTTAAAAAGATGCAAAGGATAAGATCCAGATTCTTGCAGAAGAAAAGGTCTATGAAAAAAGAAAGATTTCCTTGATGGCAACAGGAGGGAAGAAGAAAAAAGAAGTGTAGATGCAGGAAGTTTATACACTTGGTTGATAGTGGGCAAATGAGGGAGTGCCTGTCTGATGAAATCTACATTCTCCATGAAGTAGGAGGCAAGGCCATCATCAAAAATGAGGGCAAGGTGGGGTGGGGGCGGGGGGTGGAAGTTTGAGGTGGTCATTGTGGTGGGTGAGAGGATAACCTTAATAGAGAAATATATTAGCAGAGAATACTCATGTGAAGCTGAGTATCACAAGTATGTAGTGATATCAATATGGCCATTTGTCTCTATAACCCAGTAAACCCAGTGCCATTTTGTCTCTATAGCCATAGGTTATATGTGTCAAGTTCTTTGCTAAATTAGTTTTACTTTCTTTCAACTTTCAGTGAACTCTTTACAGTCAATCAGAAAGTATACATACTATCCAGCATTCCCTTTTTGAGGTCAAAGAATTATTTAGAGAATATTGTGTGGTATTACTCTATTAAAAGTATCTTTGGAACTTCCCCATCAGTAAAATGGGAAGCATTATAGTTTTGTTTTTTCAAATTAACTGAGAAAGAATATGTTTAAATGGGTTATCTTTGACTCTTCTCTCTCCCTCAGTGAATGCCGCCCATTCAAGTCTTGCCCATTCTGACTCCTAGATCCTTCTCCAACGTGATCTCTTGCTCCATATCCATCGCTATTACCCTAGGCCTGCACATCAGTTGGACCGAATCTATGGGCACATCAGAATGCTCTGAGTCTACCCAAACTGGCTTAGTATTTCTGGGAGTGGGACCCTAAAATCTCTATTTTTGACAATTTCCCTAAGTGATACTTTTTCAGTCAACATCTGTCCACATTTAGAACCCACCCTACCATAGATCCCTTGAGTGTCTGTCAGTTTGTGTACAAAAATCCTCACAACTGGGCCAATAAGCAACATTATGATAAATGGAGAACAGATTGAAGTTGTCAATGATTTCATTTTATTTGAATCCACAATCTACACCCATGGAAGTAGTAGTCAGGAAATCAAAAGGTGCATTGCATTGGGAAAATCTGCTGTGAAAGACCTCTTAAAACTGTTGAAGCAAAGGTGTCACCTTGAAGACTAAGGAGCACCTGACCCAAGCCACAGTATTTTCAATAGCATCGTATGCATGCGAAAAGCTGGACAATGAATAAGGAAGACTGAAGAAGAATTTATGCCTTTGAATTGTGGCATTGGCGAAGAATATTGAACTGCCAAAAGAACAATATGGACTGCCAAAAGAACAAACAAATCTCTCTTGGAAGAAGTACAACCAGAATGCTGCTTAGAAGCAAGGATGCCGAGACTATGTCTCACATACTTTGGACATGTTGTCAGGAGAGATTAGTCCCTGGAGAAGGACATCACGCTTGGTAAAGTACAGGGTCAACAAAAAAGAGGAAGACTTTCAGCAAGATGGATTGACATAGTGGCTGCAACAATGGGCTCAAGCGTAATAATGATGGTGGGCATGGCCCAGGACTGGGCAGTGTTTTGTTCTGTTAAACACAGGGCCACTACAAGTTGGAACCGACTCAACAGCACCTAACAACAACAACTACCATGATAGACAGACAGACAGACATATAGATAGATGATAGATAGATAGATAGATAGATAGATAGATAGATAGATAGATAGATAGATAGATAGATAGATAGATAGATAGATAGATAGATAGATAGATAGATAGATAGATAGATAGATAGATGATAGATAGATTAGATAGACAGACAGATAGATAGATAGATAGATAGATAGCTGTTGTTGAGTCAGTTCTCACTCATGGCAACCTTACGTGCAACAGAATGAAATGCTACTCTGGACCTGCATCATCTTCACAATCTCCAGCATGTCCATGCCCTTGTTGACCCTCTACTTCATCAAACATGATGTACTCCTCCAGCAATCCATCCCTCAATTGCTGTCCAAAGCAAGCAAGTCAGACAAGGTTTTGTTGTGATCCATAAGGTTTTCATTGGCTACTTTTCAGAAGTAGGTTGCCACGCCTTTCTTCCCAGTCTGTCATAGTCTAGATGTTCTGCTGAAACCTGTCCACCATGGGTGACCCAGCTGGTGTTTCAAATACCAGTGGCACAGCTTCCAGCATCGTAAAAACACCCAACGCACCAGAGTACCACAAACTGACAGGCAGGTGGTGGTACTCTACAATATGTAGCTTGTCTTTTGGTCTTCTCTGACTTTGGAAAGAAGCACCCATATCTAATAGAGAAACAAATCTAAAAAAGTGAAAGATATTTCCACTTTTGAATAAATTGTCTTCAGAGATGACCACTTGAGTTGAGAACACAAGGACATTTTGAGTGGATGGAGAACAACTGAGCCCCCAGGAGGAGATGAGGAGATGCTGCATTCAGGAGCAGTCTACAAGACTTGTCAAGAACTTTGGACATCCTCTGTTGAAGAGCTGCCAGGCAGAAGAAACACCAAATGGCAAGGAAAAGTTGTATAAGAAGAAAACTTAAAGAGGAGTATGAAAGCTTGGAAATAGCCACATATCAAATAAAGTGTCATTTATTCTTTTCTAATCACACAACTCGGTTTGAGGATTTAGTTGGAATGGGGGCCTGGTTGGAATAAAGAGGCTCTATTACCTAAAAGGGCCAGTGGAGATTATAGTAGCCAAATAAACTGTACAAGCCTTTTCTAATTTACCAGCTGTTTCCTTCCTATTAAATGGAAATAGAAAAACTAAACCTTTTAAATGCAATATGAAAATAATTCCTTCAGACTCTAGAGAGCACGATCAGATTCTTACAGAGAAACGACTTAGCAGTGACTTAATAATGCATTCCCAGAATACAAATGCAAGGGACCAGACACGGAATCTTCATCAGCCTTTCTAATGACATTCACAGGGTTATTTTTATGCTTAATCAAATGAGTCTCAGACAGCTTTTGAATATGGAAAGGATAATACACAAATGTTTATGCCAATTTCTGGTTATGCACTTTGCTTAAAAATCAACTTGGAGGAACTAAAATTTTGGCTGAAGGTTTTTCTTAGTGAGAACACAGCAAAACATGTGGGCATTTCATCTCAGTTGGGGAAGGCGTCATTTCATTTTGAGTCCCAGGGTTGTAAAAGGTCAGCTAGGTGACAAAGTGACAAATTCTCATTATACTATTTAACAAGATTTTATAGATCACAACTTTGAAGTAGGCAATTTCCATTACCATTTCCTGGATGGCAAATACATTGAAGTTTTCTAGTAAAAGTATAATTAATGACTCAAAACATAAAAATTAAAACATGCTCCCATCATTTGCTTGTGCCTTAGAAACAGAAATTTATAATATAATTTAGAACTAATAGAGACCTAAGAAAGCAACTAATTTGGGCATTTCTTTTGCAAATGAAGAGCTTGAAATCCAGAGAAACTGTCAGATTTCATTCAAAATGATAACACCTAAGAGTTGACTGGATTTAGCACTGCTAGCATTGCTAACTTATGTACGACTGGGGCCCTTGCTTTGATTTTCCATATATGTTACATACTGGAAATAAAAGCACAGCTCCCTGGCTATCCCATGCACAGGTAGTTTTCATTTCCCTCTAAGCTCCTGTCTGTATACCTTTCCTGCAATGCCCTGATTCCTAGGGAACACCTGGTGGAAAAGCACAGAGGTGAAGGGCAACCCCAGCAAAATCTTACCAAAACTACTAATTCAAGTGAATAGAAAAAAAATAATAATTTTTTCCTTGGCTAAAGTAATTTGGTTTGGCTTTCCACATGACCCAAATTCACCAGATAATTACCAGTTCTCGGTTTCTCTTCATGCCGTTTTGGTCTGGCCTTTGAATCCTGGGTGTATCCACAGTCCAAGGGATTAACTGAAAATTTCCCCTGACATTATTAAATCCATATACCATGCACTTTATGGCCTGCTGCAGGACCCAGAATCACCACCATTAAGTAATATACTTGGGAGACAGGCCCAGGCCCCCAGATCAGCTGAAGGGAAAAAAGTGATCGGAATAGACTAGCTGGAGTTGTAAATCACGTGAGGGCAGGGATATATCTGTCTTGTACATAATTTTACCACTAGCACCTAGCACAGTACCTGGCAAGCACATAGAAGGGGCTTGATACATAGTTCTTGAAAGCAGATATAAATAAAATAGAAAATCAAACAAGAAATGTCAGATAGTGAAAATACATCTTCTCTCTTGGTTATTGTTAAAAAATACTATCAAGAGTTTATCAGCTCTATACCATATGGGTGCATGCACACACACATCCAGAAGTGAATTTTTACCCTGGTGTGGCTGAGCACAGGCAGTAAAAACTAATACTAGCAATTAATGAATCCTTACTCTGTGCCAGGAATCATTCTAACTAAGCCCTTCAAGTGTGTTTATTCGTTTAGTCACTGCAAACCTATGTAGCAGATATTAGATAGAGTTATACCCATCTGGCAGATGAAGAAACCAAGGCACTGAAAGTTTAATAAATTTCTCAAAGTCTCTCAGCTACTAAGGGGAGAAAAAAAAAAGGGGGGGGTGGAGAACCAGGAAATGAAGCAGTCAGCCTGGCCCCAAAGACCACACTCTTGATGACCCTGCTCTCCTAACTCTTAAAATTAAACCTGTGTAACCAGGATGGTTGCGGCACCCAGTAAAAGTGCTGGGTGGTTACTCTCTACATCTCTAACAACCCTCCGGGAACCATGACTCTGTTTCATGACATTTATTAATGTCCTTGGCCATTGTAGAGAGGGGTATCCATCATGGGTAGCTCATACGGAACCTAACAAAATCCTGAGGCATTGATGCGGATTATCTCTGCTGACAGTCCATGGGTGACAGACATGTAGGCAGCTGTCTACAGAAGGCCTTAAACAGAGAAGACTGAGAGGAAGAGCGAACACGGCTGTCCTCTAAATGGCAATGGGTGGTCTGCGGGGCATACCATCCGTGTGTGCTCACCAGCTCCCCTCCACATGGTGCCGTAGATCTGGCCTCCTCCTCCCAATCCTCAGCCTACCCTTTCTCCTCTCCCTCTTCGAGTCAGGTACCCATCAAACACTAGCCCAGAGAGGGGCTAGAGTAACCTGGTGGTTCTCCTATTCTCCTTGTAACCCAACTTTATGCTATAGATTCTATAACCTGCTTCCTTATAGACCTTCTCTTCGGATTCTTAAGGGCCTTTTTTCTATCTCAATGAAATCTGGCTCTTGCAAAACAAAAGCTATGGCTTTCAGAATCATGCTTCTGTTATGGGTCACAAACCAAAAATACCAAACTAATTGCCATTGAGTCGACTCTGACTCATGACAACCCACGCATGTCCAAGTAGAACTGTGCTGCATAGGGTTTTCAATGGCTGATTTTCAGAACTAGATTGCCAGGCCTTTCTTCCGAGACACCTGGATGGACTCACACCTCCAACCTTTTGGTTATTAGCCAAGTAAATTAACCATTTGCACCACCCAGGGATTCCTGTGAGCTACAAGTACCTATGCTTTTCATTTGTTTGTTTTAGCATCATTCTCTTTGTTTCCCTGATCTAAAGATCCTAATTCTTACCAAAGCAATAGAGATGCATTAGATGAACAGGAAAGAAGTGTTGAAAAGATAAGCAAAGACTAATATTTCAAAATAAAAACAAAAACCTCCTTTCCCTGCCAGTCAACTACAGGCCACTCCATTTAAGAAATCAACAAAGGATAGCAATTCACTTTGAAGCATTTTCTTTTATGTGTGTTTTGGGTTGTTTGCCTCCTCCCTAAACCTTCAGAAGCAATATCTGAAGATGGTTCCCTATGCTCCAGAATGGAAAAGATCTCTGGGCCTTGGCTCTTGCACTAGGTCTGCTGTGAACTTGTTGCAAAACTTGGGCTAGTCACTTCTCTTCTGTGGGCCTTCTCGCTGCAGGAGCACACTGCACAAGCTGATCTCTCCCAGCTGCACCATCTAACGATCATCACATTCACTGCTTCTGAGGCAGTTGCTGTGGACAAGATCTCTCTGGGAAGCTGCATGTATGGCTTCTCTTAACCTCACAATCATCCTGAGAGAAGGGAGGTATCTTTATCCCCATTTTACAGGTATGGCAGCTGAGGCTTGTCACCCGGCTGTAGTGATAAATCCAGGATTCAAACCCAGGATTTCTGGGCTCTGAATCTCTCTCCAATCTAAACCTACAGTATTTAGTTTGTGTGTGTGATGTGTATGTGTATGTGTTTCACTACAGAGCTGCTAATTTTATCATAAGAAATTTAATGGGCAAATACAAAGTTTAAAACACATCTATGCACAATCCTGGAAAGGGACTACCACTATTTAGTCAACCCAGCCGAGGGCAGAGCCACGGGAGATCCTCAACCAAGAAGATACAGGCAGCAAATATGAGCAAACAAGCAAATTCCCTTTGGTTGACCAATCTGAGTTGATTACGTTGACGGTACAATTTCTCACCCCGCTAAGGCAAGACCATAGTTGCAAAATCTTTTAAAAGGGCAAGGGAGAGACCACAAGCATTTTGGCAAAATCCTGGTTTGCAGTGGCCTCTCATGCTGACTTATTTCTGCTGAAATGATAAGGATCCCAGGCAGGCTCTCTGGGCAGGAAACCCCAGCGCCTAGGGAGGGAGGCTAATTGGGAAATGGACAATGGGCCATATGCAGACTCTTGTATCCCTGACACAGCAAAAAACTGCCTCTTCTCTGGATGGAAAAGTTGTTTTCCCACTGTGCGCGTGGGAGAGAGATGACGCACTCTGTGACAGTAACTGCGAACAGGTGGGTGAAAAACAAAGGTCGCTTCCAAGTGGCCTGTTAAAACTTTCCCTTTTCAAAGTCTGAGGAAATAATAGTGTGACTGCCCAGATGAAAGTCTATGTGTTGCTATGCGTTCAGTGTACACCTTGCTTATCCATTCAAAATTCCCAATTATAATCACAGCTGTTATTTGTGTGTTGGTTTCAGACATTCTCCCATGGCCATGGCAAAGGAACAAAGGAAAATACCCCTGTTGGGAGTTACACCTGCAACTGGAATGAATGTCAGCTGCATCCATATTGTATCTGGAATAATAATAATGCCTTTCATTTGCAGAGAGCTTTACAGTTTATGAATTCCATTTACATGAATCTCACACATTCATTCAAATTAAATATGGTGCCTCCCTTACAGAAAACAATACAAAAGAATTCACTTTAAAAAGATCAGTTTATACAGCATGTAAATGTCTAAACACTTCTCAGTCTATAAAAATATTTGTTACATGAACATAACTACATAACTACCCAAGATGTCCCACTAAATAATTTCTTTTCCATCACAACAACAGCAGCACACACATAACACGTATAACGCACACAGAGCATACACAAAGGATTGTACCCATTTTTAGTTAGGTTGTCTATTTTTTCTCATTGATTTGTAGGAGTCCCTTATACATTTTGGATATGAGTTCTTTGTCACATATACAATTGTGACTATCTTCTGTTCCTGATTGGGTCTGTGACTCATACCACTTTTGAATGTTAGAGTTAGAAAAATTGTTAACAATACTTTAGCTCAACTTCTTCAGTTACAAGTGAGGAAAAAGGGACCCAGAGAGAAGGTCACATAGCTACTTAGTGGTAGAATTAAGATTAGAACCCAAGTCTTCTGACTTTTTCTCCCTGGTTGCAGCTATTACTCTACACTGGTAAATTCTTAAGTATGGGATGCATATATTGAAAGAGCACCTATTGACACATGCAACAACATGAACGAATCTCAGGCATAATGGTGAGTGAAGAAGTCAGACACAATAGATTATATACTGTGTGAGTCCATTCATATAAATTTCAAAATGGGACAAAACTAATCTATGGTGACAGAAGTTAGACCTCTATCCCTTGGGAGAGGGTACTAATTGGGAAGAGGGCATAAAGGAGGCTTCTCAAGGTGTTGAAAACATTCTACATCTTGATTCAGGAGGTTGTTACATGGATGAACACATATGTAAAAATTCATCAAGCTATCCACTTAAGATCTGTGCATTTTATTGTATGTAATTACACATCAATACAAAACAGAGAAGAAAACCAAAGCAGAGATTTAACTATTTCTCACTGACTTGGTGGATGTTGAGCAAAAGAAAATAATTTTGGCTCTCAAATTATTTTTAATTCAAATTATTCTTTTTGGCTGACTTTCACTATTACACAAACCACAAAGTTGCCAAATGTCTACTTCTTTGAATTGTCTGGCTCTGCCTTGAGATAGCTGTGGGTCTGGCTAATTGACCTTCAAAGTCTCTCCTAGGTCTGAATTTCTGGGACTTTTTGAAAAACAATGCCAAGATATATATATTCTCTGAGTGGGAAGGAACGTCAGAGGTTGTCTGGATGTGAGAGGTTGTTCTTGCCTGTTATTTTGTATGGGTAAAGCTTGGAGAATGGAAATGACTTGCCCAAGCTTGCATCAATAGATATGAGGTGCAGCCAGACTTCATCTCAACTCAATTCAGCAAATAACCCTTCAGTGCCTGCTATGTGGCTGGCACTGAGTCACACACTATATTGGTTTCCTAGGCTTTGTAACACCACTGCCAAGGGCACCATTGCACTACATTGTGACAGAGCCCTCAACTCACTTCCACATCCTACAAGATCTGACAAGGAATCAAGACAAAGTTCAAAGCACCAAAGTAATGTAGCCACATTGTGTCCTTTTCTGCACTTAATCACACAATCTTCAAACTAAGTCTTTCCTTGTCCCAGGACAGAGTTCTGGGACTCAAAATCATGATAATGGCAAACATAGTAATTTCAAATTCTACTGTATGAAACCACCACTCATCTGTCAGTTTGTCGTACTGTGATGGCTTGCACATTGCTGTGTTGAGTGTTGCTGTGATGCAAATATCAGGAAGGTCACCTATGGGGGAAAGGTTTCAGTGGAACTTCCAGACTAAGACAGACTAGAAAGAAGGACCCAGCAGTCTACCTCTGAAAAAAATTGGCCAGCAAAGATTTTTTGAAGAGCAGTGGAACATCATCTGATATAGTGCAAGGACACGAGCCCCTCAGGTTGGAAGGCACTCAAAAGACAACTGAGGAAGAATTGTTTCCTCAAAGTAGAGTCGACCTTAATGATGTGGATGGAGTCAAGCTTTCAGGACCTTCATTTGCTGATGTGGTATGACAGACAATGAGAAGAAACAATGGCAAATATCCATTAATAATTGGAACATGGAATGTATGAAGTATGAACCTAGGAAAATTGGAAGTCATCAAAAATGGAATCCGTAAAAATCAATATCCTAGGCATTGGTGAGCTGAAATGGACTGGTATTGGCTATTTTGAATGAGACAATCATATGGTTTGCTATGACGGGAATGACAAATTGAAGAGGAACGGCATCACATTCACTGTCAAAAACATTTCAAGACCTAACATGAAGTACAACACTATTGGTGACAGGATAATATCCAGAGCCCCACAAGGAAGACCAATTAACATGACTATTATTCATATTTATGCACCAACCACTAGTGCCAAAGATGAAGAAATTGAAGATTTTTACCAACTTCTACAATCTGAAATTGATCAAACAGGCAATCAAGATCCATTGATAATTACTGATGATTAGAATGTGAAAGTTGGAAATGAAGAAGGATTAGTAGTTGGAAAATATGGCCCTGGTGATTAAAAAAAGACATCAGAGATCACATGATAGAATTTTGTAAGGCAAATGACTTATCCATTGCAAATACTTTTTTAAGCAACATAAATGGTGACTATACCCGTGGACCTCACCAGATGGAATATACAATAATCAAATCAACTACATCTGTGGGAAGAGACAATAGAGAAGCTCAGTATCATCAGTCAGAACAAGGCCAGAGCAGCCTGGTAGTAGTACAACAACAGATACATAGACTAATGGAACAGAATTGAGAACTTAGACATAAATTCATCCACCTATGAGCAGCTGATATTTGACAAAGACCCAAAGTCCGTTAAATGGGGAAAAGAGAGTCTCTTTAACAAATGGTGCTGGCATAACTGGATATTCATATGCAAAAAATGAAACAAAAACCATACCTCACATTTTGTACAAAAACGAACTCAAAATGGATCAAAGACCTAAACATAACATCTAAAATGATTAAGATCATGGAAGAAAAAGTAGGGACAATACTAGGACCCCTAATACATGCTGTAAACACTATACAAACCATAACTAACAATACACAAACACCAAAAGAGAAACTAGATAACTGGGAGCTCCTAAAAATCAAACACTTATGCTCACCAAAAGAATTCTCCAAAAAAGTAAAAAGATACCCTACAGACTAGGAAAAAAATTTTGGCTCTGACATATCCAATAAGGATCTAATCCCTAAAATCTACAAGATACTGCAACACCTCTACAACAAAAAGACAAATAACCCAATTAAAAAACGGGCAAAGAATATGAACAGACACTTCACCAAAAAAAGTATTCAGGCAGCTAACAGATACATGAGGAAATGCTCATGATCATTAGCCATTAGAGAAATGCAAATTAAAACTACAATGAGATACCATCTCACCCCAACAAGGCTAGCACTAATCCAAAAGACATAAAATAATAAATGTTGGAGAGGTTATAGAGAGACTGGAACACTTGTACACTGCTGGTGGGAATGTAAAATGGTACAACCACTATGGAAATAGACTTGGCACTTCCTTAAAAAGCTAGAAATAGAAGTACCATACGATCTAGCAATCCCACTCCTTGGAATATATCCTAGAGAAAGAAGAGCCGTCACACGAATAGATATACTCACACCCATGTTCACTGCAGCACTGTTCATAACAGCAAAAAGATAGAAACAACCTAGGAGCCCATCAACAGATGAATGGATAAATAAATTATGGTGCATACACACAATGGAATACTACTCAATGATAAAGAACAATGATGAATCTGTGAAACATGCACAACATGGATGAACCTGGAGGACATTATGCTGAGTGAAATTAGCCACAAAAGGACAAATGTTGTATGAGATAACTATTATAAGAACTCAAGAAAAGGTCCAAACACAAAGAAAGCATTCTCTGATGGTCACAAGAGTAAGGAGTGATGGGGAGGGGAAATCACTAACTAGACAAGAATCATCTTCAGTGAAAAGAAGGACAACATGCAATACAGGGGAGGTCAGCACAATGGACCAAAGCAAAAGCTAAGAAATTTCCTGAACACTGTAGCTGGGCCTGGGACCTGGGGATCATAGTTTCAGGTGACTTCTAAATCAACTGGCATAACAAAGTTTATTAAGAAAATGTTCTACCTTCCACTTTGGTGAGGGGCATCTGGGGTCTTAACAGCTTGAGCACAAAGGAGAATGAAGAACACCAAAAACACAAGGGAAATATTAGCCCAAGAGATAAAAGGTGCATATAAACCAGAGCCTCCATCAGCCTGAAACCAGAAGAACTGGATGTTGTCTGGCTACTACCAATGACCAACCTGACAGGGAACACAACAAAGAGTCACGGATGGAGCCAGAGAAAAGTGTGGAGAATTCAAATTTACGTAAAAAGACCAGACTTAATGGTCTGACAGAAACTGGAGGAACCCTCAAAACTATGGCCCCCGGATATTTTGTTCACCAGAATTGAAACCATTCCTGAAGCCCACTCTTCAGACAAAGATTAAACAGGAGCATAAAAAATAATTATACTCGTGAGGAGTGTGCTTCTTAGTTCAAGCAGATACAGGAGACCAAATGGGCGGCTCCTGTCTAGAGGCAGGATGAGAAGGCAGGAAAGGAACTGGTTGAATGGACACAAGAAATCTGGGGTGGAAAGGGGGAGTGCACTGTCACATTGTAGGTATTGCAACTAATGTCACATAATAATACGAGTATAAATTTTTGCATGAGAAATTAACTTGAGCTGTAAACTTTCACCTAAAGCACAATTGAAAAAAAAAAAAAGGCCAATGGCTGAGTGCAGAACAGACCACCAATTGCTCATAAGTATGTTCAAGTTGAAGCTGCAGAAAATTTAAACAAGTCCTAGAGAACCAAAGTACAACCCTGAGTATATTGCACCTGAATATAGAAGCCATCTCAAGAAAAGATTTGATGCATTGAACACTAATGACTGAAGACCAGATGAGTTGTGCAATGACATCAAGGACATCATACACGAAGAGAGCAAAAGGCCATTAAAAAGTCAGGAAAGAAAGAAAAGACAAAAATGGATGTCAGAAGACTCTGAAACGTGCCCTTGAACAGACAGCAGCTGAAGCAAAAGAAAGAAGTGATGAAGAAAAAGAGCTGAACAGAAGATTTCAAAGGGCAGGTCAAGAAGATAAAGTATTACAATGAAATGTTCAAAGACCTGGAGATAGAAAACCAAAACAGAAGAACACGCTCCACATTTCTCAAGCTGAAAGAACTGAAGAAAAAATTAAAGCTTCAAGTTGCAATATTGAAGTATCATGGGGAAAATATTATACAACACAGGAAGCATCAAAAGGAGATGGAATGAATACAGAGTCACTGTACCAAAAGAACTGGCCGATGTTCAAACATTTCAGGAGGTAGCATATGATCAAGAACCGATGGTACTGAAGGAAGAAGTCCAAGCTGCACTGAAGACATTGGCGAAAAACAAGGCTCCAGGAATTGATGGAATACCAGTTGGGATGTTTCAACAAATGAACATAGCACTGAAGATGCTAACTCATCTATGCCAAGGAATTTGGAAGACAGCTACACGGCCAACTGACTGGAAGAGATCCATGTTTATGCCCATTCCAAAGAAAGGTGATCCAACTGAATGCAGAAATTATCAAACAGCATCATGAATATCACACGCAAGTAAAATTTTGCTGAAGATCATTCAAAAGTGGCTGCAGCAGTACTCTTGACAGGGAACTGCCAGAAATTCAAGCTGAATTGAGAAGAGGACATGGAACGAGGGTTATCATTGATAATGTCAGATGCATCTTGGCTGAAAGCAGAGAATACCAGAAAGATGTTTGCCTGTGTTTTGTTAACTATGTAAAGGTATTTGACTGTGTGGATCCTAATATATTATGGATAATATTGCAAAGAAAGGGAATTCTGGAACACTTAGTTGTGCTCACAAGGAAACTGTACATGGACTAAGTGGCAGTCGTTCAAACAGAACAAGAAAATACTGCATGGTTTAAATTCAGGAAAGGTGTGCATCATGATTGTATCCTTTCACCATACTTATTCTATCTGTATGCTGAGCAAATAATCTGAGAAGCTGGACTATACAAAGAAGCATGTGGCATCAGGATTGGAGGAAAACTCATTAACAACCTGCATTATGCAGATAACACAACCTTGCTTGCTGAAAGTGAAAAGGACTTGAAGCACTTACTGATGAAGATCAAAGACCACAGCCTTCAGTATGCGTTGCACCTCAACATGAAAACAAAAATCCTTACAACTGGACCAATAAGCAGTATCACAATAAATGGAAAAAATATTGAAGTTGTCAAGGATTTCATTTTACTTGGATTCACAACTAACATCCACAAAAGCAACAGTCCAGGGATCAAACGATGCACTACATTGGGCAAATCTGCTGCAAAAGACTTTTTTAAAGAGTTAAGAAGCAAAGATATCACTTTGTGTACTAAGGAGTGCCTGACCCAAACCATGATATTTTCTGTTGCCTCAAGTTCATACAAAAACTGAACAATGAATAAGGAAGACCAAAGAAGGATCGATACCTTTGAATTGTGGTGTCTGTGAAACATATGGAAACCCTGGTGGCGTAGCTGTTAAAAACTACGGCTGCTAATCAAAAGGTCGGCAGTTCGAATCCACCAGGCATTCCTTGGAAACTCTACAGGGCAGTTCTAATCTGTCCCTATAGGGTCGCTATGGGTCGGAATTGACTCGATGGCAATGGGTTTGTTTTGGTTTTTGGTGAAGAATATGGAATATACCACGGACTGCCAGAAGAACAAACAAATCTGTCTTGGAAGAAGTATGGCCAGAAAGCTCATTAGAATCGAGGATGGCGAGACTTCTCAAGTACTTTAAGACATGTTATCAGGAGGGCCCAGTCCCTGGAGAAGGACATCATGCTTGGTAAAGTAGAGGTCAGCAAAAGAGAGGAAGACCCTGGAGGAGATGAATTGACATGGTGGCTGCAACGTTGTGCTCAAGCATGGCAATGATTGCGAGGATGGCGCAAAACCAGGCAATGTTTCCTTCTGTTGTACGTAGGGTCTCTTTGAGTCAGAACTGATGCAACGACACCTAACAACACTATATGAAAGTTCTAATCAAATTACCTAAAAATACGTGACCCTGAAACTGTCTATTTTGTAATTTTCTACTTCCTTTCTGGCAAAACTTGTTTTTTCTAATTTAATTTAGGGCCCACTGTAATCCATTGAGAGTCCCTGAGTGGCAGAAACAGTTAAGATGCTCGGCTGCTAAGAAAAAGGTTGGAAGTTCAAGTCCACCAAGAGGTGTCTCAGAAGAAAGACCTGGCAATATACTTCCAAAAAAATCAGCCATTGCAAACCTTTTGGAGCCCAGTTCTACTCTGACATACATGGGGTCACCGTCAGTAGGAGTTAACTCAGCAGCCAGTTTTCTAATTTCGTACAACCTCATCTGGAGATCCTTAACTAATTATATCTGCAATGATCCTATTTCCAAATAAGATCACATTCTGAGGTTCTGGGTTGACACAAATTTGGGGGAACACTATTCAACCTTGGAATCCCCAGTGGCAGAGTTTTGCACTCAAACTAACCTAAAGCTTGGTCGTTCAAACCCACCCAGAGGTGCTTCAGAAGAAAGACCTGGCAATCTGCTTCCAAAAGATCACAGCCTTGAAAATCCTGTGGGGTGGTCATGAGTCAGAATCAACTCAATGGCAGCTGTCTGTTGCTTTTGTTTTATTCAACCCCAGAAGATTCCCCGGCTGTTAGATTCAGGCATCGGTATTTTGTAAAACACCCTGGTGATAAGAGTGTACCAGTTCAGTAAAGAACGAAGACTTTAATTGGTTTAAAAATCACCTAGGGAGCTTGTTAAGAAGAAAGATTGCCAGACCCCACCCCTAAGAGTCTAAATCAGCTGAGGTGAGATGGGGCTCTTCCAATGTACATTTTAAATTAGTTCCCCAAGGAGTCCTGATGCAGATGGCCCCAGGACCACACTTCAAAAAACGCCATTCACCAGGCTACTCTTCCAAGTTCCCTGATCAGAGCAAGCACTCTCACTTTCCTTGGCTTTGTTTTTGCTTTGCTCTCTGCTTAGAATGCCCTCCCCTCCTCCTGACCTCTTAGAGAACTTTCGATCACCTTTCAAATATAAGCCCTTCTCTGTGACTTTCCCTGACCCTTCCCAGGAGGAATTAATCACTCCCCATGTGAGTTTCCACAGCACTTTGTACATGCTTCCGCTGAAGCATTCATCACGCAGTATTATGACTGTGTCTTGATGTGTCTGTCATACCCTTTAAACTGTATTTTGCTTTTTTCATCTCATCAGCACCTAGCACAGTGTTTGGGACATAACTCTAGTTAGTAAATGTTTATTGAATTAAATGAAGTTGTTTGGGGAGTTGGTCATCCTTCTAGATATCTGTCCATCCATGTACGGCAGGAGCACAGACTCTGGGATTGGGTACAGGAAAGAGTCTAGTGTCAGGGAGCAGGGTTGACCATAACAAGGCAGGTTAGGGGAACTGCCAGCCCCAGGACCAGGTTTAGGGCACGGCTCCTCCAACACAGGGGGTATACCAAGCAGATTCTGGCTAGTTTCCTAACACTAGCAGTGACAAGGAAAAGAGGTAGGATGGTAATTGAAAGTTGGAAGTAGATATGAAGCAGAAGTCCAGACACATGGATATGATGGTTGTTGCTCAAACTTAGACGATAATAAGAATAATTGGGTGGCTTATTATTTAAATTAAAAAGAAAAAAATAGATTTCTGAGCCAAAACCACACCTATACCAGGTGAATTTTCATGAGACATGATGGGATTCTGAACATTTAACAAGAGCCCTATGAGATTTTTATGATCAGCCTGGTTTGAAACATTGGGCTAAGCCATCTCGGGCAATGCAGGGAGTGGGAAGAAGAATTTTTAATACAAGGAAAACCCAGCACCCCCAGGCACCTGATGACCTGCACTGGAGACACTGGGTCCCAGGTTTGATGGGTAGTGAGGAGAAGTTTGGAGAACAATGGCCAAGGGTCTAACCTGGGCCCCAGGAAGGTGAGGCCTGAACTTTAGAGAACCCTAACAGTGTACTTCAGTATTAGGTGCAATAGTTCCTGGGTAGCGCAAATGGTTAAGTACTAGACTACTAACTGGAAGGTTGGCATTTCAAACCCACCCAGAGATATCTCAGCAGTAAGACCTGGCGAGCTGCTTCCAAAAGGTCACAGCCTTGAAAACCTATGGAGCAGTTCTACTCTACACACATGAGGTCACCATGACTCAGAATCAATTCCATGGCAACTAACAACAGCAATGCAACTAATAGCAAGTTGCCGCTGCTCTTCATACCTATCCTACCTCCGTGAAGCCTGGAGCTAGGGCAGAGCTGAGTCTAAGGTATGGGACATGTGGAGAGAGTGATTAGAAGCTGAGGAAAGCTGTAGAAATGAAGCCAGCACTAACAGAGTGGGTAGGAAAATGAAGCAGAACTCAAGCAAAGGTCAGTCCTGTCTCCTCCAAAATACAACAATGTAAAGTTGTAATTCCAGTCATGTTTCAAACTCTGGGAAAGGAGGAAGATGTGAATATGCGATTTCTCTTTTTCTCTCTTTCTATCAGCAAGGAGAGGGAAGAGAAGTAAAAGGAAAGATTCTCAACAGTGTGGAATTAGAAGAAGGTGGCATCAGGCTCTCTAGGCCAGGGCTTTGAACTGATTCACTAGGGTACGAACCCCTGCCAAGAATTTGCATTTCTAACAAGTTCCCAGGCGATGCTAATGCCGCTGGTTAGGGACCAATTCTGAGAACCACTAGTACAGCAGTTCTGAAAATTTATTATACATAAGAATCACCTGGGGATCTTGTTAAAATGTAGATTCTGATTCAGTATATCTGGGTGGAAATGCAAATTCCCCACAAGGGTTCCCACTGGAATGAACCGGTTTGATGACCTGCTCTATGTCTGCCCAGTGTTTAAAGTTGACTCCATTTGTGACAATTTTGTGAGTTCTTTGGAGAGCACCTCCCATCACCAGGGCTTCTCACCCAGTTTCCTTGAGGGAAATGATGTGCTGTCTCTCTTCCAGCTCATCACTACCTCCTTCCACAGCTCTGGGATATCAGGGATACCTTCTGCTTCTTCCTATTTAAGGCTTGTTGCTGCCTCTCTGGGGTCACAGTCATGGAAGAAAGCATATGGGATGAAGTTAGAGAACAGCCAAGATCCAGATCAAGTATGACCTTATTGGAGGCTTGAGAGGTAGAGAAAAGACAAGCCAACAAAAGATAAGGAAGAAAGCCTGCCAGAGATATTGTAGTGATCCAGGCACTGAGACACTATTTACTTTATGTTGAAATTAAGAATGATTTGGGCCTGACCTAAGTATTCTGGGTCACTGAAGTACTAAATACTTGGAAAAAGAGCCTCACTCTCACATTTAATCATTGTAGATTAAATCCCCCTTCCAATTAGAATGAGGGCAGAGATTTTTGTCGTTTTGCTCACATCTATATACTTGGGGCCTGGAACCATACCTGACACACAGTAAAACCTCAGAACATATTTGTTGCATGTCAGTGATTACCTAAGGGCTGGAAATTCACAAACTAGGCAAACTGGGAGTTATACAAAGAACACATTACCCGCTCTCCCCCTCCAATAAGCCCCCAATAGAGAAACCCTGTCTTTGACCTAAAGACCAGAGAAAAGAAAAGGAGGGAATAAAAGATGAGAGAGAGAAGAGAGAGGAAGAGCATAAAAAATATAAACATGATACCACAGGGTCACAAAAAATAATAGAAAAATGCCTTACTTTAACTCCTCCACCCCACATCCGCAAGTCAGATTCAGCCTTCTGACCACAGAAATTCTTGAAATTGCACATGGTGCACACAGTATTTTCATTCAGTTCCCAAAACTGTTAATGAGTCTCAATACTAATACCAGTTGTTTTATTTTTATACTTGTGTAGGAAAAAGCTGTGCTTCAATGGAAAACTATGCATTGTCTAGAAGTAGGCCCCGCCTGTTTTTGTAAATAAAGTTTTATTGGAACACAGACACACTCATGAGGTTAAAAAAAAAATAAACAGTTGCCCTCAAGTTGACTTTGACTTGTGGTGACCCATTAGTTTACGTATTGTGAATGATTTCTTTTGACAATGACAAAAGTAGTTCAGACAGAAACCACATGGCCCACAAAACTTAAAGTATTTATTATCTAGGCCTTTTACAGAAAAAAACTGTCAACTCCTGGTTTAGATCACACCCTCCTAAGTTACAGATTTATTCTATGGAACTTTTTACAACCCTGTATGTTGTGGACAACTGATAGGAATGAAAAATAATTATTGGCTATGCAAATTATGTCCAGTAGAGGTTTAAGGGACTTCCTTTCCCTACTATGAAAGTGGCCTATTTTGCCTCCAATTGTACATTCATTTCAATATTCCTGATCTATAAATACATCTGTTCTTTGGATTTTCCAGTGAGTTGGTTTTTTCATCTTACTGGTTCTCTCATTCGTTAATAAATTAGAGAAAATCCTTAGCATCGTTTCATTTTATATCTGTGTGAGAGTCATGATTTTACCTGTTTTGAAATATATCCTTTAACACATTAGGAATCATGAGAGGTTTTGGTATCATTTTGTTGGATTTCCATCCGATCACCTCGGCCATCCTCAACCTCTAAAAGTTCTGGAGGGAGCCGTTCTGGACAAGAACCAAAATTAACTTACTCATTGTGTGAGTCAGCACCTTGACCTAAGTATTTTGGATCACTGAAAAGGGGTTCACAACTTAAGTTTAAGGCCAAAGTGGGGTCTCAACTCATTCTCCTCTCTCAAATCTAAATCGCAGAGTGAGTCTTCTCAGACTTGCCTACAGAAGGTATAAAAAGAGGGAAGAAAGGATGGAGAAAGGAAGGATGGCCATGCTAGGAGCACAAAGGAACCCTAAATTCATTTAACCTATGAACTGCGAGCTGCACAGAACAAGAAAGAGATTGGTAACTGGACCCCAGGACTCAGCTGTTGATTTAGCCTCCTGAAGTAGAAGAGAAAGCACCACATGGAAGATAATGGAATTTGACCTCCTGCCTTTTAAGATGAAAGAACCCATCCTGTCCCAATCAACAGTTTGAGCTCTAACTAATCAGATTAGCAATTCCTCCTTCCTTTGGAGAAGACCAAAACCAAACCAAACCAGTTCTATCCAGTCAATTCTGACTCATGGTGACCCCATGTGTCTCAGAGTAGAACTGCGCTCCATAGGGTTTTCAATGGCTGATTTTCAAAAGTAGATCACCAGGCCTTTCTTCCCAGAAAAAAACAACAAAAACCCAGTGCCGTCAAGTCGATTCCGACTCAAGAGGGGACTAGTAATGAGGAGGACGGAGGTGAACTTAATGTAAAGAAATGAGATAAACATTCCTCCCTTCCTTCCTCTACAATGTAACCATCCACATGCACACACAGAATTTAACAAGCATTGACTGAGATCCCATTATCTGTTAGAGTCTTGTATATAATAATAAGCAAGACAAAGACTCTGCCCTCCTGGAACTCACATTCTAGAGGAGGAGGCAGGTAAGTAAACAGATGATTTTGGTACAGTGTGGTAAGTTTTTGATACAGATGAGCAGGGGGTTCTGTGCAAGCACAATGAACAATGAAAGGGCAAGTAGCCCAGTCTGGGGAAGGGAAACAAATGTCATTCAGGCCATTTTTAAATATCAAACTCCACGTCCACTCCTAGAAGCTGGAAGCCACTTCTTCTCCAGTAGCATCATAAAACACTCAAAGCAAACTCACCAACCCATGAAATTCTTCTGGACCCAGAGATCATATTTACTAAGAACACTCCATTCTCATCCTGACAATGACCCATCTTGTGGCCTCCTGCAGCAGTAAGGAGGCTACCAATGCTCCCACAATTTCCTCACTAATACAAAGTTCCAGGGAAGTGTTAAGTAGAACCACAAATTAGAGATGAAACTTTGCCAGTTTCTCTTTCAGTTCAGCTTGATTTTCTCTAGGTCCTAAATACAAGTTAGGGCTAGGATGAAAAATTAGTTCCATCCTATATGCCAACTCCAATAAATCAGTAATGTCTATATGGAGTGTTGTGCTGAAAGGAGTGATGAAGCGATGCCATAAATGAATGAGAAGTACCATGATCAATTAACAATGTCTGCTATGGTTGGAGTCACAGTGTAACACTGAATGTAATCGTAAGAAGTGGCACTCCCATTCCTTTGTATTTGTTCCTGGCAAGCGAACCAAGGGATCCATGTTTACTGTAACAGCCAGCACTATCATCTATCAAACACAGGTAAGCATGTATCTTATCTGTAAGATGGCACCCTGACTTTACAAGATGTTGATTTAAAAGTTGGCACTATAGCTGAGCCCTACCTCAATCAGTCTGCTGTTTTATAAAGCCAGCTACTGCCAGGACAGAAAACATATGCTAAGACAATGAATCTTCATGGGCATCAGCCCATTGGTTTCCTTTCCTAAAAAGTGAGTTTCTTGGTCAGAGGCCACATTGAAAGGTGATGGTGAACATGACATTTAGAATATCTACATGACAGTGAACAAGACATTCAGAATATCTACAGATGGTGGCTTTGGCAGAAGCATAGTGGGCAGGAAAATAAATCCAAATAGCTTCTATTTTAGTGAGAACAAATTGCTTCGCCCTCCATGAAGAAAGGAATCAAATGACACTAACCTGTCACCATGTGACTGACTAACCTCTGTGGAATGGTATCATGGGAGAGTCAGTGTTGGTTATTAAAGCTGGCAAGTTGGTGACACCAGGACAGCCTTGGTGAGAGAAAGACCATATAGCTGAGCTAGTATAGCTTCTGCCATTATCTCTGCTTGGCTAGCAGGCCCAATGAGCATCCTTGGCACAGCAAGGACAAAGACCAATTGACATTCACAAGGTATATCACATTGATCACCTGATTACTGGGGGCCTTTTGGTGAATATTTACATGGAACTCAAATATGGTGGACCAATTCTGAGAGCATTCCAGATCAGAGTGCTATTGGGCACATGTGTGGCCAAAACTTTTAGGCAGCCAGAGTTGTAAAAAGAGGTCTGCAGGTGGGGAGAGATGAAAGCAACAGGGCACAGTCCATTGTACATGCCAGTTTGGCTGTTTAGGAGAAGACTTATCTCTTTGGAACAATCTCTGCAGACCACTGCACAAAGCTAGTTTGCTTTCTCCTGGGGCAAGAACCCCAGAATTATAAGGAATATTCCAAAAGCAAAAAACCAAACCTGTTGCCATCGAGTTAATTCTGACCCATAACAACCCTAGAGGACAGAGTAGAACTGCCCCACAGGGTTTCCAAGGAGCAGTTAGTGGATTTGAACTGCCATCCTTTTGGTTAGCAGCTATATCATTTAACCACTGTGCCACCAGGGCTCCACAAGGCATATTAGGTATTTGGTATTCTAAGACAAGCAGGGAAACATTTATTGGGGGACTTCTGTATGCCGACGCAGTCCTTGGTGTTTTTCAAATGTACCGTGTCATCAGTTCATACAGCTCCCCTATGAGGTCAGTGGTATCACTCCTTTTTACAGATGACAAAACTGAAGCTCAGATGATTAAGTCAGTTTCCTAAGGATATTTAAGTAATAAGTGGGGAAACAGAGTTCAAGGTAAGAGCACTCAGGAGTGAAAGCACTAGAAAATACTTGAGAATCTCCCCTCAGAAATGGGGAGGCAAGTCAAAGAATTTGAATAACTAAAAAAAAAAAAAAATTTTTTTTTTTTAGTTATTCGAATCGGAGGAATCAGCGTTCCTTGAGACTAAATCAGATCAGATTCCAATGGGATTCATAAAGAGTCCAAGGGGAAAATAGATAGGGATTTTTGACAGGAAATTGTCAGGGGATTCTGGAGCCTTGTTTAGCATTGGCTGTTTCCCAAACTCTTCCTGGATCTGCTTTGGGTTATCGGTGACCCCCTATTATAGCCTAAACTATGGAAATGTTACAGTAAATTACACAACATGAAAGAAACCTACTTAGTTTGATGGCTTTACCAATCAGAGAGTACCCTGTTACTGACCTCATCTGTTATTGTTGTTAACTGCCATGAAATCAGCCCCTGACTCATGGCAACTCCATTCACAATGGAATGTTGCCAAGTCTTACACCATTCCCACAAGGATGAGACTGTTGTGATCCTTAGGGTTTTCACTGGCAGATTTTTAGAAGTAGAGACAACCAGGCTTTTCTTCCTAGTCCACTTTAGTCTGGGAGCTCCACTGAACCCTGTTCAGCATCATAGCAACACGAAAGCATCCCCTAACAGACAAGGGGTTGTGGGGATGGCTGTGCATGAAATGCATCGGCTGGGAGTCTAGCCCTGGTCTCCAGCATAGGTGAAAATTCTACCACTGAACAACTACTGCCTACATGACCTCATCTGAGGGTTGCTTCTCCAGTGCAATATACTTCTCCCTGCTCCTTGTTTTCACCCCATATCACATCTGACTCAGCTTCTGGAGTCATCTCCCTCACTTGATATCAGTTGAGCACCAACTCTGGGCAAGGTACTTTACCAGCTGTGAGGGAATTTCAGGGTCAGCTTTCCCAAACTGAAGTGCAATGCCATGCCGCTGGTAAGTTCAGCTCAAGTTCAACGCTTCCCACTCCACGCAGTCACTTATTCCATAAAAGAATATGTTTTATAGTACGAGACAAGCCCTTCCTGGCACGGCTTGTTAGTGCAGGTTCCATTGGTACGCTGGCCTTGCTCTCAGGCCTTCCCACTCGCTTGGGGACTCAGGTTCTCTCCTTTCAGTTTGTCCCATTTACACCTTCCAGCCTCAAGTTAAGCTATTGTCTTATGAAAAGGGTTAGGATAGGGATAAAGGAAGGAGGGAGGGAGGGGCATGGGGCAGGCCTTGCTCTTTGAGTCCCCAGAGAAGCCGGGTTCTTTCCTGTTATCTATCTTCTCTCTCCAGCCTGTAACTGAAGCCCTTTTAGAGGATGTCCTTTTTCCTGCCTCGGGACTAAACAAACTGGGATTCTCTCTGGCTCATGGTCCTGAGGGCTTTGTCTGTATTCTGTATCCTCTCTGATCTCGCCCCTCTTCCTGCCTCAGTTTTTCTCCTGCCCCACCCTACTCCACCCCAGGCTGCCTTTTCCTGCTCCCTACTCTTTCCTGTTCCCTATCTCTCAGGCTATTGTCCCCAGGCACTCCATGGTCCTCCCCCATCACCACCTTTTCTACAAATACCCTTAACATTACCTGCCCACATCTGGCACAGCTGGAAGTTCTGGCCTCTTCCTTCACCCTAGGCAATGTCATTTTTCCTACACAATCCTGTTCACAGCTTCACAATACACATCTGTATTCCAAAGCAATAGCCACTGATCCTGACCGCACTCATGAAATACTTAAAGGCTACACATTTATCTTTTAACAAAATATGTTCAGCCAGTCATGACTGCTTTTTCAGGGGACAGTGCATTCTTCCCTAGAGAGAATACTGGCAAATATACACAGCAAATCAGAAATACTGCTGCAAATATGTGCATATGAAATATTCTGGTATAATGTCAAAGTCAATTTGCATCTAAGAACAAGTTTTTCTCCTCTCCTCTCTTCATTGTCTCCAGAAGATCTTAAAACACTTACCCTCAGAAGCCTCCATAATCTCTTGGAGAAATTTTTCTGACATATTCCTGGTTTTTTCACGATATATATAGGCAAGAATAATAAAAGGAAAATTTATGTTGTCCAGTGTCAAAAGCCAAAAAGAAACTACGTATTTTCAGAATGAGAAAGAAGCAAGCAACTATAAATTCAAATCGAATTCTGGAACGACTTCAAGGAATGATGTACTCGGACAAGCAGGAGAAAGTTGAGGCATAGTAAATTGATTTTTTGTAGATGGATTTCTTGCTAAGCCAGAAAAACCCTGCTAGCAGTAGTTCCCACATGCACCACAAAATTCAAAGCACAATTACAGCTAGTCTGAGAAAAGTTAGGGATCAGAAAGCAAGGTATTTCATGGAAGCATGGAGTTTTAGAGCTGGAAGGGACTTCAAAGATCAGTTATCCAAATAATGAGACTGCAAAAATGCTGTTGTTGTTAGGTGCCGTCAACTGGGTTCTGACTCCATGCACAACAGAACGAAACACTGCCCCGTAGTGCACTATCCTCACGATCTTTGCTATGCTTGAGCCCATGGCTGTAGCCGCTGTGTCATTCAAAAAGATAGGCTGCATAAAAGTCAGTCTTAAATGGTACTGGGTAATAGAACGATAACCAGTACTCAGTGTCATCAAGTCAATTCTTACTCATGGTGACCCCATGTGGGTCCAAGCAGAACTGTGCTCCATAGAGTTTTCAATGACTGATTTTGCAGAAGTAGATCTCCAGGTCTTTCTTCCACGGCACTTCTGGGTGGACTGAACCTCCAGTCTTTTGGTTAGCAGCTGAGTGCATTGACTGTCTGCACCACTGAGGGGCTCCAATAGAACGATAGCTAGTATTTATTATAGAGGCCTTACAAAGTGACATTCTCCATGCTAAGTGTTTTCCATACATTATTTTATTTCACCTCACAATAGCCTTGTAAGTACTACTATTATTCCCAATCTATGGATGAGGTAATTGAGACCCAGATACATTAATAAACATATTCAAGGCTTTACAGGTAGAAAGTGGTAGAGCCAGTATTCAAATAGAGGCAGCCTGACTGTACAAACCTTTTAACCACTAAGCTATAAAACTGACAAGGGTCTGGTCAATTCAAGACTCTGGTTAACCCATTCAAATAATGAAAGCAGATGCATTTAGGAAGGACTTTTTGAGTTTCAGCTTTCTAGATGGATGGTGCTTGTATTAGTTAGAATAGTCTACATTGTGCTACAATAACAAACAATCCCCCAGTCTCAGTGGCTTCTAACAATGAATGTTTATTTCTCATTCATGTTATATTGGACTGGTAGTGAGCTCTGCTTCACATTCTTCTTACTCAGGGACCCAGGCTGAAAAAGCCAGAGGAAGGCAAGATGGCAACTTGTGCACTGGCCCTAAAGGTTTCTATACATTACTTTCATGTACATTTCATTAACCAAAGCAAGTCACATGGCCATACCTAGTGTCAAGTATGTGAGGAAGTACAGTCCTACCATCTGCTTATAAGGAGGAGATCTAGCAATGTTGATGAATAGTTTTATGACTACCACACTGCCAAATTCATGAAATTGCCTTACAAGCTTTCTTGATCAGGTGTGTTGGCTAGTCCTAATTTGTAAATTTGAATAGTTTGAATTTATTTGTGTATTTGGTGAACAAGTCTAATTCCAAATTATTTATTACCACTGTAACTTTTTGAGACCACTAAATACACTGTCCCTCAGGTACAAAATTACATATGCAACACTCCAGACCACACTAATAAAAACAAGATTTGAATACAAGTAAATAAAATTCATATTCCAACTAATAAGCAGAAAAATTGAGACTTTATGTCATGAGACAATATATGTGGAAATGTCTAGCATATTGCCTGGCACAAAGCAAGCACTCAATAATTGCTAGCGTCCTTAAGCATTCCCGACTCCAATTAATCTTTCTGTGAGGAACACATCTATCTCAATAACTGCCAGAGACTGTTGAAGGCTAGCAACATTTATGGCTCTAATATTGATTACCAGACAAATGACGTGCTGTAAAATTAAAAGGCAAAAATGAATGACCTAGGGAAGTGCTCTCCCAAAGCTTTTCCCCAAGGAGAAAATGTTAAAGAGAAGTTAGTTCTCTGAGCCACAGTTATTTTCACACCAGCTAAGCCTCCTAAAGTGTAGCTCTTTCTAATTAATGATAACAGTTTTCAAACACTCTGACGTGTGCAGGTCATCATCACCACCCTCTTTCTCAAGCAATTACACGTTTGTACAGAATACTGGAGGTAGAGGCAGGTGGAAGACAACAGGGGTTGTTTTCTCAGGAAGAAAAAGCAAAACCACAATTGGCACAATGGAATTTTCCTATTAAATACTGGAAAGACAGATAAGGGCGTCCAAAGGCAAAAATGCAGAAAACCCGACACAAACGTGAACCATGGTAATCAGAATTGTAGATCTTGGGGAAAACCCGTGGTATGAGAGCAATTCCCTTTGAGAATTTGGAAAACAAACAAGGGCAATGCCAATTGCATAATACCGCTCACTCTTTTTCTGATTAAAACCAGGATCAAAGGATGGACAGTTTACTAGAAAAAAGAATGGTTATTTTTGTACTGGTCTCTCACCCGTGATGACAAGGCCATTTTTATGACGGAAGATCCCTCGACTTTCCTCTACCTTACTTGACCCCAGTTATGAATACCACCAACTGAAACCTGGCTTCTTCATTTTGCAATATGAAGAAATGCTTGCTGGAGGAACTTTCTAGCCGGATACCCTTGAATGCATTTCCTGATGAAGTGGGAGATGCACCAGCTGCCACTACAGATGCTGAAAGAACTGGGAACAAGTGGAGCTGATTGTAATAATACGTTGCACGAGGCTGAAGGAGCTATGGTGCTGGAGGGCCCCAGTACATGTGTAGGCACCATCCGGATAAACAAAGTCCAAGGCAAAATTTGGCCCATTGCTCTAGCACAGCTATGAGGATAACTTGCTAATGTGTTCTATGGCACAAGAGTACTGGAGAAAATCTCTTAAAAAGAAAAAGTAATAGTAGCATCAAAGGGAAATTCGAAGTTTCTAGTTCCTAGAGATTATGATTGGCAATTTCAGTAAACTGTATAGGCTGAGATTTCAGAGACATGGAGAAGGTTCCCAGCCAAGAAATGGATCATTTTACTACTTGGAAATGCTTAAATTTCCATCATTAGAGATGCATTTCTTTGATCTAAGCCTTGTTCTGTTGTTAAACTAAAAATTCATATCAACACAGAAAGTCAGCATCAAATCATTTGCACCTTACTATGAATTAATTTATTAGAACCTTATCCCAGTGATTTGTCAACACCTCTTGGTAGTAAAATGAGGCAAAAAGATAAATAAAAGAATGTTCCATGTCTGAGGAGGATTTTATAGCATATAGGAACAGATTACTTGAGACTTCAAAATCAGAGTTTGAGAGTTAGGTTTCCACAAATATGATAGGAAAAGAAAAACAGATAAGGAAGGCAAAGATAAAGTAAATTTTTATTCCTTCATTTGGATGTTTTTGTTTGTCTCACTAGATTAATCGAGCCATTTGCAAAAGTGGAATTCTTGAAGGCTGAGACACTAAATGTTTAGGCCAAAGATGGAGTACTGAAAACTAGCTGTGGCTTGTTCTTTTCATTGCTTATAACTGCCTTCTCACTACTTAGAAAACCACGCGGCCTGTAGCAGATACTTTTTCATGAATGAATGAATAAAACTAAAACTTCAAATCCAGGGTGGTGGAGCCAATATGGCACTACAGACAGAATCATCATGCCTCCCTCCACCTGAGAAACTAAGGAAAACAGAGACAAATATCAGTCCTGGAACTCTGAGCATCAAATGAAGGGATGAAGAACTCAACCAAGCACCAAACGGAATAAGAAACTGACATAGGACAGAGTGAACTATGGACTGGAGGTCCCCTATCAGCTAACGTGGCATGGATTTGTCATCTTGGACTCCTCAGCCACCAAGAACAGTGGACAGGGAGTATGGAAAGGCAGTTTCACAGAGCTCCCAGCAGGAGACAGAGCACCTGGTAACCAGTGACACATGCTTTCCCACCCCTCCTGCCTGGCATCCACCACTTTCCAGTGGGCCTAGGTCTTGAGGTTGGGGAGACACCAGCTCCTTGCTACTTGGATTCACCCTGCCCACACCAGCTGACTCCTTCAATGTCATTTTGTTGTTGTTTTTGCTTTTTCTGGCCACTTTTGTTTTTTGTTTGTTTGTTTTGTTTTTTCTCTCTCACTTCCTTCCTTTTCTTTCTCTTGAACACCTGGCTCTACGTGCCATCTCTGCTCCTTCTTGACAGGCTATGAAGTGCCCCTTGGCTGGGGAACACAATCACTCCAAGAAAGTTATAAACAATGGCAGCATTGTTGGGCCAATGGGCTAGCCTCCCAAGTGGCTACTTTGAAGGACTTATTTAAATACCTAATTTTGGTCTATTTGCTATCAAACGAGTGATTTAAAAAAAGTTAAGAATCATACTCTGTTACCTTCTATTATCTATTAAGCTTATTATAAAAAAGATAACATTTTTAAAGTATATACTCTATACCAAAAAAAAGAAAACCAAACCCATTGCCATCGAGTCAATTCCAAGTCAGAGCAACCCTATAGGACAGAGTAGAGCTGTCCCATAGGGTTTCCAAGAGTCAGCTGGTGGATTTGAACTGCCAACCTTTTGGTTAGCACCTGAGCTGTTAACCACTGCGCCATATAGAGCAGGACAATGATGTATACTTCCTTCGTATCCCCTCATTTGCTCACTCACTGCAAGATCTAGCTTAGGTAATAAATACTACATGTATACAGCAACGACTTCTACATATATACATTCAACTCTGAACTATCCTCTGGGCTCTAGATTTACATTTTCAACTGTCAACTAGACTCTCTACTTGGATGTTTAATACTTATCTCAAACTCAACATGTCTAAAAAAAGGCTTTGCATACCCCTAGTCTTCCCCATCTGAGTTAATGGTTCTACCATCACCGGTTGCTTAAACCAAAAACCTGAGTCAGCTTTGATTCCATTATTTCCCTCAATCCTCAGAATCTATCCATCGTTAAGCCCTGTGGATTCTACCTCCAAAATACATACAATTTCTCTACTGCTCCTGCTCCTTTATCCAAAACATCCAAAAACACCTCTTACCTGGGCCACTGCATTGGCCTTCTCACCAGTCTCCCTGCTTCCACTCCTGTCTATAAATCTAATCTCTGCAACAGAGTGATCTTTCAAAACTATCAGACAATGTAAACCTGACCTCTCCTTACCTTAAAATCTAAACTCATTACGATGGAGCATGGCCCTATGACCTGACCTCTGCCTCCTCCTCAGCTCCAACCATGCTACCCTTTACTCACTCTACTCCTTACTAACTCTGCTTCAGTCCCTCTGGCCTGCCCGTTGTTCCCAGAACCAGCAGGCTCATCACAGGTTCAACCCTTATACTTTCTTTCTTCTGCCTACAGTTTCCTTCCTCCATATCTCCACATGGCAGATTCCTTCTCCATGTTCAGGTCTCTGTCAAAATGTCATCTTCTTAAAAATTAATTCCCTCATTTATCTAAAATTTTCCCATCCTAATCTCTCTCTAAGGGGCCCTGGTGGTACAACAGCTAAGCACTCAGCTGCTAACCAAAAGGTAGGTAGTTCGAACCCACCAACCACTCTGCAGGAGAAAAAAAACCTGTCAATCTGCTCCTGGAAAGATTTCAGCCTAGGAAACCTTATGGAGCAGTCCTATCCTGTTTTATCACGTTGAAGTTACTTGAAATAAAGAACTTATATATATTATCCCTGCCAGCCCTGACAAGGTGCAGAAAATGACCAATATTGGCATCCATTTGCTGTCCTGCTTTGCTCTCTCTCTCTTTTTTTTAAGAGTGTGGAGCCTGTTCAAAAAGAAGCATCATATGTATTCAAAGCATTATCTTATCAAATCCCCATAATTATTTTAACTATGTGGCATAGTCTGCACCCAGCCAGTGATTAAACTGCACCACAATTAAAACATGATCATGGAACTAATTACAAAAGAGCTAGACAGACTGTGCTATCTTTCTGCTTGGTGTCTGAATGTTACATAGAAAATGCAATTCTACTCTGCAGACACCATTACAATCTTCCAACGTATTTTTAAATCCCAGATGACTGAGAGGTAAGTGGGGTCGAGGGAGGATTGGTGGCAACAAAGAATGGAGAAGAATCCTAATGGCACTTGGGCTGTTTAGGTAAGTTTTTCATCATGAGGGTAGAAATAATTAAAATGATCCTTGGGGAAAAAAAGTTCCCTTTATAAAAACTAATCAGAAAGCCACATAGTTTAGCTGTACTGCTGGAGCTATCTACAAGAAATAGTAGACCTGGCTAGTATTTCCCCACTTATATTGGAGCTACAATTTTTTTCCTAGTCAGAGCACATAAAGGAAAGAGAACAAAAATCCAGAGGTTAATATTAAATCATCATTTTTCACAGTTATTCACACAAGGTCAATGGCATGAATAGTTTATATGTATGCATTCTTTTGTTAGCAACATATTTACATGTTGCCTTCATTGATACTATCATTATTTTTATTTCCAACTAATGGCAGGAGAGGCAGCCCACAAGTACATGGGAAAAATGCCAAAAGGAAGATATATGGCATAATAAATTTGCCCCGTCACTGAGAGATATTTATAGATTAATTCAAACCATTTGTTTCACTCTCGGTCCAAGGCTACCCTGACAAAAGACAAAACTGTAGATATAGAATCACTCTGTGGGGTTATACAAGATATGGGAGAAGACTTCTCCTGCAGAAGGTAAGTATCAGAGCTTAACTTAGATCAGTAGTTCTCAGAGTATGGCCATGGACCACTGGCCGATGCATCACTTGGGAACTTGTTAGAAATGCAACTCCGAAAACCTAACCCAGATCTTCTGACTCAGAAACTCTAGGGTGAAAGCCAGCGATCTGTTTTTTAATAACCTCTCCAGATGATTATGATACCTGTGCAAGTTTGAGAGCCACTGCCTTTTGATCCTCTTTCACTCTTGCTACAGAATTACAAGCATCCAGACAGGCCATCTCCTAGGTGTTCCTTGCCTCCCTTCCTGCTTTAATCCTAGCCTTCCATACTCTAGATGTGTGAGCAGCAATAGAAATAAACTACCTACTGGCAGATACAGGTTTGGTGGTAGAAATGTCTAAATACATGACTGTAAGGGCTCCTCATAAGTTAAAATAGACAATAGAGCACATAAGTGGCACAGTCAGGGAAACGTCTTAAACATAACTAAATACCTCACAGGATGAAGTTCCCAGTCTCAAGGGCAAAGGACCAGAGACTCAAGGGACATCTACATTAACTGTCACAACATAGTTCTTAAAGACAATGTTCTATATCCTACTTTGGTGAGTAGCATCTGGGGTCTTAAAAGCTTGCAAGCGGCCATCTAAGATACATCAGTCTCTTCTAGTCTGGAGCAAAGGAGAGTGAAAAAAACTAAAGACTTAAGGGAGCAATTAGTCCAAAGGACTAATGGACTACATGATCCACAGCTTACACGACCCTGGAGGCAGAAGAACTAGATGGTGTCCAGCTATCACTACCGACCACGCTGACTGGGATTACGACAGAGGGCCCTGGACTGAGCAGGTGAAAAATGTAAAATAAAATATCAAATTCACAAAAAAGACGAGGCTTACTGGTCTGACAGAGACTGGAGGAATCCCTGAGATTATGGTCCCTGGGCACCCATCTAACTCAGAACTGAAGCCACGCTTGAAGTTCACCTTTCAACCAAAGATTAACCCATTGCTGTCTAGTTGATTACAACTCATAGTGACTCTGTAGAACTGAGTAGAACCACCCCATAGCGTTTCCAAGAAACGGCTGGTGGATTTGAACTGCTGACCTTTTGGTTAGCAGCCAAGTTTTTAACCATTACACCACCAGGGCTCCAGCCAAAGATTAGGCAGGCCTATAAAACAACAACATACATGAGAAATAATGTTAGATCAGTCAAGTACACGAGACCAAATGAGCAACACCTGGCCAAAAACAAAGACAGGAAGGGACAGCAAAACTGGATGAATGGAACCGGGGAACCTGGGTTGGGAAGGGAAAGGAGAAGAGTGCTGACACAATGCAGGAATTGTAAACAATGTCACAAAAAAAAATTTCGTGTATAAATTTTTGAATGAGAAACTAATTTGCTCTGTAAACTTTCGTCTAAAACAATAAAAAAAGAAAGAAACTGCCAGCTAAATACCCCTCTACATTTGAGTGGAGAAGTATAGGTAGCCCTACCTGTATTGCAACACCTAAAGTTTCAAGTGCTATCTTGACATCTTTGAGCCCCAAAGGCCTAACCAGGAGTTCCGATGCTCTCACCAGATACGCCCCCACCCAGAAGGAATGGCTTCTCACTCAGCTAGTTCCCCTATCAGCTGGACCAGCTACACTACACCCATTCTTCAACCTAATGGGTTTCACTTCCCTGCCAGCCCATGAAATGATTCAAACAAGCCAATCACATCCTCCCATGGGAACCAGGGGTAATCTCACCCTCTTGTTATCACAAAGCCTGCCTCCCAAAACCCCTGCTTGTTCACTCTGTTCCAAGGGCCACTTCTGTGTGGCCCCCCACAGTGTGCAGCGTCTTCCTCTCCCAGACTGTGAGTATATGTGACTGCTGTCATCTCATCTGTCCAGTGTCAGGTGTCATGTGTTTGGCCATCTTGTACCATTTAGGGTGGGAGATTCCCCCTTCTCCAGTGGGGTGAATAGGTTATCAAAACACCACCTACAAAACAAGCCAAAGGAGGAGAACTAGAATTTCATGTCTTTTCTCTGCTATCAGGGAAAAAAAATAGGGTAACACTTATTCACTGGATCTTAGAACTAAAGAGTAATAAATTGTAAGCTCTTTGACTCCTATTCATCTTTGAATGTTCTTCAGTGCCTGGCACCATGCTTGGAATGCACTGGCATTCTGCGCATATTTGTTCAAATGAACAGAATAATTTTATCAACAGATTCCAGCTATCCTACCTAAGGGAGGCATTTATCTTCAACTATGTTTTCTCCCCACTGGCTTCCAGAGTATGCTTTTACCTGGTCCTTTATACTATCCTGAAAACAGGAAGAAAGGACCATTGACCAGGATACCTGACTTAAAAGTCAGACCTTACTGGAAAGCTATGAACTTCATTCACTCATACTTCTATTCATTCACTAAACATTAACTGCATGTCTACCACTTGTCAGACACCCTGCTAGAAGCTAGAGAAACAAATTCAGGTACAACATCACCCTGCATCTGTAAGTACACGGTTTAGTAGAAGACAACACATGTGTAAGTAATTAAGTACAATAGGGTATGCTAGCTTTTATGACAGAAGTGAGAACAAGATATAACATGAGTAAAAGACAGAACCTTCTTGTCTACTACTAAGAGCACGGAAGGGTGTCTGCTACCATTGTGCCTGAACATACTCTGTGTACACCTCTAACCCAGCAACTCAAAGTCAACTCCGTGAGGATTAAAAACTAGTTCTGGTTCTGTGATCTGGAGTGGTAACGACCAGTATTAATAAGCTTGGAATTGGCCAGGGATGTGAGGATTTGGAAGAAATAAAACTTTTCCTTAGACAGAATCATCTGAATATCCTTACACCAAACAACTTATACTGGGCTGTAAACTGAATCTGTGTGTCAGCTCATTTGTTCCTCCTTGACGACTGATGACTGATGACTGAAGTCAAGGCCTAGTGCTTGGCAAAAATAATTCAAGCAGCATGCCACCCACTCCCCTCTCTGCTGCCGCAGTGATTCTAGACTTTGTGCAAACCTATCCTAAGCAACTAGAGCCTACAAATAGGGAAATTGGTGTCATTAAAAAGCCAATGGAATGGCGTTGCCAAAAGAGTTTCTAGGAGGATATGCCTGGAATTTGGGATTTTTGATTTGTGTTCCTACAAGCCCTGGGCAAGCTGCCCTACTAAAATTACCATTAAGTTGAATTTATGACCAAGTAATGGTGCATTTCTCTCATTAAAGACAGATCCCCTCTACCTGTCTGGGCTTGAGCATGACCTGTGTGGGAAAACAATAAATCACCATCCCCGCACCGCTCTTTGTGTGCTTTGGCGGCCGGGGGGGGCGGTACCAAAGTGGCTAAGGTCAGCTTTGTGATTTGTGTCTCAGGAGGCAGAAAAAATCAGTTTGACGATTTGCTAAAGGATCAACAAAATAATTGATAACCAGTACACTGGCATGATTCTGCAGTTGGAATGCCTTTGAAACCATTCCCAAATGGCACAGGGATTAGGGAAGATTCTTCAACAGGGAATGAGTTATGTGGCCTGGGGTGTACTTTAACTCTGCCAAAGACCTGGATGTCATTGTGAGGAACACTTGGCCTCAGTGACCTCATCGTCTGTCAAGCAGGTAGAATAATGGCTGTAACCCAGATGGAGTTTACAGAGCACACACAGAGACACCCTCTAAAAGCTGTCAGTTATTTCTGTGGGATTTCTCGATTTTTTTTTAATTAAAATCTGAGAAATAGAAACATGAAAATAAAACCTGCTTTCAATAATCTGTCTCAAATTATGCAATATTGACAACTGACGGTCTCGAATTTTCCAATGCTTCACCGCCTTCAGACTTCTCCTTATAAGAATGATGATAACGGTAATATTTAATATTTATGAGGTGTTTAAAACATTGGGCTAGCACTGTACTAAGCCCTTTACGTGCATCTCATTTAATCCTCACCACTGCCCAATGAGGTGGGGATTTTTAGCCCATTTTGCTGATTAGAACCATGGTGTTTATGGAAGCCAAGCCATCAGCGATGGTGCTGGGACTCAACCCCAGATTGGGCTGTTTCCAAAGTCCATGCTTTAAGAACTAGCAGGCTCTAACAGAGGGAATGCATGGTTGATGAGGAGGCCCAACTGTTTTCAAATTTCTAGATCAAATTTTTCAAATGTTAGATAAAAACCTTAATGTTAGGAGGCTTAATTGGTTTCTTGGGAATTTCCCTTTTCAAAAAACTACAGCCTTCAGTATGGATTACACTTCAACATGAAGAAAACAAAAATCCTCACAACTGGACCATTAAGCAACATCACAATAAACTGAGAAAATACTGAAATTGTCAAGGATTTCACTTTACTTGGATCCACAATCAACACCCATGGAAATAGCAGTCAAGAAATCAAACGACATACTGCATTGGGCAAATCTGCTACAAAAAACCTCTCGAAAATGTTAAAAAAAAAAGCAAAGATGTCATATTGATGACTAAGGTGCACCTAACCCAAGCCATGGTATTTTCAGTCACCTCGTATGCATGTGAAGGCTGGACAATAAAAAAGGAAGACCAAAGAAGAATTGATGCATTTAAATTATGGTGTTAACAAAGAATATTCAATATACCATGGACCACCAGAAGAGCAAACAAATCTCTCTTCGAAGAAATACAGCCAGAATGATCCTTAGACGTGAGGATGGCATGACTTTGTATCGCTTACTTTGGACATATTATCAGAGGGATCAATCCCTGGAGAAGGACATCATGCTTGGTAAAGTAGCTGTTGTTAGGTGCTGTTGAGTCAGTTCCAACTCATAGTGACTCTATGCACAACAAAATGAAACACTGCCCAGTCCTGCACCATCCTCACAATTGTTACTATTCTTGAACTCATTGTTGCAGCCACTGTGTCAGTCCATCTTGACGGTCTTCCTCTTTTTCACTAACCCTCTACTTTACCAAGCATGATGTCTGTGATTAGTCATCTAGTGTTGCTATAACAGAAATACCAAAAGTGGATGGTTTTAACAAAGAGAAGTTTATTCTCTCACAGTCCAGTAGGCTAGAAGTCCAAATTCAGGTCACTGGCTCCAAGGAAGGCTTTCTCTGTTGGCTCTGGAGGAAGGTCCTTGCAATGCATCAGTCTTCCCTTGGTCTGGTGGTATCTCAGCACAGAAACCTCAGGTCCAAAGGACATGCTCTGCTCACAGCACTGCTTTCTTGGTGGTATGAGGAACCCCTGTCTCTCTGCTTGTTTCTCTCTTTTATATGGCAAAGAGATTGGCTTAAATTGATGAGATATACTATCTAGTCTTGTATATCTCATCAATATAACTGCCAGTAATCCACCTTATTTCATCATAGTGATAGGATTTACAACACATAGGGAAATCACATAAAATGGTGGACAATCACACAATACTGGGACTCATGTCCCAGCTAAGTTGACAGATATTTTTAGGTGACACAATTCAATCCAGGACAATGCCCTTCTCCAGGGACTGATCCCTCCTGACAACATGTGCAAAGTATGTAAGACACAGTCTCACCATCCTTGCTTCTAAGGAGCATTCTGGTTGTACTTCTTCTGAGACGGATTTGTTCATTCTTTTGCAGTCCATGGTATATTCAATATTCTTCACCAACACCACAATTCAAAGGCATTGATTCTTCTTCAGTCTTCTTTACTCATTGTTCAGCTCTCACATGCATATGAGGCGATTGAAAGCACCATGGCTTGAGTCAGGCGCATCTTCGTCCTCAAGGTGATATCTTTGCTTTCTTAACACTTTAAAGAGATCTCTTGCAGTAGATTTGGAGGTTCAAGTCCATCTAGTGGTACCTCAGAAGAAAGGCCTGGTGATCTGCTTCCCAGAAATCAGCCATTGAAAACCCTATGGAGCACAGTTCTACTCTGACACACATGGGGCCACCACGAGTCAGAATTGACTCCACGGAAACTGTCTTTCTAGTTTCTACTTTCCAGTTTTATGCTCGTCTTTGAGCTTAAAACACTTTGTAAAATATTTCATATGTGTTAAAACTCTCTTTCTCTTTAAGAGAATAGCTAACATTAAGAGAATGAAAACATAAGCCACAGTCTGGAAGAAAATATTTGCAAATTATATATCTAATGAAGAATACGAATCTAGAAAATGCAAATATACAGAAAATACAAAACTCAATAGTTTAAAACAGGCAAATATTTTAGTAGATATTTCACCAAAAAAGATATCCCATAAAAAAAAGAACCCATATGGAAGGCAAAAAAAAAAAAAGTATATGAAAAGATTTTCAACACTATTAGTTATTAAAGACATGTAAATTTAAACCATAATGAGATACCACTACACTCCTATTAGAATGGCTAAAATTAAAAAAGATTGACCTGACCAAATGTGGGTGAGGATGGGGAGGGATTAGAACTTTCATACACTACCAGTGGGAATGTAAAACAGCACAACCAATTTGGAAAACAATTTGGAAGTTTCTTGAAAAATTAAACATATAACTACCATATGATCCAGCCATTCCACTTGTAAGTATTTACCCAAGAATAATGAAACTGTATGTCCATACAAGAATTTGTACATGAAAGTTCATAGCAGCTTTGTTCATAATAGCCAAAAAGGAGAAACAATCCGAATGTCCACCAACGGGTGAGTGGATGAACTATACAATGGAATACCACTCAGCAATAAAAAGGAAAGAAGTACAGATATATGCCATAACATGGCTGTGTCTCAAAGTAATCATGCAGAGTGAAAGAAGCCAGACAAAAAAGAGCACATACTTTATGATTCTATTTATATAAAATTCTGGAAAATGCAAACAAATCTATAGTGACAAAAAGCAACTTAATATGGCCTGGTGGCTGGGGTGAGGAAGGGCAGAAGGCGGGGGCTTGCTAAGGAGTATAAGGAAATTTGTAGGGATGATGGATATGTTCACTATTTTGATTATGGTAATGGTTTCATGAGTATATGTCAGAAATTCTCAAATTGTATACTTTAAATTTGTACAGTTTGTCAATTATATCTCAATAAAGATATAAAGGGAAAAAAAAAGAATAGCAAACAAAGGAAAGGGAATATACGTAACGGAGTTTCAAAAGTTTAGATCTGAAAGAAATTTAAAGATCAACCCATCTGCTTATTCATTTTATGGATATGGCCTATATAATGGTTGCCCAATAGGTGGACACCAAGACAAAAGAAAATTAACAAATTTGACATTTGGTAATTTTAAAAAAGCATCGAGTAGTCTTCTTAGGGAAAAATCAGAACTCTGTTGGATTTGCTACAGTTACATCATAGGTCAAGGCACTGTAATATGTTTAAGGCTTACAAAAAAACCCAGTGCCATCGAGGGCTTCTAAATGTCTTCATCCTGCCATAGATCCAGCAATGTCAAGTCACTTGACTGAGCTCACATGGTTGGTGGCAGAGCAACTCCTGTTTCTAGATTCTCATCTCAGGGCTCAATCCCTTTGAACAGATTCACAGAGCTGGAAAAGAAACCCACACCTGAAGAATTAGCAAACAGATGACCTGATGATCCCTAAACAGAAAGGAAAAACTATCATCCATTCCAACCTATTTGCATCTCATTTGCCAAAAGCATTCCTGCAGAAACTGCATTTCTGACATGATACCATACAGACTTCCACTGGTATCAAGTATGCTCACACCCAATCCCTGCTTCATCTTTCTCTGTCAGCCAGCTCGAATTTGTTTTTATCGTGTGCCGTTGAGTTGATTTCGACTCATAGCAGACCAGTATGACACAGTAGAACTGCCCTATAGGGTTTCCTAGGCTGTAATCTTTACGGGAGCAGATCGCCAGGTCTTTTTTCCCACTGAGGTGCTGGTAGGTTCCAACCATTGACCTTTTGGTTAGCAGCCCAGCACCACCACGGCTCCTGGCCTAAATTTAGTCTGATGCAAATTCCTGCCAGCAGGAGCCAGGCAGAGGGCAAGAGATCCGTCCAGGATGGAACAAACACAAGAAGTCTGTGTACTTACTGCCTCCAAAGGAATGATGCACCAAGGAACAACGGAGAAATAGGTGGCTGAGTGCTAAGAAGGATCTTATTGCCTCTTTAAACAGCTAGAAAGGTTATCAGCTGTTCCAGTTGTTTGTTGCTATGTAGCAAGTCAACCCAAAATTTAGTTGCTTAAACAACAGCAATCATTTATTTGACATAAAAACCTGTAATTTGGAAAGATCTCGGTGGGAACAGCTCATCTCTGTTCCATGTGGCCTGATGGGGCTGGATGATCCACCTCCAAGATGACTCACTTACATGGCTGGTAAATTGATGCTGACTGTTGGTTCTTCCATGTGGGCCTCTCCATGGGGCAGCTTAGGCTTCCTCACAGCATGCAGACCAGGCTTCAAAAGCCAGCATCCCAAGAGATAGGAAGTAGAAGTTTCTTAAGACCTAGGTCTGGAAACTGGCACAGCAACACTTCTGCCATGTTCTATTGGTCAAGCAGTCATGGAGCCCAGACTTAAGAGGAAGGGTCATGGACCACCTCCACCTTTAGAACGAAGAGGTATCAAAGAATTTGGGGGCCATGTTTTAAAATCATTATAGCAAGGTGCCTGTCTTAGTTATCCAGTGTTGCTATAACAAGAATACCACAAGCAGATGGCTTTAACAAACAGAAATGTATTCTTTCACAGTTCAGTAGGCTAGAAGTCTGAATTCAGGGTGCCAGCTCCAGCAGAAGGCTTTCTCTCTGTCGACTCTGTGGGAAGGTCCTTGTCATCAATCTTCCCCTGGTCTAGGAGCTTCTCCATGCAGGGATCCCAGGTCCAAAGGACATGCTCTGCTCCTGGCACTACTTTCTTGGTAGTATGAGGTCCCCCTGTCTCTCTGCTCACTTCTGTCTTTTATATCCCAAAAGAGATTGACTCAAGATACAACCTAATCTTATAGATTGAGTCCTGCCTCATTAATGTAACTGCCTCTAGTTCTGCCTCATTAACATCATAGAGGTAGGATTTAAAACTCATAGGAAAATCACATCAGATCACAAAATGGTGAACAATCACACAATAATGCCAAGTTGACACATTTTGGGGGGACATAATTCAATCCATAACAGCGCCATACAGTCATTACAGTTAAAAATTACCTGAACTCTTCTGTTGGTTTCTCCTTAAGCTCTTGCTTGCTAATAAGAGAGCAAAGGACTATATGTATTCCTCGACCACAACCCAAATGTTGTAATCAACATCATTTTTTGTTGGTATATGTGATGTTGGCATCCAGTTTATTTTCACACTTTATAAGTAGAAAAAGTAACATTACATTTATAAATGAGTCATGATACAATCAGCCTAAAAGCTCAGTGTTCCAAATTTAGACATTTAATGATATCGCAAATTGATATAGGCTAAGTTGGTCCTACACAATTGTCAGGTGCTTTTGGGAAATATCGATTGCCATCTATGATAAGATGTAAGTGGGAGTTGCCTGGTTTCCCTTCCTCGCCTTCAGGTGGTAAGTATATTGAAAGTAAATCTCAGACCAAAATGTGCCATATAAAAACAAAAACTATTTCCCTGGGCTTGAGGAAGTCCCTGCTCTCTTTCAGGCCCTCCAACAAGTTTTACAATAACAGTCCAATGGAAAAATCAGCAAGCCTTCTAATTGTATCAGATGATGGGATCTGGATTAAATAGAGAGGCATAGAACCAAAATCCTAGACTTAAGGCACTATTCTGAAGATGTTAAGCTGCTGGGCTTACTGAATCTCTAAACTTTATTCTTTCAAGGACAGAGATGCTTGTGTAACATTTTTTTTCCAGCCAGGCACATAACATGCACACTACTCATTTAGCAATAAACTGTATATCTAATAATTTTTACGCTCATTAATGAATCCTTCAGTGCAGATTTAATAGCACATTTGAAATACTCCGGGGTCTGGATCCCTTAGTAGAGCAGTTGAGGAGTCACAGTGGTGTGCCAGTGCCAGCTGGTACTGACTCATTAGAGCCAGTTGTATGCATCTCTTCCCAGCTCCTCATTCAGTGACTCACCTTGGTAGCTTGAAATTGGCTATAGTGGGAGTATTTACACAACAAAAATCAGCAAATGCTACAAGTCAGAGCTGGTGTTAAACATTTACCAGCACATTATTACAACTAACCACCCCAGGATATGGTTTAGTTTTTCATTGTTGCTAGACCACCGTGGAGTTGATTCTGACTCATGGAGACCCCACGTGACAAAAGGGAACTGCCCCATACGGCTTCTTGGCTGTGATCTTTGTGGAAACAGATCGCCAGGTTTTTCTCCTGCAGAGCCGCTGGTCAGGTTTGAACCACCAACTTTTGGTGAGCAGCTGAGCACTTAATCGTGGAACCACAGGTTTCCTTAAAGTTAATTTAAATCATGCTATCTATAGTGGTTCCCCCAGGTGTCTATCAGTTTGTCCTGCTGTGAGGGCTTCTGTGTTACTGTGATGCTGGAAGCTATGCCACCAGTATTTCAAATACCAGCGGGGTCACCCATGGTGAACAGGTTTCAGCTGAGCTTCCAGACTAAGACAGACTAGGAAAAAGGACCCAGAGGTCTAATTCTAAAAAGAATTAGCCAGTGAAAACCTCAGGAATAGCAGATTAACATTGTCTGATATAGTGCTGGAAGACGAGCCCCTCAGGTGGGAAGGCACTTAAAATGCAACTAGGGAATAGCTGGCTCCTCAAAGTAGAGTCAGCCTTAATGACATGGATGGAGTCAAGCTTTAGAGACCTTCGTTTGCTGATGTGGCATGACTCAAAATGAGAAGAAACAGCTGCAAACATCCATTAATAATTGGGACCTGGAATGTACAAAGTATAAATCTAGAAAAATTGGAAATAATAAAAAATGAAAAGGAATGCATAAACATCGGTATCCTAGGCATTAGTGAGCTGAAATGGACTGGTATTGCTCATTTTGAATCAATCATGGTCTACCATGCTGGGAATGACAACTTGAAGAGGAACAATTTCAGGAGGTAACATATGATCAAGAACCGATGGTACCAATGGAAGAAGTCCAAGTTGCACTGAAGGCATTGGCGAAAAACAAGGCTCCAGGAATTAACAGAATACCAATTGAGATGATTCAAAAATTGGATGCAGCACTGGAAGTGCTCACTCATCAATGCCAAGAAATTTGGAAGACAGCAACCTCGCCAACCGACTGGAAGAGATCCATATTTATGCCTATTCCCAAGAAACGTGATCCAAGCAAATGTGGAAACTATAGAATAATATCATTAATATCACATGCAAGCAAAATTTTGCTGAAGATCATTCAAAAGTGGCTGCAGCAGCATGTCAACAGGGAACTGCCAGAAATTCAAGCCAAATTTAGAAGATGATGTGGAACCAGGGATATATTGCTGATGTCAGATGGAACCTGGCTGAAAACAGAGAATAACAGAAAGATGTTTACCTGTGTTTTATTGACTATACTCAGGCATTCAACTGTATGGACCATAGCAAATTATGGATTACATTGCAGAGAATGGGAATTCAGGAACACTTAATTGTGCTCATGAGGAACCTGTACATGGATTAAGAGGCAATCATTCGAACAGAACAAGGGGATACTGCGTGGTTTTAAAGCCAGGAAAAGTGTACATCAGGGTTGTATCCTTTCAGCATACTTATTCAATCTGTATGCTGAGCAAATAATATGAGAAGCTGGACTATATGTAGAAGAAAGGGGCATCAGGATTGGAGGAAATCTCATTAACAACCTCTGTTATACAGATGACACAGCCTTGCTTGCTGAAAGAAAAGAGGACTTGAAGTACTTACTGATGAAGATCAAAGACCACAGCCTTCAGTATGGATTACACCTCAACATAAAGAAAACAAAAATCCTCACAGCTGGACCAATAAGAAACATCATGATAAACAAAGAAAAGAATGAGGTTGTCAAGAATTTCATTTTTCTTGAATCCATAGTCAAAACCCATGGAAGCGGCAGTCAAGAAATCAAAAGACATTGGGCAAATCAGCTGCAAAAGACCTCTTTAAAGTGTTGGAAAGCGAAGATATCACTTTGAGGACTAAGGTGCACCTGACCCAAGCCATGGTGTTTTCAATTGCCTCATATACATGCGAAGCCTCGACAATGAAAAAGGAAGACTGAAGAAGAATTGATGCCTTCGAATTGTAGTGTCGACGAAGAATATTGAATATACCATGGACTGCCAAAAGAACGAACAAATCTGTCTCGGAAGAAGTACAACCAGAATGCTCCCTAGACGCAAAGGTGGTGAGACTATGTCTCACATACTTCGGCATGTTATCAGGAGGGATCAGTCACTGGAAAAGAACATCATGCTTTGTAAAGCAGAGGGTTAGTGAAAAAGAGGAAGACCTCCAACAAGATGGGTTGACACAGTGGCTGCAACAACGGGCACAAGCAAAGCAACAATTGTGAGGATGGTGCAGGACCGGGCAGTGTTTCGTTCTGTTGTACACAGGGTCACTATGAGTTGGAATCGACTCAATGGCACCTAACAACAACGATAATATCTATAATGGTTGGAGCCCTGGAGGCACAGTGGTTAAACTTGCTAACCAACTTTAATTTGTTGCTACCCAAAAAGGTCGGCTATTCAAACCCACCAGCCACTTCCAGGAGAAAGATGTGGCGGTCTACCTCCGTAAAGATTTACAGCCTTGGAAACCCTGTGGGGCAGTTCTACTCTGTCCTATGGGGTCACTATGAATCTCAATCACCTCGACAACAATGAGTTTGGTTTGGTTGGTATTTGTATTGGAGCATTTGAAAGTACCTTACTAATAATGTAATAATTAAATACTATTTGCTAAAATTAATTACTGTATACAGTTCTTAGATATAAGTAAATGCCTAAAGGTGTGTGAATAAGCATGTTTGTGTGTGTGTGTGTGTGTGTGTGTGTGTGCATCTGTTTGGAATAGGGAGGAGTTGTTTGTCCAATCTTACCAGTCTATCATATCCTATGAAGTTTTCAGTGACGTGTTGAGTAGGATATAGAAAATATTAGCATTTGACTGGGAGGGCTGAATTAGATGACAATATAAGGGTTTTTATAAGATTATTCAATCATTCTTAAGATTGACATAAAACAGAATGACAGATGCTAATCCAATTCTAATTTTCTTGCCATGGAAAATTTTAATCCTCACCTAATCTGAGGCATGATCCATAATTGTATGTGCAGTATGACGGGAACAACCAGAGTTCAAATGTGAAATTTGGCACACACAAAGTATGACCTCGGGCAAGTTATTTCTGAGCCTCAGTTTCCTTATCTGCAGAATGGAAGTGATAAAATTGAGATCATCCATATAAATGCATTTGCAGCTTACAAAATACTGGAAAACATCAGCTGTCATTACAAAAATGTCTCACAGAGAAATAGCTTCTAACAAGGTAGGATAAGGCCAAGAATGCACTATATTTTTCCTCAATGAGAAATAATGAAGCAATTAAATATCTTTAAAGTTTTTTTCATCAAAATTAAGAATACTAAAATTAATTCTTCCATCTTTTTTGTGATTGCAAACAGAGCTGATTGCAAAACTATCACCAGAGGCACACAGCTTGGACACATTTAAAGTCATTATCCTCTTTGGATTAGGGATGCTCTAGTTAAGGTTCACTGCCTTCAGAACCAGCTTGGGTCACATGATTCATTACCTGTCACCAGCCTAAAATTACAGAGTTTTCCCAGTGAACTAGATCTTCAAATTTTGCTCCCTTTTTACTTCTTTCTTGTAAAATACTCACATACACGTGTGTGCACACGTCTTTTAAAAAAAGACCTTGAAGTGTCTGTACTTAAATCCAATCTTCATTCTCACTTAACACCTCTCCACTCTGCCACACCTAATAGGTGATGGGACTTTGTCTATATTATTCCATTTTGCCCTCTTCAAAATATTTCTTTTAAAGATAAGAAAACTAGTTGAGTTTCAGGAAGGTTAGGGACTTGTCCAGGGCTTAAGAAGCTCATAAGTGGCATAGCCAGGGTTTTGGAATGAATCGTGTCCCCCAAAAATATACACCAAAGTCCTAACCCCTGGTACCTATGAATGTGACACTCTTTGGAAAAAGGGACTTTGACCATGTTATCAGTTAACATGAGGTCATACTGGAGTAGGGTGGGTCCTAATCCAATATCTGTGGTGTGCTTATAAAGGAGGAGAAGAGACACAGAAAAGGAAAACAGCCATGTGATGACAGTGACAAGATTGTAGTCATCTCTAAGCCAAGGAACACCAAGGATTGGATCACTGGCTGTCACTAGAAGCCAGGAGAGAGGAATGGAACACATTCTCCCTCAGAGTCCTCAGAAGGAATTAACACAGCCGATACTCCGATTTCAGACTCCGAGCTTCCAGAAGGAGCCCTGGTGGCATAGTGGTTAAGAGCGCGTCTGTTCACCAAAAGGTCAGCAGTTCGAATCCACCAGCTGCTCCTTGGAAACCCTATGGGGCAGTTCTACTCTGTCCCGTAGGGTCTCTGTGAGTTGGAATCAACTTGACAGCAACAGGTTACAAGTAGCTTCCAGAACTCTAACACGATAAATTCCTTTGTTATGGCAGCCCTAAGAAATAACTACACTCAGGTTTCTAATCCAGGCCTGCTACTACTACCAGTAGTTGCCGTAGTCAATTCTGACTCATAGCGACCCTATAAGACAAAGTAGAACTACCCCATAGGGTTTCCAAGGAGTGGCTGGTAGATTTGAACTACCGACCTTTTGGTTAGCAACCATAGCTCTTAACCACTATGAGTTTCCATACCCAAAAGTTTCCATAATCCAGGTCTATTTGGTTTCAAAAACCATTCTCATTTTCCTTCTAACAATCCCTACTAGATGTCTTAAAGGTGAATTTATAGACTCTCAGAAATCAGTCTTCTAGGCCACACAATAATTTGATAGTTGAATCTTCTACTTCCCATTAGAATAATTAGCACTTGTATTAAAACTGTTTTCCTGACACCTAAAATATACATGTTAAGAGCAATGCTTTTTACCTTGGAACTCCCAGTGAGTGTCCCAGTGCCTAGCAAAGAAGGCATTTAATAAGTTTTTGTTCTTTTGGGAAAAAATGAATCTCTAGCAAGAGGTTGTGCACCCATGCCTGACTGAGCAACCAGTGACTGGGAAAGCACCATTGCTGGAGGAAGCCATCACTCTTTGAGATTGCCTCATGTCAAAGTACTTGGCTGAAAAGAAAAGGAAGAAAGGAAAAAATTAAACATAAAGAAATCAAGGCTCCCCAGGAATAGATTTAACTACTTGAAGCAGACTATTTCCAAATGAGAAGCAGTGGCCAGGAAACTGAGCAAAAACAGATATCCTGTCTTCTTCACTCCTACCCCAAACAAACCATGCTGTACTCTATAACAAAAGGGATGTTTTGCATTGAGGGTGAAAAGAGATTCAGAAGAATCCACTGCTGTCACTGAAGGCAGTGTTTTAATACAACAATCTGTTCACAAAATAACAAAATTAGCTCAAATATGAACAATGAAAAACCTGAGTCAGGTTTGAAAGTGATGAAACAGTAATTCATGTTAAGCCATAAAAATGGAGCCCGGTAGTGCAGTGGTTAACAGCTTGGCTGCCAACCAAAAGCTTGGCAGTTTGAATCCCCAGCCACTCCTTGGAAACTCTATGGGGCAGTTCTACTCTGTCCTATAGGGTCACAATGAGTGGGAATCAACTCGATGTCAATGGTGATTTTTTTTTTTTTGTCATAAAAATATAAGCCATGTCGAAATAAAGATTATTTAAGTCCAGAATTCTTTTTTGAATAACATTTTTATATCTTAAGATTAAAGGGTTCAGGGATATGGTCACAGTTCTTATTCTCCAAACATGTATAAGTTGGGGGTGCCTTTCTTCCTCCAATAGGTATTTATGTATGTACATACAAAAAAAACCTTTATACTAAGGTATTTTAAATGCAGTTTATGAGATATTTATAGGATCCTGTTATAAAACATTTTGCAAACCAAAAGTACCCAACAATGTATCTGTTTTATAAGTTCAGATTTTCTTTTATGGTGTTTTGTAAACTGTGGTAAAAAGCAGCTTTCTCTCTCCTCTAGAAAATTACCAAGCCAAATAATTCAGATAGAAGTTGCAGGTTATGTGTTGATTCTAACAAAATCGCTTTACACTGAGATAAATTTCCAAACAATGCTTTGTATTATAATGCTGTCATTGTTTAATTATAAATAATGTTTAATTTCTGGCCTCTTTTAACAGATCCAAACACCCTGTTGTACAGATGAGACATGAGAGCTGCCCAGTTGGGCTTCTAAGGCTGTAATCTTTACAGAAGCAGACTGCTACATCTTTCTCTCAAGGAGCAGCTGGTGGGTTAGAACCACCAAACTTTCTTTTAGCAGCCTTAACCACTGTACCACCAGGTCTCCATTAATGGTTTTCACAGGGTCTCACAGCAGGACTGCAGCAAAGGAGAGGGCAGAATGGGGGCTTCTTGGGGTCCACACATGTCCTCCTGATTCACCTGGCTCAACTCAGTTTTTTACCATTTGAATGTCGCACATTCTTGGGTCCTCAAGCATATATATAAGAAATGCTCTTTTGCCCTTAGTATAGATCAAAATAAAGGCAAATTGAGGTGGAAGAGAAATCTATTTTACCTCTTTTCCTGTTTTCTCTGAAATCCTGAGGAACTATTTCAATTTAACGTGTTCAGTTAGGGCAGATGGTCTCTTCATGTCTATTGTACAAGGCTACACCCCTATGAGAATTCGTAGGACCATTTAAGAGAGGCAACAGCCTAACTCTGAACCCCTAAAATCGAAAGCATCATGAGCAGAGGGCTAGAGAAGATCCCTTTGAGCTCAGTGAAAAAACCTTCCAGGACTTCTGATTTCACAGAAAACCATGCCTCTTCCTGCCTTGGGTCTTTTATATGCTGTTACTTTTTCCAAGAACACTTCACTGGTTACTTCCCACTGGGTCTTAGAAAGCTGATCTCTGACATCACTTTCCTAGAGGAAAATAAAGTCAAGTGCTCCCTTACATGTGCCCCCTCACCAATAGCTCCCATTTAATCCATTAAATTGTTAATTTTGTTATTGGTTGTTAATGCCTGTCTCTCACACAAAATACTAAGGTATAGAAGTTTAAGGACTACTCTTCCCTGTTTCCTACTGTATCCCTATCACCTAGCCAGGATCTAACACATAAAAAATAAAACACCCATTGCTGTCAAGTCAATTCTAACTCATGGCAACATGCTAAATAAGTTCAGCTGTTCAACAAAGTTTACTGAGTACTGTCTATGTTCTAGTCATTGTGCTGGGCAAAGGGGAAATAGCAATAAATGAAGCTCACAACTTCGTAGGGGAAAGACACAAAAACCAAATAAACATTTTCTTCATGCATGTCATGAAGGAAATAGACAAAATGCTGATAAAGAAAATAATAGGGCTGGAGGAGGTGGGGAAAGAAGCTGTCTTGAATATTCAAGCCAGGGAAGGCATACCTGAAGAGAATCATTCAAACCGAGACCTGAAGAATGAAGTTTCTATGCAGAGGAAAAAGCAAGGGCAAAGACCTTGTGAAAAGAAAGCTTGCTGTATTTAAGAAACAGGTGAGTGAGTGAGAAAGAAACTAGGCCAAAATGAAGTTGTAGAAGTAGGCAGAGCCAGATCATTCAGGTCCTTGGCCAATAAAAAGCAAAGAAAGCCAAGTGTGGGGTATTCATTCCCTGCTCCCTCCTTGCCTTGCTGTGGTTCTCACAGGAGCTGTGTTCCTCTATAGCCATAGCTTCCAACCAGCAGTTTCTCCTTTTGGAGGCTCCAGCTCTCACTGGGCTGCAATAACTCCATTTCTTCTCTTGCTCTTTCAGGCCTAAGAGTAGAAATGGCTTCCTGCTATTGCTACGCTGGGGGTGCCTCACCATCCTTTGTTGATTCCCTTAACCTGGCCCTAAAATAGCCCCATCATTAATCAGTTCAGGTGTTCTGAGTATGCATGTTTCCTGTCAGGACCCCCTGACTGATCCACTCTTGCTTGCCTGTCTTCTAACTTAAAGTCTATTTCTGCTTTCTCATTCCTCTTCCTTGTCTCTTACGGCCTCTTTGTCAATTAATCTGGAGCTTTCTGTGACATGTCTGCTTCATTTTTGGTTTGTGTAGGTTATCCTATAGAAGTTAAAAGAAATGAGGGCTAATCCATTGAATAACTCTTGTGGTTTACCCCCACCTCATTCCCACAAAGCCATGCTTTAGCCTCTGCCTATAACGCCCACTGTCTCTCTTTTGCAAGGCATGCTCCTTCTCATCCTAAAAGAGCTGCTGTAGGGTCAGCTCTTCTATAGAGCCTTATCTGAACTGTCCCTCTACCCATCAGATTGAAATACTTTTTTCTCTTTGCTACCACAGTACACTACAGATCCCTTTATCATAATACTTAGCACATTATTCTTATTTTTATTTTTTATTAGTATTTTACAAACAACTCTTTTCACTAGACTGTAAATGTTCTCAATGCAGCAATAACTGTGTCTTGTTCATCTTTTTATACCTAGGACCTAACATATTTCCTGGTACATAATAAAACCCATTGCTGTTGAGTCAATTCTGACTCACAGCGACGCTATAGGACAGAGTAAAATTGCCCCATAGGGTTTCCAAGTTGCTGCTGGTGTATTCACACTGCTGACCTTTTGGTAAGCAGCCAAGCTCTTAACCACTGTGCCACCAGGGTTCCTGATACATAATAGTTACTGTAAAAATGATTTGGGGTGGTATCTGACGTCCTCTAACTTCACAAGTAGGGAGAAGAATCAAGAGCAACAGCACAAGGCTGACTCTCATGAGGTAGAGGCCAGACAAGCCTCCTCTCTCTGCCATCTTTACTAATTCTGACACCAACCGTCCTTCTCACAGCACTCTCTACTGGGTTTGATAGTTCATTGTAATGGCCACACAGAACTCACAGACCATGCTCACAATTATGGGGTTTATTAGGGAAGATACAGTTACAATTCAGGCTCAAGAACACTCAGGACGCACACAGTTCTTCCATAAGAATAGCCTCTCTCCAGCTGTGCTCACAGGCATGCCTCTCCCTGACCCTCAGTTTCTTCTCAAAGGCGCTAAGCTTTCTTTCTCTCTCTGTGGGTCAGGAAGCCCACCTTGCTGTCTACTACTGCTGGGTCTCTGCCACTGGATCTCTCCTGTTGGTCTCTCCTTTCTTGGTGGTAGGCTCCTCCCTATGCTCTGGAATTGGCTCTCTTTTAAGGCAAAACTGACCAACTCCCTTGGTAGGCCACAATTACCTTATCACGCAATCACCTGAGTAGGAGTTACAAGCCCATGGGCTATAAAGTCCACACACAAAAGTAATTAATCCCACTGCAGTTGTTCAGTAAGTTTATGATGAGTGAGTTAGAGCAAGAAGCTAGATTCCTAAATATAATTCAGGTACACTGTGGATTTAATGCTGCATTAATCAACAAATCCATGGGTTATCAGGATTAGATTCCAGGAGGAACCTTCTTCAATCCTGCTTGGAAACATACAGATACTTCCAGTGTCCCAGTTTCCTTGGCTCATTCATACTTAACATTAGCTTATTTGAATACTCTGCCTAGTGTAGGACCAAAGAAACCCAAGTTTCTGAAGATGAAGTCCAAGAATCTCCTGTACATATGCCCAGGCAGAATTACATCAAATCAAAGAGGAGCATTCTTCTTTTCCAGCTTCTCCAAACTGGAAACATAAGCAAAAGCAGTGAAATTGCATACCTCGCACCATTTGTCCTCTCTTGCCCATTTTCCATAAACTAACTTTGGAATCTTGAGTTTTTTATTTAGATAATGAAAATTAAACAACCCTGTGAGGATGCCATTTAAGAGTTCTCCAAGGTTATCCCCTCGGAGGCTAAGTTTATACATCTTCAGCTTCTACCAAAATCTACGTCAATCTGTTGTTTTCTACTCCATATGGCCTGGCAAGTAACTCCTCCCTTTTCCACTGCAGGGATTTAATTCCACAGTAGAAAGAATGAGTAACAAGGACAAGAACCAAATGATGTGGACAGCCCCATCACAACCACTCAAGCTGGTGTAAACATCCTAACGTGGCATAGGGATTAGACAGTACAATGCTCCCTCTTCCCAGTTCTAATCCACCTTCCTCTATAGACCCAATGCAATAGCAGTCAATTTTTAATGGAATTCCTTAGAGCAGTGTCATATACATTGCCAATTGTTTGCAGCGAAGTTCATGTCATAGAAGATACTGATGTAACTACAAAAAGGAAAGTATGCTTTCTTATCTCCAACCACTCCCTTTTAGTTCATTATGCTCTAGACACCCTGAACTAATTAAAGATGGGTTATTTGAAGCTCCTGGATGTGACATTGGCCTCCTTTGCACATAGAGATGGTTTATGCTGAGAAAACTCTCTTAAACCAGAGATCACTATAAACTGGACTAGAGAATGCGTAAGATTCAAATTTAAAATAATCCACGAGTGGGAGTGTGAGCAGTGGTGGTTCAGTGGTAGAATGCTCTCCTTCCATGCAGGAGATCTGGGCTTGATTCCTGACCAACGCACCTCATGCTCAGCCACTGCACATCTATAGGTGGAGGCTTGCGCGTTGCTGCTACTGAACAAGTTTCAACTGAATTTCCAGACTAAGATGGACTAGGAAGAAAGGCCTGGTGACCTAATTCCAATAATCAGCCAGTGAATCACAAGTGTCCACAACCGATCACGGAGGTGGTACAAGACCGAGCAGCATTTTATTCCACTGTGCATGGCAGTCAACAACAACATATGGAGAGTAGAAAATTTCTTTACAGTATTACATCTGAACCCAAGGAATTCAGTGAGGAGGGGTGACAAAGTGTCAGAAAATCTGCTCAGCACCTTCCTTTTAGCATCATATCTCATTTACTCCTTATGATATCCATGACTGGTTGTTGTTGTTGTGTGCCCTCGAGTCAATTCCAACACATGGCTAGTAGACAAGACTATTCCCATTGTACAAATAAGGACACAGAGGCTCAGGATAGTAAGTAAGAAATTGAGGCTTTACTTCAAAATTACATTTCAGTTAATGCAACTGGCAGTCATGGTGGGAGGGTTGAATTCAGCTTTCTGCTCCAAACAAACTGATCTACTCATTTCTGTCACCACCCTGCCCCCAAACATAAACTGTACTTTCCCATCTTAGTGCCTTTGTTTCTTCTCTCACTGAAAACATTCCCTTCTCTGTTAATCCAGACTTCAAATCCTGACTCTAATTCTATTTCTTCCAAGGAGCCTTCTGAGACCATGCTGCGTCAAGGGACTGCACGCTTGCTAAACTCCCATAGCCTGTATTTTGCTCTGCTTACTCGGCACTTGTCATATCTTGTCTGGTACTGGTAGCTATTTTCCCAAATGTATATCTTTTCTTTCCAAGTCCTGTAAGCAGCCTAAAATCAAATACTTGATCTTAACATTTCCCTATATTTCACATCATCCTTACAAATAACCCTGAGCATGCAGTAGAAGACCAATATATAATACACATTTAGGAATAAGTGGATGAATAAACAGTTCATAGGAGAAACATTTAAAAATATGTCTTGTATATAATCAGCTTACCACTCCACTATTGCCTCCCCTTTCCATGATTCTGAAGTAGTACTAGCTTCTCATTTTCCACAGAAAAAGTAAATTTATTTTACAAAAGTAAGAAAGTAAATTCTTGTACATAAATTTTGAATACAAAGAGTTGAAACAAAAGAAAAAGCATAAATTGTCATTAACTCATTGCCATCAAGTCAATTCCAACTCATAGCTACCCTATAGGACAGAGTAAAAAATCACCATTATCTGGGCTTATTCAATTAGCCTACATAGTATTCAGGCTGCCTTTAAAGACTTTGTTTTTCATTATAAGGGAATTTACCTTTCTAAAAAGGAGTTTCCCCTGCGTGTCTGTCAGGTTGTCGTACTGTGGGGACTTGTGTGTTGCTGTGATGCTGGAAGCTATGCCACCAGTATTCAGATACTAGCAGGGTCACCCATGGAGGACAGGTTTCAGCTGAGCTTCCAGACTAAGACAGACTAGGAAGAAGGACCCAGCAGTCTACTTCTGAAAAGCATTAGCCAGTGAAAACCTTATGAATAGCAGCGGAACCTTGTCTGATATAGTGCTGGAAGATGAGCCCCCCACCAGGTTGGAAAGCACTCAAAAGATGACTGGGGAAGAGCTGCCTTCTCAAAGTGGGGTCAACCTTAATGACGTGGATGGAGTAAAGCTTTTGGGACCTTCATTTGCTGATGTGGCATGACTCAAAATGAGAAGAAACAGCTGCAAAAATCCATTAATAATCGGAACCTAGAACGTACGAAGTATGAATCTAGGAAAATTGGAAATTGTCAAAAATGAAATGAAACACATAAACATCAATATCCTAGGCATTAGTGAGCTGAAATGGGCTGGCATTGGCCATTTTGAATCAGACAATCACATAGTCTACTATGCTGGGAATGACAACTCGAAGAGGAATGGTGTTGCATTCATTGTCAAAAAGAACGTTTCAAGATCTATCCTAAAGTACAATGCTGTCAGTGATAGGATAATATCTATACACCTACAAGGAAGACCAGTTAATACAACTATTATTCAAATTTACGCACCAACCACTAGGGCTAAAGATGAAGAAATAGAAGATTTTTATCAGCTGCTACAGTCTGAAATTGATTGAACATGCATTCAAGACGCATTGATAATTACTGGTGATTGGAATGCAAAAGTTGGAAACAAAGAAGAAGGATCAGTAGTTGGAAAATATGGCCTTGGTGATAGAAACAATGCTGGAGATCGAATGGTAGAATTTTGCAAGACCAATGACTTCTTCATTGCAAATACCTTCTTTCACCAACATAAATGGCAACTATACACGTGGACCTTGCCAGATGGAACACACAGAAATCAAATTGACTACATCTGTGCAAAGAGACGATGGAAAAGCTCAATATCAGCAGTCAGAACAAGGCCAGGGGTCGACTGTGGAATACACCATCAATTGCTCACATGCAAGTTCAAGCTGAAACTGAAGAAAATCAGAACAAGTCCACAAGAGCCAAAATATGACCTTGAGTATAACCCACATGAATTTAGAGACCATCTCAAGAATAGATTTGATGGATTGAACACTAGTGACCGAAGACCAGACGAGTTGTGGAATGACATCAAGGACATCATCCATGAAGAAAGCAAGAGGTCACTGAAAAGACAGACAGAAAGAAAAGACCGGTATGGATGTCAGAGGAGACTCTGAAACTTGCTCTTGAGCGTTGAGCAGCTAAAGCAAAAGGAAGAATTCATGAAGTAAAAGAACTGAACAGAAGATTTCAAAGGGCCGCTTGAGAAGACAAAGTAAAGTATTATAATGACATATGCAAAGAGCTGGAGATGGAAAACCAAAAGGGAAGAACACACTCAGCGTTTCTCAAGCTGAAAGAACTGAAGAAAAGATTCAAGCCTCGAGTTGCAATACTGAAGGCTTCTATGGGGAAAATATCAAACGACACAGGAAGCATCAAAAGAAGATGGAAGAAATACACAAAGTCATTATACCAAAAAGAATTAGTTGATATTCAACCATTTCAAGAGGTGGCATATGATCAGGAACTGATGGTACTGAAGGAAGAAGTCCAAGCTGCTCTGAAGGCATTGGTGAAAAACAAGGCTCCAGGAATTGATGGAATATCAACTGAGATGTTTCAACAAACAGATGCAGTGCTGGAGGTGCTCACTCATCTATGCCAAAAAAAATGGAAGACAGCTTCCTGGCCAACTGACTGGAAGAGATCCATATTTATGCCTATTCCCAAGAAAGGTGATCCAACTGAATGTGGAAATTATAGAACTATATCGTTAATATCACACGCAAGCAAAATTTTGCTGAAGATCATTCAAAAGCGGCTGCAGCAGTATATCGACAGGGAACTGCCAGAAATTCAGGCCGGTTCCAGAAGAGAATGTGGAACCAGGGATATCATTGCTGATGTCAGATGGATCCTGGCTGAAAGCAGAGAATATCAAAAGGGTGTTTACCTGTGTTTTATTGCCTATGCAAAGGCATTTGACTGTGTAGATCATAACAAACTATGCATAACACTGCGAAGAATGGGAATTCCAGAACACTTAATTGTGCTGGTGAGGAACCTTTAAATAGATCAAGAGGCAGTTGTTCAGACGGAACAAGGGGATACTGACTGGTTTAAAGTCAGGAAAGGTGTGTGTCAGGGTTGTATTCTTTCACCATACCTATTTAATCTGTATGCCTAGCAAATAATACGAGAAGCTGGACTATATGAAGAAAAACAGGGCATCAGGATTGGAGGAAGACTCATCAACAACCTGCATTATGCAGATGACACAACCTTGCTTGCTGAAAGTGAAGAGGACTTGCAGCACTTACTAATGAAGATCAAAGACCACAGCCTTCAGTATGGATTACACCTCAACATAAAGAAAACAAAAATCCTTACAACTGGACCAATGAGCAACATCACGATAAATGGAGAAAAGATTGAAGTTGTCAAGGATTTCATTTTACTTGGATACACAATCAATGGCCATGGAAGCAGCAGTCAAGGAATCAAAAGACACATTGCATTGGGCAAATCTGCTACAAAGGACCTCTTCAAAGTGTTGAAGAGCAAAGACGTCACCCTGAAGACTAAGGTGCACCTAACCCAAGCCATGGTATTTTCAAACACATCATATGTGTGTGAAAGCTAGACATGAATAAGGAAGACCAAAGAAGAATTGATGCCTTTGAATTGTGGTGTTGGTGAAGAATATTGAATATACCATGGGCTGCCAAAAGAACGAATAAATCTGTCTTGGAAGAAGTGCGGTCAGAATGCTCCTTAGAGGCAAGGATGGCGAGACTGTGTCTTACATACTTTGACGTGTCGTCAGGAGGGATCAGTCCCTGGAGAAGGACATCATGCTTGGCAGAGTACAGGGTCAGCGGAAAAGAGGAAGACCCTCAACAAGGTGGACTGACACAGTGGCTGCAACAATGAGCTCAAACATAACAACGATTGTAACGATGGCTCAGGACCGGGCAGTGTTTCGTTCTGTTGTGCATAGGGTCGCTATGAGTCGGAACCGACTCGACGGCACCTAACAACAACAAAAGGAGTTGAGAAGCAAAAGGCATTTGTCTGAGGCCCCACAAGCCTCTTGAGTAGCTCTCTATTCTGACCATAAGCCCTAGAAAGAGCGATAGGGTTTCGGAAGGATAGTCAGAAACAATCGAGGTCTCAACTGGGCCAAAGTGAGGAGAATAATAAATTCAGAGAAAACCCAGGCCAAACAAACAGCTTCACTGAAAGATTCAGCCCTTCAGGGGAATTGCCCATTCTTGGGAATTGTGGATCTTTTGTCTTTCTTTACTTTGTCATGCTACATGATTAAGTCTCTACTTAATAAGAAAAACATTTGACTTACTTACGTTCAATAAATTCCCATGAAAAAGATGGAAAGTGGAAATGTTTCAAGCTTAGAAGCTTAAATTTTCTTTTCAAAAGTGTCCATCAAGGCACTGTGCACCAAATGGAGGGGCATTTAGCACCATCTTGGCAACCTGAGCCCCAAGTCCTACCCTGTTCACCCAGCAAGAAGCATCTGAGAAACCGTGGGAAGTTCATCCCAGCACCTCTGGTGACATTCCTCATTCCCCCAGAGCATGCCCAACCTAGGCTAAGACAATGCCTTAGAACCCACAGATATCCTAAGCACAGAGCTCAGAATGGGTCATTAAATTATTGTCATTATCAAAATATCTTAGGATGGAAGGAAAGAATGGAGGAAGAGAAGAAGGACGGAAGGAAGGTATGGAGGGAGTCAGGGAGGGAGGGAAGGAGGTTGGCAATCACTAGTAATTACACCTGTTTAAGCTAACAAATATTAACAGAACTCTTGACTTTCTCCCTCAAAATTTCTCGCCATTCTCACCTGATTGAATGACATTAAACCAAAACCAAACCTGCTGCCATGGAGTTGATTCTGACTCATAGTGGTTCTATAGGACAGCCCAATAGGGTTTCCAAGGCTGTAATTTTTACAGAAGCAGATTGCCACGTCTTTCTCCTGTAGAGTGGCTGGAGTATTTGAACCACCGATCTTTCTGTTAGTAGTCGAGCACTTAAACACTGTGTCACCAGGACAGTGATTGACATTAAGATCCACCAATTCAATTGATATTTGAATGATATTACCATTCACCTATTAGGTTATAAAGGCCACAGATCTAGTAATCAGGCTTTATTTCTCTATATATCAAATGAATCAGCATTTGTCTATTAGCTTTCATATTTATATTTTTAACATTTTAGCTTTGCTACATATTTAACAGGAGTAACATTTTTAAAATATTACCCCAATTTTTTTTGTTTTTTACTCTTTCCGATTACTTTTGTTTCATGACAGTCATTCAACAATTAGGACCCCAGAGAATTTCCCCTGTAGGAAGGAGAAGATTGTGACTTAGAAGTCCCAACAAAAGAGGAAAAGGTGGAAAGTCTACTCTTCCAGTCACAAATGGATTGTGATGAAGGGGGTGGAGGTAGGGGAAAGAAATAGCATAAGGAAAAATAAATCTTTGAGGTTGTAAGCCATTGAGATTTGGGGTCCTTTGCTAGGACAGCATTATTCAGCCTATCCTGACTGATATACTAGGTCATACCAAATCCAGAAAGCCCTGATAAGCAGGTTTATACTATCTCCAGAGTCACCTAGAGCCACTCAGAGCTTGCAGTCCCCAGCCCTATCTCTACCTCCTACAGAGGTACAATGCTTAGACCATTCATGAGAACGTATGTAATAGGTAAGACTGTGAGGTTGGGACAAACCAAGAGTCACGGATTGAATTGTGTCCCCCCAAAATATCTGTCAACTTAGCTGGGCCATGATTCTCAGTATTGTGTGATTGTCCACCATTTTATGTGATTGTCCACCATTTTATGTGATTTTCCTATATGTTGTAAATCCTATCACTATGATGTAATAAGATGGATCAGTGGCAGTTATATTGATGAGATTTTACAAGATTAAAAAGCCAATCTCTTTTGAGATATAAAAGAGAGAAGCGAACATACAGATATAAGGACCTCATATCATCAAGAAAGTAGCACCAGGAGCAGAGCGTGCCCTTTGGAACTGAGTTTTCTGCACTGAGATGCTCCTAGACCAAGGGAAGACTAATACATCACAAGGACCTTCCTCCAGAGCTGACAGAGACAGAAAGCCTTCCCCTGGAGTTAGTGCTCTAAATTCAGACTTTTAGCCTACTGGACTAGGAGAATAAACTTCTCTTTGGGTTTGTTGGGTTTTTAAAGCCATCCATTTTGGTATTTCTGTTATAGCAGCACTAGATGACTAAGATACCAGTTATATTTCTCAAAGCTCATGTGAATATTAGCTTATAACTTGAAGTTCAAGTCTAACTACTGCCCAGGTATGCTCTGCTCCTAATGAACTTACATCTCCCTGTCTCCTATCCCCATCCAACCACTACCTATTATCTGCAGGAAATGTACCTGTGTAAATTAGCTCTAAAGAAATAAACTTCCTTCCATGATTCCTCATTTCTTTTCTTTCTTCCTTTCTTCCTATTATAAACCTAAACTTAATAATCCTCCCTTTTTTCTATCACTACAATTTTCAAGAAAAACCTTACCAACATCCCTAGAAAGTAAGCCTGAATTTAATCATTGCACTGCTTTCCATTTATGACCTGAAAATATCCTTTTCTGTGGGCTCTAGAATATCGCCTCATCCAGAATATCACCACGGCATCCCTTATCCTGCAAAATGCTTTTCCAAAAGCAGGACGTGGTGTGTCTAGAATTCAAGCTTCCAAAGTAAAAAGTTACATTTTAATTGAGATAAACTGATTTTGCCCCTTCCACTGCTGCACATAAACTGAAAATGGGACACTCCCTAGCTCACCATCATTAACTTTTAATAAACAAGTCACCTCCTATTAGTGATGGCTGAATGAGTAACATAAAAGTTCAACCATGGGAGCAGTTTTGCAGCAATCCCTCAAAGGCAAGGTGACTTGGCAAATATGCTAACTAATACAGAGAATAAGTAGGGGGCTGGATTGTTCTCTCAAGATTTTTTGCAGAATCAACTCAACGGCAATGGGTTTGGTTTTTTTGGTTGGGTGATTACGTAATAAAGTTATTCTAAAGCCACTTAGGAGCCCTGGTGGCACAGTGGTTAAGAGCTCAGTTGCTAAACAAAAAGTTGACAGTTCGAAACCACCAGCTGTTCCTTGGAAACCCAATGGGGCCAATTCTACTTTGTCCTATAGGGTCACTATGAGTCAGAACCAACTCGACGACAATGGGTTTGGTTTTGGCTTAAAACCACTTAAGTCGAGCTAAGAGATTTTTAGTTAAAAGTTCTACACTTCAAAACCAAAGACACAAGGAAAATATTAGTCCAAAGGACCACATGAATCACAGCTTCCATCAGCCTAAGCCCAGAAGAACTAGATGGCAGCCAGCTACCACCACCAATGGCTCTGACAGGGATCACGATAGAGGATCCTGGATACAGCAGGAGAAAAATGTAGAACAAAATTTGAATTAAAAAAAAAAAAAAACAGACTTACTGGTCTGACAGGGACTGGAGGAACCCCGAGACTACGGCCCCTGGACACCCTGATAACTCAGAACTGAAGCAACTCCGGAAGTCTACCTTTCAGCCAAAGGTTAGACAAGTCTATAAAAAAAAACAATAACAATAATGTGAGGAATGTGCCTCTTAGTTCAATCAAGTGTATCAAGTATACAGACCAAATGGGCAACACCTGCCCAAAAGCAAAGACGAGAAGGCAGGAAGGGACAGGAAAACCGGATGAATGGACACAGGGAACCTGGGGTGTAAAGGGAAAGTGAGAGAGTGCTGACATATTGCAAGGATTGCAATCAATGTCACAAAACAATTTGTGTAAAAATTTTTGAATGAGAAACTAATTTGCACTGTAAACTTTTACCTAAAGCACAATAAAATTTTAAAAAGATTTTTTTAATGAAAAAAAACTTCTACATTCAGAATTGTAAGAATTTCAAGCTCCCAAGATTAAAAAAACAATAAAACTCTAGTTTCCTTATAATTCAGGGGATAATTTAAAATATTTACTCACAGAAAGAGGGAAAAAGTTTTTTTGATTTAAACCAAACACAAGTGTAATTAATTCAAAGCTGAGTAACTAATCTTCAGAAGAAGTTGTTTATTTTAAAAATAAACATTTGTATTCACACAATGGAATAGTACGCATCTATAAAGAACAATGATGAATCCGTGAAACATTTCATAACATGGAGGAATCTGGAAGGCATTATGCTGAGTGAAATTAGTCAGTTGTAAAAGGACAAATATTGTATGAGACCACTATTATAAGAACTCAAAAAATAGTTTAAACGGAGAAGAAAATATTCTTTGACGGTTACAAGAGCAGGGAGGAAGGGAGGGAGAGGGTTTTCACTAATTAGATAGTAGATAAGAACTTTTTTAGGTGAAGGGAAAGACAACACACAGCACAGGAGAGGTCAGCACCACTGGACTAAAGCAAATCAAAGAAGTTTCCTGAATAAACTGAATGCTTTGAAGGCCAGTGTAGCAGGGGCGGGGGTTTGGAGACCATGGTTTCAGGGGACATCTAAGTTCAATTGGCATAATAAAATCTATTAAGAAAGCATTGTGCATTCCACTTTGGAGAGTGGCATCTGTGGTTCTAAATGCTAGCAAGCGGCTATCTAAGCTGCATCGATTGGTCTCAACCCACCTGGACCAAAGGAGAATGAAGAATACCAAAAACACAAGGTAATTATGAGCCCAAGAGACAGAAAGGGCCATATAAACCAGAGACTATATCAGCCTGAGACCAGAAGAACTAGATGGTGCCCGGCTACAACCGATGACTGCCCTGACAGGGAACACAACAGAGAACCCCTGAGGGAGCAGGAGAGCAGTGGGATGCAGACCTCAAATTCTTGTAAAAAGACCAGACTTAATGGTCTGACTGAGACTAAAAGGACCCCAGAGGTCATGGTCCCAGACCTTCTGTTAGCCCAAGACAGGAACCATTCCCAAAGCCAACTCTTCAGACAGGGATTGGATTGGACCATGGGATAGAAAATGATACTGGTAAAGAGTGAGCTCCTTGGCCTGTCTGGAGAAGAGATGAGAGGGCAGAGGGGGACAGAAGGTGGCCAAATGGACACAAAAATAGAGTGGAGGGAAGGAGTGTGCTGTCTCATTAGAAGGAGAACAACTAGGAGTATAGCAAGGTGTATACAAGTTTTTGTATGAGAGGCTGACTTGGTTTGTAAACTTTCACTTAAAGAATAATACAAATTTAAAAAAAATAAACAAACAATTTAGTGGTGCTTATTATGTGGCACTCATTTAAATCTTATAACTACTCTGTGAGGTAGATGCCAATCCCCACTTTACAGATTGTAGAAAGTATGCACAGAGAGATTAGGTAACTCACTCAAGGTTATAGAGTTGGTAATTGGCAAAGCCAGGATTCAATCCAAGTATCTCACTCCAGTCTCTGAACTCTTAGTCACTAAACTATGCTGCTACTCACGTAGGAGATATTAAATATAAATTTCAGGTTAATTAGAGGTTTCTGAAAACTTTCTAAGAATCTCAGGGTCCTAAGAGATCCAACAGGCCACCTCCTGATAATATTCCAGTAGCAGATCATCCATTCTGTGCTAGAACAACCCCACCAATGGGAAACTCACTACTTCTCAAGGCAACACATTGAACAAATATGATTAGTTCTTGGCTCCGTTAAGACAAAATCTACTTCCTTGTATTATCCATTCAATGATTCTGATCCTATGCTTTGGAGTTTGTAACATAAATCTAAGCTTTCATTCTCATGCCTGCCCTTCAATTCTATGATCTCAATTCCTCATTCAGTTGTTCCACATGTAGTGGAGTTTCAAGAATCATCATCAGCCTCATCACTGTCCCCTAAACACTCCTAGTTTGTCTATATCGCTCTTAAAGTGAAGTGCTAGAAACTGAGCAAAGTACTAAAGGTCTGATCAAGACTATACAGTGAAACACCTTCAATTTCCTCAACTCCAAACTTGTAATAAAATCATCTATGACAGCAACTAACTTTTGAGCAAGTTATATCACATCATCAACTCATATTGAACTTACTGTCATTTTCATTTTTATGGTACAACATAGCATAATAAGAAGTACAGAAAACATACTACAGTTTAAAGTAGAAAAAAATGAACATCTGTGTATACATAACTCAAATCGAGAAATAAGACATAAAAAGTAGCTTAGAAGCTGCCATATACTGCTCCCTAATTGCAATCCTCTCCCAACCACCAACCCAAAGTAAGCACTTGTTTGTATTTTGTGTTCAGCATTTTCATGCTTTTTTTATGGTTTTACCACCCATGTGTCCCTAAGCAAGATACTGTTTAGTTTTGTTTTTTAATTTTTTTATAAATGGAACTATAGCGTATATGTTCTTCTTTCACTCCATGTTATATAATCGAGATTCATCCTTACAAGTTAATTTTAAATTTTACTCCTTTCATTGCCAAGCTGTGTTCCCCCAAACTATTTCCATAGTTTTTGTTCTGCTATTAAAGACTAGAATATTCCATTTATCTCTACTATTTGGAATCTATCCATTTATTCCACCTCAGAAAACATCACTTACGGAGTCTAAAGAACTTTCAGGTGGTAGAGAGTTACCGTCCATACTGTAACTCCTGGATTGGCTTCTGGATTCCTTTAAACAGAGAAACCCCAAGTCTTGAAGAAATTACTTGAGAAATTAACTATGTTTCCATGATTTAAACCACATACTGAACAAAATAGTCTCTGATTTAAAGAAAATAAAAAGGGTCAGGTGCCTTACTAGATGGTGTTCAATAAACTTAAAGCTGATTTTGATTAAGTTCAAAGGTAAACGTAATAATTATATTTTATTTGCCACAGGTGTAAAGTATACACATTTAACTTTTTTGAACAAACAGATTTCTCTATTTGCTAATATTTTGAGTTATTTTATTATCAAATCAGCACAGGAAGTCACTAAACCACTTGAAAATAAGGGCTTTTTTGTTATTATGGAAGATATTTTTCAGTTAGTAGCAATCTTAAGTTTCTAGAACTAGAGTGTGTAGACACTTTAAAAATCCGTGGTTAATTCTCTCTCTCTCTCTCTCACACACACACACACACACACACTCCTGAAACTTGTAAATAGAGGTTAACAACACCCTGAGATACCCTTAAAAATTAGACTATTAGTGTGTAGGAAAAGAGTTTCATGTCCTCTTTTTTCCTCTTTCAATCTTCTGGTGTTGACGTCAACAAGCAGCAAAAACCCAAAAGGCAAATGAAAAAACAGAGAGAGGTCTAAAGACCTTGCTTAATACTTGACATTATTCAAACAATCTCTCTTAGCACATTGACTAGACATAACAGACAAGTGTCAGTAAGTAATGACTACCACCCCAAAACCAAACCCATCACCATGGAGTCGATTCTGACTCATAGTGACCCTAGAGGACAGAGGAGAGCTGTCCCATAGGGTTTCTAAGGAGTAGCCAGTGGATTCAAACTGCAGACCTTTTGGTTAGTAGCCATACAGAACAGTATAAAAAAGGTAACCATTCACTTTAACATTTTAAGTATAAGAGCTCTAATCATTTCAGAACAAGGGGCCCCTCCTATTCTAGGAGAATAAACACTGATAACATGCTCACTTTACTAAAAAAGCCAGGCTGGTATACAGCAGGCAGATATGGGGTCAAACACCATTCTCCACTTCTGTTAGAGAATGATCTCTCTGCCATCCCTATTTATTTTTTCAACCAACAAACATATATGCCATATTCAACTTTGAATGCAAAGCCACTAAGTGATCTGGAAATTTTTTCATTTTGCCACCAACTTCTTAAAAGAATCTGATGGCTTAGGTATGTGTAAAAAGAATACATTAGGACAGGCAAATGTAGTAACAAACTACCCCCAAAATTTTAGTGTCTCGTACAAAAAAAAAAAATTATTTGTGGCTCACACTATTTGTCAGGGGGCTCCCACTACTTGTTAGGCCATCGGGAGACTCTGTTCCAGGAATCCAGGACAATGGAGACTCTACCATTTTGTAGCTGGACCAGCTATAACATATGGCCTTCTTAGTCACCAGTGCAAAGAAAAAGAGAGCTGGAAATTTTCACGGTGGCTCTTCTAAGCGTCATGTTGGAAGTGGCATATGTCATTTATACCTATGATCCACTTAAGTCATATAGTGATATGGCTCCACACAAGATTCCTGAGAAATTTGATGGAACACCACTGTTTCTGCCACAAAAAAAGTATCCAAATCCAGAATTTATGGTTATGGTAGAACATTAGCATTTTTCCTCTCCTTCCTCTACCATAGAAACACTCATGGAAATGAAATGGCAAATCCAAAGTTTCAAAAGCCCTTGAAACTAGTAATGCTTACCAATGATGTATCAGAAACCTATAAGAAATTCTGCCAAAGAGCAAAAGAAACTTGAAAGCAACTTGCAGAGGCATGTGTATGAAAAATATATTAAGATAAATCAATCAATCCTTGCTTATTTTTTACCTTCAAGGTATGACTTGGCTGGCCATAGTTGACTCAAATGCTGTCAAAGGTAGCTTAGGAGGTATCGTTACCCCCTAGTCAAGTCTGCTACCATTCTCTGCAATGCAATTCAGCTGGGAACAGAATTAGATGGGAAGACCTCACCCTTTGCCATTGAGTCGATTCCGACTCCTAGCGACCCCATAGGACAGAACAGAACTGCTCCGTAGGATTTCCAAGGCTGCAGTATTTACAGAAGCATACTGTCACATCTTTCTCCTGCAGAGCGGCTGGTGGGTTCAAACCTCCAACCTTTTGGTTAGCAGACTAGCACTTAACCACTGCACCACCAGGACTCCTTGGAAGACTTCAAGAGGCTGATATCTATGAACTCCACACCTTGTAATGACACAAGTTAGTTGGACAAGGAAATTCACTGTAAGGCAATCAAAACCCATGTGAATTAAGAAGCAGGTGGTAAGTGAAGGAAATCAAAGAAAACCCAACAATGCTTTATAACTGGCATTGTCCTACTATGTATTTTGGGATATGAACAATGACCTATGAATAATTATCAAGACAGTGGTATTTATTAGAAGAGAAAGGCAGAATAGTCCTGGCCATCTGATAAAGCAGCTCCAATGCAACACTGAAATCTGTTTACCTAGATTGGCAGGAATTTATTACCGCTCCCCTAGGGATCCCATTCCCTATGTGTCTAAGACCTTCCCAGAGTGCTAACTCATTCTATAGATCAGTCTTGCCTGCTTCTCCCCTGACACTGATGCTAGCAATCAGATGTGTCTACCTGAGACTGGAAAGTCTGCCACCTTTTCTGGAATATGGTTATTCCAGAATGAGCAGTCTGTGGCCGTCACCACTGCTCACGCTGGAGGTCTGGAGGGTATAGCTGAAACTTCAAGAGTCTACAGGATTTCTGAAGCACTGCAGCTGTGTCTGAGATGTCTGCTTCCACTCTGCCACAGCCTCCAGGGCAGAGCCCTGCCCCAGCTACAGGGATTCTTAAGACAACCCATTCAGCTTAATACTCTACCCAACCAAGGAAGCTCCGACCAAAATAGGCTAAGACTCCAAATATGTCACAAATGTGACAGATCTTTAGATTCACTCACATAGCTACTTCTCTAGGGTACACACCTGCTACCAGGAGGGCTGGATCAAGACTGCCATGAGTGTCTGGCACCTCACAGACCAGCACCATCCTTACGAACTTTAGTCTCATGGTCTTGGCCAGTGGCACCCAAGTCCATCCCAACAGATTTAAATAAGCAAATTAAAAAAAAGAAAAAAAAGGATAGTGGTTATGATGCTTTCCTTCCCAAAAGGTCTCTGTGGCAGTTCATGCCATTTTACTCAATCCTTCCCAAGACAAAAGCAAGCTTTAGTAACAGTTTCTCTCACACACCCCCAAAAGTTTAAGTTTTTCCTCTTAGACACCATCCTGCACCTATCTACAGACAAACGCCCAAGATGAATAAATTCTGATCATTTAATTGTCAGAAAAGAAGAGAAAAAATACATTAGCCCATGAAAAAAGATTTAAGATATAAAAGAAAGAAATGTAGCATTAATTCATTTATTCATCATTCAACAAATATAAGCTGGGTGTCAGGCACTGCTATTAGCACTTCAAATACTAATGAACAGTCAAAATTCCCTGCCTTCTTAAAGGTTATGTTGCAATCTTACATTATAAAGATTAGAAATAGACGGTACTGGATCCGACTTTTCTCAACTAAATTAAAATTAAACCTATATGCCAAAAATAAACTGTTCCCATTGAAACATGTACAAAGGCCAAAAGATCAGTAAGTGTTCCTACTGAATGAACGTCATGTATAATTAGTATTGAGCAAATGAGAGACGAGAGACAGCTATTTCCAGTTACTTAAAGAGTACCTTCACAATTATCTTTAATCAATCCATAATGTCACTCAAGAAGGCAATGACTAACATATTATTATATTACCTAAAGAAATGCAACTTAAGTCAAGCTGGGTTTGATTCATGATCAAACGGCCTTGTTACACCATCAAATTAACATTTTTTTGGTGCCCAAAATAGAAAATTTCTACTCTGTGATTCATATATTACACAGAAGACTCTAGATAATTTCCATGATAAATGCAAATAACCAGTACTTCTCTCACATAAATTACTTCAAACAATTATACCCACACCTACTCCTATTACCACTACCATACTTAACAGCTTAAAACAACATATTCCTCTTACATTTCTAGAAGCCGGAAGTCAAAAATCTGTCTCACTAAGCTAAAGTCAAGGTATTGGCAGGGCTGCATTCCTTCTGGAGGCTCTAGGGAATACTCCATTCACTTACCTTTTCCAGTTTCTAGAAAATGCCTGTGTTCCTTGGCTTGTGTATTCCTTGGCCCCTTTCTGCATTTTCAAAGTGCATCACTCCAATCCCTGATTCCATTGTCATATGGCTATTTCTCTTATAAGAACCATTGTGATTACATCAGGACCACCAGGATAATCTCTTTAATTTAATCACCCATATAAAGTAGCATTCACAGGTTCTGGTGATTAGGACATGGACATCTTGGGGTTGGGGGACATTATTCAGCCTACCACAACTGGTAAATTTTAAATGAAATGGACATACCTTGTAAATGTTGAGTGCAAATGTTCAAGAAGTAGAAAACTTGCATAGACCAATAATCAGTGAAGAATGACTTCTTTCAAACTCTTGAGTCTAGACGGCTCTGCAGGAGAGTGAACAAAAGTAGCATTTTTTTAAAGGTTTTTTTTTTTAATGTATTGCCAAATGTCCTTCTAAAAATCTTTACTGAAGACTGCATCAGGCATTACTTCTTATTCATATATTCAGTTTTCTACTGGATATTCCCCACTCTACTCAAATGTCTCACAAGCACCTTGAACTCGACATAGCCAAGGCTGAACTCATTGTCTTTCCCCTCAACTAGCTCTTTCATAGGTGGTTTATTATCTTTATCAGTTTTTTTTTAATATGTATAAAGAAAACCCAACTCAACTGGCTTAAGCCAAAAGACAATTTATAGTGTACAGAAATGACAAGTACAAGGGATAGAGATGGTTTCAGACATAGCTGGAATCAGTACTAAAAGGGTGTCATCAAGACTTTGCTTCTCCTGTCTCCAAGCTTTGCCTTTCACTGTGTTGGTTCCATTCTCAGACATTCCCTCAGTGAGTTCAAGGTAACTGTGTCATCTTCACCAATTCACATTCCCAAGTCCTTTTCAACAGGTTCCACAACTCTGACTGGACCATCTCAATTCTCATGAACAACTCTACAGTGTGGCCAGGAGAATATGGTGCACTGGTTGCCCCTGCTTGGGTCATGTACCATACTCCTGGGGCTGAAAGTGGTGTCAACTCCATCCAGAAACACATGGATTGATATTGAGGAGGGAATTGTTCCTGGTTGAAAACTGAGACATGATTACCAATATTATTGGTATTTTACAACCAGTTAAGTGGTATTATTAATAATAATTAATAATACCACCCAATTAGTTGTCCAATAATACCCAATTGTAGTAATTACTGAGTGGCAATAACAGCCAATGTCCATTTATTACATCCAGTTTTTCCTAGCTCAGTAAATGCCACCATTAAATGTGCTCAAACCAGGAACCTGGAAGCCATATTTAGGCCTTCTTATTCCCTCTCACTCTACATCCAGGAGCCTACTATTATTAAGTCCTTTTGATTCTCTCCCCATAAAGGTCTCTCAAATTTCACAAGTTCTCCCTATTTCCAAAGCTACCACTCTAGTTCCAAGGCTCTAATATTTCTCTCCTGGATGCTGCACTGGCATTTTAGCTGGCCTCCCTGTATCCAATTTTAACTTACTCCAATACATTATTTACATTGCAGTTAAAGGAATCTAAAACCTGAACATGACTTTCTCCTCTTCTGTCCCTTCAATGAATTCCTATTTGTCTCAGAATAAAATGTCCTTGTGTGCCACCCTTAACCCTGAACTTTATATTGTGTTTAACTGAGAATCTTTCAAGTTCTTAAAGGCACCATGCTCTCTCCCGACTGTGGGCCTTTAACATATGTGCCCTCTGGCTACCCTGTTGGCTTGAAATTCTATTCTTCCATCCTATTCACTATCACATGGCAAGTCCCTGCCCATCCTCCAGATTTCAGTTTAGATATCACTTAGTCCAGGAAAACTTTCCTGATCCCTTTAGTCCCGGTAAGGATCCTCCATTATGCAACTGTGGCATCCTAAGCTACCCTATACTTAACACACTCTATTGTAATGATCAGTGCATTTGTCTTAATCTTCCATTAAACAGTAAATTCTATGAATGCAGTGGATATGTCTGTCTTGTTCATTGTGGCAGCCCCAAAACATATAGCACAGCATTGGTACAATGTTGTTATTAGGTGCTTTCGAGTCAGTTCCGACTCATAAAGACTCTATGTACAACAGAACAAAACACTGCCTGGTCCTGCACCTTCCTCTTAATCACTGCTGTGTTTGTTGCAGCCACTGTGTCAATCCATCTCATTGAGGGTCTTCCTTTTTTTAACTGGCTCTCTACTTTACCAAGCATGATGTTCCTCTCTGGGGCCTGGTCCCTCCTGATAACATGTCTAAAGATGTGAGACAAAATCCTCAATTCCAAGAAGCATTCTGGCTGCACTTCTTCTAAGACAGATTTGTTTCTTCTTCAGCCAGTCCATAGTATATTCAATATTTTCACCACCACATAATTCAAAGGCATCAGTTCTTCTTTGGACTTTCTTATTCACGGTCCAGCTATCACATGTATATGAGATGACTGAAAATACCATGGCTTTGGTTAGGTGCACCTTAGTCCTCAGAGTGATATCTTTGCTTTTTAACACTTTAAAGAGGTCTTTTGCAGCATATTTGCCCAATACAATAAGTGATTTGATTTCTTAACTGTTGCTTCCATGCGCGTTGACTATGGATCCAAATAAAATGAAATCCTTGACAACTTCAATATTTTCTGTGTTTATCATGATATTGCTTATTGGTCCAGTTGTGAGGATTTTGTTTTCTTTATTTTAAGGTATAGTCTTATAAAAGGCTGTAGTCTTTGATTTCTTCAGTAAGTGCTTCAAGTCCTCTTTGATTTCAGCAAGGAAGGTTATCCCATCTGCATATCTCAGGTTGTTAATGAATCTGGAATTCCCATTCTTCTCAATGTTATCCATAATTTGTTATGATCCACACAGTCAAAAACCTTTGCATAGTCAATAAAACACAGGTAAACATCTTTCTGGTATTCTCTACTTTCAACCAAGGTCCCTTTGACACCAGCAATGATATCCCATGTTCCATGTCCTCTTCTGAATCTGGCTTGAATTTCTGGCAGTTCCCTGTCGATGTACCGCTGCAACCACTTTTAAATGATCTTCAACAAAATTTTACTTGCATGTGATATTAATGATAATTTTCACATTTTTTTTTTTTGAATCACCTTTCTTTGGAATGGGAACAAACATGGATCTCTTTGGAACATTTACTAAGGGCTTGATATGTACCAAATAGTATTTTAAGTGCTTTTCATGTGTCAATTTATTTAATCTACAAACATTTAATTCAACTCACATTTAATAGATGCACAGAGGCACAGAAGGTTTGGATGAACGGCAAAGGTCATACAGCTAAAAGTTACATAGCCAAGATTTGAACTCAGGCAGCCTGGCTACAGAATCCAGGTTTTTAACCAGTGTGCTATATTCTTAATTGTGTACAGGCATCCAAAAATGCTGTCCTAGATGTTTTGAGGAACACAAAAATGAGAGGAGGAATGGAATAAGAAAGTACACAGATACATGTAACACCAGACAGAGTATTATGTAATACAAGACTTTCTCACTTTTAAAACACACAAACAGTAACAAAATCTTTCTGTTTGGTGAGATGGGATTTGCTCACGGAGAAAGATTTCAGTATAAAAATTCCTGAATTCTACTGTGTTTGTGACTCAATTACACGGTGGCAGTTGATATTTATGTTAAAAAATGAAAAACAAAACCAACAAGTTATTCTGGGCACCAAAACATGTTTAAAACTGCTGCACTTATGTTTTTAAAATATTTGTCTATAACTACTAACCTTTCCAACAGAACCACCTCTTTGACATTTCTTAATTTCCATAGAAGTCCTATGCTTTTCTGCTTTAAAAGAAACAAATATTCTAACTGTCTGGTATTTAGGTCTATAAGTAATTAAATTAAAGGAGATTTTACTCATCATCCTTCCAAAATTAAGTTAAAGTTTAGAGGAAGCATTTTATAAGCATGTTTAATAGCAAAAATAGTTATCAGTTAACATTACTCTTTGCTTCATAAACCAGTTATTTCTCCATTACAAGAACATTTAATGATGGCTTACTAGTTTCATTATAAGACTGTTCAAGGTAGATAAACATGTACAGACTAAAACCCCACTTTACATATTCAACTGAAGAAAGAAAATTCTGCTTTTGGTATAATTGGTGAGTTTCTGAGCCTAACTTAATGAGTTGTAGTTAAAATAATGCACTTCTTCGTGACAAGAAACATCTCCCTGAAGGAACAATGACCACTTGGCTGGTGATAATCCAAAATTCTCTTGGTTCTTTCAGGCCTATAGAATTATTTCTAACAAAAGTAAAATAATACTGCTATCTGATTACTTTGGTGGAAAATACTGAAATAATGACCTACGCGCACATTCATGATAAATGAACTATGAGTGAGATTGATTTTCTCTCTGAAACTTGGAGAGGTGGGTGGATTTAATGATGCTTAAATAAAAATATTCTTATGATAGTAAATGTTGGAACAGTCTGCAGAGGAAATTTGCAGAATCTCATTCTCAAGAAATATTTAAAATTCACCCATCCACTCAAGAATGAAGGAAGGCTTACCTTTGGGATTGAATTGGATGATCATCTTTGAAGCAGTAATTCTATGAATACGGCAAACCATTAAAAACCTACTCACTAAAGTAACCCGCCAGTTTGGTCTGGGATTTAGGATAATTCAAAATAAAGGAATTGTTGTTTTGAAGAAACTCTGAGTAATTTGAAGGAAGAAGCTTAACAAAATTTTGATGAGTAAAGATTCTTACAATCAAGATTTAGTTAAAAAAAAAAAAAAAGGACTTCCAGCCAACATGGTGCCACAGAAGCACCACACCATCCCTCCACAGCAAAGACCAGAAAAACTAAGTAAAACACAGACATCATTCCTGGAACCTGAAGTGTCAAATGAAGAGATAAAGACCTAAGCCAAGCACCAAATGGAATAAGAAACTGACAGAGGACAGAGAGCCAGGAGAGATATGTGCTGAAGTCCCCATCAGCTAATGCAGCACGGATCCACCACCTTGGACTCCTGTCGGGGATCAGCAGACAGGGAGCACGGGAAAGCAGTTTTGCAGAACTCCCGGCAGGCGACAGAACACAGGGTAACCAGCGATACACACTTTCCCACCTCCCATTCTCTCCCCGCTGCTCTACCTCCGAGCTTCCTGGCTGGCTGCGGTGGCTTGGCAGTCTGGGAAGCACAGCATCCGGGCCACTTGAATTCACCCCACACATGTGGGAGATCAACATACAGGGAGTATAAGAAAGCAGCTTCAGGAAGTTCCCAGCAGGAGACAGAGAACCCGGTAACGGGCGATATACGCTTTCATAAGGCCCGCTCCCCCGTGACCCCGCTTCCCGCCAGCAGTAGTTTATTGGCCGGGAGGCAACTGCTTTGGCCTCAAGCTGCTTGGATTCGCCCGGCCCACACTGGCCAGGCCCCTGAGCTGGTTTTAATTCTTTCCATCTCTTTTGATTTCTTCTGTGCCTCCTAGCAGCTCCCCGTCCTTTTTTTGGAACACCCGGCTCCATGTGCCATCTTTGCTGCTTCTTAAAGGCTGTGAAGACACGCTCAACTGGGGAACCACTCCCCTAGCCCGCAACACCACACCGGTGGGAGCCCTGGGGCTTTTTTTCCCCCTTGTTTTGCTTCGTTCTGTTTTGTTTTGTTTTTCTTTTCACAGCTTGGGAGCCCCTTCTAGCTGGCTACACTACATACCTTAGGAGCCACTCCCCCAATCTGCATAGCCACGTAGGTGGGCTCCCTGGGCGCATTTCTTTCTTTCTTTTTTAACCCTCCTTTTTTTTTCCTTTTCTCTCTCTTTTTCCCTTTCTCTCTTTCTCCATTTCTCAGTTCTCGTCTCCCTACACTTATCTTCTTTTCCTGTCTCCTGAATACCTGGTGTTGTGTGACATCTATACCCCCTCTAGCCAGGCTATACTGTGCAGTCTGGGGGCCACTTCCACAATCTTAGCAGCACCACCAGTGGGATTCTGGGACTCTTGGGAGTTTTTCTTTTTCAAATTTTTATTTAGTTATTTTTTCTTTCTTTTTCCTTTTTTTTTTTTTTCTTTTCTCCACTTCTCAGTTTCTCATCTATCCACTCCAATGGCAAGCTCCCTTAGAACTTTTTTTTTCTTTATTTGTTTGATTGTTTTTTGGAGCTCCTATTTCTCCTGTCTCTCCTCTTTCCCATACCCCTGTCAGCTCCACACATCACAACCCCCCCCCACTTTCTTGCCTACCTGCACCATGCACTGAGCTTCACACCCCTGAGCAGCACTGGCATGACCTATTGGAACCTTCCCAGCACTGATTCCTGGTCCCCCCTGTTGGCCCTAGTACATGCCACAAACAACCAGTCCCAGCCCCTCCCCTTCAGCTGGATCTACCCTGCTGCACCATAGCTGAGTGACCGGCCCTGCCCATTGGACAAGGAGGTGGAAAGTACTGTGACTACTGATGAGCAAACATCAAAGAATGCACAGCCTGCTTGCTCAGACATAACCAAATAAAAGAAAAATCAGGATGAAACAAACAAATTACCATAGAGAAACTAAGCAAATAACTACTGAATATCCCAAAAACAGTAGATAATATCAAAATATACTTTAAAAAAAAAAAAAGAAAGGATGGTGTCCAAAACAAAATACCAGATGACGTTCCAGTAGAAGAAAAGGCACTAGAACTCTCTGACAGGGAATTCAAATCTCTAATATTCACAGCAATCCGAGAGTTGAACCAAAAAGCAGACAAAAATGAGGAAAAATAGACAAATTTATGGAAAAGGCAGAAAAATTCATGGAAAATACAGACAAAAAATGGAACAATTCAGGGAAATAATACAGGAACAAAACACCAAAATAAATTCACAACTAGAAATCATTCAAAAACAACAAATAGAAATCCAGAAGATAAACAACAAGATTTCAGAAATGGACAGTGTTATAGAAGGACTGAGAAGCAGGTTTGAAACTATGGAAGACAGAATCAGCGAAATTGAAGATAAACACTTGGCTACAACTTTGAGGAAAAATCAGAAAAAAGAACGAAATAAAATGAAGAAACCCTGAGAATTATGTGGGATACAACCAAAAGAAAAAAATTTCAAGTTATTAGAGCTCCAGAACAGGGACAGAAGACAGAAAACACAGAGAGGATCACTGAAGAATTAAAAGCTTCCCTAATATCATGAATGACCATTCAAGAATCTCAAAGAACTCCATATGGAATAGACTCCAAAAGAAAAATACCAAGGCATATCATAATCACACTTGCTAAAACCAAAGACAAAGAAAAAATCCTGTGAGCAGCTCAAGAAAAACAAAAAGTCACATACCGAGGAGATGCAATAAGACTAAGCTCTGATTATTTGGCTGAAACCATGCAGGCAAGAAGGCAATTAGATGACATATATAAAACCTTGAAATAAAAAAATTACCAACCAAGAATCATATCTCCTGCAAAACTGCTGTTCAAATATGATGGTAAAATCAGGACATTTCCAGATAAATAGAAATTAAGGAATATGTAAAAACCAAACCAAACTTACAAAAATTATTAAAGGGAGTCCTTTGGTCTGAGAATGAACATCAGACCACAGCCTGACTCTAGGATGCAAGACTGTGCCAGCCAGATACCAACCTAGGAAATGAACCCTCAAGGACTATGCAAAACCAAAACAATTGAAACACAGAACCAGAGATGTTAATCTGTAAATGACAACAATGTGAGAACAATAAAAAAGGGAATAAATGGTATAGGTATAGAACTTTCTAATGGAGAGAAAGGGAAGGCGATAGCAAGTAATAATAGAATGGTTCAAATCTAGGAATATAATGGTAAATTTCAAGGTAACCACAAAGAAAGTTAACAAACCTATTCATAAAATATAGAAGAAAAACATAAAGCCTCAATAAAATCAAAAGAAATGAAAAAATAATCCACAAACAAAAGGAACTCAGCACAGGAGAGTAAGAGGAACAAAGAAAATGTCAGCACCACCAAAAAAAAAAAAAAAAAAAGCACCACAAAATGACAGCAATAAACTCACACCTATCAATCATTACACTGAATGTAAATAGCCTAAATACACCCATAAACACAGAGTTACAGAATGGATTTAAAAAAATAGGATCCATCAATATGCTGTCTACAAGAGACACGTCTTAGAAACAAAGAAGTAAATTTATTAAAAATCAAAGGATGAAAAAATATATCAAGCAAATAACTACCAAAAAAGGGCAGGAGGGGCAATACTAATCTCAGATAAGATAGGCTTTAAAACAAAATCCACCATAAAAGACAAAGAAGGGCACTATATGATGACTAAAAGGATGACCCATCACAAAGACGTAACTATAATAAACACCTACACACCCAATGACAGGGTTCCAAAATACATAAAACTCTTACAGCACTGAAAACAGAAATTGGCAGTTCCATAATAACAATAGGAGACTTCAACACTCCGCTCTCAGTAAAGGGTAGAACAGCTAGAAAGAAATTCAACAAAAATACAGAAGAGCTAAATAGCACAATCAACCAACTTGATCTCATAGACATGTATAGAACACTCTACCCAACAGCTGCAAAGTACACATTCTTTTCCAACACACATGGAACATTCCTCAGAATAGACCACATCTCAGGCCACAGAGCAACCCTCAACAAAATCCAAAACACTGAGATAATACAAAGTATCTTCTCTGACCACAATGCCATCAAAGTAGAAATTAACAACAGGAAGAGTAAGGACAAAATCAGTTACATGGAAACTGAATAACACCCTGCTTAAAAACCACTGGGTAATAGAAGAAATCAAAGATGGAATCAAAAAGTTCCTAGAATCAAACGAGAATGGAAACACATCATACCAAAACCTTTGGGACACAGCAAAGGCAGCCCTCAGAGGTCAATTTATAGCAATAAATGCACACATCAAAAAAGAGGAAAGGGACAAAATCAAAACATTAGTTACACAACTTGAACAAATAGAAAGAGAACAGCAAAAGAAGCCCACAGCCACCGGAAGAAAGGAACTAATAAAGATCAGAGCAGAAATAAATGAAATAGAGAATAGAAAAAAAAAAAAAAATAGAAAGGATCAACAAAACCAAAAGTAGGTTCTTTGAAAGTATCAACAAAATCGACAAACCACTGGCCAAACTGACAAAAGCAAAACAGGAGAGAACACAAATAACCCAAATAAGGAATGAAATGGAGGACGTTACAACAGACCCAACTGAAATAAAAGGGATCACGACCGAATATTATGGAAAACCATACTCCAACAAATTTGAAAACCTAGAGGAAATGAACAAATTTCTAGAGACACATAATCTACCCAAACTAACACAAAATGATGTTGAAAATCTGAACAGACACATAACAAGAGAAGAGACTGACAAGGTAATAAAAAATACAGAATATAAAAAACTAATTTACAGAATGCTTAAAGATATCACAAATGAAATTAGGATAACTGCAGAAAAAGCCAAGGAACACACCGATAAAACTGTTGAAGAACTCAAAAAGATTATTCAAGAACATAGTGGAAAAATTAATAAGTTGCAAGAATCCATAGAGAGACAACATGTAGAAATCCAAAAGATTAACAATAAAATTACAGAATTAGACAACGCAATAGGAAGTCAGAGGAGCAGACTCGAGCAATTAGAATGTAGACTGGGACATCTGGAGGACCAGGGAATCAACACCAACATAGCTGAAAAAAAATCAGATAAAAGAATTAAAAAAAATGAAGAAACCCTAAGAATTATGTGCGACTCTATCAAGAAGGATAACCTGCGGATGATTGGAGTCCCAGAACAGAGAGGGGGGACAGAAAACACAGAGAAAATAGTTGAAGAACTCCTGATAGAAAACTTCCCTGACATCATGAAAGACGAAAGGATATCTATCCAAGATGCTCATCGAACCCCATTTAAGATTGATACAAAAAGAAAAACACCAAGACATATTATCATCAAACTCACCAAAACCAAAGATAAACAGAAAATTTTAAAAGCAGCCAGGGAGAAAAGAAAGGTTTCCTTCAAGGGAGAATCAATAAGAATAAGTTCAGACTACTCAGCAGAAACCATGCAGGCAAGAAGGGAATGGGACGACATATACAGAACACTCAAGGAGAAAAACTGCCAGCCAAGGATCATATATCCAGCAAAAGTCTCTCTGAAATATGAAGGAGAAATTAAGATATTTACAGACAAACACAAGTTTAGAGAATTTGCAAAAACCAAACCAAAGCTACAAGAAATACTAAAGGATATTGTTTGGTCAGAGAACCAGTAATATCAGATATCAGCACAACACAAGGTCACAAAACAGAACGTCCTGATATCAACTCAAATAGGGAAATCACAAAAACAAACAAATTAAGATTAATTTAAAAAAAAAATACACATAACAGGGAATCATGGAAGTCAACAGGTAAAAGATCACAATAATCAAAAACAGGGACTAAATACAGGAGGCATTGAACTGCCATATGGAGAGTGATACAAGGCGATATAGAACAATACAAGTTAGGTTTTTACTTAGAAAAATAGGGGTAAATAATAAGGTAACCACAAAAAGGTATAACAACTCTATAACTCAAGATAAAAGCCAAGAAAAACGTTAACGACTCAACTAACATAAAGTCAAACACTATGAAAATGAGGATCTCACAATTTACTAAGAAAAAAGCCTCAGCACAAAAAAGTATGCGGAAAAATGAAATCGTCAACAACACACATAAAAAGGCATCAAAATGACAGCACTAAAAACTTATTTATCTATAATTACCCTGAATGTAAATGGACTAAATGCACCAATAAAGAGACAGAGAGTCACAGACTGGATAAAGAAACACAATCCACCTATATGCTGCCTACAAGAGACACACCTTAGACTTAGAGACACAAACAAACTAAAACTCAAAGGATGGAAAAAAGTATATCAAGCAAACAATAAGCAAAAAAGAAGAGGAGTAGCAATATTAATTTCTGACAAAATAGACTTTAGACTTAAATCCACCACAAAGGATAAAGAAGGACACTATATAATGATAAAAGGGACAATTGATCAGGAAGACATAACCATATTAAATATTTATGCACCCAATGACAGGGCTGCAAGATACATAAATCGAATTTTAACAGAATTGAAAAGTGAGATAGATACCTCCACAATTATAGTAGGAGACTTCAACACACCACTTTCGGAGGACAGGACATCTAGTAAGAAGCTCAATAGAGACACGGAAGATCTAATTACAACAATCAACCAACTTGACCTCATTGACTTATATAGAACTCTCCACCCAACTGCTGCAAAATATACTTTTTTTTCTAGCACACATGGAGCATTCTCTAGAGTAGACCACATATTAGGTCATAAAACAAACCTTTGCAGAGTCCAAAACATCGAAATATTACAAAGCATCTTCTCAGACCACAAGGCAATAAAACTAGAGATCAACAACAGAAAAACTAGGGAAAAGAAATAAAAAAAAAAAACTACTGGAACTAATAGAGAGATTCGGCAGAGTTGCAGGATACAAGATAAACATTCAAAAATCATTTTGATCCCTATACACCAATAAAGAGAACGATAAAAAGGAAATCAGGAAAATTGTACCATTTATAACAGCCCCTAAAAAAATAAAATACTTGGGAATAAATCTAACCAGGGTCGTAAAAGACCTATACAAAGAAAACTACAAAATGCTACTGCAAGAAACCAAAAGAGATCTACATAAATGGAAAAACGTACCATGCTCATGGATAGGTAGACTCAACACTGTGAAAATGACAATTCTACCCAAAGTAATTTACAAATACAATGCAATACTGATCCAAATACCAAGAACATTCTTTAAAGAGATGGAAAAACTTATCATTAACTTAATATGGAAAAGGAAGAAGCCCTCACATAAGTGAAGCACTGCTGAAGAAGAGGAATGAAGTAGGAGTACTCCTACTACCTGACCTCAGAACCTACTATACAGCTACGGTAGTCAAAACAGCCTGGAACTGGTACTGGTACAGTGACAGATATATTGACCAATGGAACAGAATTGAGAACCCAGATGTAAATCCATCCACCTATGGTCATGTGATCTTTGATAAGGGCCCAAAGTCCATCAAATGGGGAAAAAACAGTCTTTTTAACAAATGGTGCTGGCAAAACTGGATGTCTGTCTGCAAAAAAATGAAACAGGACCCATACCTCACACCATATACAAAAACTGACTCAAAGTAGATCAAAGATCTAAGTATAAAGCCAAAAACTATGAAGTTCATAGAAGAAAAAATAGGATCAACACTAGAGGCCCTAATACACGGCATTAACAGGATACAAATCACAACCAACAACACACAAGCTACAGGGGATAAGCTAGATAACCGGGATCTTCTAAAAATTAAACACTTATGCTCATCAAAAGGCTTCACCAAAACAGTAAAAAGAGAACCTACAGACCAGGAAAAAATTTTTGGCTACTACAATTCAGACAAAGGTCTAATCTCTAAAACCTACAAGAAAATCCAACACCTCTACAACAAAAAGACAATCCAATTAAAAAATGGGCAAAGGAAAAGAACAGACACTTCACCAAAGAAGATATTCGAGTGGCCAACAGACACATGAGGAAATGCTCATGATCTCTAGCCATCAGTGAAATGTAAATCAAAACTAGGATGAGATACCATCTTGCTCCAGCATAACCAGCACAAATCAATAAAACAGAAAATAACAAATGTTGGAGAGGATGCAGAGAGATCAGAACTCTTATACACTGCTGGTGGGAATGCAAAATGATACAACCTTTTTGGAAAACGATATGGTGCTTCCTTAGCTAGAAATAGAAATACCATTTGATCCAGCAATCCCACTCCTAGGAATATATTCTAGAGAAAAAGATTTATCACACGAATAGATATATGTACTCCCATGTTCATTGCAGCAGTGTTCACAATAGCGAAAAGATGAAAACAACCTAGATGCCCATGAACAGGTGAATGGATAACCAAACTGGTACGTACACACAATGGAGTATTACGAAATGCTAAAGAACAATGATGAATCTGTGAAGCATCTCATAACATGGTTGCATCTGGAAGACATTATGCTGAGTGAAATGAGTCAGTCACAAAAGGACAAATATTGTATGAAAAACTCATGAAAAGGTTTACATACAAAAAGAAACAATATTTGATGGTTACAAGGGAGGGGAGGGGTGGAAATGGAAAAACACTTAATAGACAATTGATAAGTGATAACTTTGGTGAAGGGTAAGACAGTATACAATACTGGGGAAGCCAGCACCACCTGCACAAGGAAGCCCATGGTAGCTCCATAAACACATGGACCTGAGGGACTGAATTGCTGGGCTAAAGGCTGTGGGGACCATGGTCTCGGGGACCCTATAGCTCAATTGCCATACAGAGTTTATAAAGAATATGTTCTACATTCTACTTTGGTGAGTAGTGTCTGGGGTCTTAAAAGCCTGTGAGCGGCCATCTAGGATACTTCACTGGTCTCACCCCTTTCGGAGCAAGGAAGACTGAAGAAAACTAAAGACATAAGAGAAAGATTAGTCCAAAGGACTAATTGACCACATCTTCCACGGCCTCTACCAGACTGAGTCCAGTACTACTAGATGGTGCCAGGCTACCACCACTGACTGCTCTGGCAGGGATCACAATAGAGGCACAGAGCTGGAGAAAAATGTAGAACAAAATTCCAACTCAAAAAGAAAGACCACACTTGCTGGCCTGACAAGACTAGAGAAACCCTGAGAGTATGGCCCCTGGACAGCCTTTCAGCTCAGTAATAAGGCCACTCCTGAGGTTCACCCTTCAGCCAAAGATTGAACAGTCCCATGGAATAAAACATGAGTAAAGGGGCGCACCAGCCCTAGGGCAGGGACTGGATGGTAGGAGGGAACAGGACAGCTCGTAATAGGGAACCCGGGGTTGAAAAGGGAGAGTGTTGAAATGTCATGGGGTTGTTAACCAATGTCATACAACAATGTATGTATTGTTTGATCAGAAACTAGTTTGTTTTGTAAACCTTCGTCTAAAGTTCAATTAAAAAAAAAAAAAAGATCTAGTTAAAAAAAAAAAAAACCTCTAGCAAGAACCTATAATAAGCTTTTCCATTTTGGAAAAGAGTTTATTCTCAGGTTGCAAGTGCCCACATATATATTATTTTACTTTCCATGTCCTTAGGGAAACCCTTTGTTCATATGCAGCGCAAAGTTACAGTTTTATTCTTTCTTACACAAATTGTTAAAATTCTTAGTTAAGTTGTATGCATTTACAAAATTATCATGACCATTTCAACATGTATGAGTGTAATATCTGCTAAATAAAAAATTACTTTGTGAATATGTGATTGGTTCCAGATAATTCAAGAGTATATAACTCTCTAAATCAAGCAAAATTTCAGTAAAGACTCAAAACTGTTCTTAGAGAAAGAAAGAAGTCTAAAGGAATTAAAAATTAAAATGTTACTATCTATGAGTGTTAAACTTGGATCACTTATTTATTAATTTTGTTAGCTGGAGAGAAGGTAATTTTGAGTAGTTACTGTAAAAGGTCAGATGGAAAACAAATTTCTTCTGTGTCAATAGGTTAACAAAATGTTATGCTTGCTGACTTTCTGTATAAAGAGGGCAACTCAGAGAACACTTGACCTGATTAGCTCATCAGCAGCCCATTAGGAGGTTTTTCTTGGAAAAGAAATAGAGAACCCATTTGCACCATTTTTTATTACCTTCCCAGATTTTTGTATGCTATTGTGTAGCACATGTTTAGCTAACAGGAGGTATTTGATGTGCAATTATTGGAATAGCCAACTTCTGATTCAAAATTTCAGGAATACTGATCCTTCTGGGTTTTTCAGGGAACTAAAAGGGCAAAATATTTCATTCAAATGTTACTTTCATTACTCAACTTTCTTAGGTATACATAGTTGCTTCATTTTCCCCTGTGCATCCCAAGATGTATGATATACAGAGGTAATAAATGATATATACAAGTATATATATGAGGGTAAGTCAAAAAGTATTGCTACAAAACTATAAAAACCTTTATTAAACAAAGTATCAAAATGTGAAGCTATTGTTTCTCGACATATCCTCCATCTAGGTTTATACACTTCTGAAGGCGGTGTTTCCATCTTTCTAACCCCTCCCCCAAAGAATTCTGCACCCTCCGATTCACACCACTTCAAAACAGTAGTTTTGCAGCCTTGAGGGACACTCAAATCGTGTTCCTTTTAAATGTTCTTTGAGTTTTGGGAACAAAAACAAGTCTGAGGGGCAAGATCAGGGCTGTTCGGTGGATGGGGCAAGGTTCCCCAACAAAACTCTCATAGGAAAGCCCCTGCTGCCCTCAAAGCGTGAGCATGTGCATTGTTGTGATGGGGAAAAAAATTCCTCAGCACAACTTTCCTGGCCTTTTTCTCACCAATGCAGTTTTCAATTTTCTTCAGACTTCTTTATAATGAACCCCTGTGATTATCTCGTGCCCTTCAAGAAAATCCATCAAGATTACCCCTTGGGAATCCAAAAAAACAGTTGACATAACTTGCTGAATTGTCTTCCTGCTGTTGGCTCATCTTTGAGGTCTTCCCTCATCCTTAAAACACTTGATCCATCTAAAAAAAAAAAAAAAAACATTTTTTTGTTTAATGGGGGGCACCGTAAAGTAAGAATCCAGAAGAATAAACAGAGCCCACAAAGCTGATTTTTCCCTGAGGATATTTGCTGATCCAGGTAAACTTGAGTAGCAATTCACGTGGCATCATGGAGTACAAATTATATAAGTCGAAGTTCAGACCCCATCTAATTTGAGAAACCAAACAGGAAATGACCACATTTAAATGGAACTCTGAAGTAATAGATGTACCTTCCTAACAACAACATAGATACAGGAATCTTGGGGTGGGAGGGGAGGTAATTTCATGTTAAGCAGAGTAGAAGGGAGAAAAGAGTATCTTTCTGTCAAAATGTAGTAACTGCTACACTAGAATCCTATGCCCAAGGAATATACATTTCAAAAGTAAGAATGAAATAATGATTTAACAGATAACCACAAAACTGAGTTTGTCATTGGCACATACTCAGAAAAGAGGACTATACTAGAAAGAACACAGAAGTACATGGACACAAGTTATGACAATATAGAACAGGAAGAAGAAAAGCTTTTAAAATCAAACAGAAATGATGAAACATAAGAATTTGAGAGACATATCCTAATAAAACTATTGGGCTTTAGAGAAAAAGAAAAAACTTGTTATTCAGGCAAAAAAATAAAACAAAAAACTAAGTCGCATACAAGTGGGAAAATATCAGATTGGCATTAGCCTTTTAGAAATACTTTACGCCAGGAGACAATGGGGATAAATAGATGGGTAGATACGTAATACATCAATAATTTTATATCCAGCTAAACTGGCCTTCAAATATCAAGTTCACAATTGAACTTGATGAGCACATAAGAACTCAGGAATTATAAAGTTGTAATAATTAAATCAAAACAATGTGAGAATAATGTAGAAATAGACAAGTATATCAATTAAAATGAGATAATCTAAAGGGGATCATAAGCAAAAGAAACCCTCAGTGAGACAGATGACACAAAGGCCACAGCAATGGACTCAAATATCTGAACCTATGCCTCAGGAGGATGGCACAGGACCAGGAAAAATTTAGTTCTATAACACATAAAGTCACCATGAGTTGGAGCTGACTCTTGACAACTAAGAACAACAACTTCACATCACATGGAAAAATTTACAAATTTAAAAACTAAAGACAAAAATAAATCAATGAAATTGTTTATGCACCCACTTATCAACATGGTTAGTTTCCAAAGGCCAGGTCGTTCTGGGGAAAATCGGTGTTATGGGAGAGCTGGGGTACCTGCTCTCTGTCTTTGGGGCCCATGTCCTCCCTCCTACGCCCCCCTCCCCCCTCCGCCCATCCGACACCCCCAGCGCCTCTCAGAATGTGTGTGTGTGATGGGTCCCCTTCCCTACCACACCTTCCCCATCGCCATGGAGCCCACACAAGGGGGGGGGAGTTAGAAGTGGTGGGGGTAGGTGTTGACCACCGCCTCTGGAGCAACAGAGGCCCACCATCACCTGGTCACACTCCAGACCTCCGTGGGGACCTCTGCACCTTGCAGCTCCACATTCCCGCTCTACCATTCCTGGAGACGATCTTGGCTAAGGTGACACCTGGGCCTGCGGGCAGGTTAGGCCCTGCCACCTGGTTCTAGCAGAGGCTTCAGAGGTGGCAGAGAGGCCTCCTTGGAAGAAAGCACTTCCTAGCCTCCTCCTCCCCTTTCCCAAGCCTGTGGCTGAGGCTCCTGCGGCCTCCTGTGTGCCAACCGCCAGCTCCGCGCTTGCTGCTGGCCTGGCCCACTCCTCCGCCCGACTCTGGGACTCTGGGTAATAGGAACTGCCAGCTTCCCTTGTGGTCTCTTCATCTCACAAACCACCCCTCCTCCTCCTCCTCCCCTTCTCACCTTGCTCCTCCTTAAGGAACAAAACAGTCCGACCGCAGAGTTTTTTACTCTTGTCGTAAATGCAAAATGTCCTGTAACGAGAGAGTTGATAAGTAAGGAGTAGACATATATACGTATATATATTAACATTTATATTTATATATACACCTGTGTTTTTTTATGTATGTATACATATACAAACCAAAACCAAACCCAGTGCCGTCGAGTCGATTCTGACTCATACCGACTCTACAGAGTAGAACTGCCCCATAGAGTTTCCAGGGAGCACCTGGAAGATTCGAACTGCCGACCCTTTGGTTAGCAGCCTTAGCGCTTAACCACTACACCACCAGGGTTTCCGTGTATACATACAGATATAATTTTTTATATGTTCAGGTTATCAAAATCCTCTTAAACAACATACAATAAACAATTATTAAATTTGACTACATAATAATAGTTAACATATAGTAAGTGCTTCAACCCCAGTCCATTTGGCCTCAAAGGCCATGCTATTAACCATCATGTTATATCCTGCTCTACTTAAGACAAAGAAACAGAGTTCTAAAGTAATCAATACACACGAATAAAATTTGTTACATAAAATAGTACAATGGAAATAAATAGCTGGAAAAAATTTAAAATGCTAATAATCTTATAATTGAAAAACAGCAGAAAAGAAAAATGGACAAAGTGTGTGAACAGGGAAAGAAATGCAAGTGGCCAACACACATATAAAAAGATAATTGCCTCACTAGTAGTCAAGAAAATGCAAATTAAAATAATAAAATATCAGTTCACATACTCCAAATTCATGTCTATTGATTACTTTAGAACTCTGTTTCTTTGTCTTAAGTAGAGCAGGATATAACATGATGGTTAATAGCATGGCCTTTGAGGCCAAATGGACTGGGGTTGAAGCACTTAATATATGTTAACTATTATTATGTAGTCAAATTTAATAATTGTTTATTGTATGTTGTTTAAGAGGATTTTGATAACCTGAACATATAAAAAATTATATCTGTATGTATACATGGAAACCCTGGTGGTATAGTGGTTAAGTGCTAAATAATCTGAGAAGATGGACTTCATGAAGAAGAACACCGAGATTGGAGGAAGACTCATTAACAACCTGCAATGTGAAGGTAACACAACCTTGCTTCCTGAAAATGAAGATGACTTGAAGCACTTACTGAAGAAGAACAAAGACCACAGCCTTCAGTGGATTACACCTCCATATAAAGAAAATAAAAATCCTCACAACTGCACCAATAAGCAACATCATGAAAAATGGAGAAAATTTGAATATTGAATATACCATGGACTGCCAGAAGAACAAACAAATCTGTCTTGGAAGAGGTACAGCCAGAATGCTTCTTAGAAGCAAGAATGACGGAGTTCATCCCACATGCTTTGGACATGTTATCAGGAGGGACCAGTCTCTGGAAAAGGACATCATGCTTGGTAAAGTAGAAGATCAGTGAAAAAGAGGAAGACCCTCAACAAGATGGATTGACGCAGTGGTATCTGTGAAGAGGGATAATTCCAGCTCTGTATCTCCTCTATTCCTTTCCCTCAGCAATATCTTGGTACTTTGTATGCTCCCCAGAACTTATATAACAACTCTACAGAAGAGAAAGGTAGCTGCAATCCTAGATTTATAAAATTCTACTGCTATCCTGTTGTCCCTGGAGAAGGACATCATGCTTGGTAGAGTAGAGGGTCAGCAAAAAAGAGGAAGACCTCAATAAGATGGACTGACACCGTGGCTGCAACAATGGGTTGAAGAATAGTGATCATGAGGATGGTGCAGGACCAGGCAGTGTTTGATTCTGTTTTTCACAGAGTCGCTATGAGTCAGAACCAACTTGATGGCCCCTAACAGCAACAACGACATCCTGATAAAACTGATGTATTCTTACTTATCCAGGTAGGTGGTCTAAGATCTGTAGTTAATATACCACTTAGTTTCTAAAGTTTTTCTGGTTATTCTTTAGTTAAATCTTCTAGAAAATTATATTCTCCCTGAATTGTCCAATTTGTCAAGCATTAGCATGTATTTACATATTCTTCACCCTCTACGTTTTAATTAATTTAAAGTAGGCAATGTGTGCACTTGTTAAAAAATTCAAAAGGCGTCAATGAGTATACAATGAAAAATGTTTCCCTCCTACTCATCAATCCTTCCTCTATATCTGTTTTTATGTTTCCTGTGATATTCTGTGCACAGAAACTAATATGTACGTATATTCCAAAAACACGTAGATCCACAATCATAGCATATTTTACACATTGCGTTGTACCTTGCATTTTCCTGAACAAGATGTCTTGAATATTATTCCATAGTTGTGTTTGGCATTCCATTCTAGGTATCCACCATGATTTGTTTAACTAATCTCTACTCATAAAAAATAGGCACTTAAAATATTTCCAGCATTTTGCTATTGCCATTAGTGCTGCAATGAAGTCTTTGTGCATACCTCTTAGCATATTTATTTGAATATATCTGTATGATAATTTCTAAAAGTAGAATATGTTGTGGTTGTGTGCATCGAGTTGATTCTGACTCATAGCAACCCTACAGGACAGGGTAGAGCTGCCCCATAGGATTTTTTGGGCTGTAATTTTTAAGGGAGCATGTTGCCAGGTCTTTCCCCCTGCGGAGGTATTGGTGGGTTCCAATGTCAACCTTTTGGTTAGCAGCCAAGTGCTTCAACTATTGTGTTACCAGGGCTCCTCATTGTATGCTGTATTCCTTTTTCTGTTATCTGTATTCATGACCTTTGCCCATTTTTCTTACTGATTTTTATGTGCTCTGTATTCATTTTATGAAATTAACCTTTTATATCTTGTATTGTGAATGTGTTCCTCCGGTTTGTTGTTTCTGTTTTGACTTGGCTTACTTTCTATTTACTTTGACACCTTAAAATATTTATTTACATGTAGTTGAATTCTTCTATCTTTTGTTTCATGGTTTTAGTCTGACTTTCCCCACCTAAGAGGGCTTTTTAAACCTCATGTTTTCTTCTGTTTAACTCTTTTTCAGTGAGGAATTTATTATTATGAAAGGAAAGGTAGAATGATAATTGCTGGGCTGGTGGAGCAGTGGCTAAGAGTTTGACTGCTAACCAGAAGGTCAGCAGTTCAAATTCACCAGCTGCTCCTTGGAAACCCTGTGGGGCAGTTCTATTCTGTCCTATACGATCACTATGAAATGGAATCGACTCCACAGCAATTTTTTTTTAAATGTCTGTAATATTCATTTACAACTTTTTACTTAAAATAAGATTCCTGGTAAATCATGTACAACAGAATAAAATTCTGCTTTGTACCTTCGAAAAAACCTGTTTGAATCACTTGCTTAATTAATTTACTTGGAAAAAATAAGTTCTGCAAAAAGGAAAAGTCTTGAAGATATTTTTTTCCTACTCTAAAATAAGCCATAATATCTGGTTGAGTTAATTCTAACAAGATTGGAGTGGAAAGAGGGTCATTCCTAGGGAGTGTTTATTGTAAACTTAGTGAGCATATGCAAGCTATGACAAACTTAGTTTATAGTTTTATGTGAACAAAGGCCTATGTTCTAAAAATGCAGCTTTCTATGACAAGAATTTATATTCTCAGTGTTATAAGTCAACAGTCCTTGAAGTTATTAAGACAAAACTTTGAATATTATAGGAAAACTGTCCTTGTCTGTAAACTTTGGCAGCAATTCAAATCTAAGATAACAAAATACAGAATAATCATAAATTTAATTTAAATTTTATGGTAACTGGTATATAAATATTCTCTAAGCTCCTTCATTATCTAGCTAAACAAAGGATAATGATAAGCTAACTGCTTTGCATTTTTAAAAGCCCTTGTGTCAACAACTCAAAGTTTCTCATGAAGTAACACTGAAACTTACTGCTTATCATTACAACTGTTATTTTAACCAAGACCAAGTCAAAGACTTTGGGCACAGAATAATGTACGTGCCTTAGACTGGGTTCTCTAGAGAAGCAAAACCAATAAAGCATGTAAATATCAATATAAAAAGATTTATATAAAGGAAATGGCTCACATGGTTGTAGAGACTGGAGCATTCCAAGTCCGTGGGTCAGGCTGGAGGCTTCTCCTGATTTACGTACCCACTGGGGCTGGTGAACGCAAGATCGGCAGGTCCAGCTGCAGGGCTCTTGCTCATAAGCTGTGAAGACCTACGAATACCAAGATCGGCAGCCAAGACTGCAGGTAAGCTGCTAGCTAAAGTTCCAAGAACTGGAGGTTAGACAAACAGGAGCCAACTGCAGGATTCAGAGCGAGTAAAAGCCTGCAAGCCTTGCTGTCAACTGACTGGCTACTCACAGCAGATGCTATCATGGAAGTTATCCCATTGTATCAAATCTCATCATTGGACGTGATCACATCATTATACTACTGCCAAACTGGATCATAACTGCCAAACCACTGAGCATCATGGCCCAGCCAAATTGACACACAACCTTAATGATCACAGTACATTAAATAAAAACCAAGAACCCAAACCCATCAAGTTAATTCCAACTCATAGTGACCCTATAGGACCGAATAGAACTGCCCCATCAGGTTTCCAAGGAGTAGCTAGTTGATTTGAACTGCCAACCTTTTGGTTAGCAGCTGTAGGTCTTAGCCACTGTACTACCAGGGCTCTGCATTAAATAATAGACTGAAATTACTGTATAACCTTGTGAGAGATGACACTTTGGATTTGAGTTTCTTTAACAAATTTGGTGAAAACCCTTATCATTATAAGACCACTTTTCATTCTCATACTTACTAAGTTTGATCATTATTAAACTATTTTAAATTTTAATTTTTAATTATACAACAAAACATGAATACATTCTTTTGAAAAAATTAAACACCATTGGTAAAGCTAAAATCCCTTTTTCTCTACTTCCTAACCTGTTTTCTTCTCCACAAAAACTCCAAATTCAGCCTGTTATAAGTTTGAGGCTTATGCTTCCAGAGATTTTTTTTTTTTTTTCTTAATGATATACTTTTCAGATCTAATCATTTTGGAACATTTAGATCTTCATTTTTTTAAAACTCCTGCACAGTATTCCATCAAATTTGCACATACAGTTGCATCTCTCTTTTGATGGGCATGTAGTTTGCTTTCACTTTTTCATTATTACAAACAACTTTGCAGTTAAAAAAAAACTCGTAAATGTCTCATTATGCACCTTGGCAACCTCATGAGTAGAACTGCTCCTTGGGATTTTCTTGGCTGTAATCTTTATGGAAGCAGATTGCCAGGACTTTATTTTGTGGCACCACTGGGTGAGTTTAAACACCAACCTTTAGGCTAGTAGTATGATAATTTTTGCCTAAGAAAGAATCCTAAAATTGGAATTGCTAGCATAAACACTATAAATATTTTCAATTTTTAGATCCAGTTGAATTATCCTCCAAAGTGTCTATAGTTATTCGTGCTTCCATTCAGCAGTATATGTTGTGTCGTTGTTATTAGGGGCTGTCCAGTCATTTCTGACTCATAGCAACCCTATGTAAAACAGAACAAAACACTGCCCAGTCCTATGCCATACTCACAATCCTTATGCTTCAGCCCATTGTTGCAGCCACTGTCAGTCCGTCTGGTTGAGGGTCTTCCTCTTTTTTCCTGACCTTCTACTTTACCAAGCATGATGTTCTTCTCCAGGGACTGGTCACTCCTGAAAACATGTCCAAAGTATTTAAGATGAAGAAACATAGCATTCTGGCTGTGTTTCTTCCAAGACAGATTTGTTCATTCTTTTGGGAGTTCATGGTATGCTCAATATTCTTCACCAACACCACAATTCAGAGGCATCAGTTCTTCTTCAGTCTTCCTTGTTCACTGTCCAGCTTTCACAGGTATATGAGGCAATGGGAAACACCATGGCTTGAGTCAGGCGAACCTTAGCCCTTAGAGTGACATCTTTGCTTTTCAACGCTTTAAAGAGGTCTTTTGCAGCACATTTGCCCAGTACGATGCATCATTTGATTTCTCGACTGCTGCTTCCATGGGGGTTGATTGTGGATCCAAGTAAAATGAATTCCTTGACAAATTCAATCTTTGCTCCATTTATCATGATGTTGCTTATTGGTCCAGTGTGAGGATTTTTGTTTTCTTTATGTTAAGGTATAATCCATACTGAAGGCTGTGGTCCTTGATCTTCGTCAGTAAGTGCTTCACGTCCTCTTCACTTTCAGCAAGCAAGATTGCATCACTTGTATATTACAGGTTGTTAATGAGTCTTCCTCTAATCCTGATGCCACCTTCTTCATCATATAGTCCATGTTCTCGGATTATTTCCTCAGCCAGAAAATTAAGTAAGTATGGTGAAAGAATACAACCCAGACACACACCTTTCCTGACTTTAAACCATGCAGTATCCCCTAGTTCTATTCAAACGACTGCCCCTTGGTCTAAGTACAGGCTCCTCAAGAGCACAACTAAGTGTTCTGGAATTCCCATTCTTCACAATGTTATCCATAATTTGTCAGATCTACACAGTCGCATGCCTTTGCATAGTCAATAAAACACAGCTAAACATCTTTCTGGTATTCTCTGCTTTCAGCCAAGATCCATCCACATCATCAGCAATGATATCCCTGGTTCCACATCCTCTTCTGAATCCAGCTTGAATTTCTGGCAGTTCCCTGTCAATGTACGTCTGCAACCACTTTTGAATAATCCAACAAAATTTTACTTTTGTGTGATATTAATGATATTGTTCGATGATTTCCACATTCTGTTGGGTCACCTTTCTTTGAAATAGATACAAATATGGATCTCTTCCAGTCGCTTGGCCACATAGCTATCTTCCAAATTTCTTGGCATAGACGAGTGAGTACTTCCAGTGTGGCATCTGTTTGTTGAAACATCTCAATTGGTATTCCATCAGTTCCTGAAGCCTTGTTTTTCACCAATGCTTTCAGTGAAGCTTGGGCTTCTTCCTTCAGTACCATTGGTTCTTGATCATGTGCTACCTTCTGAAATAGTTGAATGTTGACCAATTCTTTCTGGTACAGTGACCCGTGTATTCCTTCCATCTTCTTTTGATGCTTCCTGTGTTGTTTAATATTTTGCCCTTAGAATCCATCAGCATTGCAACTCAAGGCTCGAATTTTCTCTTCAGTTCTTTCGGCTTGAGAAATGTCGAGTATGTTCTTCCCTTTGGTTTTCTAACTCCAGATCTTTGCACATTTCATTATAGTACTTTATCTTCTGGAGCTGCCCTTAGAAATCTTCAGTTCAGCTCTTTTACTTCATCATTTCTTCCTTTCACTTTAGTTACTCTACATCAAGAGCAACTTTCAGAGCCTCTTCTGACATCCATTTTGGTCTTTTCTGCCTTTTTAATGACCTCTTGCTTTCTTCATGTATGATATCCTTGATATCATTTCACTACTCATCTGATCTTCGGTCATTAGCACTCAGTATGTCAAACCTATTCGTGAGATGGTCTCTAAATTCTGGTCAGATGTACTCAAGGTCATACTTTGGCTCTTGTGGACTTGTTCTAATTTTCTTCAGCTTCAACTTGAACTTGCGTATGAGCAATTGATGGTCCATTCTGCGGTCGGCCTTTGGTCTGGTTCTAACTGATGATATTGAGCTTTTCCATCATCTCTTTCCGTAGATGCAGTTGATTTGATTCCTGTGTATTACATCTGGTGAGGTCCACATGTACAGTCACTGTTTGTCTTGTTGAAAAAAGGATTTGCAATGAAGCAGTTGTTGGTCTTGCAAATTTCTATCATGCGATCTCTGGCATCATTTCTATCACCAAGGCCATATTTTCCAACTACTGATCCTTCTTTGTTTCTAACTTTCACATTCCAATCACCAGTGATTATCAGTGCATCTTGATTGCAGTTTGATCAATTTTTTTTGCAGAAGTCAGTAAAAGTGTTCAATTTCTTCATCTTTGGCATTAGCGGTTGGTGCATAAATCTGAATAGTTGTATTAATTGGTCTTCCTTATAGGTATTTGGATATTATCCTATCACTGACAGCCTTGCACTTCAGGATAGATTTGAAATATTCTATGTGATGATTAATGTGACACCATTCTTCTTCATCTTTTCATTCCCAGCATAGTAGACCATATGATTATTGGATTTCAAATGGCCAATACCAGTCAATTTCAGCTCACTAATGCCTAGGATGGGAACCCTGGTGGTACAGTGGTTAAGAGCTACAGTTGCTAACCAAAAGGTTGGCAGTTCAAATCCACCAGCTGCACCTTGGAAACCCTATGGGGCAGTTCTTTCTGTCCTATAGGGTCACTATGAGTCAAAATTGACTTGATGGCAACAGGTTTGGTTTTTGGTAATGCCTAGGATATCTATCTTTATGTATTCCATTTCTACAGAGAGGCAGCAAAACATGGCGGCTAAGCAGTGGACCCTGGAGTCAAATACCTAGGTTCAAATTCTGACCTTCCTCTTATTCGCAATGTGATCTTGGGCAAGTTACTCGACTTCTCTATGCCTCAGTAAAATGGAAATAATAATAATACCTACCTCTTAGGGTTGTTGTAAATATCTGATGATTTTACATGTGTCTGCTCTATAGTATGGGCTCAAGAAAAAGGTAGCCACTATTATTAGTAATAATAATAATAATGCCATGATATATTATCATTATTATTACAGTCTTTGCATCTCTAGTCACAAATCACCACTGGTTGTCCACTGCCCTTAATATGTTATATTACAGCTAATTTCAACCTCCAAAATAGACTTAAAAAGTACTATTTGAGAAGGAAGCAGTGATGGGGAGATTGAGATAAAGGATGGTTTCAGAAAACAGATGTAGAAGACAGAATGCAGAAAACATTCTGTTGCACAACTTCTCCCTCCCGTCAGTAAAAGTTCCCTCTCTCCAAGATAGATGTGTGTAATGGGAATGAGTAGAAATGTCCTACCATTTATCAACTTAAGCCCACGTTCTCCCTGAGGGCCCTTTCAACGATTGGATTATTGGAAATTCTTCCTGGTATAGGCCAGATGTTTTGCCAATATGCTTGGGTTTTAGTGCTAGTACAACTTTCTATTTCTTCTATTGTCTTCATGAATATTTTACAAATAAATTGGTAGATTAATCCTCCCAGTTAGGAAAATGGATAGGGAACCAATAACCATAACATAGGCACCCATGAAATTTGGCACCACTCAACATCCTTTCCCACATAATACACTAATGTCTACACTCATGGAAATTCAGCTTCCAAACATTTGACAACACAAAGCAAATAGATTGAATATGAAAGTGTCGAGTCTTACAAAATAAAAGATAGGCACTTCAAAAAGCATAATTTGAATATGAAAATATTAAATGAGACCTTGGGAAAATTAACGAAGCCCTTGAAGATTTTCACACACACACACACACACACACACACAAAAGGGCTCTTAATGACCACACCAAGAAAAATCAAAAACATGATGAGAAGAATGTCATATCTCATTATTATACTACTTGTCAGAAAATTTATGGCAAAAATATCAATACTTTATTTATTCCATTTTAAATTATTGCATAGTTTTAGCCAAGTTCTGCAATGTAAAATAATGATTTCATCTCATTTTTCAAGCTAATGCCATAGTTAAACCTTTTTTCAATATTTATCTTAAAATTTTTGTTCCCATTTTAAATAGATTACTCTTAAGTACACTTTTCCTAGTATCAAATATGCAAATATGATTATGAGGAAATCTTGTTAGTTGCTGTTGAGTCAGATTTGACTCATGGACTACCCCATGTACAACACAATGAAATGTTGCCCAGTTCTGTGGTATGCTGAAGTCCACTGTTGCAGCCACTGCGAATTTTGAGTGCTTTCCAGTCTAGGGGACTCATCTTCCAGGATGATATGCTTCTGTGATTTACAGGGTTTTCATCGGCTAGTTTTCGGAAATAGATCACCAGGCATTTCTTACCAGTCTGTTTTTAGTTTGGAAGCTCCACGAAAACCTGTCTACTATGAATGATCCTGGCTGTATTTGAAAGACTGGTGGCATAGTTTCCAGCATCAGAGCAAATACAAGCCACCAGAGTACAACAAACTGACAGATGGGTAGTGGTATGCGGACTTACTGAATTACAAAAATTGGAACCGTAGGACTCTAAAATTCAAACATTATCCCTCGTTCTCAGTTGAGAATTCCACACAAAATGAGAATCTTCATTATTTTTCCAGCCCATAGAAAACAGTGCACATAAAGGAATTAGGCACAATGTATCCACCTTTTGAATGTGTTCAATTTTAATTTTAAATTAGAAGAATGATCAACAATGTTTGGGAAACATTAGATCCAACATGATGAGCCTAGTTTCCATTAAGGTGGTTGTTACTATATATAGCTCAAAAAAAAAAAACAAAAAAAAAAACCCAGTGCCATTGAGTTGATTCTGACTCACAGCGACCCTATACATACCTTAAATTTATATAGGTATTTGGAAAACTTGACATAAATTACAGAATTAGGGCTCACTCCAGCTTTCTGACTGGATTTAAGTTTACAGAAGAAATAAAGATTTTCCCACACACGCTAGCTTCATTAACACAAGAAACTAAAAAACCCAGACTAGTTGCTTTGATTATAACCATACATGCAGAGCATGACTTGTAGGATAGCTCTGCTGGGCTAACTATACTTCTGGGGGCCAGACATCATATCACTTGTCTCTGATTCAGATCTTTCCCTGTGGTTGACAAAGGAAAAGGCTCAACATGGCAACAAAAAGGGCTCAACTTTTCTCAAGTCCTGAAGAAAAGTAGGGCAAGTTTGTTCTTACAAGAAGTCTTTTTAAGTCTGAAAACAACCAGACTCCATGGCTCCCGGCCTAGTTCACTTTTCTCAGATTTCACTATCTATAATTTGACCTCTTTGCTTAAAACACCTTCAAGATTCAATACCATAAAGCACTATGACAGAAAGAAGGAATTGAGACTGGTTCCAATGTTATTGTATAGTACCCCATGACTGATAAGAGGAGTGAGCTTGGTAGAAGGTTGTGAGTGAGACTAGAATAAAGAATCTAAGATAAACCCAGGAGTCCCTGGGTGGTGCAAATGCTTAATACATTTGGCTGCTAACTGAAAGTTTGGAGGATCAAGTCCACCCAGAGGCACCTCAAAAGAAAGTCTTGATGATCTACTTCTGAAAAACGAGTAGTTGAAAATCCTATATAGTTCTACTCTGCAACACATAAGGTCTCCATGACTTTGAATCCACTTGACAACAACTGGTAAAGTAAATATACATCACCTGGAGTTCAAGGGTAGCATTGAGAGGTTCATGAACATGGATGGGGAGAAAAAGTACACCTCTTTTTATTTACTAAATCCTAATGACATTTCTCTCAGTTATTGCGCAGTAAGGATCAGCATGAATCCAATCCCCAAAACGTGGACACTGACCTAGTCCTCATGTTCCTACTTCTCCATCCTTGTCACCAGCCACCCCTATAGCACTCTCTCTCTCTGACCCTAGTCACCCAGAGCTAGGTCAGAGCTCATAAGTTAGAAAGATACCATCCTTCAGACTGCCAAATAGGCCAACACCAGCTGCAAGTTTGGGAGTTCACATGACACCCCAACCTTCTGACCTGCTGGCCATCGGTTTAGAGCTGATTTCCCACCACCCCTTCAGGATGTCAGCTGCAAGCTCAGGAGTCTACAAGACACTCTTACTTTCTGATCAGATGACTCCTATTAGTCCTTTGGGCTCAATAATTCACTAGAACAACTCACAGAAATCACAGAAAGCATACAATACTTAATGACTACAGATTTATTATAGCCAAAGAGGATACAAATGAAGAGATGCATAAGGCAAAGACTGGGAGCTGAGGGTTCACAACTCAGAGTTTCCACGTCCCAAAGGACGCACTCATGGCTGGATTACCCAGTACCACCGTAAGCCCACGCATACCTTGCTTACTGGTTAATCTACCCCTAGATGCTCTACCCTCCCAAGGGCGGATGTTCCCACCAACCAGGAAACTCTCTGGACCTTAGTGTCCCAGGCTTTTATCACCCAGTCCTACATGATAGGCTCGATCATGCCTCCTCAGGCTAGTTGATATCAGTCTCTCAGGTGAGCCTTTTCTAATCTGGTCAGCCCTCACTCACCAGCACGAATTCTCAGATATGACCTGGAAGTTCCAGACCAAGGCACCCTAATTACTCTAAAAGTTATTTCTCCAGAGCCAAGGACAAAGGTCACCTTACTCAAGGTAAAACTAAGTCCTTTACCCCACAATTATAAATATAGACAATAAGCCAGAATAATATTAGCAGTACCTGTGACTTTGTCACCAATACAAATCATAAATATTTTCATACCACATTTTAGTTGTTACTAAAACCAAAAACCCTTTGCCATAGAGTCGATTCTGACTCATGGTGACCCTATAAGACAGAGTAGAACTGCCCCATAGGGTTTCCAAGGAGTGCCTGGTGGATTCAAACTGTAGCTCTTAACCACTACACCACCAGAGTTTCCTTAGTTGCTACAGATATCTATAAATATCATATTTATCACTACTTCAAAATTATGGTGGCAGTTAACCTGTTGCTAGAATGTGAGTACTGTCTTCCTGCCTGTAGCTGCTCAGCGTGCAACATGGGTAACCAACTTGAGCAGCTGGTACTTGGTAGTCATTTAGCCACAATAGTCTTGGATGTTCTCACATTAAAGTTACATGTTCTTACACTGGAGACCCAGATCCATATTGCTTTCCAGTATTCCCTATCACAATTATTGGCCAATCAGTACACTAAAAGAAATGAGTCAGAGATTCCCCAGTTTAATTTTCTCATTCAAGCTCAGCCACAACAGCCTTCACACCAATACTGTTTTTAGTAAATAAACTTTAACTTAGTTGTATGTTAAATGTATTGTTTTGTAATTTAATATGTTAATAATAAAGCATATATATGACTATACTAACATTTTGTTTAATATTTTGATAACAGTATATAAATATAATCAATTTTCTTTGTAATCCAATGTATTTTATTTTATGGATTTAAAACCATCTGAGAAGAGGTCCATAATCTTCACCAGTTGACCAAAGTGGTCCCAAACACCAAAAAGTACAACAGAAACTAACAGATCTACACCATCAAGGCAAAACATTTTTTTCAGAAAAATTTCAGTCTATTAATATAGTCATTCTTATGACTTAGGGCAAAAAATGCTACTTAGAAGGGAGGATGGAGAGACTTTGTCTTATGTACTTTGGACATGTTATCAAGAGAGGCCAGTCCCTGGAGAAGGACATCATGCTTGGTAAAGGAGGGGGTCAGTGAAATAAGGAAGACTCTCAATAAGATGGATTGACACAGTGGCTGCAACAATGGTCTCAAACATAGCAACCTTTGTGAGCATGGCGCAGGACCGGGCAGTGTTTCATTCTGTTGTACGTAGGGTCGCTGTGAGTCTTTGGTTTCCTTCTTTCTCTTTTGCTCTAGATGAGTACAGACCAAATAGTTGTGTCTTAGATGGCCGCTCCCAAGCTTTTAAGACCCCATAAGCTACTTACCAAACTAGGACGTAGAACAATATCTTTATGAACTATGTTATGCCAATTGACAAAGCTGTCCCCTAAGACTATGCCCTAATTTTCACATATAATTTTAGCATGTCCAAAACTGAAATCTTAATTTTTCCCAAATACCTACTCTTCCTATGGTCCATTTCATGTTGATTAATGGTCCTCCTGTCCCTTTTGCAGAACCCTGGTGGTATAGTAGTTAAGAGCTCGGCTGCTAGCCAAAAGGTCGGCAGTTCAAATTTACCAGCTGCTCCTTGGAAACCCTATGGGGAAGTTCTGTTCTGTCCTATAGGGTCTCTACAGGGTTGCTGTGAGTTAAAATAGACTTGACAGCAATGGGTTTGGTTTTTATCCCTTTTGCTGCTTGTGCCAAAAAACTTAGGGCAATATTTGATGCCTCTATTTTTTACACAGGTCAGATTCAATTTGTCAGCAATGCCTGCTGGCTCTATCTTCCAAACATGTCCAGAATCAGTTTCTCACCACCTCTTCACTACTTCCCTGTCCCAAGTTCACATCATCTCTCACTGCGTATTTGCAATAATCTCCCTACTTTAGCCCTTGTATTGCTAGAGTCTATTCTCAACAGAGCAACAAGGTTACTTTGTTAAAATACAATCAGATTAATTTCATTCTTTTGCCCAAAACACTTTGTGGATCTCAATTTTGCTTCTGCATACCTCTTTAATTGGAAAGATATTAATTTTGTTTTATATATCACAATTTCTAAAGCAAGCACTAAAAAAATAAATACAAAGAGATATAGCAAATAAGTCAAATGATAAATTAAAATGGATTACCAAAAAAAGAAGGTGGGAAAGGGAACAGAGGTACAAAACCAGAGGTGACAAGCAGAAAAAAATAATCATATAAAGGGAGGTCTAAAGGCAATCATATCAATAATTACATTAAAGGGAAGTGATCCAAACACACCAATTAAAAGACAGTGATTGTTAGATTGGAATACAAAAATAAAACTTTTTTTTTTAAGACCTGACTATATGTGGTCTATAACAAAGCCACCTTAACAGTAAACAGATATATTCCCATTATAATCAAGAACAAGTAAAATATGCTGTTAGCTCTATTATTAATTAACACAGTTCTGAAAAAGTTTGGCAATACAATTAGGTAATAAAGCAAATTAATAAGTACGAATATTGAAAAAGAAGTGGCAAAGCTAACATTGTTTACAGATGGTATCATTTTCTAGGTATAAAACTCAGAAGAATAATCTGAAAAGCAACTAGAATTAATAGGAAAGATCAGTAAATGATTACAAAATAAATCAATCTCAGTATTTTCCTACATTTCAGCAATAATAAGTTGGAAAATAAATTCCATTCCTAATAGCAAAGCAATATATATCACCTAAGAGTTAAACTCATGTGAAATGTGCAGAAATCTGTTGTTGAAGAACATAAAACTTTTCTTAATGAAGAACAATACCATGTTACTGGGTAAGAAGACTTAATACTGTCAAGATGTCAATTCTTCTCAGATAAATAAACTCAGTGTAATCCCAGTGGGATTGAGGATTTATTTTTAGAAACTCAACCAATGATTCCGAAGTTCATCTGGAAGAACAGCACATGAAACTAAGAGATTTTGAAAACTGTAGTTAAGGATAAGGCTCTATCCTGCTATAAAATAAAATGTATTAATGTGTAAAATGATAACAAAAATGGTATAGTACTGCCATAAAAACAAGCAAACAATGGAATAAAGAACTGTTTCTGTATAAGCACAAGCTAAATATGTTAAATTGGCATCTTAAATAAAGTGGCAACACACGACCAACAATTTGGGGGGAAATAAGCTAGATCAAGAAAAAAAAAGGGAAACCCTGGTGGCATAGTGGTTAAGTGCTACGGCTGCTAACCAAAGGGTCAGCAGTTCGAATCCACCAGGCACTCCTTGAAAACTCTACATGGCAGTTCTACTCTGTCCTGTAGGGTCGCTATGAGTTGGAATGGGTTAAACTAGATCAATACTTTGTAAAATTTGAAAAGAAATTCCAGACTCATTAGAAATTTAAATACAAAAATAAGATGTATAACACTGAAGGAAGATACATGTGAATATTTATATAATCTTGGCGTGGTAAAGAAAATAACACTTGAGATGAAAATCATATGGGAAAACATTAAACTTGCTATAAAAATACATTTGATTCAGGAAAAGATTAACATTAAAAATAAACTAAAACATGCAAATGACTAAGAAAAATGTATGCAACATACCATTAAGAAAAAGTGCATGTCAATTCATATAAAGTTGACAAAGGCATCAAGAGGAAAAAAAAAAAAATTACTAACGTGCAAAAATGGAAAATTTACAAAAGATATAATTATTTGCCACCTAATCATAAAAACACAACTGAAGAGGCACACCATGTTAGCATATTAAATGGACAAAGCTCTACATAAGTATTACCCAAAAACTAAACCCATTGCCGTTGAGCCAATTCTGACTCATAGCAACCTTACAGGACAGGATAGAACTGCCCCGTAGAGTTTCCAAGGAGCACCTGGTAGATTCAAACTGCTGGCCTTTTAGTTAGCAGCCACAGCACTTAACCACTACACCACCGAGGTTTCCCTATACATGTATTACCCAGCCAGAAAACCAAAAAAACCAAACCTGTTGCTATCGAATCAATTCTGACTCATAGTGACCCAATAGGACAGATTAGGACAAGAGTAGGACAGGACATGGGGTTTTCAAGGAGCCACTGGTGGATTTGAACCACCGACCTTTTGGTTAGCAGCTGTAGCTCTTAAGGACTGTGCCACCAGGGCTCCATGTATTAGAAGGGTATAGAGAAAAAAAAACTGTTCCACACTGGTGGAAGACTGTTGATTTGTATAATTTTTTTCAAAAGCAAATTGGAATTCTTAAAATTTTGTAATATACCACTTAGATAAATTAATCCTAAAAAAATAATACTGGATTTCTCTAAATGGATATTCAGGGTGCCTGATTATAAATTGCCAGACTAAAGATGGCTCTACCCACTCTCCAAGAAATCAGTTCAAAGCAACAGTGAAAACAAAACAGAAAAGTCATCTTTAATAAAGCTGGGGGGAGATACCTGTAACCTCAAACTACACTATTTAAGGCATTGCTGCCAAGTGCAGGGAAGGTCGAACAGGGGTGCAGGAAGATGGCTAAAGAGACATCTGTAGCTAAAGATCTAGAACAGAGCAGGCAGAACAGTCATCTAAAGTATGTGGTACAATATGAGGGGGAAAACCACAAGCTTTTGTCTGGAACAATGGGGACAGGATGCCTGGGCCTGTGGACAGAGCTTCCCTGGACCCTCTATGACCCCATGGAATAGGCAAGGGAGGTGGGGCTAAATAAGGAAACACACATCTTTGTGAGAAGCAATGTGTCAGCGAGGAGGGGTGAAGGAAATGAACTTGAATTATGACCAGTCCTGCAACTGCTGATTTCTTTGAACTAGGAAGAAATGAAGGTTAAAACAGTTCATATACACACACTGACCCAAGACAGAGGAGCTTAACTGTTAGAAAGGGAAAACTACTGCTTGCCTGGAACATTGCTCTAATCCCTCCCCCAAAGGAATCTCTTGCAAATAACTGGAAGAATTCACCTCATTCAAAAAAGTAATAAGCAAAAAGGAACCAGCTAAGTATCCATGCAAAGATACATTCAGGAAAAGGAAGAAGCATGGAAAAACAAGTGGAGGCTGATGAATACACCAGAAAAGCATTGCCACTGCTCAGGTAAAAGTCGTGACCAAAGTATGGTCATGAATACGAGCCACTTAATGAATCAAAGATCTCAAAGAAGAAAATGGGAGGAGATGAGACATGAGCTGGCAGATTTAAGAAATAAATAGAAGGAAAAAAAAAAATCCATCCAAGACATCAAGGTCACATTAAGCAGCACAAAGAGCCATCGCTGAAAGCACACTAAGGACAGAAGAAGGGGATGGAAAAAAGCAAGCAAATTGATTGATACGGGGAAGACAAAAAGAATCCAGACAAAACAAGCAAATACAAGTGGAAAAAATAATTTAAAGACCTAATTCTGAAGAACAAAAAGACAAATCTATAGCTTGAACTAGCAACCCATTTTGAAAAACTCACGCAATATGATCAAAACTGAAACATATCCTAGTGAGAGCCTTGGACTTAAAGTATTAAAACTAATCAATCAAACAAACAATCTTTGGGCATTCAGGCAAAATAATCAAGGAACCTGTAAGCTTGTGGCAGACTTCTAATTGTTCCCTTAAATTTCTTGGTATTTCTGAGCAGGTGTCCATTCAGCTTGACAGTGCATTCTCCAGCTTTTCTTGCATTAGTTAGGGCGGCCCATGAGTAAGTTGCAGCCAGTTGGATATAGCTGAAGTGAAGTGTTCAGGGTCCTCTGCAGTTTAAAGACAAGCTGCTTTCCCTAGATTTTGGCACTTTCCCTCCTTCTGCAAGGTGGACTGTAGATGTGCCAACATCTCACCTTCCGTCACGTGAGAAAAACCCTAGGGGATGGTGGAGCAACAAGATGGAAGAAACAGATCCCTGAATAACCTTATGAAACAGAGTTGCCCTCATAATTTAGATTAGCAAAATTGATATCTAAATTTCTGTCGTATTTAAATTGGAGTTTCTGGGTGACATAAATGTTTAAGCACTCGACTACTAACTGAAAGGTTGGCAGTTCAAACCCATTCAGCGGTGCCTCAGGAAAAGACTTGGCAATCTGCTCTCAAAGGGTCACAGACTTGAAAACCCTGTGGAGCATAGTTCCACTCTACAACAAATGAGGTCACCATGAGTTGGAACCGGCAGCAACTAGTTGGTGTGTTTGGTTATTTAAATCATAGTACCTTGTGCTTTGTTAGAGTATCACCTTCTGTCCCATATTTAATACCAAGGGGAAGAATTAGACTGGCCTCAGACTTCACAACAATATTCAATGCTGAAAGACAGATACATATAAAGAACCCAGAGAAATAATATATAACCTGAATTTTCTATATCCAACCAAACTGCCATTTAAGGGTTCAGAAACAGAAAAAAATTGCGACCTTCATAAACCCTTCTTGATGAAACTACTAGACAGTACATTTCAGTCAACCAAAAGATGAACAGAGAAAAATAACTGGCAGTGACTACTGAATTTATTTTTAAAAGGATGAAGATGGCTGCAAAATAGAACATGAATATTACAAATTAGAATAATGAAGGAATAAATTAGACAAAAATGCAAAAGAGAGAGGAAACGTGGGAGACTACATTTTCTCATGTGTATGGCTAATGATTTTTTAAGGATATAAAAGTAAAATTAGAAAAACTTTTAAAAATAATATGTAATTGATTAAAATTGAATGGTGAGGAGAAGAAGGGTAAAATAGCAGTGGTGTTCCTTAGAGTCACATGGGGGCTTTTTGAAAATAATCAGCTCTTGAATCTCAGAGGGGCTGATATTTTTTATTTTATTTTCTGGCACTGGTATTTTTAAAAAGCTCCCGGATGATGCTAATGTGAATCAAGGGATGAGAACTACTATAAAGTAAAGGAGAACTACCAAAAGTTATTGCTACAATGGAGAATCAGTAGACACTTGGTGTAATAGAAGCTACTGTATATTAAATTGGAAGTTTTTAAGTTTTTCATTAAAGGAACATAAGATCACCAAAACTGACTCCAAAACAAAAGAATATCTAAACAGAAAAATTTCTAAAGACCACCCAACAAAAAATACAAAATACCAGGACCAGCAGATTTCATAGCTGAATTTTCCTAACCTTTAAGAAACCAATATCTTCAGTGCTAATTAAATTGTGCCAACAATTGAAAAACAACAATTTATAAAATATTTGTTATGAAACCATAATAATAATAACACTAAAACCTGAAATGGACAGTCCCAAAAGAAAACTATAGATCAATTCACTTATGAATATTAATACAAAACATTTTAAGTAGATTATTAACAAATAGAATTTAGCTGCATGTTAAGAGAATACCACAACATGATTTTGTGGGGTTTCTACCAAGACACTCTGATTCAATATTAGGAAATACATTAAATTTCCAATTACTCAAAATGGAAAATCGTATGGTCTTCTACATAAACCAAAACCAAAACCAAACCCACTGCCGTCGAGTCGATTCTGACTCATAGTGACCCTATACGACAGAGTAGAACTGCCCCATAGAGCTTCCAAGGAGTACCTGGTGGATTCGAACTGCCAACCTTTTGGTTAGCAGCCATAACACTTAACCGCTATGCCACCAGGGCTTCCGGTGTAATGTAGGTCTTCTACATAGATGCTACAAACTCAATATCTACCTTTGTTTAAAATGAAGCTCTTAATAAAAAAAGAAACAGATAAATATATCTTTATATCATTAACATAACCAATGATCAACATTTATGCTTGGTGGATAACATTGCCATTAGGGTCAGGAACAAAACAAGATTATCCATTATCATCATTACATATCAGGAACTTTTTTTTTAAATAGGCAATGGCTTTTTAATAGTCAGATTCAGATATATTACTTAGAAGTAACTAAATATATGGAAAAAGGAAGACTTCTGAATCATTAAATAAATACTGTTTTCTTAAACTTATTGACATCTAGAAGTATATTTTAATTACCAAAAGCAATGCCTAGAAAGTTTATAAACCAAGTCAGTCTCTCATACAAAAAGTTATACACACTTTGCTACATACTCCTAGTTGCTCTCCCTCTAATGAGACAGCACAATCCTTGCCTCCACTCTCTACTTCTGTGTCCATTTGGCCAGCTTCTGACTCCCTCTGCCCTCTCATCTCTTCTCCAGACAGGAGCTGCCCACATAGCCTCATGTGTCTACTTGATCCAAGGAGCTCACTCTTTACCAGTATCATTTTCTATCCCATAGTCCAGTCCAATCCCTGTCTGAAGAGTTGGCTTTGGGAATGGTTTCTGTCTTGGGCTAACAGAAGGCCTGGAGACCATGACCTCTGGGGTCCTTCTAGTCTCAGTCAGACCACTAAGTCTGGTCTTTTTACAAGAATTTGAGGCCTACAGCCCACTGCTCTCTCAGGGGTTCTCTGTTGTGTTCCCTGTCAGAGCAGTCATCAGTTGTAGCCAGGCACCATCTAGTTCTTCTGGACTCAGGCTGATGTAGTCTCTGGTTTATGTGGCCCTTTTTGTGTCTTAGGCTCATAATTACCTTGTGTCCTTGGTGTTCTTCATTCTCCTTTGATCCAAGTGGGTTGGGACCAAGTGATGCATCTTAAATGGCCACTTGCTAGTGTTTAAGACCCCAGATGCCACTCTTCAAAGTGGGATGCAGAATGTTTTCTTAACAGATTTTATTATGCCAATTGACTTAGATGTCCCCTGAAACCATGGTCCCCAGACCCCTGCCCCTTGCTACGCTGGCCTTCGAAGCATTCAGTTTATTCAGGAAACTTCTTTGCTTTTGGTTTAGTCCAGTTGTGCTGACCTCTCCTGTATTGTGTGTTGTCTTTCCCTTCACCTAAAATAGTTCTTATCTACTATCTAATTAGTGAATACCCCTCTCCCTTCCCCCCCTCCCTCTCGTAACCATCAAAGAATATTTTCTTCTCTGTTTAAACTATTTTTTGAGTTCTTAGAATAGTGGTCTCATACAATATTTGCCCTTTTACAACTGACTGATTTCACTCAGCATAATACCTTCCAGATTCCTCCACGTTATGAAATGTTTCACAGATTCATCATTGTTCTTTATCGATGTGTAGTATTCAATTGTGTGAATATACCATAATTTATTTATCCATTCATCTGTTGTTGGGCACCTTGGTGGCTTCCATCTTTTTGCTACTGTAAACAGTGCTGCAATGAACATGGCTGTGCATATATCTGTTCGTGTAAAGGCTGTTATTTCTCTAGGATATATTCCAAGGAGTGGGATGGCTGGACTGTATGGTAGTTCTATTTCTAACTTTTTAAGGAAGCACCAAATCAATTTCCAAAGTGGTTGTACCATTCTACATTCCCAACATATCAGGCACTTTTAAAGCACTTATATATTTTAACTCAACTTAATCCTCACAATGACCCTATGACATAGATACGTGGGCTATTATTTTTGCTTGCTTGTTTACAACTATCACTTAAATCTTTTCTGTAGGTACTAGCCTATGCAATTAGACTACAGGAAATAAGAAATATAAAATTCAAAAATAAGTACTTTTTATTTGAAATGATTTGATTATACACCTGGAAAACACACATGATCCAACCAAAAAAGTATTTCAAACAACAGAATTTAATAAAATGCCTAGATTCAAAATTATTGTAAAAACATTTCCACTTCTAGCGTTGATGGACAAACTTATTTCAAACCACACCTCCATGCAAGAGAAACTACAGAAGTTGGAGAAAATAAAGACAACATCTGTTTTTAGATTATAAAGCTATTACACCAGCCAGGACCTTAGAGGTGAAGATCTCCGAGATCCGAGAAATGCATTGAGATGAGCCCAACATTCTGTTTCACTTTTCTTCTTCATGTACTTGCTGATCTGTAACAGCACAGGGTCTGGAGTGTGAGAACTGAGCAAAAAGAGGTGGTTATGAGGTTGAGAAGCTGAGCAGAATTTTCTGAAGCTTCACCAGCCTGGAGAGACAAAACCTGAAATTTAACAAGACAGCTAGGACTTGAGGAAACCCTGGTGGCGTAGTGGTTAAGTGCTACAGCTGCTAACCAAGGGTTCAGCAGTTTGAACCTGCTAAGCACTCCTCGGGAACTCTATGGGGCAGTTCTACTCTGTCCTATAGGGTCGCTATGAGTCAGAATCAACTCGACAGCAGTGGGTTTTTGGTTTTTCTAGGACTTGAAAAGCCAAGACCTGAGAGGAGAGGGAATTCTTTTAAGATGAACCCAACATTCAGCAATTAATCTCCAGGCAATTGCTAATTTATGAATTACATGGAGCTGGCTGAGACACAAAATATCAAGAAAGTTGCAGCTAGAAGCCTGAGAAGTAGAACAAAGTTTTAGGTCCTTTACTGATGATTGTTGTTGTTGTTAGGTGCTTTAGAGTCAATTCTACCTCATAGCCACTCTATGTACAACGGAATGAAACATTGCCTGGTCCTGTGCCATAAAAAAAGTCGTTGCTATATTTGAGCCCATTGTTGCAGCCTCTGTGTCAATCCACCTCGTCAAGAGTCTTCCTCTTTTTCACTGACCCTCTACCTTACCAAGCATGATGTCCTTCTCCAGGGACTGGTCCCTCCTGAAAACAAGTCCAAAGTACATGAGACAAGTCTCTCTATCCTCACTTCCAAGGAGCACTCTGGCTGTACTTCTTCCAAGAAAGATTCGTTTGTTCTTCTGGAAATCCTTGGTGTATATTCAATATTCTTCACCAACACCATAATTCAAAGGCATCAATTCTTCTTTGGTCTTCCTTATTCATTGTCCAGCTTTGCCGTGCATATGAGGTGGTTGAAAATACGATGGCTTGGGCCAGGAACACCTTAGTCCTCAAATTGACATCTTTGTTTTTCAACACTTTAAAGAGGTACTTTGCACCAGACTTGCCAAATGCAATACATTGTTTGATTTCTTGACTGAGCAAGACTATATAGCCATTAACAAAAATGAGGCTGCTCTATCCAGGTTGCTCCACAGAATACATGCTTAGTTAACGTGTTCCTGATAAAACATCTCTTAAATTTAATAACTAAACTTCATAGATATTTGAGTCTCCCAAACTCTATAGCCAAAGTTTATATAGAAACATTTAATATTTACTTCCTAAAAACTCAATATATTTTTACCAAAATGATGGGCAGGAAAGTCTCAATTTGCATCCCAAATACAATTGTTAAAATGTCAAAACAAGGAGTAGGTAGTACGTAAATCTCACAGTGTCAAAAAATGGAATGTGCACCTCTATATGTTGTTAGTGCTAAGAGAGTTATCACACTGGATACAAACCTGCTGTTTATTAAAAACCATATGCACCAAATCAGTTTTTAAAGAGTGATATTTTAATCATTTTACAGAACTATGAATCAGAATGTGATATTTTAATCATTTTACACCCTAACATGATAGTTTGTTACTCATACATTAGTATATTCCTGGGTGGGAGGTAGCCAGTTCCAATCTGGTGGGTCTCTGAATTTAGAATATTCTGAACTGTGAGATGTATCCATCCCAGGGAAACAGAAGGCTTCAAAGACTGTCCTGCTAGTTTTAGTATGTGTGGGGGGGAATATGGGGGAGCAAGAAAAATAGATCATAAGAGAAAAATATATCAAGACATTTACCAAAAAAATCAAGGTATGAGGTCTGTTAAGGACTGAATTGTGTCCCACCCAAAATGTATGTTGAATTCCTAACCCCTGTACCAGTGGATATAATCCTGTTTGGAAACAGGGTTTTCTCTGATATGTTGATGAGGCAATATCAGTGCAGGACGTGTCCTAAATCAAATTACTTCTAGTTATAAAAACAGCAGATTAGACACAGATGAGAGCACAAACTGGGGAAGACAGATGCCATGTGATGATTGCCAAGAAGCAAGGAATGCCAGGGAAATCAACAAGGAAGGAATCAACACAGCCAGGACCCAGATTTGGACTTTTAGCCTCCAGAACTGTGAGAAAATACATTTCTGTTCTTTAAAGCCATCCACGTGTGACATTTCTGTTACAGCAGCACTAGAAAACTAAGACAAGGTCTAAGAACAACTTTTAAGATAGGGGCAAACTGACCAAATATGAGTATGCTGAGGTGAAACAGCCAGTTGAGAATGAGAGTTAAAAACCAAGGATTAAGTGGAGGTCTTTTGATGGAGTAAGGCTGCTGAAGAGGTGGAAAGGGTAGAATACAACGCAAAGGGACTAAATCGTACAAGTCAAGGAACATTGACACAGAAAGGAAAAAGGAACAAACGACTGCAAATGGAAAGAACATTGTAGAAGCTAGGGGTAAAAATTGAACAATTACTCACTGAATCAGTTTTCCCAAGGTAAAATAAAATATCAAGATTGTGTTTTAAAAGGAGTCTTATGCTTATATGCCCCCACGTTTCTGTCAGTTTGTCCTACTGTGGGGCTTGTCTATTGTAATGGTGGAAGCTATGCCACCAGTATTCAAATACCAGCAGGGTCACCCATGGTGGATGGGTTTCAGCTGAGATTTCAGACTAAGACACACTAGAAAGAAGGGTCCAGTGGTCTACTTCTGAAAAGAATTAGCCAGTGAAAACCTTATGGATAGTAGTGGAAAACTGTCTGATACAGTGCCAGAAGATAAGCCCCTCAGGTTTGAAGGCACCCAAAATACAACTGGGGAAGAGCTGCCTTCTTAGAGTTGACATTAACGACATGGATGGAGTCAAGCATTTGGGACCTTCATTTGCTGGTGTGGCACAACTCGAAATGAGAAGAAATAGCTACAAACATCCATTAGTAATTGGAACATGGAATGTACAAAGTATGAAACTAAGAAAATTGGAAATCATCAAAAATGAAACAGAATGCATAAACATCAATATCCTAGGCATTAGTGAGCTGAAATAGACTGGTATTCACTATTTTGAATTGGAAAATCATATGGTCTAATGACAACTTGAAGAGGAATGGTGTTGCATTCATCCTCAAAAAGAACATTTCAAGATCTGTCCTGAATTACAACGCTGTCAGTGACAGGATAATATCCATACACCTATAAGAAAGACAGGCAATGGGTATATAAGGAAGAACAATTTATACGACAATTGCTCAAATTTACACACTAACCACTAAGGCCAAAGAGGAAGAAATTGAAGATTTTTACAAACTTCTGCAGTCGGAAATTGACCAAACATGCAAAGAGGATGCACTCATAACTACTGGTGATGGGAACGTGAAAGTCGGAAACAAAGAAGGATCAGTAGTTGAAAAATACAGCCTTGGCGGAAGAAATGGTTTTTGCCAGACCAACGACTTCTTCATTGCAAATACCTTTTGTCACCAACTTAAACGGTGACTATACACGTGGACCCCCACACTGTCTGTCAGTTTGTCGTACTGTGGGGGCTTGTGTGTTGCTGTGATGCTGGAAGCTATGCCACCAGTATTCAGATACCAGCACAGTCAACCGTGGAGGACAGGTTTCAGCTGAGCTTCCAGACTAAGACAGACTAGGAAGAAGGACCCGGCAGTCTACTTCTGAAAAGCATTAGCCAGTGAAAACCTTATGAATAGCAGCGGAACATTGTCTGATATAGTGCTGGAAGATGAGCCCCCCAGGTTGGAAGGCACTCAAAAGATGATGGGGGAAGTGCTGCTTCCTCAAAGTAGAGTCGACCTTAATGACGTGGATGGAGTAAAGCTTTCGGGACCTTCATTTGCTGATGTGGCATGACTCAAAATGAGAAGAAACAGCTGCAAAAATCCATTAATAATCAGAACCTGGAATGTACGAAGTATGAATCTAGGATAATTGGAAATCATCAAAAATGAAAATGAATGCATAAACATCGATATCCTAGGCATTAATGAACTGAAATGGACTGGTATTGGCCATTTTGAATCGGACAGTCATATAGTCTACTATGCTGGGAATGACAACTTCAAGAAGAATGGTGTTGCATTAATCATCAAAAAGAATGTTTCAAGATCTATCCTGAAGTACAACGCTGTCAGTGATAGGATAATATCCATATGCCTACAAGGAAGACCAGTTAATACAACTATTATTCAAATTTATGCACCAACCACTAGGGCCAAAGAAAAAGAACTAGAAGATTTTTATCAGCTGCTACAGTCTGAAATTGATCGAACATGCAATCAAGATGCATTGATAATTAGTGATGATTGGAATGCGAAAGTTAGAAACAAAGAAGAAGGATCAGTAGTTGGAAAATTGGCCTTGGTGCTACAAACAACGCCGGACGGAGACTGAATGATAGAATTTTGCAAGACCAGTGACTTCTTCATTGCAAATACCTTCTTTCACCAACATAAACGGCGACTATACACATGGACCTTGCCAGATGGAACACACAGAAATCAAATTGACTGCATCTGTGCAAAGAGACGATGGAAAAGCTCAATATCAGTGGTCAGAACAAGGCCAGGGGCCGACTGTGGAATACACCATCAATTGCTCATATGCAAGTTCAAGCTAAAACTGAAGAAAATCAGAGCAAGCCCACGAGAGCCAAAATATGACCTTGAGTATATCCCACCTGAATTTAGAGACCATCTCAAGAATAGATTTGATGGATTGAACACTAGTGACCGAAGACCAGACGAGTTGTGGAATGACATCAAGGACATCATCCATGAAGAAAGCAAGAGGCCACTGAAAAGACAGGAAAGAAAGAAAAGACCAAGACGGATGTCAGAGGAGACTCTGAAACTTGCTCTTGAGCGTTAAGCAGCCAGAGCAAAAGGAAGAATTCATGAAGTAAAAGAACTGAAGATTTCAAAGGGCCCCTTGAGAAGACAAAATAAAGTATTATAATGACATGTGCAAAGAGCTGGAGATGAAAAACCAAAAGGGAAGAACATGCTCAGCGTTTCTCAAGCTGAAAGAACTGAAGAAAAGATTCAAGCCTCTAGTTGCAATACTGAAGGCTTCTATGGGGAAAATATCAAACGATGCAGGAACCATCAAAAGAAGATGGAAGGAATACACAGAGTCATTATACCAAAAAGAATTAGTTGATGTTCAACCATTTCAAGAGGTGGCATATGATCAGGAACCGATGGTACTAAAGGAAGAAGTCCAAGCTGCTCTGAAGGCATTGGCGAAAAACAAGACTCCAGGAATTGATGGAATATAAATTGAGATGTTTCAACAAACAGATGCAGCGCTGGAGGTGCTCACTCGTCTATGCCAAGAAATATGGAAGACAGCTTCCTGGCCAAATGATTGGAAGAGATCCATATTTATGCCTATTCCAAAGAAAGGTGATTCAACTGAATGTGGAAATTATAGAACTATATCGTTAATATCACACGCAAGCAAAAAATTCTGCTGAAGATCATTCAAAAGCGGCTGCAGCAGTATATCGACAGGGAACTGCCAGAAATTCAGGCCGGTTTCAGAAGAGGACGTGGAACCAAGGATATCATTGCTGATGTCAGATGGATCCTGGCTGAAAGCAGAGAATACCAGAAGGATGTTTACCTGTATTTTATTGATTATGCAAAGGCATTTGACTGTGTGGATCATAAAAAATTATGGATAACACTGCGAAGAATGGGAATTCCAGAACACTTAATTGTGTTGGTGAGGAACCTTTACATAGATCAAGAGGCAGTTGTTCGGACAGAACAAGGGGATACTGATTGGTTTAAAGACAGGAAAGGTGTGCGTCAGGGTTGTATTCTTTCACCATACCTATTTAATCTGTATGCTGAACAAATAATACGAGAAGCTGGACTATATGAAGAAAAACGGGGCATCAGGATTGGAGGAAGACTCATTAACAACCTGCATTATACAGATGACACAACCTTGCTTGCTGAAAGTGAAGAGGACTTGAAGCAGTAATTAATGAAGATCAAAGACCATAGCCTTCAGTATGGATTGCACCTCAACATAAGAAAATAAAAATCCTCACAACTGGACCAATGAGCAACATCATAATAAATGGAGAAAAGATTGAAGTTGTCAAGGATTTCATTTTACTTGGATCCACGATCAACAGCCATGGAAGCAGCAGTCAAGAAATCAAAAGACGCATTGCATTGGGCAAATCTGCTACAAAGGACCTCTTCAAAGTGTTGAAGAGCAAAGATGTCACCCTGAAGACTACGGTGCACCTGACCCAAGCCATGGTATTTTCAATCACATTATATGTGTGTGAAAGCTATACAATGAATAAGGAAGACCGAAGAAGAGTCGACGCCTTTGAATTGTGGTGTTGAGGAAGAATATTGAATATACCATGGACAGACAAAAGAAGAAACAAATCTGTCTTGGAAGAAGTGCGGCCAGAATGCTCCTTAGAAGCAAGAATGGTGAGACTGCATCTCACATACTTTGGACATGTTGTCAGGAGGGATCAGTCCCTGGAGAAGGACATCATGCTTGGCAGAGTACAGGGTCAGCAGAAAAGATGAAGACCCTCAATGAGGTGGATTGACACAGTGGCTGCAACAATGAGCTCAAGCATAACAGCGATTGTGAGGATGGTGCAGGATCGGGCAGTGGTTTGTTCTGTTGTGCATGGGGTTGCTATGGGTCGGAACCGACTCGACAGCACCTAACAACAACAACATACACGTGGACTTCATCAGATGGAATACCCAGGAACCAGATTGACTACATTTGTGGAAAGAGACAATAGAAAAGCTCAATATCACCAGTCAGAACAAGGCCAGGGGCCAGCTGCAGAATAGACCATCAATTGCTCATTTGGAAGTTGAAGTTGAAGAAAATTGGAACAAGTCCAAAAGAACCAAAGTACAAACTTGAGTATATCCCACCTGAATTTAGAGACCATCTCAAGAGTAGATTTGATGCATTGAACACTAATGACCAAAGACAAGTTGTGAAATGACATCAAGGACATCATGCATGAAGAAAGCAAGATGTCATTAAAAAGACAGGAAAGAAAGAAAAGACCAAAATGGATGTCAGAAGAGACTCTGAAATTTGCTCTTGAACATCAAGTAGCTAAAGCAAAAGGAAGAAATGATGAAGTAAAAGAGCTGAACAGAAGATTTCAAAGGGCAGCTCAAGAAGACAAAGTAATGACATGTGCAAAGACCTGGAGAAAGAAAACCAAAAGGAAAGAACATGCTCAGCGTTCCTCAAGCTGAAAGAACTGAAGAAAAAATTCAAACCACAAGTTGCAATACTGAAGGATTCTATGCGGAAAATATTAAACAGCACACGAAGTATCAAAAGAAGATGGAATAGACACAGTCACTACACCAAAAAGAACTGGTCAACATTCAATATTCAGGAGGCAGCATATGATCAGGAACTGATGGTACTGAAAGAAGATGTCCAAGCTGCACTGAAAGGATTGGCAAAAAACAAGGCTCTGAGAACTGACAGAATACCAGTTGAGATGTTTCAACAAGTAGATGCAGCGCTGGAAGTGCTCACTAGTCTATGACAAGAAATTTGCAAAAAAGGTACCTGACCAATTGATTGGAAGATATCCACATTTATGTCTATTCCCAAGAAAGGTGATCCCACTGAATGTAGAAATTACTGAACAGTATCATCAATATCACACGCAAGCAAAATTTTGCTGAAGATCATTCAAAAGCTGCTGCAGCAGTATTATCGACAGGGAACTGCCAGGAATTCAAGCTGGATTCAGAAGAGGACGTAGAACCAGGGATCTCATTGCTGATGGCAGGTGGATCCTGGCTGAAAGCAGAGAATACCAGAAAGATGTTTACCTGTGTTTCATTGACTATGCAAAGGTATTTAACTGTGTGGATCATAATACATTATGAATAACATTGCAAAGAATGGGTATTCCAGAACACTTAATTGTGCTCATGAGGAACCTGTACTTAGACCAAGAGGCAGTGGTTCGAACAGAACAAGAGAATACCATGTGGTTTAAAGTCAGGACAGATGTGTATCAGGGTTGTATCCTTTCACCATACGTATTCAATCTGTATGCTGAGAAAATAATCCAAGAAGTCGGACTATATGATGAAGAACGAGGCATCACTATTGGAGGAAGACTCATTAACAACCTGTGAAATGCAGGTGACTCAACCTTGCTTACTGAAAGTGAAGAGGATTTGAAGCACTTACTGATGAAGATCAAAGACCACAACCTTCAGTATGCATTATACCTCAACATAAAGAAAACAAAAATCCCTACAAATGGACCAATAAGCAACGTCATGATAAACAAAAAAAAGATTGAAGTTGTCAAGGATTTCATTTTACTTGGATCCACAATCAACATCCATGGAAGCAGCAGTCAAGAAATCAAATGATGCACTGCATTGGGCAAATCTGCTGCAAAAGACTTCTTTAAAGTGTAGAAAAGCAAGATGTCACCTTGAAGACTCAGGCGAGCCTGACTCAAGCCATGGTGTTTTCAGTCACCTCCTATGCATACAAAAGCTGGAATATGAATAAGGGAGACCAAAGAAGAACTGATGCCTTTGAATTGTGGTGTTTGCGAAGAATACTGAATATACCATGGACAGCCAAAAGAATTGAAAGATCTGTTTTGGAGGAAGTACAACTGCAATGCATCTTAGAAGCAAGGATGGCGAAATCACATCTCACATACTTTGGAAGTTCTATCAGAAGGTATCAGTCCCTGGAGAAGGACATCATGCTTGGTAAAGTAGAGGGTCAGGGAAAAAGAGGAAGACCCTCAATGAGATAGATTGACACGGTGGCTGCAACACTGGAAGGTTTAAGCATAACAACTATTATGAAGATGGTGCAGGACTGGGCAGTATTTTGTTCTGTTGTACATTGAGTCACTATGAGTCAGAACCAACTTGATGGCACCTTACAACAACAGCAACAATGCTTTCTAGCCTCTAATGTTTCTGTGGAGAAATCAGCATTTAATCTCATTGGGGATCCTTTGTAAGTGGCTGCTTGCTTCTCTCTCACTGCTTTCAGAATTTTCTCTCTATCTTTACTTTTGAGAGCCTAACTATGATGTGTCTTGGTGTAGATGTCTTTGGATTTATCTTTCTGGGGGTCTTTGAGCTCCCTGGATTTGTAGATTCATGTGCTTTGTTTGATTGGGAAAATTTTCTGTCATTATTTCTTCAAATACTCTTTCTGTACCTTTCTCTCTCTCATCTCCTTCTGGAATTCCTAGAGTGCATACGTTAGGTCTCTTGCTGTTGTCTCATAAATCCATTAAACTGTGCTCAGCCTTCTTAAGCCTCCATTCTTGTTATATTCAGTATGTGTAATTTTAACTGTCTTATCCTCTAATTCGCTGATTCTTTCTTCTGCGTGATTAACTCTGTTGGTGAATCCTTCCATTGTGTTTCGCATTTTAGTTATTGTCCCTTTCAGTTTCAGTGTCTGTTTTTTCAGATCCTCATTTCGTTCATGCATTGTTTTCCTCATTTCCTTTAGCTCTTTGTCTATGTTTTCCCTTAGTTCTTTAATTATGTTTAATATTGCTGTAATATATACTTCAATTTTTTTTTCCGTTACTTGGTCATCCCTAGATGTGCTTTCACTCTTTTTGTCTTGTTCATTTGAATAGACTATTATTTCTGTCCTTTGCGATTTTTTATTGGGGAACTGGAATTTTCAAGGATGTTAACTTTCTCAGTTTTCCCCAGTATTTGATGTTTTTGCCCATACTACTTTTTGCAAAAAACCCTTAGTTGGGCAAAGCCTTAGGCCTTCGCTTACTCTTTCCTCTCCATCTCTGTGATAGCTCTTTCTCCCTCCATTTTGTTAAGATTCAAAAGTTCCAGATCTCAGTTTTCAACTTTCAACCTCTTCCAAACACAGCAGAGAACACACTGTGATCAGTCTGTCCATCAGCAGGCATTGCTACTCAGGTGAGATATCATGTACTATTCAATCTGTCTACAGGAAGCACAGTCCTCACTCTCTGATTGTTAGTCCCTTCCCTTCTCTATTTCTGCAACCACATTTTTAGTAAGAAAACTCACATCCAGCAAGCCCCCTTCAGGGATGGGTGTTGCCCTCTGGTTTTGACAGAGGCTTCCTTCCCTGTTCTGTGGAGGCTGCTTATATCTGAGCTGGCATTGAGGGGAAGCACAGGCAGACTTTTCTCCATTTCTGGAGGAGGAAGAGCTGGCACTCCCCAGAAGGACCTCCTAGAGATCTGTGTTGTTGGTTTCAGAGCCCCAGTGGTCCTGTGGTGGTTGGGGGAGAAGTCATTCATCTCCTGACTCTACTGTAGGTAACCTTCTGTAGGTGTTCATATCAGTCCAGCAGCCAACAGTTACCAGTTGGGGGAGTGGTAATCACACTCCAAATGTGACCCCAAGGGGGTCTGCCTTGTTGCTATCGAGCCCCCTTCCCCAGAGTATGTTGGCTGTGGTGGGTGTAGCCTCCACCAAAGATGCCTACTTCCTAGTACAGAGCAGCCTCAGTCAGCAGTCATCAGCACCCACTGAGAGAAGGTACAGACAGACTTAAACTACCTGGGAGGTCTGTCTTGTTGGTTTCAGAGGCTTGAACTATGGGGTGTGCAAGGAGGCCAGTACAGGCTTTACTTTGGGAGCAGACTTCACTGCATGGGCCTTCTGTAGCAACTCACAGTAGACTTGCATCAGACAGTGTCTGGGGGGAGGAGATGCTGGCACAGTCCAAAAAGACCCCTAGGGAGGCCTGTCTTGTTGCTGTCAGAGCCCACCATGCCCCCATAGTATGTTGGCTGTGGGTGTAGCCTCTACTAAAGATGCCTGCTTCCTAGCACTCAGCAGCCTCCATCAGTAGTCTTCAGCACCATCCAGAAATGGAATGAGTGAGACTAACCCTAATTGACTCCCAGGGAGGACTGTCCTACTGGTTTCAGAAGTCTGAGCTATGGGGTGCACAGTGAGGTAGGTAGAGTGTTGACTGTGAGAGTAGACTCCACTGCGTGGACCTTCTATAGCAATTCACAGTAGGCTTGCAGCTAATAGTGTCTGAGTTGAAAAGAGGCTGGCACACTCCAAACAGACCCCAGGGAGGTCTGCTTTGTTGAATTTAAAGCAGAATCTTGGGGTACTGTCTCTTTGTACAGGCAGGGGCTGTGGTGGTTAGCAGGCTCTTTTTCTGGAGCCATTTCCCCAGTTCACAGCAGCCAGGAGCCTGCGTGGCTGGGGGGAGGGGCAGGGGTGGTGGGAGAGGAGATTCATTCTTGATTTGATCCTTTCCTGTTTATGGTTCCCCACTGCTATCCTCTGCTCCCCAATTCAGAGTCTCTCAAAGCCAAGCACAATCTCCTTGTTGTATTTCTTGTTGTATTTGTGGGGGAGGGTAAGAATGATGGTTTGTCTATGCCACCATCTTCCCAGAGCCCTCCCGTACTTACAAATTAAAGAGTAATATGAATATCTCATATTGCAAGAGTCCTTGGCCACCATGGGAAACCATTGTGAATACTATGTGAATTTGTGATTGTCTCCAGAACCATCAACTGGGACATGAAAAGAATATGTAATATTGGCTTTGAAGCCTATTTGGATGGTGATAAAGCTTATAAGAGGCTAGAAGAATGCCTATTGTTAACATTTGATAAAACTGTTGCTTGTGATAACTTGGCAGGTAGTTTTTAGGCACCTCCAAGTCAATTTTCTACTCATAGAGACCCCATGTGACAGAGTAGATAGAACTGCTCCATAGGGTTTTCTTGGCTGTAATCTTTGCAGATGCATAGTGCCAAGTCTTTCTCCCATGGAGTTGCTGGGTAAGTTCAAACTGTCAATCTTTCAGTTAGCATTCAAGTGTACCACTTGGAAGGTAGATTGTGTACTAAATAAATGTGTAGCCCTTGGAAAAGAGGCTGGAAAACAGAACGTGAGTAGCAGGTCTTAGTTGCTGTTGGCTGTGTTTGGTAACATTACAAAAAAGAACTGAGCTCAGAAAAGAATTCACCAATGAGTAAGCAGGAATAAAAGGGAATAACTTCCAAAATTTGGGAATTTACAGAGTTAAAAGAAGCAAACATTTCTCAATCCCAGGTCTTAAAATATACAATCGAGCAACAAATGCTGATTAAAACTCAGCCTGGAGGCAAAGATCTCATCAAAGGTATGACTCTCACATTCACTGTTTAATTTGCTCAATAAGTTAAAACAATCAATAAATCCTTTCAATTAGGCAAAATGGCTTAGGGAAAAGAGATTTAGGGCATAGCTCTCCATCATTTGAAAAATGGAGGGACAATTCAAGGGACGTTTGGCTCTCCTGGCACCCCTAACCCACACACGAAAAGTCAGGTAGCAAAGTCTTCAACAAATAGGTAATTGGGTAAATGATAGCAACAAAAAAGACAAGGTTTCTTATATTTGTGAAGCATAAACCTCAAAGGAGGTATTTTTATCCAGAGAGAAGAGATGATTACAAAATAATCTCTGCGGGGACAGACTCTGTGTTTTATTCAGAGCTGCATTCTCAATGCCTAACTCAGAGTACCTAGGCTAGAAGCTGCTTGTCTTAGTCATCTAGTGCTGCTGTAACAGAAATACCACAAGTGGATGGCTTTAACAAGCAGAAGTTTATTCTCTCACAGTCTCGTAGGCTAGAAGTCTAAATTCAGGGTGACAGCTCCAGGGGAAGGTTTTCTCTTTCGGCTCTGAAGGAAGGTCCTTGTCATCAATATTTCCCTGGACTAGAAGCTTCTCTGTGCAGGGACCCAGGTCCAAATGAAGCGCTCTGCTGCTGGCGCTGCTTTCTTCGTAGTATAAGGTTCCTTGGCCTCTTGGCCTCTCGGGTCTTACACCTACATCTGCCCTGCTGGGGCAAGTGTTCTAAAGCTCTGTAGCTCTACCAATTAGTGCCTAGAGGCACTGTACTCTGTCAGTAAACTTCAGCCGGAAGACACTCAGCTCTCTTTCTTCATGGGTCAGCTCTACTGCTATATCGCTCTGGTCTCCTGGTTCTGCCACTGCCAGTCCTCTGCTGTCCTCACCAACTGCATCGTCTCCGGTGTTAACAGTTCTCCTCACTTCCTTCCGAGTCCTCTATCCATTCAGAGTTTCAAAACTATTTCCACATTTTAGGTACCTCTCAGAGCAGCACCCCACTCTACTAAATGTCTTGGGCTGGTTCTCTACAGAAGCAAAACCATTAAAGTATATAAATATATAGATAGAGAGAGAGAGAGAGATTTACATCAAAGAAACACCTCATGCGATTGCAGAAGCTGAAACGTTTCAAGTCTGTGGACCAGGATAGAGGCGTCTCCTGATTCACATAGCTGCAAGGGCTGGCAAACCCAAGATTGGCAGGTCAGAAAGCAGGGCTCTTGCTCACAGGCTGTGAAGGTTGATGAATCCCAAGACCAGCAGGCAAGACTGCAAGGTTTCTCCTGATTCACGTAGCTGCAGAGGCTGGCAAACCCAAGATCAGCAGGTCTGTGAGCAGAACTTTTGCTCACAGGCTGTGAAAATTGACGAATCCCAAGACTGGCAGGTAAGCTGCTCACTCAAGTCCCAAGAACTGGAGGTCAGATGAACAAGAGACAGCTGCAGGATCCAAAGAGGGCAAAAGCCAGAATGTCCAGTTATATTCAGATGCAGGCTATAGCCCAAGGAAAGTCCCTTTCAACTGATTGGCTACTCACAGCAGATCCTATCATTGGGGTGATCACATATAAAAACTGAGAATCACGGCCCAGCCAAGCTGCCACACAATCTTAACCATCGCACTGCTCAACAAATATTTACTGACCACAAGAAGAAATGATGAAAGGGAAGCCAGAATATTGGCCTTTTCTCTGCTTGCCACTCTTAGTCCTATGATGCCAAGGAAGGGAGAGAATGAGAAGCCCAATTGAGCAGAATTCTCAAAGGGAATTGGATTTCACTGACAGTAAGAAGGTGGAGAAAGCCTTTATTTTAGAAGTCCTTATAAGACCACCAGAGTCCTTGGGTGCTTCAAATGGTTAATGTGCTTGGTTGCTAACCAAAAGGTGTTCAGTTTTAGCCAGAACCACCTCAAAAGAAAGACCTGATGATCTACTTCTGAAAAAGCAGCCACTGAAAACCCTGTGGAGCACAGATCTACTCTGACACACATGGGATTGCTATGAGTCAGATTCAACTAGATGGCAACTGGTTACTGTTTTATAAGACCACCACTACCTGTCTGTCAGTTTGTTGTACTGTGGTGGCTTGCATGTTGCTATGATTCTGGAAGCTTAGCCACCAGTATTTCAAACACCAGCAGGGACATCCACAGTGGACAGGTTTCAGGGGAGCTTCCAGACTAAAAAAAAAAAAAAAAAAATTTTTTTTTTTCCAGACTAAGACAGACTAGGAATAAAGTCCTGGCAAGCTACATCCAAAAATTAACCAATGAAAACCCTATGGATCACAACAGAATATTATCCAATATAGTGCTGGAAGATGAGTTCTCTAGGTTAGAAGGCATACAAAACACACAGTGGCCACAAACAATAAACTCAAACACACCAATGATCATGAAGATGGCACAGGATTGGGCTGCATTTCGTTCTGTGGTACAGGGGGTCTCCATAAATCAGAGCCAACCTGACAGAAACTAAACAGCATAAGACCATGCAGGGGCTCTTTGGCCCCAGCCACACGTAGGCAGCCTTGCCATTAACTTTTTAGTTACCAGTGGTTTAACGGTGTATCAGCCAATTTTTATGCCTCTGGACCTTGTAGGTAGTACATTATCCTGGTTCTAATGCATTTAGCTTCAAGGTGCGTCTCTTTTGAAATGCATGAAGCTCAGCAGACCTCAGATGGAGCCTCTTTGTGTAGGTTGAGCACTCTATTAGGTGGTGCTTCCTGGATGTGTTTTATAAACTTTTGCCTTTTTTCCCTTTATTTCTGCGAGATAAGGCTTGCAAGCGTAAATGACTTTCCTGTGTGATTGTTAGGCACTGGGCTTGTTTTGGTTTTTCTGTGTCATATTTGGAAAGCCAGAGGTTCCCCATGTAACCTAATGGAAAGGCACCTGAAATAAATTCTCTATTTAGTTCTTACTGGTATATAATCATACCACAGATCGGTGGTGCCAGAGTGCCGCTCGCCTTATTGGCAGCTTGTATTACCAGATCGTATTTCTCAAAATCCATATTACCAGCCAAAAATTTAAATACTCTCTGAAAACACATGCCATCAAAAAAAATTTTTTTAATAAGAATTTGGTAATGAAATTATTTTATCATTTCTCCTTCCCTTACTTCTCCCAGAATTACTCCAAATCTCTCCCCTAAAGGCCACAATCTTCTGTAATCCCAACTCTTATGTTTTAGCAGAAGATGCTAATTCCCTTTCTTTACTGAGAGGATTGAAACCATTGGAAGTAAGTATTCTGATAGAATCTTGTCTTCTCAGACCACAATTTGTGAAGAAGACTGGGACTCTCTAGTATACATATGGAAACGCTGGTGGAATAGTGGTTAAGAGCTACATTGGCTAACCAAAAGGTCAGCAGTTCAAGTCTACCAGGAGCTCCTCGGAAACCCTATGCAGCAGTTCTACTCTGTCCTATAGGGTTGCTATGAGTTGGAATTGACTAGACAGCAACAGGTTGGGTTTTTTTGAGTATACATACCCCAGATGAAAATATGGCCTCACCTTTAATGTAGTGTATCTAGACTCATGGCGCCCTGCAAAGAGCACTTCTTCTCACCATGTTCATGTAAAATGTCTCTTAGTGGTTGAATTGGAAACTAATACTGTGGTTCTGTTGCCCTCTGCTTGCACATCCCAATCCTCTGCCGCTTTTGACCAAGAACTCTTTCTCAAGGTCCCGTGGTAAATATTTCCAGATGTAGAAAATTACCAATTTTTTTGGCTCTGGCTGCTAGATTAAAAACATCAGTAGTCCATGTGAACTACCATTATATAATGCACAGGAAAGGGAACAAAGGAATTAGAATTTAGTTAAAATCATTCTGCAAATTCAGCCAAAGTTGGAACTGCACCTCGAGGTTCTTGATCCTTTGCCTACTCTGTTTGCAAACACCCTTGTCAAAATTCTCTTTCCTGGTGTGCACACTCATTATGAGATCTCTAATCACAGCCTGGGAAACCCTGGTGGCATAGTGGTTAAGTACTATGGCTGTTATCCAAGAGGTCAGCAGTTCAAATTCCTCCAGGTGCTCCTTGGAAACTCTGGGGCAGTTCTACTCTATCCTATAGGGTCACTATGAGTTGGAATCGACTGGACAGCAAAGGGTTTGGGTTTTTTTTTTTTTTTTTTTTTTTTGTAATCACATCCTGGTTCTTCTAAAGCCATGAGAGTATTTTAAAAATAATATTTTCTATAATTTCTTGGTGCTCACTATCATATTTTAACTCAGATGTCACTGGGTGGCCTCTAGTCCATTGCTAGGTAAAACGGGTTTCAGCCTCTAATTCTAGTTTGTAAAAATCCAAAGCCTTCTCCAAGATTCTGAAAATTTCCAGGACTTATGTTCCCATAATCTCTTCTGTTCAGCTCTATATTATGTTAACCCGTAAGTGAAACTCGGCCTCTTCCTTAATTTCCATAGAAAAGTCTCTGCTCACCCATAATACAAATCATACAGAGTAAGTGTGGATCATAGGGAAGAATCCTAGCCTGCTCCACAAAGCAAACATCTTAAAACTTTCCTATCAGTTATTTCTGTTCTCTAGTGTCATTTCTGACCACCACACCACTAGTGATTCTCTGTTGGGCCTTAACCTACACAGCCCCCAACTTAATGTCTTCCCAAAAACTCTCCTCCAGTCCTACCCTCGTCCCTCTCCAGAAAACCCACACAAATAACTGTTTCTTCCATAGACAAATTCTGGTCTGAATTTTACATCAGTAAATTAGAACCCATGTTCATTTCTAGAGATAATTTAATAATTCATTTTGTCTTGCCTTCCTTCATTTTTTTGAATGAGGAAACTGAGGCTCAGAGATCCTAGGTGCCTCGCTTATTTTAGACCTTAGAACAGTGTTTACACAGAGTGCCTGCATGAGAATCACATGGGTTTTTTTGTTATGTTTATTGCTGATTTGGAGGCTGCACTTTTCACCTACTGAACCAAGGTCTACTGAGTGAGCTTCTTAAAAAATAATTAGGCACACAAAACCACTGCCTTGGACTTACAACTTAAGGTCTAGAAAAAAAAAATGCACAAAAGATTGTTACAAAATTTAATTTAAACCCAAGCTATATGTTATGACAGGTTGGATTTATGCAGCATCTGAAAAGTCTTTGGACAGCTTTGACACAGGATAAAGTAAATACCAGTGTCATTCTGGTGAACACCAGACTAGGAGTCAAGGCTAATTGTATGACCTTGAGTAAGTTACTTAACATCTCTGGACCTCAAGCTCCTAGGGGAAAATACTACTTTCCCTACTTAACTCCAAGGACTATCTGAAGGATAAAATGAGATCATGTGTGTGAAAACACTTGTGGGAGGAGGGGAAAATAAATAGCTCTCTACAACTGCTACATATTATTTCAAAGTCCTGTTTGAGCCTGGAAAATATCAATCTTCTGCTTGTTACTAGTGTGCTAGTAAGGCAGCCTGTGGAGTTTTTCAAGAAGCCTGTAAGATCCAAGTTAGGCAGCTCATTGCTCAGGCTGAGTAGCCAGAGAGGGGAATTCTTGATTCAGAACAGCACCTGTTTGTGATTAAGCTTTCAGAGGCATGTGCCTGAACTGAAGGCAACGCTGCAGAATTGGCCATAGCAACAGTCCCAGTTGTAAAACAAATTCCTCCCTTAAAGTGGATATGAAAGGTAAACATGAAAGGATTATTCTGTAACTACATGAAATAAAACGATGCTTGTTTAATATCCCCTACCATGCGCATGAGCACGCCGCGCGCTCGCGCGAAGGGAAACAACAGGCAGAGGCTTATGGTAAAGAAAGAGATCCCCAAAAAACAACAACTACCTGCAAACTCAGAAGAGCTCACTTGCACTCTGCTAATTACAAAATACATTTGCAGAGCGGGCATCCTTGGCATCCACCCTCTGAAAGGTTCTTCCTTCAAAGCTCAAGTTTGGTCAAATTTGGATCCTTGGCAGCCCCCCAAAAAACCCCAAAACTTGTTGAATTCAGGGTTGCTCAGCCTCTGTGTCAGAAATCTGACCATGGTTAAAGTAAACACGTTTGTTATAGCTTGGAAGACATGATGGATCTCGAATGAAGACCAAAGCCCTGGGCCAGGTGTGGAGAATAGTAATCCTAGGACCTCTAGTTGGGCCAGATGAGTTAGTACTGGCATTGGTTGAGAGCTGGGGCGGGCGGAGGGTGGGGGTGGGGGGCTGGGGAGGAGGACGGTAGAAAGAGATCCGTAGGTTTTTATTAGGGTTATTTTGTGAAAGAGTGCATTCTCTGCATCTAAAAAAAAAAAAAAAAGAAGAAGAAGGAAGGGACTCAAGTTGATGTTAGAGTGAAAACCTACACAGAAGTCTGTTTAAAAATTTAAAGAAAAAGGCCAGAATACAAGTGTAAGGTAAGTCAGAATTTACCAATCGAGCTATAACGACCAGTTGTAAGTACATGAGTAATATACATGATGTCCCAAACCAAGGAGAAGTCCTGATTTTTATAGGAAACACCCGGAAGATACCCAGGAAATCAGCAAATTGAATGGTGTGGCTGCTTTATGTTCCATCTATCTAGAAGCCCTTGAAAAGAAAGCCCAAAGCAAGTGACCAGTAAGAGAAAAGAGAGGTAAAAGCTAGTTGTGTCAAGGATCTATGAACAATCTTAATACAAGAAAGATGGTCTAGGAAAGCAGACCAGTGGGCCTTGGGGTGACCAAAGCCAAAAAAGGAACAAAGGAACTGTTCTAATTGTTAAAAAAAATTTTCTAATTGTCTAATTGTTAGCTACCATCAAATCAGCTCTGACTCATGGTGACCCCGTAAAAAACAGAATGAGAAGTCCTGCCCATCCTCATTTTCCCTGGGAGATCAGACTGTTGTGATCCATAGAGTTTTCACTGGCTGATTTTTGGAAGTAGATCGCCAGGCCTTTCTTTCTAGTTCATCCTAGTCTGGAATTTCCACTTAAACCTGCTCAGCATCACAACAACATGCAAGCCTCCACTGACAGACAGGTGGTAGATGCCCATAAGGTGCATCGTCTGGAATAGAACACAGGTCTTCCTATGGAAGGTAAAAACTCAAAAGCCATTGCTGTCCAGTCAATTTTGACTTAGTGCGATCCTATAGGAAAGAGTAGAACTGCCCTTTAGGTTTTTCAAGGCTGTCATCTTTATGGAAACAGACTGCTACACCTTTCTCTCATGGAGCGGATGGTGGGTATCAACCACCGACCTTTCAGTTAGCAACCAAGCGCTTTTAACCACTGCATCACCGGGGCTCCTTCCCATAGAAGATAAAACTCACTACCCACTGCCGGAAGATGGAAGGTAAATATTCCACCACTGAATCATCACTGCCCCCTACAGATGAACAATAACAAAGCAACAACAACAAAAAAAACCCACTGCTGTTGAATGGATTCTGATTCAGTGTCCCTGTAGGATAGAGTAGAACTGCCCCATAGGGTTTCCAGGGCTGTAAATCTTTACAAAAGCAGACTGACACATCTTTCTCCCACAGAGCGGCTGGTGGGCTGGTGAGATGCTGACCTTTCAGTTGGCAGCCAAGCATTTAACCACTGTGCCACCAGAGCTCCCCAAAATGAACTATAGTCATTTCTATTCAGTTAGAAGTTTTTCTTTTTTTCTCCATGAGAAAATGAGTGGTTACCTTGTAAGCTTAATCTAGCCATAAACCACTTGAATCCATTTTACAAAAAAAAAAAAAATGTTTAGGGCATCCAACAGACTAAACCCAAACCAAAACCCACTGCCATTGAGTCGATTCCGACTCATAGTGACCCCATAGGACAGAGTAGAACTGCCCCATAGAGTTTCCAAGGAGCACCTGGTGGATTTGAACTGCCGACCTCTTGGTTAGCAGCCATAGCACTTAACCACTATGCCACCAGGGTTTCCATCCAACAGACTAAGTAAATAAAATTGTGAGATGCAGTGGAAAGGCCACTTGACTAGGAGTGAAAAGATCTGGGTTCTTGTCCCAGTTATGTCAGTTACTGGCTGAGATGTGATTTCAGGCGGGGCATTTAGCCTGTCAGGACACCTTCTGGAAACCTGCAGTGGGGAACAGTGGGAGGGGATGGAGAGAGATGGAAAGATGATCTCCAAAATCTCTTCTACTCTGACAGTCTATGGTTCCAGTTAGTATATAAAATAATTCGGGCTATATATCAAAACATTACTAGAGGCCAACCCTGGGGAGTGAAATTAGGAAAGGGGCAAGGAGACAAAAGAAAACAATTGGAGAACACTTGCAGTGGAGTGAGGGGGAACACAAAGGCAGAAAGATTTTTAAATGAAATATTAAATAAGAAAAGTTGCAGTTAGCAGATAAAATAATTGAGAAAGTCTGGAAGGCTATATATCAAAACATTACTAGTAGTCAAAGTCTAGCACAGAGCAGGAGTGAATGGACTTGAGAGAGCCAAAAGTCTGGTTACTTTATTTCCTCTCCCTCCCTTGTTGAAAAAGTACATGGTATAGCCATTGGAGGACACTCAATCCCATCTAACTCCTCTTTGTCCTCTGGGCCCAACCTTCCTCAGCCAGTGACAGGGAGGGGAACTCCAGGGAGCTTGCTCCACAGCCTCCTGTGTGATATACCACCTGATTTTCTGGCATGATGTGAAGAAACCTGAGTTTGTCTTTTGCCCCACACTCATCATGCTGCTTTCCCTGCAGATTTCAGCGTCATTACTGTGGCTTCTTACTTCATTCTGGCTCTCCTCTCTGTCACCATCAGCTTCAGGGGTTACGAGTCTGTCATTCAAGCTGTACGCAAGTCAGAAGAAGGCCATGCACTTGAAGTCTGTTTTCAGAAGCTTGCAATAATTATGAAAGTGACCCCATCAGGACCTCGAAACTCATCATTTATCTATTTCTGGTGAAAGATCTGGTCAGCTTCTTGAATCTGTCTTCATGTGGCTGATGACCTAGTTGGTGAAGCTTTCAGTGGAATTATCCTTTTGATCTTTGCTGAACTATAAATCTTCAATGTTCCAATGAAACATACAAAACCCAGAATGATCACTATTTTGCCATCACCAGGGATCAGACCAAGTCAATTGTTGAAAAGACCCAAGCACAACTGCCTGACATTCCAAAGAAAAAAGCAGGATAAGCACATGGAAATCAATAGATTTTTTTACTAAATCACCATAGAACAGTTATAACATTGTGCTTGTACTATGAAGAAATATGTCCAGTGTCAGCTCGAGCCTGCCTTCCAAGCTCTTTTAATTTGGTGCTTTCTTACCTTCTTTCTCTTTACTCTCAGTACCGAACTCCAAAATGTATTAGATTAGAAACTGAAAGACTAAGGAAAGATTCAAATTAGTAGGATAAACCACTACCTGTAAGGGTGACAGAGCTTTTGCCCATATCTGGAAAAGGCAAAAGTTAAGCAGAATATAATGGAAAATAAAACATACCTCTTCAGTTCTTTTATCTAATATCTAAGTATTGATCTTAAACCACTCTCCCACCACAGTTTTTCCCTTCAATTTAAGTTAAGGAATAATGATTAACCTACGAAAAAATGATTTAGAGGTAGGAGTAGGGTCATGGCTATCTCGGTAACTTTTACATAATCCTTCTCATGCATTATTTCGACTCCCCTCTGACCTCCTCTTCCTGTCCCATAATAGAAGCAGCTATTTTTGTATCCTCTTCCTCAGCCTCACTGATCAAAATAACTTTCAATTCGCTTAATAACTCATAAGTGATACTGATAATCTCTGAATATTAAAATGTCATCTGATAAATAAGACTGGAATAGAAAAAGGGACTGGAAAGGGAGTCAAAAAGGGTCACTGAGGTGACCGTCATTCCCTTCCTCTCATCCCCTTGGGAAATAAAAAGATCTACCATTTGAGAAGGAAGTTCCTGCTTTATTTTCTCTGGACATGAGTTCTGAGCTTGAGTATGAGAACTCATTCCTGTAAGGTGTTTCCCACCTTCTTCCCCACCCACTTCGCCTCAGACTGAACTAACAAGGCTCTGCTATTCTTATGAAATCAAATGTCTATAACTTCTATTAAAAGTTGCCTCTAGGTAAATGGACATGCAAACAGTTCACTTAAAGTTGCTTAAATGAGTATATGTTAATAAATAGTTATAGTAAGTTGATTTATAATTTGGAAAAGAGTCTAAATATGATTAATAATAGAGAAGAATTTCTAACTGCTATGTGTCTGATGGTGGTGGCAACGGTGGTTCAGTGGTAGAATTCTTGCCTTCCATGTGAAAGACCAGGTTCAACTCATGCACAGTCACCACCGGTCTGTCAGTGATATATTTTGTGTTGCTATTTTTAAAGGGGGGGATGATGCCAAATAGGTTTCAGTGGAGCTTCTAAACTAAGGTGAAGTAGGAAGAAAGGCCTAGCAATCTACTTCTGAAAAGCAGCTGATGAAACCCTATGGATCGCAATGGTCCTATTCACAACAGATCATAGGGATGGTACGGGACTAGAGAGTGCTTTGTTCCATTGTGCATGGGGTCACCATGAGTCAGAGCTTGACTTGACAGCAGCTAACAACATGTCTCTGCTAAATAAAAAAAATCTCAAAAATGAGGTTTCTGTTCCTCTACATTTTAAAACCACATTTAAAAAATTGGTTTAAAATATATGCCCCCTGAACTGCAGTGAGAAAATTCTTATATTTGGCTTAATTCTTGCCCCCCAGTCACCAAAAAACACTTGGTGTGGTCATTGCCTCAGTAAGTCTCCCTTATAACGGAGCCATTTCCTCAAGTGTGATGGTTAGTGCTGTGTATCAACTTGGCTAGTCTGTGGTGTCCAGCCGTTTGGTCAACACTAGTCTAGATGCTGTAGATGTATTCTGTAGATGTGATTAAAATTTACAACCAGTTGACTGTAATTAAAGGAGATCATCCCTAATGACCTCCACAGGTCTGTCAGATTGTCACACTGTGGGGGCTTGCGTGTTGCAATGATGCGGGAAGCTATGCCACTGATATTTGAATATCAGCAGGGTCACCCATGGTGCACAGGTTTCAGATGAGCTTCCAAACTAAGACAGACTAGGAAGAAGGACCTGGCAGTCTACTCTGAAAAGAATTAGCCAGTGAAAACTTTATGAATAGCAGCGGAACACTGTCTGATATAGTGCTAGATTAGCCCCTCAGGTTGAAAGGCACTCAAAAAACAACTGGGGAAAGGCTGCCTCCTCAAAATAGAGTTGACATTAACGGCATGAATGGGGTCAAGCTTTTGGGACCTGCAGTTGCTGATGTAGCACAACTTAAAGTGAGAAGAAACAGCTGTAAATATACATTCATAATTGTAATGTGGAATGTATGACATATGAATCTAGGAAAATTGGAAATTGTAAAAAAATGAAATGGAACGCACAAACATTGATAGCTCAGGCTTAAAAAAAAAAAAAAAAAAAAAAACACCGTTGCCATTAAGTCGATTCTGACTCGTAGGGGGAAACCCTGGTGGTGTAGTGGTTAAGTGCTATGGCTGCTAACCAAAGAGTCAGCCGTTCAAATCCGCCAGGTGCTCCTTGGAAACTATGGGGCAGTTCTACTCTGTCCTATAGGGTCACTATGAGTTGGAATCGACTCGACGGCACTGGGTTTTTTTGGTTTGACTCATAGGGACCTTAAAGGGCAGAGTAGAACTTCTCTATAGGGTTTCCAAGGAGCAGCAGGTGGATTCGAACTTCTGACCGTTGGTTAGCAAACATGCCCTTAATCACCACTGTGCCATCTTAGGCTTAAGTGAGTTGAAATGAACTGGTATTTGCTATTTTGAATCAGAAAATCATATGGTCTACTATGCTGGAAATGACAACTTGAAGAGGAATGACGTTGCATTCATCATCAAAAAGAACATTTTAAGATTTATCCTGAAGTACAACACTGTATCCATATGCCTACAAGGAAGACCAGTTAATACAACCATTACTCAAATTTACATACCAACCACTAAGGCCAAAGATGGAGAAATTGAAGGTATTTACCAACTTCTGCAGTCTGAAATGGAGCAAATGTGCAATCAGGATGCATTGATAATTACTGGTGGTAGGTATGCAAAAGTTGGAAACAAAGAAGACACATCAGTATTTGGAAATATGGCTTTGGTGATAGAAATGATGCCAGAGATTGCACAATAGATTTTTTTCAAGATGAAGAACTCCATCACAAACACCTTTTTTCAATAACATAAACGGCAACTTATACACATGGACCTCACCAGATGGAATGCGCAGGAATCAAATTGACTACATCTATATGGGAAGAGATGTGCATCTAAATCCGCCAGGCGCTCCTTGGAAACTCTGTGGGGCAGTTCTACTCTGTCCTATAGGGTCACTAGGAGTAGGCATCGACTCGACAGCAGTGGGTTTGGTTTTTTTGGGTATGGAAAGAGACGATGGAAAAGCTCAATATCATCAGCCAGAGTAGGCCAAGGGCCTACTGCGGAACAGACCATCAATTGCTCATATGCAAGTTCAAGTTGAATGTGAAGAAAATTAGAGCAAGTTCATGAGAACCAAAGTATGAACTTGAGTATATTCCACCTGAATTTAGAGACCATCTCAAGAATAGATTTGACATGTTGAACACTAATGACTGCAGACCAGACGAGTTGTGGAATGACATCAAGAATATATACACGAAGAAAGTAAGAGGTCATTAAAAAGACAGGAAAGAAAGAAAAGACCAAAATGGATGTCAGAAGAGACGTTGAAACTTGCTCTTAAACATCAGGTAGCTAAAGCAAAAGGAAGAACTGATAAAGTAAAAGAGTTGAACAGAGATTTCAAAGGGTGGCTTGAGAAGACAAAGTGTTATAATGACATGTGCAATGACCTGGAGATAGAATACCACAAGGGAAGAACACTCTTGGCATTTCTCAAGCTGAAAGAACTGAAGAAAAAAATTCAAGCCTTGAGTTGCAATAGTGAAGGATTCTATGGGCAAAATCCTGGATGATGCAGGAAGCATCAAAAAAAGATGGAAGGAATACACACAGTCACTGTACCAAAAAATGTTCAACCATTTCAGGAGGTAGCATATGATCAAGAACCGATGGTACTGAGGGAGGAGTGCAAGTTGCACTGAAGGCATTGGTGGAAAACAAGTCTGCAAGAATTGACAGAATACCAATGTAGATGTTTCAACAAATGGATGCAGCACTAGAAGTGCTCACTCCTGTACGCCAAAAAATTTGGAAGACAGCTACCTGGCCAACCGACTAGAAGAGATCCATATTTATGCCTATTCCAAAGAAAGGTGGTCCAACCAAATGTGGATATTATCTAATAATATCGTTAACATCACACACAAGTAAAATTTCGCTGAAGATCATTCAAAGCAGTTGTAGCCGTACATCTACAGGGAACTGCCAGAAATTCAAGTCAAATTCAGAAGAAGACGTGGAACGAGGGATATCATTGCTTACGTCAGATGGATCACAGCTGAAAGCAGAGAATACCAGAAAGATGCTTACTTGTGTTTTATTGACTATGCAAAGACATTTGACTGTGGATCATAATAAATTATTCATAGCATTGCGATGAATGGGAATTCCAGATCACTTCACTGTGCTCATGAGGAACCTGTACATGGATCAAGAGGCAGTTATTCGAACAAAACATGGGGATACTGCATGGTTTAGAGTCAGGAAAGGTGTGCAGAAAGGTTGTATCCTTTCACCATACTTATTCTATCTGTATGCTGAGCAAATAATATGAAAAATATATATGAGAAGCTATACTATATGAAGAAAATTGTGGTATCAGGATTGGAGGAAGACTCATTAACAACCTGCAGATGACACAACCTTGCTTGCCAAGAGTAAAGTGGACTTGAAGAACTTACTAATGAAGATCAAAGACTACAGCCTTCAGTATGGATTACACCTCAGCATAAAGAAAACAAAAATCCTCACAACTGGATAAATAAGCAACATCATGATAAACAGAGAAAAGATTGAAGCCATCAAGGATTCCATTTTACTTGGATCCACAATCAACAACCATGGAAGCAGCAGCCAAGAAACCAAATGACACATTACATTGGGCAAATCTGCTACAAAAGACCTCTTTAAAGTGTTTTAAAAAAATAAATAAATAAAGATGTCACTTTAAGGACTAAGGTGAGCCTGACCCAAGCCATGGTATTTTCAATCGCCTCATAGCCACACAAAAGCTGAACAATGAATAAGGAAGACCAAAGAAGAGTTGATGCCTTTGAATTACAGTGTTGGCGAAGAATATTGAATTTACCACGGACTGCCAAAAGAGCAAACAAATCTCTCTTGGAAGAAGTACAGCTGGAATGCTTCTTAGAAGCAAGGATGGCAAGACTTCATCTCATGGACTTTGGACATGTTATCAGGAGGGATCAGTTCCCCAAGAAGGGCATCATGCTTGGTAAAGTAGAGAGTCAGTGGAAAAGAGGAAGACCCTCAAAGAGATGGATTGACACAGTGGTTGCAACAACGTGCTCAAGCATAAAAGTGATCATGAGGATGTCGCAGGACCGGGCAGTGTTTCGGTCTATTGTATGTAGGGTCTCTATGAGTGGGAAGCGACTGGATGGCACCTAGCAGCAACAACAACAATCTTCAGTAATGTGGATGGGCCCCACCAATAAGTTGAAGACCTCAAGAGCAAAAACTGAGGTTTCCCAGATAGAAGGAATTTTGTCCCAAGACTGTAACATAGATATCTACTAGAGTTTCTAGCCTGCGGACTTGCTCTACAAATTTTGAACTTGCCAGACCCACTACTGAGTGCGCCAATTCCTTAAAATATATGTCTATATGTACGTGTGTATCTGTCTATATACCTATGTATCCTATTGATTCTGTTGCTCTAGGACATCTTACTACAAAAAAAAAAAAAAATCAGGTCTCTAATAGTTTTATGGTATAAATGAAATATACCATGGAAAGATGGTGGAATAAATTTAATAATGAGTAAATATCTTATTCACAGCCTCTTTGAGATGATGATGCTTTTAAGCCTAGTCCAAAATGTCATTACCTTTGAAGTTGAAAGGATAAGGATAAATAACAAAGTCAAGGTCAGCTTTCTGGTACACACCACCACTGCTTCTGAGTCTAAGATATCAAATGTAGTTAGTGAAAAGGAGATGTAATTTTAAAATATTAATCCCTAGGTTTATCAAGTCCAGAACAACAATTATGTAAATTAATATTCCAATAACATTAGAGGAAAAAAATCATAAAGCCCACATAGCTGAGCACTGTCCTTACCTAACTCTGTTTTCCTTTTCATGGGGTCACAGAACCCACAGAAGTAGAAATGGATAGGTTTTGCATAAGCCTGGCCCACTGCTAAAGCCTAATTACTTGTTCTCAGAAATCCAAACCACTTCACTATACTCAAGCAAGCCAGAAAGTTTGCAGGTAGACCTAAGCCAAAGACTTTGGCTTGCTTATATGAGCCAAAACACGAGTCGACCCATTTGAGCTGACTAAACACATAGGCAAAAGAAAATACATAAATTTATATATGCGCATGTGTATGTGCTTGTATGTGTATGTGCTTGTGTGTGTGTGTATGCATGTTGGTCTGTGTTGTGTTTGTGCGTATGTTCACGCAGGCTGACGGAGTAACGACAGAGTATTTTCACTGGCTTGGCTTTTCCTTGGCTCATCCTAACTGCTGGAGGCAGGGCAGCAGTGTTAGATCCTGACTGACTTTAATTTGCCTACCTCATTTCTTGACAAGCAGGAGTAGAAATGGCAGTACTCTTGTTATTTCTGCAGCTGATAAAAGTCTTTATGAGGTATCTGCCTACACCACTTAAAGCATCCTTCTTCCAAACCAAAATATGCTTCCAAGATTCTGTGTGGTATTTGAGGTAAAGAGAAAAAGTTATTATTCATTTATTCAATAAATGTTTGACCTTTCTAATGCTTACATTGCACAGTGTAGGCACTGGGAAAGATAAACAACAACAATAAAAAAAAAAAAAAGCACAATACATACATAAGGATTTAAAATCTAGCTGTAGGATAAGCGTATGTTTGCTAATAATATAATAATGCAATGTTCCCTTTAAAAAGCACAATACAAATCTCTCTTCTCTCAGTCTCGACTGATAATAGATGAATAGAGATAATAGAAAGAGGGAGAGAGAACAGAGATAGAAATGGAAATAAATAACTCTCCTGGCTATATAAGGATTTTCTTGTTTAGAAGTATTTTCTATTTAGAAGTATTTTCACATGAGGGTCTGGCCCTAGATAAAACAGTGAAATGGGTAGCTTCCACGTTCAGGGCTTCCCCACATTCCTGAAGCTTTTCTCTTTTTTTAATGATTTTTATTTATTTTTCCAATGCAAAACTGTTCTTTTATTATTAGCATGTGTACCAATCTTTAGGTGTTCTTTAAGACAAACCTAGGCTTTCTCCAAGTGCTCAAAGCCTTTCTTTACTTTTTTTATTGTACTTTAGGTGAAGGTTTACAGCTCAAGTTAATCTCTCATACAACATTTTATACACATATCGTCATGTGACACTAGTTGCAATTCCTACAATGTGACAGCGCACTCCCCCTTTTGACCCTGGGTTTCCTGAGTCCATCCAACCAGCTCCTGTCCTGTCCCTTCCTGCCTTCTCATCCTGCCTCCACACAGCAACCACCCATGTGGTCTCGTGTATCTGCTTGAAGTAAGAAGCACGCTCTTCATGGGTATTATTTTATGTTTTATAGTCCAGTCTAATCTTTGAAGAGTAGTCTTCGGGAATGGTTTTAGTTCTGGGTTAACAGAGCACCTGGGGGCCGTGGCTTCAGGAGCTCCTCCTGATGCAGTCAGACCATTAAGCCTCGTCTTTTTATGTGAATCTGAGTTCTGTTTGCCTGAACCTTTTCTATGCTTTCAGGATCCATTTCACTCATGATCACCCTGACCTTCTGCTGTGCCCCTTCACTCAACAGTCCACTATGAACCTTGCAAATTCCCTTTCCTCCCAGCTCCACTTTGCTAAGCATGCAGCTCTTTGAGGATAGGTAATCAAATCAGATACACCATTTTTCCTAAACCCTTAAGAAGCGCCCATAAATTAGAAGGCAGCAGGGTGTGCTGGATATAAGCACTGACCCTGCACTAAGTTAAGACAATTGTGTGGAATCCTGGCTCAAACACCAGTTCTGTGATCTTGGGCTACGATTTCTTAATATCTCAGTTTCCTTTCAGGCAAAACTGGGGAAAGATAATGGTGGCTAATGGCACTGGGTTTTTTTAAATATCTTATTTAATCTCTTTACAGAGTCTTCTATTGTCAATCTCATTATTTTACATACCACTAAGACAGAAAAGAATGTTCTAAACTATGCTTGTAAGACATCACTACTGGCAAGACATCCCAATTCAGAGTGTTAAAATGAGAAAACAAATGTACATCTTGTTGTTGTTAGGTGCTGTGCAGTCGGTTCTGACTCATAGCAACCCTACGTACAGTCCTGTGCCATGCTCACAATCATTAAGCTTGAACCCACTGTTGTAGCCACTGTGTCAATCCACCTCGCTGAGGGTCTTCCTCTTTTCCGCTGACCCTGTACTTTACCAAGCATGGTAAAGGGACTGATATCCTCCTGACAACATGTCCAAAGTATGTAATATGCAGTCTTGCCATTCTTGCTCCTAAGGAGCATTCTGGTTGTAGTTCTTCCAAGACAGATTTGTTCCTTCATTTGGCAGTCTGTGGTATATTCAGTATTCTTCACCACTACCACAATTCAAAGGCATCAATTCTTCTTTGGTTGTCCTTACTCACTTTCCAGCTTTCACATGCATATGATGCGATTGAAAATACCATGGCTTGGGTCAGGTGCACCTTAGTCTTCAAAGTGACATCTCTGCTTTTCAACACTTTAAAGAGATCCTTTGCAGCAGATTTGCCCAATGTAATGCTTCTTTTGATTTCTTGACTGCTGCTTCCATGGGTGTTGATTGTGGATCCAAGTAAAATGAAATCCTTGACAACTTCAATCTTTTCTCCGTTTATCATGATGTTTCTTATTGGTCCAGTTGTGAGGATTTTTTTCTTTTTCTTTATATTGAGGTGTAATCCATACTGAAGGTTGTAGTCTTTGATCTTCATCAGTAAGTGCTGCAAGTCCTTTTCGCTTTTGGCAAGCAAGGTTATGTCATCTGCATAACGCAGGTTGTTAATGAGCCTTCCTCCAATCCTGGTGCCCCATTCTTCTTCATATAGTCCAGTTTCTCAGATTATTTTCTCAGCATACTAACCAAAGGGTCAGCAGTTCGAATCCGCCAGGCACTCCTTGGAAACTCTATGGGGCAGTTCTACTCTGTCCTGTAGGGTCGCTAAGAGTCGGAATCGACTTCACAGCACTGGGTTTGGTTTTTTTGTTTTGACAGATTGAATAGGTATGGTGAAAGTATACAACCCTGATGCACACCTTTTCTGACTTTAAACCACTCAGTTTCCCCCGGTTCTGTCTGAACAACTGCCTTCTGATCTATGTATAGGTTCCTCAGGAGCACAATTAAGTGTTCTGGAATTCCCATTCTTAGCAATGTTATGTACAATTTATTATGATCCACAGAGTCAAATGCCTTTGCATAGTCAATAAAACACAGGTAAACATCCTTCTGGTATTCTCTGCTTTCAGCCAGGATCCATCTGACATCAGCAATGGTTCCACGTCCTCTTTTGAATACGGCCTAAATTTCTGGCAGTTCTTGTTGATATACTGCTGCAGCCATTTTGAATGATCTTCAGCAAAATTTTGCTTGCCTGTGATATTAATGATATTGTTCTATAGTTTCCACACTCAGTTGGATCACCTTTCTTGGGAATAGGCATGATATAGATCTCTTCCAGTCGGTTGACCAGGTAGCTGTCTTCCAAATTTCTTGGCATAGAAGAGTGAGCACTTTCAGTGCTGCATCTGACGTGCATCTTAGAAGGGGTTAAATATAGTAGTACTGACTTCATAAGGTTATTAAGAATACAAACTAAGGTAACCAATGTAAAATACTTAGCACAATGCCAGGCACAAATCAAGCACTTGAATGTTAGCTAATACAATGAATGTGCTACTGCTGCAAGGTAATATATTTCATTTTAACAAAAGTTTCTTTAAACGCATAGTATAGAGAGACCCCAGGGGAGGAGGACTGAGTTAGACCCCATGGAAGCATATCTTACGGGTGGCTTAGACTTTTTAATACCTTCATTCAGGTCACACCTCTTGAAAGTTACTTGAAGGATTGTTCCCACTTAGAAACCTGGTGACACAAATCTGAGATCAGAAGTTTTTTCAGTTTAGACAGATTTATCCCTGCATCAAACAATCAAACTTTTCAAAGGCTTTCATAATTAACTGAAGACATAGAATACAATACCAAGTTTCTAAAAATACTTCCCCTCAAAAAAAAACAGTTTCCTGGCTTACTAGATATCTTATGTGCTTTAAACTAAACCCGAAAGTTTATTCATAGCACCTATAATTATTTATCCTCAGTATTCTAATTTCTATCATTTGATGTGTTAAAGTTAAAAAAAAAAAAAGTAGAAAGACAAAACAGGAAAGAACACCTTTTCATTGCCAGAAAACGTAGCTATCTTTCAAATGAGTGATATTATATAACAAGAATATTTTAGCAAGCACTTTGAATGACATAATGCCCTATATTTAGAAATCTAATCTCGTCGCCTTTATGTTAAATTCATTGCAGAAAATCTAAAGATGGCACTCATCCAGAGCCGAATATGATGTACATTACAAATGTAATGTTCATACAATATGCTGTAAAGCATCATTCCTTTGTAGAGCCTCAGTTTAGTCTGCAGTTTGATAACTTGTTTATGCCAGCATGCCTGTCTGCTAAGTAGTATGCTAACTGTTGATGCGATCTTCTAATGTCTTGACTACTAGTGCAACAGTTGACAATATGTTGCCACAATTACATAACTTCATAAAAGCTTTCATCTTGGTCTTGCCAAAAGTTAGACAGTGTCTATTTATAACCAATCAACCCTTTTCAGTTGAGTCAGTCCTTTTTGTGTCTCTTACATAAACAGTATGCTGTGATCTAAACTGGTTAATGAGATTGGCCGAAACTGTTTAAATGCATTTGCCAATGGCAGGTCAATCAATTATTTTAGACCCAAGACCTGGGTGATACAAACATCCAACTGCTCAGGCAGAAATTAAGACTTACACATACCTGAAGACAATTATTCCATTTTGCAGCCTTGAGGCTGGAATCATATTCATTCTTCTTTCTCTCCACAATGCTTCACACCTGATGAAAGCTTATGGTTTGCTCATTATGTTAAATATGTCTTCAGCCTTCTACAAACTGATTGTTCTTCAAGAAAAACACTGATCAGTCTACACGAGTTCTTGAAATCAAAGATCTTGAAAGACTTCACAATGAATCCATGTTTACGCTTCTCCAGGTAGAGAAGAGAATACACCAAGTAGAACTTAAATCATTATAAACAGCTCTCATTAACTCAAAGACTTTTTTCTTTATACCCAACTATTGGAAATTGGAAATGTCCAATGTACAGAAGGATTGTAAATATAATGCATTATCCCAGGTAAGGTGGGTCTAGGAATGGTACTCAGAACACTTCCTAAATGACCAGTCTCCTAAGGAGAAAGCTGTATTTTGAGAAACTGTGGAGAATTCTGTTGCCTGATGGTAAGACTCATGTCAATCAGCTAAATTAGAGAAATACATTAGAAACTGACACTGGGACCAAGGAACTGGAAAGAACCATAGAGCTCATCTAATGATTCTAGTCGAGTCCCTCATACAAATGAGGATTTTAAGCTCCAGACCAGCTATATGACTTGACCAAGGTCACAAAGCTAATCAGAGGCACAAGTGGAGAACCCAAGTGTTAGGATTCTTAAAAATATTTTTATTGAGCTGAATTTTTTATTCATCTTTGACCAGGACACAAACAGAATGTTTATCTCCAGTACATTTTATAGCTGGCAAAAATAATACTCTGCAGAGTTTGATACCACAGAAGAGCATATCAATCCACAGGCAAATAGCAAGTTTGCACATAACCCTACTCACAATAACATTGTTCAAGGAGATATATCCTGAAATGTTGCACTATTTGTGCTGATCCTATTCTAAAATATGACTTGACTCTCTTCTCTCCAGGCTCATAGCCTTCACACAAGCCTTTATCGTTTTCCTCAGGTAACTTTAACAAGCTGTGAACTGCTCTCCCTGCCCTCAGCCTCTCAAATATTCCAGTCCACTACTGCCATAGAATTACCCAACAAAAAGCCTGGCTCACTACATCGTCCCTGGCTTATAAACCTTTATAAAATCCACACACAAAGGAGCTTTTGCCATCTGGCTTCTACAGCTATTGCTCACCCCCTTTCATCTGATAACACCCACTCTGAACTTGTCACCCTTTTCTGAACACCTGACTTTCTTCCTTGGCACATGATATTCCCTCAACTAGAATGGTATTCTGCCACCTGATTCCTGATCCATCCTGACACTTCTTCTTCTGCAAACACTTAAGGCTAGTCCACATGCCAACTTCTTAGCGAAGCCGTCCCCAATTCCTCCACGCAGAAGTTAGTTGCTCCATTTTAACAAAGTTGTTTCCATAACTTTCTGTCCACTTGGTTAATATCTCTGTTGTGGCACTTGGATGTATAGTAATTTATCCAGTTTATTGAATGTCTCAAAGGTAGGGGTTAATGATCTTTGAATGCCCAGTCCATAGCACCTAAACCCAAACCAAACCCACTGCTGTCAAGTCAGTTCTGATTCATAGCAACCCTACAGGACAGAGAAGAATTGCCCCATAGGGTTTCCAAGGCTGTAACCCTCACGGATGCAGACTACCACATCTCCCTCCCATGGAGCACTGGTGGGTTCGAACTGCTGGCCTTTTGGGTGGCCGCCAAGCACTTTAACCTCTGCACCACCAGGGCTCAATGATAAACAACTGGCATTCAATCAATGCTTATAATGAATGACTAGAAACAAATGAACATATTTTCTTTTGCACTTTACTGCAAATAATCTTCATATATATATTCTCACAACTCAGTGACCATATAATTTATCATCCAAACTGAGACTCCTGAAAGAGGAAAAGAGAGCTACTAATAATTACACCAGAAAAAAATATATAAATCTAGACCAAGTAGGGCCAGCTAAGGAATGTGGTCAACTTATTCAGAGGAACCAGCAAATAATCCCACATTTCTGACAACCTTGACAAGTAAAAGCAGCATGTAATACATAAGACTATGTATTTGCCAACATCTTAAAGAGACAGAGTTGACTCAAGCTGAAAGTAAGATCAGACAAAAACACAATCAATGATCATAATATATTTAAAGAAAAGGTTATCAAACTGACAAGATATTGTAAGCCCAGAAACTCACTCCATCCTGAGATTGATGGATCCCTATCGTGAAGAGAAAGCCCACAGTGTGATGCTCTCCACCCTTCAAATTGCAATTATGTTTTTGTGTATACTTGCTACAGGTGAGGAGCCCTGGTGACGCAGTGGTTAAGAGATCGATCACTAACCAAAAGATTGGCAGTTCGAATCTACCGGCTGCTCCTTAGAAACCCTACAGTACAGTTCTACTCTGTCCTATGGGGTCGCTATGAGTCAGAATCAACTTGATGGCAATGGATTTTTTTTTTTTTTTTAACTACAGGTGAAGAAAATTACAACCAGAGATCATGAACATTTAGTTGACAATTATAATACTCATTGTGACATACACTGATAATCCAGTTTATAATAGAGGCTTACACACTTCACTTAGATGCTGTAAAAATACCCTATGTTCCTGATCTCATTGTCTTGAGCTTCCAACTTCTAAGGTTTTCTTTCTACCACAGTACCTTCATTCTTTTTTCTTTCTATAGGCCCCTTCCCTCTTGTCTTCAAATATACACAGATCTCTTAAGCTTTTAAACAACACTCAAATAACAAATTACTTCCCTTTATCCTTACTGTATTCTAGAGACCGAGCCTGATTCTGACTTGATGAAATAATGAAGAAAGCACGCAACCCCTGCCCTCATGGAGTTTAGAGCCTAGTGTGAGAGGGATATTAAAAGACACTAATCATTTCATGACAGTTATGACAGGTGTTATCAAAGAAAAATAGTCAGGGTTAGGGATGGTCAGGGAAGGCTTTCCTGAGGGAGTAACATTAAACTTTGACCCAGAGTTGAAAGAGACTTGGCGTCTTCAACTGAAAATAGGCCTGAAAGTATGGAGCTCAGTGAGCATGAGGAGTGGTCTGAAATGGGGCTGGAGGAGTATGCAGCGGGCAGACCATAGCCTTAAGGGAAATGGCACTTCTGTTACAGAGTTTGGATTTGGGCTTAAACAAAACAAGAGGCCACTGGAAGATGTTGAACAGGGGAGTGGCAGGGGTCAGATCTGTGGATTTAAAGGGTCACTCGGGCTGTTGTTGGGGGCAAGAGCAGATACAAAGGGACCACTTGAGAAGTTATTAAGTTATTTCAGGTAGCAATATAAGAGGTGTCAGTGGCTTCAACTACGGTGGGCAGTGGATATAGAGAGAAGTATGTCCACAAGATTTGGTGAAGGATGAAACAAAAGAAATGAAGACAAAAGGGATGTCAATGATGACCCCAAGTTTTCCAACATGAACAGCTGGGTAGTGAGTCATGTCATTTATTGAAACAGAGAACACCAGAGAGGACCTGGTTGTTGTCTATTTATGTTCTGTTTTTGTAGTCGGTTGGGGTGTAGGGTGGGGGAAGATCGTAAGTTCAGTTTTAGATGTTGGTTTCTTCCTACCTTTCAAATTCCAATTTCCACGACTTTCCTACATTAACTATATGTTTAAGCACAGGAAAGGTATCTTCTCACTGTTCCCTGCACATGCCTTGCATTTTCCTGTCTCTGACGCAAAAATCTCTCACATCCAAAACAGCCTACTCACTCTTCTCCAAATTCTAATACCCTTCAAAAGCCAACACAAGTCACACATCCTCCATGAGTCCTCTGACCATCCCATCTGGAAATTATATTTCCTGCCACTTAGTAGGCATTTAAATGCTCAGGTTTATTTCATCTCATCAGTCATTGGTTAACTCCTTAAGCACAGGAACCTATACAGTATTGATTGTCCATTAATAGCTTTTATAAATATTGAGAATCAAACTACAAAATCACAAGTTATTAAAGACTGTAATACTCCTATAGTTCCACTGCTAACTATAGTCATTATTACATCATTATTAGTTCATAAAATTGTTCTAGGAAATCTCCAAATTTTGGAAAGTTAACTGGGTTTATTTACATTCTAAGAAACAGGCTTTTGCTTCCTATAGTTCTAAAGTACAAATATAAAGGAGGAAAGGAACCAGATATTGGTGTCATTAAGGAAAGATGTTTAAAACAATATTTAATTCCAAAAGAAATGCAAGAAAGAAAATTTTCAAGTTACAACAAACATCATGAACCACATTTCATTGGCTTGTGAGTCACATCAAATTTCATGTGAATTAGTTCAAATTTCACAGCAACGTGATTTCATGGATTAGCAGAAACAACCACTTAAAATGAGAGCGAATCCTTGATATAATTCAACTAACATTGCTAACTAAAAATATTCACAATGAAGACAACCATTCGGTTGGTAAGAATCTGGATATCTTGTGGGATATTTATGCTACTTGCTAACTAGAACACTGTCAGTTGGGTCACTTCCATTATCTGGCAAATCAAAGTCTCTACCTAAATAAGAATATGCATAGTATTAGCTTCTCAGTATCTCTGGGTGCTCTGAGACCTCAAATCTTTCTAAAATTCTTTGCCATTGTGTGTTTTGGAACTTCCACAGACCTTGGTGACTCTCTCCTCCTCAAAGCTGTCTTCCACATCTGCAGAGTGGGAGCTCAATCTCATTTTCCTCTCCAGTATATCTGATTAAGAGAGCAACTGTAAATGAAGTTAGATATCCAACTGGGTATGTTTAGAGATCAACTGAAGTTTTTGAAATTATTTCAGAATGAATCCTTTTTATATTGGTTTTTGTATTTGTCTTAAGATGTTTTCTTTGTTTACTATGGACTCGTCTATAAACTTATTGAAGACTTTTTTTTTCTTTGTTGTATACCCCCTGCCTGAAATATATTCTCTTGTGCCAGATATAACGAAGTCACTCAATAAATCGTCATTAAATTGAATTCTTATCCCTGGAACAAATAAATTGTATCCAAAAAGGATAGGGTCTAAAATCATCAGGCTCTCTTTGAAGTGGAAATTTGTTTCAGAAGTCAACTAGGTAAAGAACTAAAGTTGTTCTCCTGGGATGACTTTTGAAATGAAAAGCTGACCATGAAGAACACTACGACAGGCCTTAACCCCGTTGGATTTAATCACCTATGAAAGATCTTTCCCTGTTGTGCACATCAGGAGGCTTATAAATTGGACGCAGGCAACGAAATTGCTTTCAAAAGTCAACACTCTCTGAAGAAATTGGAAAGAACAGTTTCATAATTCCTATAGTAAAAGGAGCTGCCACAGTAAAATAGCAGCAATTGGAGCGAGGTAGGCCCCCTTTCCCATGCAGAATCCCCAGTAAGTGTTTTTGTTTCTTGGTTTTGTTAAAATGTGATCCAAGTTATGGTTTCATAATTTCCCCATCACTAGCCCTGAAATGAAGTTACTACAGCCCTTAAACTGGAATGACTCCACTCGCTGCATAGCAAACCTTTGTCCAAGATTCAAACCAAACTGAATGTTTGAGGGTTTGGGTTGTTTTGAGTTTTCTAAACTTCAAGCTTAAATTTTCATGAACCTTAACTGCACTTCCTGATCTTTTCTGGGAGACAGTGTGGAAAAACTGACCTCTTTGGTGTTAACGTTATAAGTAGCACTCCAAGTGTTGTAACTTAACTACACAGAAAGAAAGTAGGCCTATATATGAATATAGGGAGATGGTCAACTTAGAACTATTATTCTTTCTAAGGTTATCTCTTACATTCTATTGTCCTAATACCTCCCACTTAAAGTATTCTGTTACAAAACTAGAATGCTGTATTCCTAAAAAATATAGTCAGAATAAAAAAAAAATATATAAGTCAAGATTGAAATAAAATAACCATTACCCACCATAACAATTATAACTAAGTATTAAGCAAACGTGGTGGTAGCCTCAATGCTATCTCGAAAAAGGAACTGAACGGAAGAGAGAGGGATGCCCAGATTTAAGCCTTTGGGCTTGGAAGAGTCATTGAATTCTACAAATCCTCCAGAACAAAGTGAAATTGTATGAGGAAAAGAAGTTTTACAAGAAGCAGAGGAAGTAGGAGAAATAATACTTCAAGGCAGAGCCATTTGGTGTGGTGGAAACAATGCAGGTCAAGGATTAGACACACAATCAAGGACTGTGTCATTCTCAATAAATGTACTGCAGTCTATTCCTGGCTTGGGTGGATGCCAGCTCGGAGACCAACTCCATCAATGAAGAGCTTCAGAGTTCCATACTGATGGTCCATGTCAAGGGGGAGTCTCCAGAAAGAACGATCCTCTCAAATTAAAGAGGAAAAAAATCAATGGTAACCACAGCATCACTGGCACTTTCTCATTTTTCATTACTGTGATGGGTGAGTTGCCCTTACAGAAATCTACACTGTGGCTATTAATACAAAGTCAAATGTGTCTGAAGTTGTTTGGCATGAGCTTTTGTTTACAAGGCAACACCACGCTGCCTAGTCAGAGCCTTTCTTAGAAAACATAAAGACGGTTGCTTGAGAGCAAGCAAAATTCTGAAAGATGTCCCTGGAAGCCTACTGAACATCCTCATCTTGGAAGGACTGGGACCTAGGCCTTCTCTTTGCCCCCATGTTGTTGTTGTTGCTGTTGTTAGCCATCATCAAGTTGGCCCCTGACTCATGGCAACCCCATGCACAACACAAAGACATACTGTTGGGTGCTGCATCATCCCCATAATTGGTTTCGGATCGGACCATTGTGATCACAGGATTTTCATTGGCGGATTTTCAGAAGTAGAGCATCAGACTTTTCTTCCTAGTCCATCTTACTCTGAAAGCTCTGTTGAAATATGTTCAGCATTGTAACAACACTTAAGCCTCCACTGACAGACAGATGATGGCTGCACATGAGTATGAGGGGCATTGCCCAGGAATGGAACCAGGCCTCCTCACGGAAGGTGAGAATTCTTCCACTAAACCACCAATGTACCCAATAGAATGGCCATAACCAAACAAGCCTGGACATTACTCTTACCTGAAATTCTAAATAGCTTAACTAAAACCAGGCCAATTCTTCAGCTTCAGATTCTTAACCTCCTCCTTTCCCCATATATTTGGAGATAAAAATATCTTCTGTTCAAATCTTTGTAAATATTATCTTCAGCAGTCATAACTATCCAAAGCCTACTCTCTGGAAAGGAACATGTTCAAACAATAATGATCATAGGGCAATCATCAGGTATGGAGAGTTCTAGGGTCGTGGCAAAAGGGAAAATTAACATTACACAAGCATGAATGATTAATGCTATCTGATGAAGGATGTCATCATGCACACTAGAATCATTTCTTTATAGTTCAGTTTTCTTGTTTGAAAACATTAGTTCAACATTTGTTAAGTACACATCTTAATAAAGGAATTCATATTTTACCAATACACATATATGCAAATAAATATCTGGTAGTTTTTTTTTTTTGCTTTTTTATTGTAAAAAAACAGAAGTGCAAGAAAACACACACACACACACGCACAACTGTATAGCTTAATGAGTCGCTGTAAGGTAAAACAACCACCACCTAGATCAAGAAATAGAACTTCTGTAGCCACCCTAAACTCTGTGTGCCTGGTCTTAATCTCTACACCCACTTACCCCCAAAAGTAACTACTTATCTTAGTTATCTAGTGCTGCTATAACAGAAATACCACAAGTGGATTGCTTTAACAAACAAAAATTTATTCCCTCACACTCTAGGAAGTTAGAAGAAAGGCTCCAGGGGAGGGCTTTCTCTTTCTGTCAGCTCTTGGGGAAGGTTCTTGTCATCAATCTTCCCCTGGGCCTATGAGTTCCTAGCACAGGGACTCCAGGTCCAAAGGACACACTCCACTCCTGGCTCTTCTTGCTTGGTGGTAATGAAGTCCTTCTCCTCTCCATGTTAAAAAGCAAAGACGTCATTTTGAGGACTAAGGTGTGCCTGACTCAAGCCATGGTACTTTCAATCACTTCATACACATGTGAAAGCTGGACAATGAATAACGACTGAAGAATTAATGCCTTGAATTATGGTATTGGCAAAGAATACTGAAAATACCATGGACTGCCAGAAGAACAAACAAATCTGCCTTGGAAGAAGTATAGCCAGTATGCTCCTTGGAAACAAGGATGGCGAGACTTCATCTCACATACTCTGGACATGTTATCAGGAGGGACCAGTGCCTGGAGAAGGACATCATGCTTGGTAAAGAACAGTCAGCAAAAAAGAGGACTTAGATCTCTCACTCAATATGAATTACTTTATTAAAATGGGTACTTAGCAAATGTTGAACTCATGTTTTAAAACAAGAAATCTCAACTACAAAGAAATGATTCTAGTGTGCATGATGACACCCATCATCAAACGGCATTAATCATCCACACTTGTGTAATGTTATTCTGGATTAATAAGGAAACCACAGAATGGACTTCTGCTGAAGAAATATAGGTCAATCTGATTCATTTCAGTAGAATGTATGAGGTACCTACCATGTGCCTAAGGAGCCATGGTAACGCAGTGGTTAAGTGCTCCGCAGCTAACCAAAAGGTCAGTGGTTCAAACTTACCAGCCGCTCCACGGGAGACAGATGTGGCAACCTGCTTCTTATAAAGATTACAGCCTTGGAAACCCTATGGGGAAGCTCTACCCTGTCCTATAGGGTCACTATGAATCGGAACCCACTCCATGGCCACAGGTAATGGGACTATATGCCTGGTTTTTCTTTCCTGACTAAATGATAAACGATCCTTTAGGGCACAGGAAATATTTAGCTGATTATGGCTAAAAAAAATTACCAAAAGTCCTTCATTAACCTAACCAGTTTTTCCTTCAGAAAGCTAGGAAGTGTGTTTTTCTAGCTTTCTATATAGCTAAATTTAAATCATATTCATGAATGCTTCTCAGCAGTCTCCCTCTTAAAGCAGCAAAGTTTTTCCACCTACCCACTGTTTACCAGGAACTCTGGAGGTGCAGTGGTTAAGCGTTTAGCTGCTGACCGAAAGGTAAGCAGTTCAAATCCAACAGCTGGTTCTTAGAACCCCTATGAAGCAGTTCTACTCTGCCCTATAGAGTTGCTATGAGTCAGAATCGACTCGACAGCAACAGATGTTTTAGTTTTTTGGTGCAGCTTACCAACGATGATAGTTGCTAGGCCATGGCCAAGACTGTTAGCTACAAACACAATAGCCATACCCCTAATTTTCCTTACTAATACCACCTCAGGAGGAGCCCTGGTGGTACAATGTTTAAGTACTAGGCTGCTAACCAAAAGGTTCACAGTTCAAACCCACCAGCTGCTCTGCAGGAGAAAAGACACAACCACAACGGTATTTTGGGTGCCAATTTGATCCAGCTAAAAAACACTTCCTGGCTTCCTTTGCAGTTAGGGCTGATTGTATGAGAGGTAGGCAGAATCACTTGTGGGACTTTCCAAAAAGCTCTTTAGAAGAAGCTGCTGATTCAGCTGGCCAGTACCCGTTTGCCTTTCTACCTTTACACATTCCTCCCGTCGGGAATACAGATGTGATGATTCTTGCAGCAACCATTAGGGTGACTTTCAAAATGGAAGCTAGTACTAAGTATGGCCAAAAAGAAAAACAGAGTGAATTGTGTCACTGGTGATCCATGGAGCTACCACACTGGATCGCACTGATTATCCCAACACTCCTCTTCGCATAAGAAAACTAAATCATCCAATATGTTTAAGTGCCTCAACTGTGCATCTTCATTACTCTCAAGCAATTATTAACTAACACAACAAACCTTTTTTTTTTTTTTTTACAACAAACCTTAGATTATTAAGATTACTGAGCATAGGCCTCCAACAATAAAAAGCAAGCATAGATACTCCATTTTAGAGAAGTCTAGATGAAGTGGCAGACGTCATCAAAAATAACAATAATAATCCTCAGAGGTGGAAATTAAACTTCATATCCTCTTTCATATTAAAGAATTGCTAGCACTTACTATAAGCAAGACTTGATAAGTTGAAAGGAGAAACTAAATCAAAAAAATAAACAATGGTACAGTACCAATCTTCATGTTTATCTTCTGCGTGGGTTATATTCTGAAATTTTCTATAGAACATCAGCAGCAGCAGCACCTATATAACTGCAAATTATACACAGGTACGTACTGTTTGGAAGAATTGGGCAGCATGATCTCTGCCTCCCAGGGAGCATTCATATATTCACATGTCACAACACATGAAGGGCAGTGTTCGAAGGTGCGATCATCGCCATTAACAAGAGAAATATAATTTTTGGCAACTGCTAAGACACATCATTTCTTTCCATCATTGGCAAGACCTTGGCTAGAATTCTTTTGGATCTGCTACTGCTCAACGATGGCAACTGTGTATTCCCAGAATAACTGTGGCTTTAAACCACAAGGCAGCTCAACTGACATAATCTTTGTTCTATGTAAGAAATAAGAAAAATACAGAAAATAGCCTGAACATTACTAAATTTATTGACTGTGCTGCAACTTTTGATATTGTCTGTAGACCTTAACTATAAATTACTACGTAACTTTAAAAAGCATACTGTTTGTCAGAATCTACAAAGCTAGTGGGACTGTGCACAAATTAATCAAGAGACATTTAAACAGCTACTATACAACCAACATTGGAACCCCGGTGGCACAGTGGTTAATAGTTCAGCTGCTAACCAAAAATATCAGCAGTTCAAATCCACCAGCCGTTCCTTGGAAACACTATGGGACAGTTCTACTCTATCTATAGGGTCACTATGAGTTGGAATCAACTCAACAGCAAAAGGTTTGGTTTATTTTGGCTTTCTACAACCAGCAGGGTTCTGATGGTACAGTGGTTAAAGCACTCAGCTCCTAACCAATAGGTTGGCAATTTGAACTCACCAGCTGCTCTGCGGGAGAAAGATGCGGCAGTCTGCTTCCATAAAGATTTACAGCCTTGGAAATCCTATGGCAGCAGTTCTACTCTGTCCTGTAGGGTCGCTATGAGTTGGAATCAACACCATGGCAGTGAGTATACAACCAGCACTATGCAGATTATGCTATTTCCCCTATATTAGAATATAAGCTCCATACAGAAGAGCCTGAGGCTACTTGGTCAGCACTGAACCCCTAGTGCCTAGCACAGTGCCTGGCATGTATTATTAAATACACAATAAATGTTTATTGAATGAATATAGATACCACAGAATTACAAGACACAATTAGTTACATTTCCCCAGTGGGGAGAAAAAATATAAAATAATTTTGTCTTATTATGTAGCTTAGTCTTCACAGTTGCCACTGTGTAGAACAGCACTGTCCAAGAGAACTTTCTGCAACAATGGAAATGTTCTGTATCTGCACTAGCATAAGAGCCTCTAGCCATGCATGTGGTGACTGAGCTCTTGAAATGTGGCTAGTGCAAATATACTAGACTACCCTATTCTCATCGTATCCTATGTAGCCTCAGTTAAGTTTATTAAAAATTCAGTCAAGACTTTCTTGGAGTCTAAAGTAGAGAATGCAAAATCCTAACATATGCTTTGCTATTAACAGATCACTTTTCTCCCACTACCACCACCCAAAAAGCATACACAACCAAAGGAAATCCACAGAGATGGTTAGTAAGTTGTTTGCATGGAAATTATATTCTTCCCAGTTCTAGTTAAAGGAAGGATAAAAAATGATTTAGCCATCATTAGCTATATATATTATATATATATATATTTTTAGCTATATAGAGAACTAACAGCATTTGAGATATACAATTATCAAAAGTTAGGATTCCAAAGTCAAACATTTAGAATACAAATAAATACACAAAAATACTATCTTCATAATAGTGCTAGATAGGTAGACAATATCCCAGACCAAGAAATGTGAGACGGCTAAATAGACTATCACACTGCAGACCATACATTCAATTATTCAATACATATTTACTGAGTGTTTACTCCATGCCAGGCACTGTGCAAAGCACTAGATACAAACTGATAAAATCCCTGTCCTCACAGAGTTTACATTTTGGAGGACAGAGATAGCAAATAAACAAACCAATAAGTAAAATATATACCATATTTTCTATAAAACGAATAAGTCCTATGGAGAAAATGAAAGCTAGGTAGGGAGACAGAGCATTCAGGGAGGGAAGGAGCTGGTCAGAGAAGGCCTCACTGAAAAGATGATATTTGGGACCAGACTTGAAGGTAAAGGGGCAAGCAGAAAGGTATCTGAGGAAAGACAGTTTCAAGCAAGGAAACAGCAAGTTCAAAGAACTTACATGCCCAAAGAACAGCAAATAGGTCAAAGTGCTTGGATCTGAGTAAGCAAGTGTAGGAGTGGTAGAAGAAGAGATCAGAAAAGCAGAGGGGGTGCCGGATCAAGGAGAGACTCAGAGACCACTGTAAGGGCCTCAACCATAACTCTAAGGATGACAGAAAACCTTCAGGGGGTTCTGAATGGACAAGTGATGTTATGAGACTTGTGTTTCCAAAGGTCCACTATGGATGCTATATTGAAAAGAGAATGTTTGGGGGCAAAGGGGAAGATGGAACTAAACTGACAAAATTTCTTGCCTTCGGTTAGCTTACATCCTAATCTTACATTTTAATGACCAGAAGCAGGTACTACTGAACCTTACAAAGGACTCTTCTTCTTCTTCTTTTTTTTTTTTTTTTTATAATTGTACTTTAGATGAAGGTTTAGGGAACAAACAAGCTTCTTATTAAACAATACACACAATGTTTTATGACATTGGTTAACAACCCCACAACATGTCAACACTCTCTCCTCAACTTTGGATTCCCTATTCCCAGCTTTCCTGTCCCCTCCTGCCTTCTTGTCCTTGCCCCTGGGCTGGTGTGCCCCTTTAGACTCGTTTGTTTTATGGGCCTGTCTAATCTTTGGCTGAAGGGTGAACCTCTGGAGTGACTTCACTACTGAGCTAAAAGGGTATCTGGGGGCTAAACTCTGGGTTTCTCTAGTCTTTATCAGGTCACTAAGTCTGGTCTTTTTTTGTGAGTTAGAATTTTGTTCTACATTTTTCTCCAGCTCTGTCCAGGACCCTCTATCGTGATCCCTGTTAGAGCAGTCAGTGGTAGTAGCTGGGCACCATCTAGTTGTACTGGACTCAGTCTGATGGAGGCCGTGGTAGTTGTGGCAAAAGACTCTTCTTAATTTAGCTTTTTAATTAAACAACATATATAACTTGTTAAAAGCTGGTCCAATGGACCCCTGTAACAACAACAACAAAACAGTAGGTAAGCAAGGGTTTCTGATGGACATACATCAAGTGTCTTCTCAATTGCCAAGATGAGAGACAAGAAGAGGCTAGCTAATGGTTCTACATAGTTCAAACTCTGAAGAGGTGGTGTCTCCACAATTTTTCCCAGTCAATTCACGATGTATCTCAAAAAAGGCCCTGATAAACTATTATATTACCAAAAGGAGGTCAATTTAAAACAAGGCTCTAAAGATTTATGATTTCTACTCTGTGATTCACACGTCACCCAGAAACCTCTGGTGTTCCTGGAAATGTTAATAATCACAAATAATAACAGCAATTACTTTCAAATAGCAGTGGCAACATACGGAGAAGCCATATATGGGGTGATTCAGAACACAGATCCTGGAGCCAGAGTGCCTGGGCTTCAATCTTACCTCCACCATTTGTTAGATGTGTGACGTGGAGCCAAAACAGCAACACAATATGATAGAGTATGAATATGATAAACTCTAGCAGTTGGGAGGCAGAACAGCATAGTTTAAGAGTGTGGGCTATGGAACTTCAGCTCTGCAACTTGCTGTGTGCACATGACCATGCTCCTAACCTCTCTGTGCTTATTTCCTCCCTGCGAAATGGAGATCCAACCCAGAGCAACTCTATGGGACAGAGTAGAATGGCCCCATATGCTTTCATGGGCTGTAATCTTTACAAGATCAGATCACCAGGTCTTTCCTCCTGTGGAAAGTCTTGTGAGTTTGAACCACCAACATTTTGGTTAGCAGCCAAGCACTTAACCATTGCACCACCAGGGCTCTTTATCATATTATAGAATCTATCAGAATACTAAAAGGTCGGCAGCTGGAATCCATAAGCCACTTCTTGTAAACCCTATGGGGCAGTTCTACTCTATCCTATAGGATGGCTATGAGTCAGAATGGACTCAACGACAATGGGTTTTTAATGTGGTCCCAGAATACCTCCTACTATCTGTTCTCTTGATTTAACAAAAAAAAATTCATAAACTTATCTCACATTTATTGAAATTCTACTATGTGCAAGGCTTTGTTCTTGATGCTGGGAATATAAAGGTAAACAAAACAAAATCCCGGCCCTCATGGACAAGGAGGATATGAACAATAAACATTTAAACCAATAAGATAATTTTTGACGATGATAGGCATACTGAAGAAAACAAAGAATGAAATGAAATAGGAAATGACTGGGAAGGGGACTCCTTAAAAGTGGGGCCGAGGAGGTACCCTCAGAAACCATGGCAACTGAGTTAAGCTGTACAATGTTAGTAGTAAACACTCAGACAAGTAACACAAGGAAGATGCTCCTGGCAAAGGGAACAGCAGCACAAAGTTTTGAGCCAGAAGTCATTTTGGAGTATCGGAGCAACAAAATGGCTAACATGACTGAAGAGTGATGAAAAGAGGGAGAGAACAGCAAGAGGTAACAAAGAAGGCATGGGCCAGGCCACATAAAACATTGTATCAGTTACCTACTGCCACAAAAATGCTGTATAACAAAACATACAAACTTCAGAGGCATACTACAATAAAGATTTATGGCTATGCTTCTGGGGTCAGCTGGGAGTCAGCTACAAAGCTCTGCTGACCTCAGCTGTACCTGCTTGAATGTCTGGGGATTGATCAGGGACTGCTTCAGCTGTGGCGAAGGGAGTTTAATATGGCTCTGCTCCACGTGGCCCTCTCTAACAGGCTAGTGGAGAATGTTCTCGTGGTGATGGCAGAGGTTCAAGAGGTAATCCCTAACGTCCAAGGCCATTTCAACCCTCTGTTTCCATGGTATCTGATAACATTTCATTATCTAAAGCAAGTCACATACCTGAAGCCAGAGTCAAGGGGTAGGCAGGTTATCTTGTCCACTTGGAAAGACCCTGCAAAGTTACACGGAATTGATGTTACACGGAAATGGTGAAAAATTGAAGCTATCAAGGTAAGTATCTGAAGACATGTAGGGCCTTGATAAACTGTTGGTGTTGCTATTAGGTGCCGTCCAGTCGTTTCGGACTCCTAGCGACTCTATGCACAACAGAACAAAACACTGCCCGTCCTGAGCCATCCTTACAATCGTTGTTATGCTTGAGCTCATCCTTGCAGCCACTGTGTCAATCCACCTTGTTGAGGGTCTTCCTCTTTTCCACTGACTCTGTGCTTTGCCAAGCATGATGTCCTTCTCCAGGGACTGATCCCTCCTGATAACATGTCCGAAGTATGTAAGACACAGTCTGGCCATCCTTTCTTCTAAGGAGCATTATGGTTGTACTTCTAATACAGATTTGTTCTTTTGGGGGTCCATGGTATATTCAATACTCTTCGTCAACACAATTCAACAGCATCGATTCTTCTTCAGTCTTCCTTATTCATTGTCCAGCTTTCACATGCATATGATGCGGTTGAAAATACTCTGGCTTGGGTCAGGCGAACCTTAGTCTTCAAGGTGACATCTTTGCTCTTCAACACTTTAAAGAAGTCCTTTGCAGCAGATTTACCCAATGCAATGTCTTTTGATTTCTTGACTGCTGCTTTCATAGCTGTTGATTGTGGATCCAAGTATAATGAAATCCTTGACAAGTTCAATCTTTTCTCCGTTTATCTTGATGTTGCTCATTGGTCCAGTTGTGAGGATTTTTGTTTTCTTTATGTTGAGGTGCAATCCATACTGAAGGCTGTGGTCTTTGATCTTCATTAGTAAGTGCTTCAAGTCCTTTTCACTTTTAGCAAGCAACATTGTGTCATCTGCATAACACAGGTTGTTAATAAGTCTTCCTCCAATCCTGATGCCCGTTCTTCTTCATATAGTCCAGCTTCTCGGATTATTTGCTCAGCATACAGATTGAATAGGTATGGTGAAAGAATACAACCCTGACACACACCTTTCCTGACTTTAAACCAATCAGTATCCCCTTGTTCTGCCGAACAACTGCCTCTTGATCTATGTAAAGTTTCCTCATGAGCACAATCAAGTGTTCTGGAATTCCCATTCTTCGCAATGTTATCCATAATTTGTTATGATCCACACAGTCAAGTACCTTTGCATAGTCAGTAAAACACAGGTGAACATCCTTCTGGTATTCTCTGCTTTCAGCCAGGATCCATCTGACATCAGCAATGATATCCCTGGTTCCACAGCCTCTTCTGAAACCGGCCTGAATTGCTGGCAGTTCCCTGTCGATATACTGCCACAGCCATTTTTGAATGATCTTCAGCAAAATTTTGCTTGCCTGTGATATATTAATGATATTGTTCTATAATTTCCACATTCGGTTGGATCACCCTTCTGCTGAAACCTGTCCTCCATGAGTGACTCTGCTGGTATCTGGATGCTGGTGGCATAGCTGCCAGCATCAGAGCAACACACAAGCCCCAACAGTATGACAAACTGACAGACACGTGGCTTGATAAACTAGTGGATGTAACAAGCAATTATTTTCTAAATAGGGTGACAATGTATCACAAATGCTGTGGGAGCTCAGAAAAGAGGGTCTGGCTGTGGTACTGTCCAGGGAAAACTGCAAAGGGAAGGGTCTTGAAGGATATTTTAGATTTAGATAGACAAGATAAGGGGATTTTAAGTATAGGGAATATCGCGAACAAAGTTACAATTGCAGGAAAGAACACTACACATACATGGAATGAAAAGACTGGCATGAGTACCACTGTCAAGATGTTTCCATCTGGGCCAGTATCTATCATAAACTAGAAGAAAATAAAGTAGAACTAGTGAATCACACATTCATTCTACGTATGAAGAAACCGCTACATTTCAAAATGCTTTGAGAGTTTAGAATTCTTAGCGTGATAACAAGGAATGTCTGAGGGTTGAAGACAGCCATGAGAGTACAAACATAAGATTCCTAACATGTGTGACAATGAAGAATCAATGCAGTCTTTACCATAATGGTGAAGAAACCTGAAATTATGAATCAATGTATACGATATAACAATCCTTGTTGGTAACCCAAAGTTGAAAGCTATCATCAGATTGTTATTCTGGGAGCATGCTATCAGATGACTCCAAAATTGCTAAGAATCCAAACAATATCCAAGAAATATCTTTGCAAGGCAATGGAAAAATTTGACCTGAATATAGTCTCAAGTTGTTCGTGTAACTCTTGAAGTAGCTTATATTTTGATTTACGCCAATAAAATTTTAAGGCAAGTCTCAAACTATTAGTCTAAGGTGCTTACAGGATTAATTAATAACAACATAGTCTCTAGTAATGAGACCCAGGAAATGAGACCCACTAGCTTTCATAGTCAGAGGCGAATTCAAACCCTTATACAATTAGCTGAAGAAAGAAATCCATATGCAAGGCAGGATCATAATTAAAACACATATTGTAGCAATAGAAATACTGATGAATTAACCTACGTTTAGCAGCTATAACCACGGAACAAGGCTCTAGGATGCTAATATTCCTACCACCTGGTCTCAAATTCACTGGACTAATTACAGTAGAGCATCACCAAGTCTTGCCACTCCTCCCACACTGCCACCCCTCAAACTCACTGCATTAAGCATGGTGAGAGGATACCCTTCCTCACACCCATTGTGAGGGCAAAATGAAAAAGCTTTACTGGTTCTACGACTCTAAGCTGGCCCCATATTCCTGTAGAATCTCCAATCACTACAAGCCTGTGTGCTAGAAGCTTTGGATCTCTCTTCTGAGCCTTCATATTAAAGACAGACTCAAATTGATTCATCCCAGGACTGGAGTCTCCTCATCAACCAGATTTAAGCTCTCTCAGAAGTGTAACCTCCCACGTCCATGCTAAATTCTAAGTGTCCTAAATGATGACCAGTAGCCAACCTCCTCTGCCAACTATATAAACACAGCACACACAGAAACACAACACACAAACACAACGCTCTTCTAAGGGGAGTACCGGGGCTAGTTCTCTTGCCAGTCAAATCCACCATGCCACATGTTCTGTTGCCCTTGGTCTTCATCCAGATGTGAGCCCCTCCAGGTATCTGTCTTCCCCACCTGCTCATCTCCAAGCAGATCTGTGCTTCCCCTCTCTTCTCTCTCCAATCTTTGTACTATACCTCTGCTTATCAAACTCCCTTACACCTTCTCCATTTCACTGATTTTTCTTATTACCACATACACGTAAGGGCTGAGGAATGAGATGGATATTGTTTCTACTCCAAAGTCTCAGAAGCATGTAAAACCTATTTGAATGTTATGTCCCAGAACATTCAGCAACACCACCTCTCTTCCTTATCATTATGCTATAATGTCTTCCATCTTTAAAACAAACAAAAAAACACTTCCCTTGGTGTCACAGCCTTTTCCATCCACAACCCAATGTCTCTGCATAAATTGCATAAATTGTTGGCATGTTGTTTATTATGTTCACCATCTCTACTTACTCTCTTCCCATTTTTTCTTCACTCCTATCAGGGTTCAGTCCCTACCAGTTTCACTGAAACTGCTTCATCAAGATCACCAACGACTTCCACATTGCCAAATCAAAGATCAATTGTCAGTACTCGTCTTACTCACCCAGCAGCATTGGCACACCTGATCACTACTCTGACTTCGAATTTGTTTTTCTTGCTCTTAAACTTCATTTCTGCTCTTAAACGTCAAATAAATGGAATAATACAGTAGATAGTATTTTGTGTGTAGCTTCTTTCACTCAACATTATGTCTGTGTGAGACTCCTCCATATTGTTCACGTAACAGTTCATTCTTTTTATGCTGTGTAGGATTTCATTATACAAATATTCCACAATTTATTTACTGATTCTACTGTTGATAGGCATTTGGGTTGTGTCACGGTTTTTGGCTATTATAAATAGGGTTACTACATTCTTGTACTGTCCTTTGGTAGACAAAGGCACTCATTCCTGTTGGTTACATATCCAGGAGTGGAACTGCTAGATCATAGGGTGTACATGGAGCCCTGGTGGTGTAGTGGTTAAGAGTTCGGCTGCTAACCAAAAGGTCGGCAGTTCAAATCCACCAGCTGCTACTAGAAAACTCCGTGGGGCAGTTCTATTCTGTCCTATAGGGTCTCTAGGAGTTAGAATCGACTAGACAGCAGCTAACAACAAGGGTGTACATATGTTTAGATCTGTGAGATGCTACTCATCTTATTTTCCACATACTGGAATATGTACCCCAAAAGCAATGTATAAAAATTTCAGGTGCAGCACAGCCTTGCCAACACGGGTGTTGTCAATTGGTTTAATTTTAGCCGTTTGGGTTGAGATACATTGATTTCTCACTGTGGCTTTAATTTTTCTCTGATGACTAACAATGTCGAGCACCTTTTTGTATCTTTACTGGTCACCTGAACATCTTATTTTGAGAAGTGACTGTTTAGGTCTTCTGCTCATTGTTCTATTATAATTGTTCTTAGTGATTTATAGGAGTTCTTATTGATTCATAGGAGTTCTTGATTATATTCTAGGTATGGATCCTTTGTTGAATATATGTATTTTAAGTATTTTCTACCAGTCTGTGTTTTGCCCTTTCACTCTCTTAATGGTATATTTTGATGAGCAGTTCTTAATTTTAATATTCAATCTTTTTTTATAGTTAGTGCTTTTTGTCTCCTACTTTAGAAATCTTTGCTCCAAAATCATGAAGAGATTCTTCTTTCTTCTAGATTTACCGATAAGCTTTTCACACTTAAGTCTATGATTCCCCTAGAATTAATTAATGATGTGAAGAAAGGGTTATATTTCATAGTTTTTTTCCCACATAGATGCACAACTGACTCGACACAATTTATAGGAAAGATCATAGTTCCCATCAAATTGCAATAACTCTTTCGTCAAAAGTTAGTTAACCACATAAGCACTGGTATATTTCTGTACATTCTGTTTTCTTTAATTGGTCTATTTATCTCTGTACAAGTCCCACAGTCTTAATGTCAGCAGCTTTAAAACAAGTCTTAATACCTGGTAGGTAAGTACACCAGCACTGTTCTTTAAGATTACCTTGATTATTCTGAGACCACTGAATTTCCATTAATTTTTAGAACAAACTTGTTAATTTCCACAAAAATATAACCTGAAATAATGATTTAGATTACATTAAATTTATAGATCAATTTGAGAAGAACTGACATCTCAAAAATTAAATAGTCTAATCCACGAACATTGTACATGTGTCCATTTATTCAGGTCTTCTTTTTCTGAGAAATATTTTGTAGTTGTCAGTATAGAGGTCCAGTGTGCCTATTGCTGGACACGATTCTACTTATTTTATGTTTTTAATGTTTCTATATGTGAAATTTTTTAAACTTTATTTTCTAATTATTTAATATATAAAATGCAATTTTTTTTTTTCATCTAGCAGCCTTGTTAAATTCACTTTTTGCGAGGTCTGGAACCACTTTGCAGTAACAATTTGGCCTTTGGTCCTGGTTCCTATGAGCCTGACCACACCTAAGGCCAATGAGTGGGGGCTGACCAGAACTAGAAGGACCACCTGGGGGCCAGATGCTGACTAAGCCTTAGTAGGCTTATGATTACTCATGATGTAATGTATCATGGCCATGTGGTAGGCCTTAGAAGACAGAGGCTAACTGGAACTTCCAGATTAGAGGGAGCGAATATTCTGCTCTGGGGAGAGTAACCGTCTCTGAAGGACATGGAAGCTCTGTGCCAAGACCCCTCCTGGACCTCCCTTTTCTGTGTCCTTTTCTTCTCTAGATTAAAGATAGTCATTTCCCTGCAGTTTGTGAGTTAATCTGTTGGATTATTAAGACCTAAGAAATAGAGAAGGGACTGGTATCACTTGACCTGGCCAGGGGTGAATAAGAATGTGAAAAAATGGCTGCAGTGGCAGGTAGGGTCTGAACTGACCAGGGAGGGGAAGCTGAGATTTTTTGGACCAACCTTCCTGGACTGGTTTGATGTAACACTTTAATAGTTTTTGATAGATTCTTTTGAATTTTCTACAATCATGTCAAATGAGCAGGTATTACCTGACTTATGACATACCCGAGTTACAACAAGCTGCACTTAGGACTGTCCTTTTTTTTTGTACATCTTATATTTAGTGGAGCCCTGGTAGTGCAGTGGTTAAGAGCTTGGCCACTAACCAAAAGGTTGGCAGTTTGAATCCACCAGCTGTTCTTTGGAAACCCTAAGGGGCAGTTCTACTCTGCCCTATAGGGTCACTATGGGTTGGAATCAACTCAAAGGCAACGGGTTTGGTTTTGGGTTTTGGTTTATAGTTAGTAAAATGTACTACATACAATGTTGTAGCCTGTAATTTGCTGATATTATCATCCTCAGATGTAATGTTTCTAACCTCCAAAAACTAATAAGGACTGATTGATAAAGACACTGATAATAAAAGGCAATAATAATGAAAACTAAAAAAAGGAGGTATTTGATTTACGTCAAAGCCAACTTACAACAGAGTAGTCAGAATGGAACCCCATCGTAATTCAGGGATTACCTGTGATGACTTTTCCATTTTCATTTCTAGGATCTCGATACTTTTAATTTGCTCTAAATTTTAATTTTATGTTGAGGTGTAATCTATACTGAAGGTTGTAGCCTTTGATCTTCATCAGTGTTTCAAGTCTTCTTTGCTTTCAGCAAGCAAGGCTGTGTCATCTGCATATCGCAGGTTGTTAATGAGTCTTTCTCCAATCCTGATGCCACATTCCTCTTCATACAGCACAGCTTCTCAGATTATTTGCTCAGCATACAGACTGAATAAGTATGGTGAAGGATATAACCCTAATACACACCACTTCTTATTTTAACCATACAGTATCGCCTTGTTCTGTTTGAACAATTGCCTCTTGGTGTCTGTACAGGTTCCTTACTCCACAATTAAGTGTTCTGGAATTCCCAATGTTCACAGTGTTCACCCATTAATTTGTTGTGACCCACGCAGCTGAATGCTTTTGTGTAGTCAATAAAACACAGGTAAACATCTTCCTGGTATTATTATTTACATTAGTATTACTTATATTACTATAAAAAAATAAAGCTACAATAATTAAGACTACCAATTGCTATTTCTGCTGGGTTTCAACAAGCCTAAGTAGTTTAGGAGATAGCCAGTAACATGAGGGGACTTTTGTATGCAGAATGTGGAGTTCTCTGAGGCCCCCTCCTGCAATAAGCAGAATAATGCTCCCCAAAAGATGTCCATGGTCTAATCACCAGTGAATATTTATTTGCCAAGAGGGGATTAACACTGCAGATGGAACTAAGGTCACTAGTCAGCTGATCCTAAAAGAAGATAACCCTAGACTATCCAGGTGGGTCCAACATAATTACAAGGGTCTTTTAAATGCAGAAGAGGGAGGGAGAAGAGTCAGCTATGCCACTGGCTGTGAAGTCAGAGGAAGGAGCCAAGAGTCAAGGGGGTCTCTAGAAGCTGGAAAAGACAAGAAAAGGGATTCTCCCCTAAAGATTCCAGAAGGAATGTGGCCCTGCCAACACCTTAATTTTAGCCTAGTAAGACCTATTTCTGACTTCTGACTTCCCAAACTGTAATAAATTTGTGTTGTTTGAAGCCACTAAGTTTGTGGTAATTTGTTACAAAAGAAACAGGAAAGTAATACATCTCATATCTGAGATTTTGCCATTTAAGATCCAGTCACTTTGGTGGTGCCACGATGTGACCTCATTCTTCTCAGCCCAGTCAGACTACTAGTATTTGGCTTGGTCTCTATTCTAAAAAAAAAACAAAAACAAAAACCTGTGGCTTGAAAAACGTCTCCCAACAAATGAGATGGGTGAATGTTCAACTCATCTCATGTGCTCCCCCCTTTTCTCAAAGATAGCAGCCCCTCAGTCCTGCCTGTGTTGGTTCTTCTCCAGTGTCTTCAAATGGTTGTTTTGTATGCTTTTACAGTTTTTACAGTCTCTTTGGTACGAAGGTTAGTTTGATAAAATAATGAAGCTATAGGTTCCCTAGGACAGGAGTTCTCAAGCTTTTTTGGTCCAAGATCTCTTTATACTCTTAAAAATTAAGGACCCCAAAAATCTTTTGTTATTGTGGGCTATAAAAAAAAAAAAAATAGCTACCAATATTTACAATATTCAAAATTCAAACTGAGAAAATTTTAAAATATTGGTTCATTCATTTAAAATTGTAATGATCCCATTACATGTTAATATAGATAACATTCTTTGTGAAAAATAATATTTTACAAAACAAGAAATACTAGAGAAAAGAGGCACTGTTTTACATTTTTGCAAATCTCTGGCTTAACAGAAGCAGCTGGAGTCTCAAAATTGCTTCTACATTCAATCCGTTGTAATATATTGTTTTCATAAAAGCACATGAAAAATCCATCTTCATGCAGATGTATATTTGGAAAGGGAGGGATATTTTAATACATTGTAGATATTCTTCTTTAATACTACTCCAAAACTAAACAAGCGGCAATCTTTTAAAGGTTAGCTGCAATATGGCATCTGAAATCACATCTATGAACTTTTCGTATTCTGTTATATTAAAATCTATTGGTCTATCTTGCACTTTACCATGGACCGCCAGAAGAACGAACAAATCTGTCTTGAAAGACGTACAGCCAGAACGCTCCTTAGAAGCGAGGGTGGCGAGACTTCTCCCATGTACTTTGGACATGTTATTAGGGCGGACCAGTCCCTGGAGAAGGACATCATGCTTGGTAAAGTGAGGGTCAATGAAAAAGAGGAAGACCCTCAACAAGATGGTTTGTCACAGTGGCTGCAACAATGGGCTCAAACACTGCAACAACTGTGAGGATGGCACAGGACTAGGCAGTGTTTCGTTCTGTTGTACGTAGGGTCACTATGACCTAGAGCCCACTCAACAACATCTAACAACAATATCTAGCCTTTGAATGGACCTTTCTACCCATCTCTGATTTTACATCATGTATTAGTCATTTGAAAAATATTAGTTCACCGAGTAATGGACATCTTCCAAATATTAACACATTTTATTAAACAATAATTGAAAAATAATACACCTTGTCCTCATTTATCAACTATCTCTTTATCCGACATTTCCCATTTACAATAGTAAAAAATCTACTATCTGACTAATTTGTGCATTAATGACGTACATCTGGCAGTAACAAACACCAAGGTGTAAGGTGGGAGTAACACGGGCTGTGACGGTTAAGGTTGTGTGTCAACTTGGCTGGGCCATGATTCTCAGCAGTTTGGCAGTTATGTCATGATGTAATTTGGCAGTTACATAATGATGTAATTTGGCAGTAAGGCAATGACGAAATTTGGAAATTATGCAATGATGTAGTCAACCTCCATTTTGTGATCTGATATGGTGATCCTCCATTTTTGCATAATGCTGATTTCACATAATGACCTGGTTTTGGAATGTAACAATGTCGATAAGTGAGGGGAGGATGTATTTGTTAGTATCACCACAAATCTCATCAGACAAACCTGTAAGCATTTACAATTCTGTCAAGCTCTTGGTGACAGGTGAAAAGATTCCCAAAACTCCAATTTTCTCTTGAAGTCTCAAATTTTATCAGTGGTAACAAACACCATCCATTGCTTTCATTGAAGTGACAGGGTCACTTTGATCACCTTTTAGAAAACATCTGCCAAATACTGAAGTCTGAATAACCATAGTTTTTCAATGATTCTTTCATGTAAAAATGATGTTCCGTGAAAAAAACTGGTAGTGCAGCTTGCAACTAAATATCCATCAAACAACCATCATAACTTTGTATGCAGTTGAAGTGCTTTGTGTTCCTCTCATTTTATCACAAAGAATATTAAAAAGATACATACTTAAGGATCAAGATTTAATAAAATTATTAATAGTGTTTCATCAAGGGCATTCTTAAGTGAAACTGGCTTTTTTCCCCTTATAAGCATGACTGTGAAGAGTACAATGACTTACATTTAGGGGCCACTGCCTTCGTTTGGAGCCCTGGTGGGGCAGTGGTTAAGAGCTTGGTTGCTAACTAAAAGGTCGGCAGTTCAAATCCACCAGCCGCTCCTTGGAAACCCTAAGAGGAAGTTCTACTCTGTCCTTTATGGTCGCTATGAATCAGAATCGACTCAGTGGCAACGGGTTGTTTCTTGTTGTTGCCTTCGTTTGTGCTAAGGCGCCAGGAGTTTTACCCACTATTGCTTTTTCACCATCAGTGAAAATGTCAACACAGTGAAAGGTTAAAAAAATGTATTAGTATTACTAGAAAAATAAATGTGATCTCTCTGTCCCACTGTAAGCATGTTAAGGACCCCCAGGCATCTCAAAGTCATATTTTGAGAACCACTGCACTAGGATAACTTCTTAACCAAATTTTTCAAAAAAAAAAAAAAAAAAACAGAAATTTCTAAGGCAGATAGCCTTATACATCATGTTCTGGAAATAATCTGCTTTAGCTACAAGCCAAATAGTTATTATGCAATTTTTTACACAGAAAACAACATTGAACAGCTACAATGAGCTCTTTACAGTGGTATATACCGAGGAAATAAAGACAGATGACCAGCCCTGCCCTTGAGGAACTCATAGCCTAAGCAGAAAACTTAAACACAGATTACTACAATATTTTTGATAAGGGTAATGAGAGAGATATGCACAGGATGCTATGAGAGCAATAGCAAAGGAGAAAGGCATTTAAAGCCTCAGATCAAAGAAGATTTTCAAGAAATAAATGACAAACGAACTTTAAAGGAGAAAAGGAGTTAGACAAAGACAGAAACACATAAGGGCAACTTCAGGCAAAGAACGAAGGTACACTGAAAAGCTCAGAGGAAAGAAAACAGCATACCTTGGTCAGGAAGCTAAAAGAAATTCCATGAAAAGAGAGGGTGAGATTAAAGGAAGAGAACGATTACAATTTAGTGGTAAGAAAAGATTCCGGAAACATCTGCCTGAATTTGAATACCGGTTTCACCATTTTCTAGCGAAGAGACCTTTAGTACTTCTGACTGAGGACTTTGGTGTCTGCTTCCCCAAACCATTTGATGAAACTTTCCTGACTTTCCACATCATTTCTCTGACTTTTACTCCCCCATGCTTCCAAAATCTGTGTAACTCCTAAATCCTACACTGAACTCTTATTTCCAAAGTACTTATGAAACATGATATGCCTGACAAAAGCCAAACTGATTATATTTCAAGATTTTTAAAAATTATTTAAAAGAAAATCTAAAACATTTATCATAATTGTAGTTTTGCTAAAACAAACTTTATGATACACCCCTTTAAAGATGAACCACTGGTGCTTATTTGTTTTATCAACCTAGAAGGTTTCCAACTAAATAAGCATTTCAATGTTCTCATAACACCAGTCAACAATCCCTAATCTGAAACCCTTGGAAACAGATGTTTCAAAACAGACTTCTTCAAATTTGAGAAAGATAATAAGGTACATATCCATATATTACTGAACACTGTGAGCAAGATCTGCAGCAGCACCCTCTAACCAAACACATTAATACCTCAGCAGGGAAACATATGAATAGTCACACTAAGGGGAATAGAGTAGAAATAGCCTTGTCATTTCAGGTCAGAAACGAACTACAAAAACACTTTCCGTCTTCAGAGCTTTGGGGATTCAGGAATTGTGGATGAGGGATTATATACCCACGTTTCCTTTTTTTAGGTAGTGCTATATTTTAATTTTTTTGCATAAATATTAGGTCTCCAATTTCATCATGTTATCTTTAGATTGATTAGCTGCTTTTAGTGGAACTATTGTGGACTGCCAGAGAACAAACAAACCAGTCTTATAAGAAATACAACCAGAATGTTCCTTAGAAGTGAGGATGGTGAGACTTCAGCTCGCTCACTTTGGACACATCATCAGGAAAGACCGATTGCTAGAAAAGGACATCATGTTTGGTACAGCAGAGGACCAGCGAAAACAAGGGAAGCCCTCAGTGAGATGGACTGACACAATATCCACAACAATGGGCTCAAACACCAACAATCGTGAAGATGGCGCATGACCTGTCAACATTTTGTTTTGTTATACATAAGGTCGCCACGACTTGGAGCCAACTCAACAGCAACTAACAGTAACAATGCCCTAATGTTACTGTCATTAGTTAATATCATTTTGTTAGTAGTTTTTGTTTCTTATGTAGGCATATGCCTACGAGTACACAGTAGTGTGACAAGAGACTCCTGAAGCTATGAACTTAAAATGGTTTAATGGCAGACATTTTATGGAGTCACTTGGAATCAACCTCTGGAAATTAAACTGATTTTTAAATTCCTCATACTCCCCACATATTGCCATATGCTGCACTGCTCCCCACTCAGATCATTTCTTACTCATCCTTCAGATCTCAGCTTAAGTGTTTTTTTTTTTCCCCCCTCAGAAAGCCCTTCTCTGATACCACGGGCCTTTACTGTTCAATATCACCAAGGGAAAACCTATCGAGCACTTGAAATGTGGCTAGTCTGAATTAAGACAGGCTGTAAGTGTAAAATACATACTGGATTTCAGACTTATAAAATATCTCATTAATAGTTTTTATATTGACATGTTGAAGGAGCCCTGGCGGTACAATAGTTAAGAGCTCGGCAGCTAACCAAGGTCAGCAGTTGGAATCCACCAGTGGCTCCTTGGAAACCCTATGGGGCAGTTCTACTCTGACAGAGTCGCTAGGAATTGGGATCAACTCAGCGGCAACTGGTTTACATGCTGAAATTATTTTGTTAGCAGATTAAATAGATTGTTAAAATTAATTTTACCAATTTTTCTTTTTTAATGTGTTGTGTGCCAGAGTGGATTCCCACTCATAGCGACCCTATAGGACAGAGGAGAACTGCCCCATAGGGTTTCCAAGGCTGTAATCTTTATGGAAGCAGACTGCTACATCTGGTGGGTTCAGTTAGCAGCCGAGTGCTTAACCACTGCACCACCAGGACTCCCTCTTGTCTTCCTAACTAGACTAAAATCTGCGAGGTAAGAGAGCATGTCTTTCTTGTTCAAAATTATATTCCCAGTACTTTCTACCACAGTGCACATTTAATGAATTGTTTCCATATTTAAGCCAACATTTTATAATAGAATGCTTTCAATGCTGGATTTTTAAAAATAAGATAGCAGTGTCAATGAAATTCCAACTTCTCACTTGCCATGACTGCTTTGGCTATACCCTCTGAATCAGAACTATACATTCACTTTTTTTTATGTAGTTAGGGGTTCTTTAGCAGAAAAAGTTGAGAACGACTTCTAAGTTTTCTTATACCTTTTGATAATGTAAGCAAACAATCCTGGCTTTTAGTTTAATTGTACTTTAGATGAAGGTTTACAGAGCAAACAAATTTCTCATTAAACAATTAACACACATATTGTTTTGTGACATTGGTTGCCAACGCTACAACATGTCAACACTTTTCCCTTCTCAACTTTGGGTTTCCTGTTACCAGTTTTCCTGTACCCTCCTGCCTTCTCATCCTTTCCTCTGAGCTGATGTGCCCATTTAGTCTCGTTTTGTTTTATGGACCTGTCTAATCTTTGGCTGAAGGGTGAACCTCAGGAGTAACTTCAGTACTGAGTTAAAAGGGTATCCAGGGCCATATTCTCGGGGTTTCTCCAGTCTCTGTCAGACCAGTAAGTCTGGTCTTTTTTTGTGAGTACACCTTTTCTCCAGCTCTGCCCGGGACCCTCTATTGTGAACACTATCAGAGCAGTCAGTGGTGGTAGCTGGGCATCATCTAGTTGTGCTGGACTCAAGTCTGGTGGAGCCTATGGTAGTTGTGGCCATTAGTCCTTTGGACTAATCTTTCCCTTGTGTCTGGTTTTCTTCATTCTCCCTTGCTTCAGATGAGATGGAACCAGTAGAGTCTCTTAGCTCACAAGCTTTTAAGACCCCAAACACTACTCACCAAAGTAGGTTGTAGAATATTATAAACTATTTTATACCAATTGAACTAGATGTCTCCAGAGCCCTCAGCCCAGTAATTCAGTCCCGCAGGGAGTGTGGATGTATCTGTGAAGCTTCCATGACCTTGCCTTGGTCAAGTTGGTTCACCTTCCCCAGTATTGTGTACTGCCATACCCTTCACCAAGGTTACTACTTAACTGCTGTCTATTTAGTGTTTTTCCTGTCCCACACCCTCCCAAGTTACCATCAAAGATTGTCTATTTCTATGTGTAAACCTTTTCCTGAGTTTTTAAAAGAGTGGTCTCAGACAGTATTTGTCCTTTAATGACTGACTTATTTCACTCAGCATAATGCTGTCCAGATTCATCCATGTTGTAAGATGTTTTGTAGGTTCATCACAATCTTGGCTTTTAGACTTAAAATTAGTCATTAAGAAACTCAGAGTTCTCAGGAAACCAATGACCAATCACCATTTGATTTGTACTGAATTTACTGGTATCATGAAGCAAATATATGTTACTTGGAGGGGAAGAGAAGTTTGACAAAGTGATTTACAAATATACGGTATTATTAGTAGTTCTTCAGAAAACATGGATCACATCTGATATAAAACTTTTGTCTTTCCAAGACTTTCTGAACCACCCAAGCCCATATGGCAATAGTTTTTCTTCAAAGTTCCTTCCTACCACTTGGGGACACTTAATTTTCAGCATCAATGAGAAAGAAATCTACTATGCTCTACTGCACATCAGAGTAACCAATGTTTTTTTTTTTTAAGTTATCATTAAAAAAAAACTGGAAAATACCTTCATAATTAAAAGGTTATGGGAAAACCTCATAATGTCCAGAGGCTTACAACAGCTTAAGCAAAAAAGAGGAAAACATTAACTTTTCTAAACCATCAAAATGGTTTGGAGTTGGTCCTGATTTGGGGTAAAGATCAGCCAAACCAATTTACCCAGTGGAAATTTAAAACAAATACATAATTACTAATATTTATTATATTTCAAGAACAGCAGCTAAGAAAAGAGGTTACCAGTTAACAAGGCCTTTTATAGATTAAACTGGCAGCTGCAAGGCAGGTTCAAACCCTAAGAAGGAAATCAAAGTGCAACTAACAACATTAAAAAGGTAAGGAGTCTCTAAAATCAAAGGAGTCAGAGGATTTTAGAGTCTTTGTTTACAAATACACGCTCAGAAAGCATTTGTCTAATAAGATTTAAATAGCCCCTAAGAGAATCAGCTCTTAACTGCCCCCTACCTCTGATAAAATGTTCTTAAAGGAATCAGAGATTTCTGTAAATGCAGAAATTGTTGAGATGTATTTCATTAAGTGTATTTTCACTACACTTAAAAAGAAATCAGAGATTTAAACAATTTGAAATACAGTCCTATAACCAGGTAGTTTTAAAAGAAGAAATAATTTAATACACAATACATAGAAATTTTATTCAAATGATTCAAATTCCCTTGCAGAGAGAATTTTCCATGAAAAAATGGATTGAGGCTTCCATTTCCAGTGATACAGCAGACTACTGTGCAGAGAACTCCTCTCAGTAAAAAACACCTGAAACTGCTAGATGAAAACATCCTTTGTGTGTGCATGGCTGAGCTGGCAGTAAAGGAAACCAAAGGAGGCCAGAAATGAGAAAGTGCAATATTCCACAGGGGTTAACAAGGACTACAGCCAGCATTTGCTCTGACAGCTTCTATGAATTCCTGGTGGCCTAGAGCCTGGTTTTAATGACCTTTGTGTGTTGGGACAGAAGGCAAAGCTTAGGGCCCCAGTAAAAATCAAAGGTCAAGTCAGAAACTCCCATACAGAGCTGGGAGCTAGAAAAGCTCAGCTAGTAGAGAGAACCATGCCTGTCTGAGGAATGACTCCGGGAAGAGTGGGGTGAAAAAGAAAATACATCATCCTGGGAATTTCTAATCACAAACTCGGTCCTAAGCCAAAATTTTCATTTAAAGGGCCACTGGACTGGTAGTACCCCCAGGTGTCTAACAGAAACAAACACAAATCTTCTCTGAAGGAAGGTAGAACATCAGAATTCTAAGAATTCCTTGGATACAGTTCCAAGAACATATGCAAAAAATTAAAATTCACTAAACGCATGAAGAAGACATTATGAACCAGAATCAGCAGAAATAGCAAAACTACAGAATCAAAGACAGCCAACATTGGAAAAATCAGATACAAATATAAACAATGTTCAATAGGTCTAAAACAAAGAAGAAATTGTAAACGTGCTGCAGGAAAAAAAAAAAAAAATCAAAACTGAAAAGGAACCAACTATAACCTTTAAAAATAAAAAATACAATAAAATTTAAAAACTCAATAGACAAGTTAAAGAGCAGATTATACATAAGTGAAAGTACACGAGTGAAATGAAAAACTGATTTAAAATACAGCATGGGAACAGAAAGAGATAGAAAATAGGAACGTATGGTTAAGAGCTACAGGAGATGGGTGAACAAGTCCAATACATAAAAAACTCACTGTCGTCGAGTCGATTCCGAGTCATAGCGACCCCACAGGACAGAGTAGAACTGCCCCACAGAGTTTCCAAGGAGCACCTGGGGGATGTGAACTGCCAACCTCTTGGTTAGCAGCTGTAGCACTTAACCACTACACCACTGGGTGGGAATTCCCAAAAGGGAAAATGGAATGGGAAAGAGGCAATACTCTAAGAGATAACAGCTAATGATCTTCCAGAATTCATGAGAAACACCAATGAATCTAAGCCAGCATAAACGAAAATAAATCAGTACCCAGGCACATCATGTGAAACTACAGAACAACAAAGATAAAGAGATTTTAAAAGCAGATAGAATACAGACTACCTGTGAAGAACCATGATTAAAACTGGCAGCTGAATACTCAGCAATATCAACAAAACCCAGAAGACACTGAAATATTAATAAAGTGCTGAAAGAAAATAACTGTCAACTGAATAATTGTATATTTACTGAAACTATTTTTCAAGAACAATGGTAAAATAATGACACTAAAAAAATTTTTTTAAACCCGAGTTTATAACTAAGTTAGCATCTAAAGTGTGTACTTCAGAAAAAAAGATAAATGGTCATGAAAGGTAACACATGTAACTGACAAAAACTTAATATCCAGAATATATAAAGAGTTCATGAATCAAGACAAAAATGACAAAAACCACAATCAAAAAATAGACGAAGACCAAAATAATAATAATAAGGCACTTTACACAAGAGGAAAGATAAATGGCTCTAAACATATGAAAAAACACTGAACCTCTTCGGTGATCATTGTTAGCTGTCATGGAGTCAACCCCCAACTCATGACAGGAGATACAAATTAAAAGGAAAATAAATACCCAACCGTTGGCTAGGATATGGAGCAATAGGAACTCTCATACCCTACTGGGTGGGAGCATAAATTGGTTAGTACTATTTTGTAAAACATGCAACATACTCCGTGACCCCACAATTCCATACCTAGAAATATACCCTAAAAAAAATCTTACACATGTATATTAAAAGACATGAACATGAGTACATTCTTTTATTCACTGGGATTAAAATTAGGAATTAACTCTTAAATGTTTAATTAAAAATCATACAACCTACTCTCATCATCCAAAAATATTATCTATGAAAAAAAGCTTGTACAGACTTGTTATTCATTAACCGTTAATAACCCGCTGCCATCGTAAATGTCAGTATTATCCTTTTATAAGTGCAGAGATAAAATACCCATACTTGACAATTCAGTTTTACATACAGCATGAATGACTTTTTTTCAAACTGACAGGCATATCACCAAATACTATATACAAATAATCACCAAAAACTATATACAAATAATCACCAAAAACTATATGAAGTATTGATGTAAGAAAAATCCTTTTTGAAGATTTTTTCAAGTTAATCAGGATTAAAGATAAATAAAACTTTTATCCTTATCATCCTTGAGTGAAATAATTTTGTTTTAATATCTTAATCCAAAAATACACAGAAGGAAACAACAAGAGTATATAGAAAGCCTGATGTCCTGTGGTCTTTCTTAATAACAACCCATTTTCAAGAGACTCTAATCTCCTCAACAGAAAGCGTTCTACCAGTGGTCTTAATCAGATTCTGAGAAACTCATATTCAAGAATAAACAGTATGCCACTAAAACCAAAACAATGTAGGTATTAGCAGCCTCAGAAGAGGTTAGTTTATACCTGATGAGTCATTTCTAAAATGAGGGAAATGTAAGACTTTGAAGTGTTTTCTATTCAAACTGGAAAATATATAAAGGTGGGACTCATTTATGAAGCAGGCTGACCCAGAAATTTTACTTCATTTTATACATCTTTGACTCTATGCAAACATCAAACTAAGAATGGCTAAAATGAGTCTCTCGTCCTATACATTTATACTAACCTTTTTTTTGTTTTCTCAAGGTATTTTACTTTCGGCAAAGTCCATAAGAAATTTAGAAGATGACATGGTATTTAATACATTTAGGCTCGGGAAAGCCTTCCAGAAGGAAGATACTGCAGAAAAATCAGTCGTTGCTCCTTCCCTGGAACAATATAAAAGCGATGAGAGCAGTTTCATGAACGAAGAGGGAAACAGAAATTCAAAGGTAAGTGGTAATGTGATTTGCTCTTTATTTCAGTGGGAATTTAAATAATTTTTACAAGTCCTTTGAAAAGTAAAATGGAAAATGTATCATTTTAGTTTTATAAACAGAACTATGTGCAAATAGTCACATAATGTGCATTAGAACAACTGATGAAATTTTATGCATTCCAGTTGGTTTTTCCATCTTGGAGAAAATCTCTCATCCAAAAGTTTTTTTTTCCCCTAATAAACTTGTATCTAAGATTTTTTTAAAGAATCAAAAAACAGTACAGAGCATCTCTGAATTGATACAATAAGAATATTATATAATTGTATTATAGTTCCATTCCTAATGGAACAGCTAAAATATAAATTGACCTTTTCTTTACAGAATGCAGGCTTCAAACATAATTTCTTAAATCATGGTCTCCCACTGAATCTGGCTATAAAACCTTATCTTGCACTAAAGGGATCTGTAGCTTTTCCAGCTGAGAATGGAGTTCAGAATACTGAATCAACACAGGAAAAGAGAGAAATTGGGGATGAAGAAAACTCAGCTAAATTTCCTATAGGAAGGAGAGATTTTGACAGTGAGTAATCTTTTAAAATTCAATTCTTACATCTTAATTCCATAAAATAAGACTCTGGCTTGAACTGAAGTTTGAGTCAATCATAACAGAATCAAATAAGACCATGGTTCAATTACAGTCAATAACATAAAGCAAACCCCCAGAAAAATGTGGGGTAAAAAATCACTTGATTAGTTTTCATAATATTCATTTACTCAGAATTAGCTCTACTAGGTCCATCCTTTTATTTCTAATACATTTTATGATAATAATTGTTCTTTAAACAATTTAAACTTTTTTTTTTCCTTTCAGTGCTCAGGTGTATGCTGGGAAGAGTCTACCGACCTTGTTGGCAAGTCTGATATTTTTTGGTTCACATCATCTTTTCAGAGGAAGACAAAATCATTTAATTGCCAGTTAAGGAAAAAGCCCTTAATGTTACTGTAACTTTATTATGCTACTATGTATTATCTTAACATGTTTTAAAAGGAAGTACTATGATACATCAGTAATGTAAATGATGTTTTTTCTGTGCATTAAACTTCATGAAAATTCTGCATGATTATGACTTACTAGTATTTTTGAACAATGTTTAACACACTAACCTTAAATACACTCCAGATCAAAATAAAAAAAGAATCAGGGTAATTTACACCTTGACCTTTTAAAAATCAAGTATATGCCTTTGGTTTTACATATACATAAATCTAATACATATAAAAGACAAATTCATAGTCTAAAAAACTGAGTTAACTTTGTCTGGCCAGCAATCAATTTCTCCCTGGCGGTACACTTGTTGCCTTTTGCTGTTCGAGCTAGTTTGCCATCCAATGTATTCTGCGAATCCTTTGATGTCTTAGGTATCTTAGTATTTTTCTGTTGAAGTAATTCATTTCCATTATCACAGAAAACATGTTCGCCATCCAAATCCACCTGTTTCCTTTTTGAGTTCTCATTTCCTGTCTGACTACTTGATTTTTTTTGTATTTTTTTATTTTTACTTCTGTCCAAATGAACATTTCCAGAACTTGTTCCAATTGTTGGTCTTCCAACAGATGAATTTACACCTTCTGTTATGTAAGACGAAAAGGGGAGAGAATTATATAATATTTAATATTATTACTCATGAATATTTTATGATAAACTTTAACAATAGCTAAACAACAGTGAAAACTTATGATTTACAATAAAAGAATGCTATAAATTATATGACTAACAAATGGAGCTACATTACTATCACATTACTTTTGATTTTACCATATCACCTCTCAAACTTACCAAAAAATATTTGCTTTGTTTGAATGCATGACATTTAATCCTTAAGCAAAAGCTAAAAATTATGTCTTAAATAACCCATAAACAAACCGTTGCTATCGAGTCACGTCCCACTCATAGCGACTACATTTAGTTAAATCAAACTGTGTCCTATCTCTTCCATAAATCTGCACTTAGATTTAGCTATTTAAATAAACTCAGATCTTTAAGAATATAAACCTTTACCTTCATAGCACTTTGCAAACAAAACCTAGTTTTAATTAAAACCAATTAGTAGACTAGAATTAAATTGTTATTTAATTGCTTAAATAAGGTCAATTTACCAGGAGGGTCATTTTCCATGCGAAGAACACATAGGGGCTTTGATGCTGAATTAACACTATTCCATTTATCCTTGCTTATCATGCACTCATCTTTGTAAGTACAAGCAAACTGGGATCTAATTAAGGTTTGCTTTACCTGGTAACAAAAACAAAGAAAATACACAATTTATTCTTTATCATCTAAATAGATGCACACCCTATAGTAATCAAGGTATAAAAATTTCCCTAAAAATTTTGTTATTCATTGGGAACTTTCAACCCTTGATGTTTCATAACATGCAAACTCATTCACTGCTATAGCTAACATTTTGGTTCTTTTTAGTACTATCAGCTTTATGTATATGTTTGACATCTTTTTGTGACAGTTATAAAAAATTTAATTTTGGGCTCTTCAGAGGCCTGCATCTTGCCTGCTTTGGAAAGTGAGTTTTATAAGTGAACTAATAACATACATGATATACACAGCCGTACAAAAATTCAAGTTCTTCCTCCTAAGAACTACACAGTGCACAACTCTTTGAGGGGAAAAAAAAGTAGCATATGGAATTTTAAAAAAATCAGAGGAATGGAGGAAGGGAGAAACATTAAGACAAAAAAGAGAAATAAGAGAGGGCATAAAAAACAAAAATAGAAAGCTAGCAAAGAAATAAACTAAGAGATAATACAAAATGGTGATTTTGTGTGGTGGTGTTTGCCGTCAAGTTGATTCCAACTCATAGCTACCCCATGTGACAGAGCAGAAGTGCCCCATAGTTTCCTAGGCTGTAATCTTTATGGGAACCCATGGAGCAGGCGGTGGGTTCCAAAGCCAACATTTCAGTCAGCAGCCAAGCTAACCGCTTAACCACTGCTCCACTAAGGCTCCTTACAACCCAATACCTCCATGAAGCCTCATGCACTCAACTCCTGTCATACAGCTTCCACCATGAGATGCCCTAAAATATAACTGTAGGTTTCAAGTAGCACTTTCCAGACCTTATTAATTCCATAAATACAGAAGTAAACAATTGATAAAGCCATTAAAATAAAGTTTAATTAATGTAATAAACTCTGCATTATATTACATCACATCACTACTACAATAGCATTATCCACAGAGGTTTATTTTCATCTGCAAAACCATTACTAATCACTGAAATTATCTTTTTACAGAAAGTTTCTTTCATTTCACCAGAGATACTGCATATAAAGAGTTATAAAGAGGAGAGTAAGACCTTGTAGGGAAGTAGATGCTAAGTGGCTGGTTAGGATCACTCCCTGAGTACACAGACGGTGATGGCACCTATGGGTGACATGAAGAAGCTTTAGCCATCCCTCCCCCCACCACCTAAAAATCTTCATCACCACCACCACCCATAAAACACTCTAATTAAAAACACAATAATCATATTCTTTAGTAAGACAAATAACGTTTTCTCAATCTCAAGTTTGGTATGAATAAAAATTTCTTCAGAAAGTGGTATTATTTTTATTTTTAACATACAGTCCAAGTAAAAACCTTTGTTTGCTACGTAAATGCAGTACAAAATAAATCCCATAGGCCTCTCTCCAACTGGATTTCCTGTCTTCAGGCTCCCCTGTAAAGAATTTCTAGGGCCCAGTTTTTTAGTAACCCTAGTGGAAACCCTGGTGGCATTGTGGTTAAGAGTTCGGCTACTTACCAAAAGGCTAGCAGTTCGAATCCACCGGGCACTCCTTGAAAACCCCATGGGGAAGTTCTACTCTGTCCTATAGGGTCACTATGAGTTGGAATCGACTCAATGGCAATAGTTTTGTTATTTTTTTAAGTAACTCTAGTAACCCTGGACAATGAATAAGGAAGACCGAAAAAGAATTGATGCTTTTCAAATACGGTACTGGTGAAGAATATTGAATATACCATGGGCTGTCAAAAGAACAAACAAATCTATCTTGGAAGAAGTACAGGCAGAATGCTCCTTAGAGGCAAGGATGGTGAGACTGCATCTCATATACTTTGGACATGTTATCAGGAGGGATCAGTCCCTGCAGAAGGACAAGCTTGGTAAAGAAGAGGGTCAGCAAAAAAAAGGAAGACCTTCAATGAGATGGACTGACACGGTGGCTGCAAAAATGGGCTCAAGCATAAGGATTGTGAAGATGGCACAGTACCAGGCAGTATTTTGTTTTATTGTGCACAGGGTTGCTATAAGTTGGAACTGGCTCAACAGCACCTAACAACAACAATAGTTAACCCTAAGCCAATTTCAGAAAACTAGAGTTACAAAGCAATGGATTCTTAAAATACTAAGTTCAGATGTAAAAGATAGTTAACCACTTTATTTACCATGAAAATATTATTTAAAAGCATATCAAAACATAAGAACCACAACAGTTCTATAGTGCTCTTGGAATAATTATATTCAAAATAAATAACTGAGGGCAGTTATATTGAAGATTTTTTTCCTTTTTAGGAAAGATTACATATGGGTTTTCTTTCCTCAGCCCTATATAAAAAATCTTTTTCATCAATTACCACTTATTAAGTTCCAACTACTTGACAGGCACACAGTATGCTAGAAAAGATTACTAAGATGGCTTCTACAATCACAAAGACTTCTGCTTTAAAAAATTTGCTATTGGCGTACAGCTGGAAGGAATAACAAATAAATTGGATAACAGAATCAAGACTGAAAAGATCTCAAAAGGCTAGAACCATAAGTAGAAAATAATAAGATGAAAATGAAATAACAAAGCCCTGTATTTAAGTTCAAAAATATCAATTACAGATGTACAGGATGAGGAGAACCTGACTTAAAAACAACATACGAAAAAGACCTAGAGGTATTAAGCGGTCATGAACTTGACTGGAGTCAACAGTGTGATGTCCTGCTAAGAAAGCAGTACAGAAAGACATGTGGTAGGCAAAGCATCAAATTTGCAGTCAAAAACCTGGTTCCCACTATTGGCCCAACCACTTATTAACTAGATGGCCTTGGGCAAACCAGTGAACTTCTCACTTACCCACACACAATTGGGAAGAATATTTACCTCACAGAGCTGTCAGGATTAAATGAAGTAAAAAGTATGAAAGGGCTATATAGTACTCTAAAGTACTATGCAGATATGAGTTATTATTAAGGGCTATATAGTACTCTAAAGTACTATGCAGATATGAGTTATTATTGAAGTAATGTACACATACAAAGAAGGGATTCCTATAGTAAGAGATCTGTTAAATCCGATCGCCCAGGACAAGTCAACTCCAAGATGACTCTAGGTAAGCACCTCAAAAAAAGAATGAACTTAAAATACCTTCTTCATTTTAGTTATTAAAACAATGCAAGCTACACTGGTTTGTATTTATAGCTTAAAAGAGATTGCTTTCCCTTTGTTCAGAAAAGTTTAATTTTTCTGCACAAGATTAGTGGCTACATAGAATTGAGATTACTTCCTGTTTCAAATCTTCCAAATCTCTGTGTGTATTTGATTTGGAATCACAAATAAGCAAAACAATTCCTCTTCAAAGTGCTTTTGAAGTACTAAACAACTGAGAATAACGTCCAGATTCATACATGACTGTTAAAATCATTTTATGTTCAAGTCAATGAGAGAACATATTGAAATTTTTCCTTTGTAGAGTGATTTCCCCCTTTGGAAAGATTTCTATTCACAGTAAAATTGCAGTGAACTTCAAACTTGCCAAGAATTGGAAAAGTCCTTTTGCCACAACTCTTTTTAAATTGAAATTATTAGTAGGTTCCCAGTTTGAGGAAAATAATACTTCACATAGGAAAGCCTGACTCCAGTTAAGTTCAGCCAAATGAGTCAAAATATCAAAACGTCACAGACATTTTTAGAGTTAGGTATTGTCTTAGTCATCTACTGCTGCTATAACAGAAATACCACAAGTGGATGGCTTTAACAAAGAGAAGTGTATTCTCTCACAATCCAGTAGGCTAGAAGTCTGAATTCTAGGTGCTGGCTCCAGGGTAAGGCTTTCTCTGTCGGCTCTGGAGGAAGGTCCTTGTCATCAGTCTTCCCTTGGTCTGGGAGAATCTCAGTGCAGGAACCTCAGGTCCAAAGGACGGATGTGTTCTGCTCCCGGCACTGCTTTCTTAGTGGTATGAGGTTCCCAACTCTACTTGCTTCCCTTTGCTTTTATCTCTTTAGAGAGAAAAGGTGGTGCAGGCCACATCCCAGGGAAAATACCTTTACATTGGATCAGGAACATGGCCTGAGCAAGGGTGTTACACCCTACCCTAATTCTTTTTAACCACAGGCAGAGATTATGGTTTATAAAACATAGGAAAATCACAAAACAGAGGATAACCACAGAATACCGGGAATCATGGCCTAACCCAGTTAATATACACATTTTTGGGAGGACATAAGTCAATCCATGATGGGTATATTCACAAGAAAATGAAAGTTCTAAGCCCTCATTATACCAGCAAACATATCAACTTTGAAAATGGAAATCATTTTCAACATGCGTATTAAATACGTAATTATTCTAAATTTATCTTTTCATTTTGACATTTTCAAAAAAACAGATTTGCTACCCTTACCCACCCATTGCCGTTGAGTCGATTTCGACTCAAAGTGACCCTATAGGGCAGAGTACCACTGCACCATAGGGTTTCTAAGGAGCGGCTGGTGGATTCAAACTGCCAACCTTTAGGACAGCAGCCAAACACTTAACCACTACTCTGCCATATCAACTGACTCATTTCTTCATCAGTGAAATTCCAATTATTTTGCTAAATAGTAGGAAGATATTTTCAACCTAAGTAGCAGCATTTCCCTTTTTTTTATGACTCCCAATTATAATTACTATGCCTTTATTTACTCTTAGGAGGAAGCATAAACTCTGAAGTCTGGCACCCAAATAAGAACTCTTACTCTGCTACTTACTAGCTGAGTGGTCTAGAAAATGAGGTCTTTTAGAGTTGAGCAAGAATTAACTGGGATGAGAGATGTAAAATGTCCAGTATAATACTTGATATTTAGTAGGCATTCAAGAGCTGTCTCCTCAAAGTAGGGTCAACCTTAATGGCATGCTTGGAGTAAAGCTTTCAGGACCTTCATTTGCTGATGTGGCAAGACTCAAAATGAGAAGAAACAGCAGCAAACATTCACTAATAATCAGAACATGGAATATACGAAGTATGAATCCAGGAAAACTGAAAGTTGTCAAAAATGAAATGGAACACTTGAAGATCAATATTCCAGGCATTAGCTGAAAGGGACTGGTATTGGCCATTTTGAATCAGACAATCATATGGTCTACTGTGCTGGGAATAACAAATTGAAGAGGAATGACATCACATTTCTGTCAAAAAGAACATTTCAAGAACTATCCTGAAGTACAACACTGTCAGCCATACGCCTACAAGAAAGACCAGTTTATAGGACTATTACTCCAATTTACACACCAACCACTAATGCCAAAGATGAAGGACCGGGCAGTGTTTCTTCTGCTGTTCATAGGGTCACTATGAGTTGGAACTGACTCGATGGCACCTAACAACATTTGTTGCATTGTATCTTTAATCCTATAGAACCGTACTCTTTAATATGGAAGATACTAGCCAAATGTGAAATTTAAGTAAAATTTTAAAATCCAGTTCCTCAGTGCAGTAGACACATTTCAAGCGCTCAGGAGACCAATGTGGTAAGAGCCTACAGCACTGGACAGTACAAACAAAGAACATTTAAAACCCCTGTATACAAAAAGGTCTACTGGACAACACTGCTCTAGGAAAGAGTTTTATAATCTGTGTCTTGTGGCACATTTATGTGCTGCAGACAGATTCTCAAAGAACTCTGGAATATTTTTTAGTTTCCTAGGTCCATACGATCCGAGCACATATGCAACTTCAAATTAGTAAACAAAATCTTGCATCTATTACTCACATCTTCTAGCTACTCTCTGAGAACCTAATGTGAAAGGAGCAATTAAGCTTTGAAAAAAATCACAACCATTATCTTTTTTTTTTTTTTTTTAATTTTTATTGTGCTTTAAGTGAAAGTTTACAAATTGAGTCAGTTTCTCACACAAAAACCCATATACACCTTGGTACAAACTCCCAATTAAACTAAACCCACTGCTGTTGAGTCGATTCCGACTCATAGCGACACTCCCAATTACTCTCCCCCTAATGAGACAGCCCGCTCTCTCCCACCACTCTCTCTTTTCGTGTCCATGTCACCAGCTTCTAACCCCCTCCACCCTCTCATCTCCCCTCTAGGCAGGAGATGCCAACATAGTCTCAAGTATCCACCTGATCCAAGAAGCTCACTCCTCACCAGCATTCCTCTCCGACAAATTGTCCAGTCCAATCCATGTCTGAAGAGTTGGCTTCGGGAAGGGTTCCTGTCCTGGGCCAACAGAAGGTCTGGGGGCCGTGACAACTGGGGTCCTTCTAGTCTCAGTCAGACCATTCAGTCTGGTCTTATGAGAATTTGGGGTCTGCATCCCACTGCTCTCCTGCTCCCTCAGGGCTTCTCTGTTGTGTTCCCTGTCAGGGCAGTCATGGGTTGTAGCCGGGCACCATCTAGTTCTTCTGGTCTCGGGATGAGGTAGTCTCAGTTCATGTGGCTCTTTCTGTCTCTTGGGCTAGTAATCACCTTGTGTCCTTGGTGTTCTTCATTCTCCTTTGACCCAGGTGGGTTGAGACCAATTGATGCATCTTAGACAGCTGCTTCCTTGTGTTTAAGACCCCAGATGTCACTCTTCAAAGTGGGATGCAGAATATTTTCTTAATAGATTTTATTATGCCAATTGACTTAGATGTCCCCTGAAACCACGGTGCCCATACCCCTGCCCCTGCTACGCTAACCTTCAAAGCATTCAGTTTGTTCAGGAAACTTCTTTGCTTTTAGTTTAGTCCAATTGTGCTGATCTCCCCTGTACTGTGTGCTGTCTTTCCCTTCACCTAAAGTAGTTCCTATCTACTATCTAATTAGTGAATGCCCCCTCCCACCTTCCCTCCCTACCCACTCTCATAACCAGAAAAGAATGTTTTCTTCTCAGTTTAAACTATTTCTCAAGTTCTTATAATAGTGGTCTTATACAATATTTGTTATTTGCAACTAATTTCACTCAGCATAATTACTTCCAGGTTCCTTCATATTATGAAATGTTTCACAAATTCCTCATTGTTCTTTATCGATGCGTAGTATTCCATTGTGTGAATATATCATAATTTATTTATCCATTCATCCATTGATGGTCACTGTGGTTGCTTCCATCTTTTTGCTATTGTAAACTGTGCTGCAGTAAACATGGGTGTGCATATATCTGTTCGTGTAAAGACTCTTATTTCTCTAGGATACATTCCAAGGAGTGGGATTGCTGGATCGTAGGATAGTTCTATTTTTAGCTTCTTAAGGAAGCGCCAAATCGATTTCCAAAGTGGCTGTACCATTTTACATTCCCAGCAGCAGTGTATAAGGGTTCCAATCTCTCCACAGACTACCCAACATTTATTATTTTGTGTTTTTTGGATTAATGTCAGCCATGTTGGAGTGAAATGAATCTCACTGTAGTTTCGATCTGCATTGCTCTAATGGCTAATGATCATGAACATTTCCTCATATATCTGTTAGCTACCTGAATGTCTTCTTTAGAGAAGTGTCTATTCATATCTTTTGCCCATTTTTTAATTGGGTACTTTGTCTTCTTGCAGTATCATGTAGATTTTAGAGATCAGGCGCTGATCAGAAATGTCATAGCTAAAACCTTTTTCCCAGTCTGTAGGTAGTCTTTTTACTCTTTTGGTGAAGTCTTTGGATGAGCACAGGCGTTTGATTTTTAGGAGCTCCCAGTTATCTAGTTTTTCTTCTACATTCTTTATAATGTTTTGTATACTGTTTATGCCATGTATTAGGACTCCTAACATTGTCCCTATTTTTAATTTCATGATCTTTATCGTTTTAAAATTTTATATTTAGGTCTTTGATCCATTTTGAGTTAGTTTGTCTGCATGGAGTGAGGTATGGGTCTTGTTTCTTTTTTTGCAGATGGATATCCAGTTATGCCAGCACCATTTATTAAAAAGACTGTCTTTTCCCCATTTAACTGTTTTGGGGCCTTTGTCAAATATCAACTGCTCATATGTGGATGGATTTATGTTGGGATTCTCAATTCTTTTCCATTGGTCCATGTATCTGTTGTTGTACCAGTACCAGGCTGTTTTGACTACTGTGGCGGTATAATAGGTTCTAAAATCAGGTAAAGTAAGGCCTCCCATTTTGTTCTTCTTTTTCAGTAATGCCTTAATTATCCGGGGCCTCTTTCCCTTCCATATGAAGTTCGTGATTTGTTTCTCCATCTCATTAAAGAACGTCGTTGGGATTTGGATCGGAATTGCATTAAATGTATAGATCGCTTTTAGTAGAATAGATATTTTTATGTTAAGGCTTCCTATCCATGAGCATTTGACCCACGAGCAAGGTATGTTTTCCACTTAGGTAAGCCTCTTTCGGTTTCTTGCAGAAGTGTACTTACTGTAGTTTTCTTTGTATAAGTCTTTTACAACTCTGGTAAGATTTATTCCTAAGTATTATATCTTCTTGGGGGCTACTGTAAATGGCACTGGTTTGGTGATTTCCTCTTCAATGATCTTTTTGTTGGTGTAGAGAAATCCAACTGATTTTTGTATGTTTATCTTGTATCCCGATGCTCTGCTGAACTCTTCTATTAGTTTCAGTAATTTTCTGGAGGATTCCTTAGGGTTTTCTGTGTATAAGATCATGCCATCTGCAAAGAGAGACACTTTTACTTCTTCCTTCCCAAACTGGATGACCTTTATTTCTTTATCTAGCCTAATTGCTCTGGCTAGGACTTTCAGCACAGTGTTGAATAAGAGTGGTAATAAAGGGCATCCTTGTCTGGTTCCCAATCTCAAGGAGAATGCTTTCAGGCTTTCACCATTTAGGGTAATGTTGGCTATTGGCTTTGTATAAATGCCCTTTATTATGTTCAGGAATTTTCCTTCTATTCCTATTTTGCTTAGAGTTTTTATCATGAATGAGTGTTGAACTTTGTCAAATACCTTTTCTGCATCAATTGATAAAATCATGTGATTCTTGTCTTGTTTTATTTATGTGGTGGATTACATTAACTGTTTTTCTAATGTTGAATCATCCCTGCATACCTGGTATGAATCCCACTTGGTCATGTTGAATTACTTTTTTGATATGTTGTTCAATTCTATTGGCTAGAATTTTGTTGAGGATTTTTGCATCTAAATTCATGAGGGATATAGGTTTTTTTTTTTTTTATAGGTCTATAATTTTCTTTTCTTGTGGCGTCTTTACCTGGTTTTGGTATCAGGGATATGGTGGCTCCATAGAATGGGTTTGGTAGTATTACATCTTTTTCTATGCTCTGAAATACCTTTAGGAGTAGTGGTGTTAACTCTTCTCTGAAAGTTTGGTAGAACTCTGCAGTGAAACCCTCCAGATCAGGGCGTTTTTTTTTGCTGGGAGTTTTTTGATTACCTTCTCAATCTTTTCTTTTGTTACGGGTCTATTTAGTTGTTCTACCTCTGTTTGTGTTAGTTTAGGGAGGTAGTGTGTTTCTAGGAATTCATCCACTTCTAGGTTTCCAAATTTCTTTGAGTATAGTTTTTCATAGTTATCTGATATGCTTCTTTTAATTTCAGCTGGGTGTGTTGTAATATCACCCCTCTCATTTCTTATTCGGGTTATTTGCTTCCTCTCCTGTTTTTCTTTTGTCAGTTTGGCCAGTGGTTTATCAATTTTGATTTTTTCAAAAAACCAGCTTTTGGTCTTGTTAATTCTTCCAAATTGTTTTTCTGTTTTCTATTTCATTAAGTTCAGCTCTAACTTTTATTATTTGTTGTCTTCTGGTGCCTGTGGGTTTCTTTTGTTGCTCTCTATTTGTTCAAGTTGTAGGGATAATTCTTTGATTTAAGCCCTTTATTCTTTATGGATGTGTGCATTTATTGATAAAAATTGGTCTCTGAGCACCGCTTTTGCCGTACCCCAAAGGTTCTGATAGGAATTGTTTTCATTCTTATTGGATTCTATGAATTTCTTTATTCCATCCTTAATGTCTTCCATAATCCAGTATTTTTTGAGCAGGGAATTGTTTGGTTTCCAAGTGTTTGATTTCTTTTCCCTGCTTTTTCCGTTATTGATTTCCACTTTTATGCCCTCATGGTCAGAGAAAATGCTTTGTAATATTTCAATGTTTTGGATTCTGCTAAGGCTTGCTTTATGACCTAATCTGTGATCTATTCTAGAGAATGTTCCGTGTGCACTAGAAAAGGAAGTATAGTTTGTTGCTGTTGGGTGAAGTGTTCTGCATATGTCCACGAGGTAAAGTTGGTTGATTGTGGCATTTAGATCTTCCGTGTCTTCATGGAGCTTCTTTCTGGATGTCCTGTCCTTCACCGAAAGCAGTGTGTTGAAGTCTCCTACTATTATTGTGGAGCTGTCTATCTCACTTTTCAAGGGTGATAGAGTATTTTATGTATCTTGCAGCCCTGTCATTGGGTGCATAAATATTTAATATGGTTATATCTTCTTGGTGTATTGTCCCTTTAATCATTATATAATGTCCTTCCTTATCCATTCTGATGGATTTAACTTTAAAGTCCATTTTGTCAGAAATTAATATTGCCACTCCTGCTCTTTTTTGATTGTTGTTTGCTTGATATACTTTTTTCCATCCTTTGAGTTTTAGTTTGTGTCTATAAGTCTAAGGTGTGTCTCTTGTAGGCAGCATATAGACGGATCCTGTTTTTTAATCCATTCTGCCACTCTCTGTCTCTTTATTGGTGCATTTAGTCCATTTACATTCAGGGTAATTATGGATAGGTATGAATTTAGTGCTATCATTTTTATATCTTTTTTTGTGTGTTGACAGTTTCTTTCACCCACTTGATTTTATATGCTGAGTAGATTATCTTTATATATTGTCCTTTCCTCATATTTTTTGTTGTTGATTTTGTTTCAGCTGAGTCTCTATTTTTCCCTTGTATTTTATTTTGATGAGTAGGATAGTTTATCTCCTTTGTGGTTACCTTATTATTTACCCCTATTTTTCTAAATTTAAAACAAACTTTTAATTTCTTTATATCGCCCTATCTTCCTCTCCATATGGAAGGTGTATGATTACATTTCTTAGTCCCTCTTTATTATTCTAATGTTGTCTTCTTTTATATAATAACATCACTGTTACCCTGTGTTGGGCTTTTTTTTTTTTTTTTTTAAATCTTGCTTTGTTTTTTTGGATTTCCCTGTCTGGGTTGACTTCTGGTTGCTCTGCCCAGTGTTCTAGTCTTGGGTTGATACCTGATATTATTGATTTTCAAACCAAAGAACTCCCTTTAGTATTTCTTGCAGTTTTGGTTTGGTTTTCACAAATTGCCTCAACTTGTGCTTATCTGGAAACGTCTTAATTCATATTTAAGAGACAGTTTTGATGGATATATGCTTCTTGGCAGGCAATTTTTTTCCTTCAATTTTTTAAATATGTCATCCCATTGCCTTCTTGCCTGCATGGTTTCTGCCGAGTAGTCTGAGCTTATTCTTATTGGCTCTCCTTTGTAGGTGACTTTTCATTTATCCCTCGCTGCTCTTATAATTCTCTCTTTATCTTTGGTTTTGGCAAGTTTGATTATAATATGTCTTGGTGACTTTCTTTTAACATCTACCTTATGTGGAGTTCGATGAGCATCTTCGAAAGGTATCTTTTCATCTTTCACAATATCAGGGAAGTTTCCTGCCCACAAATCTTCAACAATTGGCTCTGTATTTTCTGTTATCCCTCCCTGTTCTGGTACTCCAATCATTCGTAGGTTATTTCTTTGGGTAGAGTCCCACACGATTCTTAAGATTTCTTCATTTTTTTTAAATTCTTTTATCTGATTTTTCTTCACATATATTAGTGCCACGTGATTTATCTTCTTGTTCAGAAATTCTAGCTTCTACTTGGTCCATTCTGCTCCTCTGACTTTCTATTCTCTAAATCTGTAATTTTATTGTTAATCTTCTGAATTTCTGATTGCTGTCGGTCTATACAGTCGCTATGAGTTGGAATCGATTCATAGCAGTGGGTTTGATTTGTTTTTTGTCTCTCTATGGATTTTTCCAGCTTATTAAACTTTTCATTATGTTCCTGAATAATCTTTCTAATTTCTTTAGTTGCTTCATCTGTGCGTTCCTTGGCTTCTTCTGTGTATTGCTTCATTTCCTTCCTGATGTCTTGAAGGGTTCTGTATATTAAACTTTTGTATTCTGTATCTGGTAATTCCGGGAATGCACTTTCATCTAAAAGATCCCTGGATTCTTTGTTTTGAGAGCCTGTTGAGGTGATCATGGTCTGTTTCTTTATGTGACTTGATATTGACTGTTGTCTCTGAGCCATCTATAAGTTATTGTATTAGTTTATGCTTGTTTACTGTGTCGTAGCTCCTTGCTTTGTTTTGTTTTGGTATATCCCTATGGGTTGCTTGAGTGAGCTAGCTTATTTTCGCCTTTGGAGCTCTGGTGTCCTGTCCCCAGCTGGCTAGAGCTGTTACCAGGTATATCAGTCTAGGAATCCATTCAGTTTTCTTGTAGGAATTCAGCTCAGGTTTCCAGGTAGCTGATCATCAAGTGTATCGTACGGGCTCTGTCCTACAGTCTTAGAGGGGCAGGGGTGGTTGGCGTATATACTGGTACCTGGTTTCAGCAGGGGGTCATGCTCTGAACAAGGCAGGGGGGCTAAGAACTGACCCCCAAGTGTCTCTGAGGAAAATGCATCTCTGTTCCCTAGAGCATGTTGTTGGGTGGGTTCTGCAGAGGGACCATGGGCACCCAATGTTTTTGGTTGTATGGACTGGGAGGTACCAGTTATCTTTGGACCCTTGTCGTGGGTGGCTGGGTGACCTTAGTAGAGGTACCAGTCCTTAGGTCCCTGATGTGGGTAGGTAAGGACCTTGTTTAACAGGCAAAGCAATGCCAAACGTCAAGCACCCCTCTCCACCGCACAGCTGAAATGGTTGGAGTCTGCCAACAAGGGCCTATTCTCCCAACATAGGCCCACACAGGTCCATGCGGAAGGGAAAGGTACTCAAGGTCCATGGACAGTTTATTCTTGGACAGAAGCTGCTTCTATCCTGAGCTCCCCCAGGTATTGGAGCTAGCAAATTACCTTTTCCCCGCAGTTGCAAATTTTTTCCTTCCCCAGGGCCAGGAGGATGGCTCTAGGTGCTCACCAGGGTCTATCTCAGGCCCAGGGATTCAGCCGCTGAAGCCAGCTTGGGGGTGTGGGGGGTGCGGTAAAATATACACAAGTACTTAGCTTTTGCCAAGAGCCCCGTTCTCCTCAGGTTCCAGAGGTGTGAGTAGGCTATGTGGCTGGCTGCTTCTTCCTGAGGAAACTGTGGCCGAACGCTACACCTGCCACCACCACTGCCACAGCCACCGCCACCACGCCAGGAATGGTGCCTGAGGGCTCCCCGCGATTCAGGTCCGGTAACTCCTCTGCTTCTGAACGGTCTCTTCCTCCCCCTGCCCCTCAGTTCGTTGTCTAAGCTTGCCTTTGATGCTCAGGGCTCCCAGCTTGTCACAAATATACTCATTTCACTTGTTTCTTCGGGTCTTTGTTGTAAAGAGGGCTCGCTGGAAGCATCTGTCTATTCCACCATCTTGGCTCCGCCCACAACCATTATCTTTTTAAATATTGTTTCTACTGTATTCTCTCCACTCCTTCTGGAACTCCAATTAGCCATATATTAGACCTTTGTGTGTGTGCTGTCCTTCTCTTTTGCTTTCCCATTTTTCGCTGTTGTTCTTAGGCACCATCAAGTCAGTTCCAACTCATAGTGACCCTATGTACCACAGAACAAAACACTGCCTGGTCCTTTGCCACACCTACAATTGTTGGTGTGCTTGAGCCCACTATTCCAGCCACTGTATCAATCCATCTCATTGAGGGTCTTCCTTTTGTTTGTCGATCCTATACTTTACCAAGCATTATGTCCTTCTCCAGAGACTGATTTCTCTTGACATGTCCTATGTAAGATGTAGTCTCGCCATCCTTGCTTCTAAGAAGCATTCTGGTTTGCTTCTTCCAAGACAGATTTGTCTGCTGTTTTTACAGTCCATTGTATATTCAATATTCTTCACCAACACAATTCAAAGGCACCAATTCTTCTTGTCTTCCTTATTTATTGTCCAGCTTTTGCATGAATATCCTACTGAAAATACCACGGCTTGGGTCAGGCACACCTTAGTCTTCAAGGTGACATCTTTGCTTTTCAACACTTTAAAGAGGTCTTTTGCAGCACATTTGCCCAGTGCAATGAGTCTTTTGATTTCCTGACTGCTGCTTCCATGGATGTCGATTGTGGACCCAAGTAAAATGAAATCCTTGACAACTTCAATCTTTTCTCCATTTATCATGATGTGTCTTATTGGTCCAGTTGTGAGGATTTTTGTTTTCTTCATGTTGAGGTGTAATCCATACTGAAGGCTGTGGTCTTTGATCATCAGTAAGTGCTTCAAGTCCTCTTCACTTTCAGCAAACAAGGTTGTGTCATCTGCATAACACAGGTTGTTAATGAGGCTTCCACCAATCCTGATGCCCCATTCTTCTACATATAGTCCAGCTTCTTGGATTATTTGCTTAGCATAAAGATTGAATAGGTATGGTGAAAGGATACAACCCTGACGCACAACTTTCCTGACTTTAAATCACTCAGTATCCCCTTGTTTTTTTCAAGCGTCTGCCTCTTGATCTACGTACAGGTTCCTCATGAGTGCAATGAAGTGTCTGGGAATTCCCATTCTTTGCAATGTTACACATAATTTGTTATGATCCACACAGTTAAATGCCTTTGCGTACTTAATGAAACACAAGTAAGCATCTTTCTGGTATTCTCTTCTTTCAGCCTTCAGTCTCACCTTTATACAGTTTGGAAATTTTTCAAATGCCCTGTCTTTAAGTCCATGCATCCTGCCTAATGCTATATCCAGTCTGCTGTTAAATCCACCCAAAAAGTTCTTGATTTTATATGTTTTTACAGTTCTCAAATATCTATCTGGTTCTTTTTTATGGATTTCTATTACCTTTTTGAATTTCTCAATTATTCATCTATTTTATTCATTCTTTCTTCTAATTTCTTTAACATGTTAACAAAAAAAAACAAAATTAATTCCTTGCCAGCTAATTCCAATATCTGGATCTTTTGTTGAGTCTGCTTCCCTTACTTACAAGACAAATCTTACTGCATCTTTTCACATTTAGTATATTTTCTTTCATGTTGCACATTGTGTATAAAGGAAATGTAGAGGCTCCAGATGATATCTTCCACCAGGAAGGGTTCCCCTTTTCTCAGGCAGACAGAGTGAATGGCTAATAACATCAATGCAGTCAGGATGCAGCTTGATAAGGGCTGGATTGCAGTTTTCACAACCCCCATTCAATTTCTGGGTACATACCTCTTCCTCAGGTTATGTACCTACCCAGCTTTCAACTGAGCCTGTGGATCTCTACAGCCTCTGCCTTGAAAGTGTGTGTGGGGGGTAGGGGGTGGGCGTGGTGATAGTGAGGGGAAGAGGGATTCAGTGTGCCTTTGCTCTTTGGCCTCCAATTCCACCTCACTTTTCTCACATATTTGAACCTCATAATTATATACAAATGTAGCAAATATTCTGAGGAGAACAGCCACCTGTTTGAGGCAGGTCCCACTCCTCAAGCACAGCCTCGTCTTCTAAATACCACAAGATCACGTGCGATTTTAGTCTACTGTATCGAGGCTCCCTAGCCTCCCCACACAGCTTGATTTCAGTAAATACGCCCTAGGTTAAAAATAAGTGTGCATTCTGAAACTGAAGTTTCAGAATTGTTGCCAGCTCCTCAAAACACTCAGAAGATTTGCTGGTTTCTCTTTCCCTCAGTAGAGTTCTTGCATGGACCAACACCAATTCTCAGCTCACACCCAAAACTAACAAAAAATAAATAAATGGCTAATAATAGGCTGCACACCTCAGAAGGATTTTGCCCTCTCCAGATTTTGTTTATCTGGCTGCTTTGCTTCCATAGCTTCCATAACTATCCTATATTTTAAAACCATATCTTCCCCAATTTATCTGCCTCTTATTTTGTTACTGCAGCAGAAATGGTATTCTGCCATGACCTACTATATTCTAGTTAGAAAGAGAAGTCTCCAGGTATAGCAGTAACTTCTTGATTCGGTTCCCTCCCTATCTAAGAGCATTTTACTTTCTCCTCAGAGTTACATTTTGAAGGCTATATTTTCTGTTATCCCGCTTTGTCTGTAGCCTAAGGATAGGTGGAGGTAAGCGTACAGGTTCAGCTGAGGAGATCTGCAGTCTGAAGAAACTTCTGGATTCCATATTCTCTCCTAAAAGTTTATTATATATTATACGTACTATTAGAGGGTTCTCTCCATCTAGTTCGGGACTGAACTTCATTCAAATGGGAGGGAGTCCATTTGGATAATTTCCCCAATTCAGTATGTTGCACTAAGAGCCTTCACTTCTGTCAGAGCGTAAACCCCAGGGTTCATTTTCCACGTTTTATCCACATTACTATCCAGTTATCACTTCTACTATTTCTCTGACAGGAAAGAGAAAAACTAAAAATAAGAACACACATTTAGTTAGCTTCTACTTCTGGAAATATTGGAGATAATTCTCAAAATTCTGTCAATTCACTATTATGGTATCTGGGAACCAGAACTGCGTCAGGAGCTAAGTCACATTGTGCCCCTTTACTCTGAAATCTCCAGTTTCTTTCCTTGGCCAAACTTTTGAAGTTTATTGTATTACAAGAATGTAAGGAGAAAAACTCCTTCTTGAAAAAGCTTTTAATGAAAAAGTATAAAGATGCTTGAGATAGCTTATAAAGTGCCTGTAAATTGGGGGCAAGAGTAGAGAGGAAAAATTCTCTAAGCATTTTTACCAAAACCATTAAGGTTTAGGAAGAATCTTCAGAATTCCTTCATAGGGCCGTTTATTTGATTATCACAGGTACATTTCCTAATAAGCTACAGTAGGAAATAAAACTTGAGGGCTTTACATGAGTATGTTAATGAACAGTTTCCAAAGTGATTTCATAGGATTTTCTAATCAGGAGGACTCTATTTGCATTTAAAAATGAGGAAACTAAAATCTAAGAAAAGTTAATTTGCCCCATATAGTATGGCATGGATATTTCACAAATAAGCATCATCTACAACACTAAAATTCTAAGTTCTCTATTATTTTCTACTTTTAAAATGCTTTTTCCAAAATAGCACTTCAAGTGTAAATCATACATTCTCTCCATGGCTAAAGAAAATAACTGTATACCGAAAGATAAAAAAGTAACAAGGTAATAAGCTGCTAGCCTACTTTTCCATAGTTACTTTGGTAGTAAATACTAGCAACATTTTTTGTATTTCCAACAAGTACTCTGCCTGGCTATTTTCTTGGTTCAGTTGAATACCAGGATAAACTAGTTATTTTCACACTTGCTTTTTTAAATTGAACTGTACTGTGTGTGAAACATAATCATAAACACCAATGCCTTCAGTTATCTATTGCCATTTTGCTTCAGAGCAATGTAGACTAAGCCAGCTCCACTATTAAGTAATGGAAACAATGTAATTATAATGTTACTGGTATTTAACCATGGTTGTGTACACTGGCATAAATATTTCAAAGCACTTATAAGATCTTGGATAAGGTACTTTCTTGGGGTTTTGATTTCCTCATCTGCAAATGAGATCAGATTAGATGATTTCTACCTTCTAAAACTTTCTAAATTTGTCCATGTATTTTATATTAATTAGTTGACCCTTAACCATTTCCTAATAAAGATTTTCTCATCCTACAGATAGATTTTTATCATTTTTTATTTGCTTAGTTCTAACAAAATATTCCAATGATCTTTTAATCAAAATATTAAGAAGTTTATCAATACCCACAGCAGAGGAAAATTAGAGAACTCACACATTACATTTGTTTCTATTGCAAGTTCAAAGGATAAGTTTTTTAAAAAGATCTTGTTCTGGAACTGTTTCTGCTGTGTACCGTCAAGTCAGCTCTGACTCACAGCAACTCTAGAGGACAGAGTAGAACTGCCCCCATAGGTTTTCCTAGGTTGTTATCTTCATGGGAGAAGATCACCAGGTCTTTTCTCCCACAGAGCCACTGGTGGGTTCAAACCATTGACCTTTTGGTTAGCAGCCAAGTGCTTAACCACTGCGCAACCAGGGTTCCTTGTTCTTGGACTATAAGTACTTAATATAACAAAGAATTGACAAATTTTCTTCACAGAAAAATTTTATAAAACTCAAAGATGTATTCCACAGACATTAATTACTAACAACTACTAATGGCAAATAGAAAGGTAAGGCTCATTAATAAATAAGCTAAATGGGTTTGAGGTATGTAGATAAAATAGGTGATAATTAAAATCCCTGCTCATCAGGTTTATATTTCCAAATGAGAAAACAAAGAGCATATACATTAGAGTTCTCTTTTTAGTTGTATCATGGTAAATAATCATCTCTTGATTTAAGGGTAATTATTATAAATTTTACATAAAAATTTTGTTGAATGAATGAATGAATTCCCAACCATAGAACAGAGTCTGGCACGGAGTAGGTACTCAATAACTATATGTTGAATAAATGACGAGATTAAGACCAAGTCTATTTGAAAAATAAGAACAAAAAAAATTTCATACAATTGCATAAACACATTACTGACTACTTACAGGCATAAGTGTTTCTAATAAGGACAGAAAAACTTAGTCCAAACCAAATGAAAATATAAACAACAGCTCCAGTCAATGGAAAATGTGAAATGTTCCCCCCATCTACAAATTAATTATATTCTGCGATTATATCTTCAGCAGGAACGGATTTTAAATTATACAGTTTGCCTCTCAAGATTCAGTTTAAAATACTGGAAATGTAAATGAAAAAGCCATGTCTTCTTTATTTTCTCTATCATTCATTCAACAGATATTATTGAACGCTTACCATAAAAAAAAAAAACTGTTGCTGTCAAGTCGATTCCGACTCATAGCGATTCTACTCATAGGACAGAGTAGAACTCCCCGATAGGGTTTCTAAGGAACTGTCGACCTTTTGGTTAGGAGCCTGAACTCTTACCCACTGCACCACCAGGGCTCCAGGTGCTTATTCCTCTCCTTCTTTTAGGTTCAGTATATTGAATAAAGCAAACCCTGGTGGCGTAGTGGTTAAAAGCTACAGCTGCTAACCAAAAGGTCAGCAGTTTGAATCCAGGAGGCGCTCCTTGGAAACCCTATGGGGCGGTTCTACTCTGTCCTGTAGGGTCGCTATGAGTCGGAATCGACTCGACGGCAGTGGGTTTGGGTGGGTATTGAATAAGCCAGAGAGAGATTGGTCAAGGTTATATAAAGGAAAGTTTCTGCATGCCAATAGTCGTAACTTATTTTCCATTTAATTCATGTTGTTGCAAGTATAATGTATATTTATAATATCCAGATCACCTGTACATATTTCTTCTAGAAATAAAACAATTTTATCATTTCCATAATAGCACATTAAATTATACCTTAACTTTCTTCTCTTGCATTGACTTCTGGATGCGTTCTCTTAGGGGTTTCATCGATGAATTATTCACTTGTGTAGGAGATCTAAGCCCAAAAAAAGCAAAAACTTAGGAATAAAAGTAGCTCTAGCTCCCCTTCTTCCCTAACCAAAAAAAAAAAAAAAAGTACAGCTAAAAGATAACTTAGTTGTTTACATTGTTGTTATTGCTGTTTGCCATCGAGTAAAAAATAATAAAAAAAAAAGTACAGCTAAAAGATAACTTAGTTGTTTACATTGTTGTTATTGCTGTTTGCCATCGAGTCAATCCCAGCTCATAATGACCCTATAGGAGTCCTATGGTACAGAACAGAACTGCCCCATAGGATTTCTTAGGCTGAAATCTTTACAGGAGTAGATCACCTGGTCTTTTCTCCCACAGAGGAGCTGGTGTGTTCAAAATGCCGACCTTTCAGTTAGCAACTGAGCACTTAACCACTGCACCGTCAGGGCTCCTAGTTGTTTATAGTACTAAATAAAAGTGTTCTGAGAGTTCTAAATAGTAATAATTTGATTAGTTAATTCAGTCACTAAATATTTGAGATTCTACTTCTTATAAAGCAATATAATATACAAGATATTATAAGGCATAAAAAGTTGATTCATACATCAACCATGGATTCAGGTATCCTGAAGTTTAAGAAAAGAAAATAAGACATCCACATGGCTAAAATTCAAAATAGAAAACGACAAGTGCTACGGCAGGAATATAAGTACAGGTAGCCCCTAACTTACAACGTATTCGAGTTATAAAGAACCACACTTCCCACCATCCTTTTGTTTCCTACATACAATGCTGGTGTTATCATTCTCAGATGTTCACTCACAGATATTCAATTTCATGATTTACTGTTCAAAGCACTGTCATATTTAGTTTTCTACACTAAATCAAGGGCTTCAGTGACTCAAAAACATGGACCCAAATGCTGATCACTTTGCTAAATTTAATAGGCAGATGAGGGAAGCAGTGAGATATTACCAAGAGATACACAAAGAAAAAAAGAAAAGGACCATATAGACAACTCTCTAATTTTCTGACTAAAAACACCGTCCCCATTCCCAGGATAATTGAGATAATCAGGTATCTTCCACAAACGGAGTTATTACTGCAACTGACAAAATGCCACGGCCATTCAACTCTTCCTCATCACTGGGGCAAATTTTTATGATTTACATGTTTTTTTAATGTATGTATGTATTAAAATATATCTGTAAGTTTATAAGTAATGTTTCCAACCTCCAAAGACAAATAATGATGAGATTTATAAAGATACTGATAATAAAAGGCAATAATAATGAAAACTAAGAAAAAAAAGGTATTCGGCTTATGTAAAAATCAACTTACAACAGAGTCATCAGAAAGGAACCCCATCACAAGTTGGGGACTACCTGTATTCACCCATAATTTCCATAGTAGGAGGGTCAGAGAAGGCAATATGGAAAAGAAGACCCTGAAGCTGTGCTGCCAGAACAATCTGGCTTCCTCAGTAAATTCCTTTTTGGCTTAACAGAGCCAGACTCTGAATCCCATTGACTCAAAAGGCCATTATATAATAATAAATCTTTCCTAAGGAAGAAAGCTTGTTGCCATAGTAGTTAAGAGTTTGGCTGCTAACAAAAAGGTTGGCAGTTTGAATCTACCAGGCACTCCTTGGGAACCCTCTGGGGCAGTTCTACTCTGTCCTATAGGGTCACTATGAGTGAGAATCAACTTGATGGCAATGAGTTTGGTTTGTTTCCCTCAGGAAGAAGAGCTGACCACCTTACACTGACCTATGTTCAAACTCTGCATTGTCCTTAATTTGATCATTTCAATGCAGACCATTAAAAATTAACTTTATCATAGGACAGAGTAGAACTGCCCCATAGTTTTCCAAAGAGCACCTGGCGGATACAAACTGCCTACCTTTTGGTTAGCAACGGAACTCTTAACCACTATGCCACAAGGGTTTCCAAAATCCAAACCCATTGCCATCGAGTCAATTCTGACTCATAGCAACCCCACAGGACCGAGCAGAACTGCCACATAGGGTTTCCAAGGAGTAGCTGGTAAGTTCGAACTGCCGATCTTTTGGTTAAGAGCCAGAAGGGCTCCTCGGACTGGCACTAGTCTGCATAGTGACAATTGGAAACACTAATGTAGAATCCAAACTGCAAACAATTTAAATGTGTTTGACAACATGATGAAGTAAAAAAAAAAAAAAAAAAAATTTAAAGTGTATTTGGGAATTAGTTTTGTTTAAAAGGAATTCTATAAACAGAAAATAACTTTCTCTAAAAAAAAACAGGAGAATTCAATCTGAGAAAAAAATTAAAATCATTCATATTTCTACCTAAAAGTAAACTTTGTAAGAGACAATAAAAGAAGAAAAAAGAAAAGTCCTTTTTCCATAGATTTTTTTTTTTCTGGGGCTTAGCACAGGTATAAATAAATATACATTGATAACAGAAATTTTCACTGGTAGAAAAATATTCGGTATTTCTGAGCTAGAGTGGTAAAGAATTGTATCATCCACAGGTAGAAAAGAACAATGATGGAAAGCTGGGGAAGAAGAAACTTCAAGAATTAGATAACAATGTTGAATGTAGGGCATAAAAGTGAAGCACAAAAAAGAGAGAGTACTTAGAGCAATCGTAGATAGACATGAACAATTTTAGACAAAAATCATATTTCTAAAAAGTAGCTTAAATAGAAAACAGAAAAGATCAAACAGAATGGTTTCATAAAAATTCTCCAAAATGCACTAAAATACATTTTAAAATTATTATTGTAACTGTTTTAATGTTTGCATAAATATGTAAAGGTATTGTGTAATTAAAATATATATTATATAATATATATTATAAAATATATATATATTATACATGTGTAATATACATTTAAATCATATATATCACATAATTTAAAATATCATCAACCTAATTTTTTTTTAATTGTTATTGACCTAACTGTTATTAAAACTGGAGAGTATCAAGTCTTACACATAATACCAGCACAAATTTAAGCTTTGGAGAAATACACACTCGCTATTAGCTAACTTCACTCTCCTAGGCAAATTACTTAATCTCTCTCTCAGGTGCTCAATTACTCACTTATAAAGTGGCCCAGAAGAGATATTATTAAAAAGCGTTTTTGTGAGGGCTGAGATAATATATGTGAAAGCGTTTAGCAAGGTTCTTGACACATAGAGAGGCAAATAAATATTGTAAAAACAAACTCTCAATAAAAAATACCTATATATTCTCACATACAATTTCTTCACATTCAAAAGCTCAATCTCTCTTTAACTAATTTCTCTTTCTTTATAGTATTCTATAGTTCCCACAGTTTCCAAATTTCCTACCATAAGCCTATGTTTCTTCTGTAATCAAAGGTATTTTTAAAAATTTCTCTTTACAGACTAAACAAGTATATACATATAGCTTCCACATTACTTACCTGAAAAGGGTAAGAATAGAAGTTCCATTATAACGAACTCTACTTTCATCATCATATAAGAGTTCTGCTTTGTTTCTGGAAGGAGCTTCAGCAGCTTCTTCATCTAAAAGAACTAGTAAAGTTTTCACAGTCTCTCTGCCACAGTAGGCTGTGCCATGGTTTATGGCATGTGATTTTGGCTAGAAGAAAGAATAAGTAAATGTAAGAATCACCCTAGCTGGGTCTATCAGTCACACTTTTCCATGTCATGTGCCACTGCTCTCCTTTCTCCTCTATTGCTGAAGTAATAGAAAATAAACTCTGAGAAGCCTGTATAAAGGCATGTGAATATTTCTCTTTTAAGCCATACTATAAGCAACCTTATCAATTTTCTGGATGCACAGAAAAATACAGAAAATAGTATCATCAAAGAAAGGCCTTGGATTCTGGTTAAAACACCACTAGGCTCTGAGTCAGAAAGTTTTAGCTACTACGACCTCAGTCTCATGATTTAACTTCTCTGTGTATTTTTTTCTCATTTATTGAAAAGAGAGATGGGGTTCTGGAGATCTGAATACCAACATCACAATAATTGTAAATATTTAACCAAATGCAAAAATTAAAAGAAGCTAGTTGACTTTCGTTCATTCAATAATCATTAATAAGTATCTACTTAGTAATGCACTATGTCTAAAACTAGCTACAAAGGTGAATACCACTGCCTTCAAGGAACCCACAGTCTACTCGATATGATAAACAAGTAACCAAATAATTGTACTACAAAGTGCTAAGTGCTATTTCAAAGAGAGGTACATACACACATGATACAGTGGAACCACACAACAGGGAGTGACCAATTTAACTCAGAGTCAAGGACGGCTTCACAGAAGAAAAGAAACACAGAGGTAGGAGAGAACATGCACTTTCAGGGACATGGCTGAAGAACAGGGTAAAAAGGAACATGTGAAATAACCCTGCAAAAGCTTTGTACATCAAACAAAGAAATGGAGATTTCACTCAGTCTGCTAAACCAAAAAAAAAAAAAAAAAAACCCCATTGCCATCTAGTCAATTTTGACTCATAGTGACCCTACTGGACACAGCAGAGCTGCGCCATATGGTTTCCAAGGCTGTAATCTTTAAGGGAGCAGACTGCCACATCTTTCTACTGCACGGGGGCTAGTGGATTCAAGCCACCAACCTTTTGGTTAGCAGCCAAGTGCTTAACCACTTCATCACCAGGGCCCTTTTTTAATTCAGACTGTAGCAGATCCATCCAGTCTGCTACAGGGTTAAAAAAATCTCTTTATTAAGCAAGAAAGTCAAATAATTCTATTTATACTTTTTTTAATTGTGCTTTAAATGAGAGTTTACAATTCAAGTCAGTTTCTCATACAAAAACTTATATACACATTGTTATGTGAAGCTAGTTGCTCTTCAATGTGACAGCACACTACTCCTCTCTACCCTGTATTTCCCATGTCCATTCAACCAGCTCCCGTCCCCCTCTGCCTTCTCATCTTGCCTCCGGACAGGAGCTGCCCACTTAGACTCATGTGTCAACTTGAACTAAGAAGTATCCTCCTCACCAGTATCATTTTCTGCCTTACAATCCAGTCTAATCTTTGTCTGAAGAGTTGGCTTTGGAAATGGTTTTAGTTTTAGACTAACAGAGAATTGGGGGCCATGTCCTCTGGGGTCCCTCCAGTCTCAGTCAGACCATTAAGTCTGGTCTTTTTCCTAGAATTTGAGTTCTGCACCCCACTGTTCTCCTGCTCCATCAGGAACTCTTTGTTGTGTTCCCTGTCAGGGCAGTCATTGGTGGTGGCTGGGCACCACCTAGTTCTTCAGGTCTCAGGCTGATGCAGCCTCTGGTTTATGTGGCCCTTTCTGTCTCTTGGGTTCATATGAATAATCCTATTTAGATTTCAGAAAAAGTACTGAAGGCAATGTGTGAAGTAAATTCCAGGGTAAGAATGTTATCAAATCTAGAGATAATTTCGCAAGAGACTGTACTAGTCCAGGTTAGAAAAGAAGATCTGAACTAAGATAGTGGCAGTGAAGATAATGAAAAAGCAGATTAAAAGGGGGCAGAATTGGAAACTTAGTGACTAGACAGAGGAAGAAGGGAAAGGGAAAAATCTACAACTGTTCCTAAACTTCAAATTATGAATACATGGGTATTCATTATAGAAGATGGACCACATTTAGGAGGCTAGGAAGAAAGGGGAGAAACAAGGGAACCTTTTACATTTGAGGTATCTCTGGGACACCCAACTAGAAACTTCCAGTAGTCAACTAGATATTCAGGTCCAGAGCTTAATAAGAGGTAAGAGAGATATATATTCAGGAGCATAAGAATACATATGGGTATATACAAAGTTTCCCAGAAAATTATGTCAAACTAAAGAGGACCCAGGAGAAAGCTAACATCTAAGAAGTGTGCAAAGGAGGAAGAATACCAGTATCCAGGCGATGTGCAGAAAAAGAGACACAAACTCTGAAGGCATCTGGCTGGGTTTACTTTCAATTTATTAGTTATGTATGCTGCATAACTCTGCGGAAGCCACTTAACCTCTCATTGCTGCAGTTAAATTCACTGGTAAAACAGAGGTAATGAACAGTGCCTAATGCATACGGCTGCTGGACACTGTGCCTAGATATCAAAGCTGCCCTTTCTGGGACATCAGCTCTACCTGGGCCGGTTTTCTCAGCTTTCACCAACATTTTCACTTTCTTTCTCTACTTGACAGACTTAGGCTACCAGGTGAACTATAACACACAGCTACACTGGAATTATAACAAGTTGTCTATCACAAACCACTCCTTAAAATGCACCCCCCCATACCAGAGAATTCTATACTGTATAACAACAACTTCATTGAGTTTTATTTGTTTGTATGCTTCCTTAGACTATTTAAAGTTTCAAATATTTCTGATTTGGTTAAAAACAAAATTAAGCATCAGGAAATGGGAAAGGTTGGTGTTCTTAATTATCTGAAACTGTGCCAGTTCTTGATCTATGCTCTTACAGTAGTAACCTGGTTGTCGTTTGGGCCAAGTTAGTCTCAGAAGCTATTAACACATGTGAAATATATGGGGTAACACCCCACAAGCCCCCTTGCCCTGCCTTGAAAGTAAAACTAAAACCATGAATTATTTTAGAAAAATAGCTAAAAATGCTGCCCAAGGACTAGGAAATCAATCGACCAACAAATACATAATAAATAAAAACAGAGCAAATGTCTTTCTTCATATACTGGCTATTACAATCATACCTAATGAAAAGGGGCTTTTGATACTTGGGTAATTAAACCACAATCAGTGGAACATAACATAGACTCCAGAATTCTGTTCTAGGGCTAAAAACATGCTAGTCAAGTTCCCCCATACTACTGTAGTTAGGATTAGGATCTATTCTGTTTTGTTGTTGTTGTTTTTTGTGATTTATGGAGGCTCCATAATCCTACATAATCCTGTTAAAAAATGTAAATTTTCAACAACATCTTTGAACACAGGAAACACATTCTTCTGACTTAAGTGGCAATAAAAAACCATTTCTACAGTAAATAAAAGAGATGATGTTTTGTAAAGAAGGATGATGAAATAAAAAGCTCATTACCCGTGCAGGGCTGATGTCAGTGGTGTGAAGAGCTACATCTCCTTGTTGAGAATCAATAATATTTTTAATCCTCAAATCCAAATCCTGAGCAACTTCCTCTACTGACTTACTGAAAGGATCCCTGCTGTCCTGGCCTTTAATAAGCTGCGTCTTTATCACTGAGAGTATCCGACCCCCTGCAATGCTGAAAATAGAAACGAGATCATCCTATATAAGAGTATTAGAAAAGACAACATGTTTACAGCTTGAAAATATAATTCTTGATGTTAATCGTCACCTTTCAAAGAAAACAGCTTTGATCTTATAAATCAAACAGTAGTGCATTGAAGACAGAGATAAGAACCACTAAAAACAAAAACAGAAAGTTTCTCTAAAAGTTATTTCAACATGGTGGGTTACTTCTTCCTTAATTTGAAAGCTGAAAGGAAATAATTCAGTTATACATGAAATAGGATAACAAATTCAGATATAGTTATACGCAAGCAATATGCCAAAAATACATACTCTTAGATACAACAAAGATAACAAAACAGCCACCTCTCTTTGAATACTTAGACTACTTATATGATTTTAATTTAATCTTAAAGTCAATCTAGTAAGTAGGTATGACCACCCCTTAGACACAGATGGGAGGTCCTGGGTGATGCAAATGGTTCACATGCTCTGATGCCAATAAAAATGTTCAAGTCCACCCAGAGGCACCTCGGAAGAAAGATCTGGTGAACTACTAAAAAATCAGCCACTGAAACCCTACGGAGCAGTTCTACTCTGGCACATTGGGGTTGCCCTGGGTCTGGGTCCACTCTACAGCAGCTGGTAACTGGTAATCACAGATGAGAAAACCCCGTCTCAACGAGGTCAGAGAGCTTGTCCAAGAGCACGCCGTGTTCTAGGCTGGGGCGAGGGGGTGAGCAAAGAGAGCGACCGGAGACATGTAACATTGCATTCTGATACATCTTTATTACACAAAAAAGGAAATTAAGCTAGCTAGCACTGATCTAAAACAAACAAGGTATTGGACTAAATATGGCCAACAGATGAGTTTAAAAAAAAAAAACCCTGAAATCACTATTTCTTTATACCTAGCCTGACCTGGAAAGAATCTGGGTTGCAGTCCCCACTCTAGAGAACTAAACCAGAACCAAGGTGAGAAATATCTAAGAGGATTTTGGTCTATTACAAGGAAGAAACTGAAGGTGTCCAGGGATACCTGTATCCTGGAAAGACTGCAAAGTGCCAAATGAGAAGGTGGTATGAAAAGTATGGGCTCTGCAATCTGACTGCCTGAACTCAACTCACAGCTCTGTCACTTCCTACCTCAGGTAAGTTGTTTTACCTCTCTGTTACTCAGTTTTTGCATCTGTAAAATGGAGTAACTGCAGCACATATCTATCACATAGGACTGTCATGAGGAAGAAATTAATTTATACAAGTAAAACAATTAGAATATTGGTTGCAACAGTTAGCGTTATTAAATATTACTAGATTATCTCTAAGGTAATCAAGGATTCTGGGATCCTATATTGTAGGATCTTTTTAAGGTAAGGTAACAATAAAGTCAAAAAGGCAGAAAGTTTTATACTTGGTAATGTACTCATTAACATAAGAATTTTGAACTAATTTTACATATAATAAATTATGCGATGTTAGAGCATGTTAGAAATTTGACTTTACTCGGTATTGGTTTACTCAATATAACATCTGTAACTATTATAATGCTTTTACAGTTTTGAAATTTTATTCATTATGATTTTAAATATTTCCCCCAAGATTTCTTCTATCTATTCAAAATGAACTTGCTTACAAAGCACAAGCTTGTATTCTGTTAATATTCATTAAAATTTTCTGATCATCCTCGTTATTATACACCAACTATGCATACTGTGTTAGATGTTAGGAATACAGCAGTACACAAGCCGACAAGTCTTGGGGCTTATACAATCTTTTGGAGGAGGCAAATATTATAAAAGTATAACATTATATATTTACATTGTGATAAATGCTACAAAAGAGAAGCACAGTGAAACTCAGCCTAGTCAGAATCAAGAAATACATCTTGAAACAATCTGCACTTAATCTAAGACATAAAGGATGCAGAGAGCACAGAAGGCAAAGGGCTCCTGAGTCAAAAGGAGCTTTGGCAAGTATGAAATAGAGTGAAAGTTAGTGTGGTTGGACCAGAGAAAGCAACAGGGAGCGTGGGTACCACTTTAGCTTGGCTCTCCTCCGACCTGAACTGTCCTACTTCTCTGGCCCCCTCTGCTGCTTCCTTCTCATCTCCTCCATTTATAAACATCTCCTCTTCCCTATGCACACTCCGTTGGTGATCTCATCCAGTCCTATAGCTATAATTACCATCTCTACACAGACAGTTCCCAAATTATAACTACAGCCCCAACTGCTGCCCTGAATTCCAGGTTTATGCATCCAACTACACACACAAAGTCTCCACTTGGATGATTAACAGGCATCTTACCAAATCAAAGCTCTAATTACTCCTACTATATTTTTCCCCCATTTCAATAAGTGGCACCTTCATTCTACCAGCTGCTCTGGCCAAAATCTTTGGAGTCATGCTTGATTCCTCTCTTTCTCTGACGTCCTACAGTCAAGCCATTAGCAAATCCAGTTGGCACTTCCACCACTGTCACTTAGACCAAGCCCCACCAGTATATCTCATGTGCAGTACTGCAATCATCTAAATTGTCTCCTGCTTCTACTTCCTACCACCTATTCACTACACATTCACCAGAGTGATTTTTTTTAAACTCAAGGCAACACATCTCTGGTCTGCCCAAAACTCTATGCTAGCTTTGTACCTCATTCAGAATGAAAGCCAAAGTCCTTAACATGCTACCAGTCACTACATATTCTGCTTCTCACCCTCCATCCCCTGGCTTTATCTTGTACCACTCTCCCCCAGCACAATCTACTTCACTCTAGCTACCTAGGACTCCTTGTTGATGAAGCACGCCCAGCATATTCCTACCTCCCAACATTTGCTGTTCAACTAGATATCTGAATGTCTCATTCTCTTCACTTCCTTCAGATCTCTTCTCAAATATTACCTTATCAACAAGGCTCTCCCTTTCTACGCTGTATAAAACGGTATTCCTCTCTACATCCTCACCCCCAGCACACTAATCACCCTTATTCTGCTTTATATTTGTTTATTATCCAGCTCCCTCACCACCAGGAGAAGGTAAAGTCAAGGTGTTTTATCGGTTTTATTCATAAATATATCTCCGGTTCTTAGAACAGTGGCAAATACATGGTAAGTACTCAATAAATACTTGTTAAAAGGATTAATGTATAAACGGATGATGCAAGATGAGACTAGAGATAAAGTCAAGGGCCGGCACATTCAAGTCTTTGTCAGCCAGGTTAAGATTTGGCCTTTATCATAAAAGCAATGCACATCCTTTAAAGAATCTGAAGTCGAGGAGTGTTTTAAGAAGACCACAAATTCTGAATTAATAGTTTCTCAATAAGTGAGATTTTATACTATAGTATTATTATATTGACATACTGAATATATCTACTAATAATCTGTAATTATGCCATAACTTGTTGACCAAAATTAAAATAAACATACTAATTTAAAATCATCACATACATGTTTGCTATCTAGTTCTCTTCCTTACTAATGATAAGAAAACAAATATTTTAAGGATAAAACAATGAGATAAAGTCCACTTTTGTTTCTCAGTAAATAGACCACTTTTTCTTCCCTTCACAGGCTGAAGTTTAATTTATTAAGCATCTACATAATAGATCCCCTACATGTCTGTCAGTTTGTCACACCCTACATGTGTGTCAGCCTGTCAGACTGTGGGGTTTGCGTGTTGCTGTGATGCTGGAAGCTATGTCACCGGTATTCAGATACCAGCAGGGTCGCCCATGGCGGAAAGGTATCAGCTGAGCTTCCAGACTAAGACTAGGAAGAAGGACCCGGCAGTCTACTTATGAAAAGAATTAGCCAGTGAAAACCTTATGAATAGCAGTGCAACGTTGTCTGATACAGTGCCAGAAGATGAGCCCTCCAGGTTGGAAGGCACTCAAAAGATGACTGAAGAAGAGCTGCCTCCTCAAAGTAGAGGTCACCTTAAGGACAAGGATGGAGTCAAGCTTTCAGGACCTTCATTCGCTGATGTGGCACAACTCAAAATGAGAAGAAACAGCTGCAAACATCCATTAATAATTGGAACACAGAATCTACAATGTATGAATCTAGGAAAATTGGAAATCATCAAAAATGAAATGGAATGCATAAACATCAATATCCTAGGCATCAGTAAGCTGAAATGGAATGGTAATGGCCATTTTGAATTGGACAATCATACGGTCTACTATGCCAGGAACGACACCTTGAAGAGGAATGGCACTGTATTCATCGTCAAAAAAAACATTTCAAGGTCTATCCTGATGTACAGAGCTGTCAGTGATAGGATAATATCCGTATGCCTACAAGGAAGACCAGTTAATATGCCTATTATTCAAATTTACACACTAACCACTAAGGCCAAAGACAAAGAAATTGAAGATTTTTACCAGCTCCTACAGTCTGAAATTGAGCAAACATGCAATCAGGGTGCATTGATAATTACTGGTGATTGGCATGTGAAAACTGGAAACAAAGAAGGAGCAGAAGTTGGAAACTATGGCCTTGGTGATAGAAACAATGCCGGAGATTGCATGACAGACTTTTGCAAGACCACCGACTTCTTCACTGCAAATGCCTTTTTTCATCAACATAAATGGCAACTATACACATGGACCTCACCAGATGGAATATATAGGAATCAAACAGACTACATCTGTGGAAAGAGATGGTGGAAAAGCTCAATATCATCAGTCAGAACAAGGCCAGGGGCTGACTGTGGAACAGATCATCAATTGCTCATATGTAAGTTCAAGTTGAAACTGAAGAAAATTAGAAGTCCATGAGGGCCAAAGTACGACCTTAAGTATATCTGACGTGAATTTAGGGACCAACTCAAGAACAGACTTGACGAGTTGAACACTGATGACTGCAAACCAGAAGAGTTGTGGAAGGGCATCATACATGAAGAAAGCAAAGGGTCATTAAAAAGAGAGGAAAGAAAGAAAAGATCAAAATGGATGTCAGAAGAGACTCTGAAAATTGCTCTTGAATGTTGAACAGCTAAAGCAAGAGGAAAAAATGATGAAGTAGAAGAACTGAACAGAAGATTTCAAACATCTCAAAAAAAGGAAGACCCTCAACAAGATGAATTGACACGGAGGCTGTGTAACGATTGTGAAGATGGCGCAGGATGGGGCGGTGTTTCTTCTGTAGTGCATAGGGTCCCTCTGAGTCAGGACGGACTCGACAGTACCTAGCAACAACAACATGCCACTAAAAGCAAAGAAGTGGTAAATTTGCAAAATCACTCTATAGCTAAGCAATTATCCGAATACTTTTACTTTACATGGCCAAAATATTCGTAATCTAATACGTAAGATAGACTACTGATTGATAATCAGGAAAATTCAAGGTATGCCCTTGGTACAACAAGGATTAACATATTTATCCCTTTGTTGTATCCTGATACAAAATAAAGCATCTTAAATTTAAAACACAACTGTTAATATTACAACTTCATGCCTTGGTCTGTTTATAGGAATTCTGGGCAAAGTATGAAAAAGTTTTCCTTTCATCACTGTAGCTAGAAGTATATCTATATAATAAACTGGAATTCTTTCCCAGAAAGAAGGCAAAATATATTAAACGAATTTTGTCCTGAATATTAAGTCCTTCATTTTATTTATTAAATGGGGAATATTGATAGAGATATGTGCCATTTCACTTCTTAAATTATTCTGACATATGAAAAACCACCTTACAAACTTATTAAACTAAGATGTGATTCTTTGTTTTACAAAAGATAATGAATTCCCTACAGCTGAACTGCTCAATAAATTTAAAATTAAATGAAATTAAAACTTCAGTTCCTCAGTCTCACACGCCATATCCCAATTGCTCAATAGCCACGTGTGGCTAGTCGCTGCTGCATCAGACGGTGCATACCTAGTACATCTTCATCATTACAGAAAATTCTATTAGATAGCACTGCCCTAGAAGTTTAAAAATATGGTTCAACTACAACAAATTTATTCGTAGTCTACTTTTTAGAAACTCTGTAACTGCCAGTGCCTTTATTACAAACTTGAACAGAAATGAGATTTATTGGAATGATAATTAATGGGAAGGCTGAAGAACCAAGTTTGGAAAACTGGCAGAAGCCAAGGAGACCTAGGTAAGAGAGAACTCAGCCAAGGTTATGCCACAGTAACAATCTGGTTGGGATACAGTAACTGGCACAGTACTCGACACTGTCTTTACTGTATTCTCTACTCCACTGCTGCTGTCTTGAATAATAACTATCCTGATGTTTTTTCTTTGCTGTCCCAAGATCTGAAGTCCCAGGCGGAAATTTCTGATTGACCAAGCCTTATTATGTGCTGAGAGTCTCCGCGTGCCCAGCTGAACAGAAATTAAAAAAAAAAAAACCCATTGCTGTCGAATCGATTCCAACTTATAGTGACCCTACACGACAGAGTAGAACTGCCCCCTAAGGTTTCCAAGGACTGGCTGGTAGATTCGAACTGCCAACTTTTGGTTAGCATATGAGCTCTTAGCCACTGTGCCACCAGGGCTCCTGGGCAGGAATAAGGTACAGTGAAACCTGTGAGAGCCAGAAGTCAATAGGACTGCCTTGTTTTTCCACGTCTCGAAATTTTCCACCTTTGACAGGGTGTAGCCTTACCACTTTTCTTTCCCTATTAGTGGAAAATATTTGAGTTTTCCTTCTCTTACATAGATTCTGGCTTTCGCAAGTTTTACTACTACACATCTGGCTCAAACAGGGAGGGAATATGGATGCTCAATAGCCAAAAACATACTACTGAATGCTATACATTCTAATTTATAAAAAAAGGCTTACCTGTAGTAACCGACCTATCCAATTAGAATACATTGAGTAGTTAAAATGTTATTTATAATACAGAAAATTATGTTTTGCAGCTTCTGTTTTTATTCATTGGTGTCCATGTGCCCCCGTCCTAGCGCTCAAGACACATTATTACAATTACCAGTTTACTTGTCTGTTTCCCATACTCTTTGTAAGCTCCTTATCTCAGCATCTATTGTGTGTTGTTGTTGTTGTTAGGTGCCCTTGAGTCAATTCCGACTTATAGCAACCCTATGTACCACAGAACAAAACACGGCCCGGTTCCGCGCCATGCTCACAATCATTGTCATGATCGAGCCCATTATTGCAGCCACTGTGTCAATCCGTCTCGTTGAGGTTCTTCTCTTTTCTGCTGACCCTCTACTTTACCAAGCATGATGTCCTTCTCCAGAGACTGATCTCACCTGATAACATGTCCAAAGCATATAAGATGCAGTCTCGCTAACCTTGCTTCTAAGGAGCATCCTGGCTGCACTTCTTCCAAGACAGGTGTGTGCCTTCTTTTGGTAGTCCATGGTATATTCAACATTCTTTGCCAACAATTTGAAGGCCTCAATTCTTCAGTTTTCCTTATTCATCATCCATCTTTTGCATGCATATGAGGCAACTGAAAACACCATGGCTTGGGTCAGGTGCACCTTAGTCTTCAAGGTGACATCTTTGCTTTTCAACACTTTAGAGGTCTTTTGCAACGGATTTGCCAAATGAAATGTGTCTTTTGATTTCTTGACTGCTGCTTCCATGGGCGTTGACTGTGGATCCAAATAAAATGAAACCCTTGACAACTTCAATCTCTTCTCCGTTTATCATGTTGCTTATTAGTCCGGTTGTGAGGATTTTTATTTTAATGCCGAGGGGTAATCCATACTGAAGGCTGTGGTCTTTGATCTTCATCTCAAGTCCTCTTCACTTTCAGCAAGCAAGGTTGTTAATGAGTCTTCCTCCAATCCTGATGCCCCATTCTTCTTCATATAGTTCAGCTTCTCAGATTATTTGTTCAGCATACAGACTGAATAGGTATGAGGAAAGGATACAACCCTGACGCACACCTTTCTGGACATTAAACCATGCAGTATTTCCTTGTTCTGTTCAAATAACTTGATCTATGTACAGGTTCCTCATGAGCACAACTAAGTGTTCCGGAATTCCCATTCTTCACAATGTTATCCATAATTTGTTATGATCCACACAGTCGAATGCCTTTGAATAGTCAATAAAACACAAGTAAGCATCTTTCCGGTATTCTCTGCCTTCAGCCAGGATCCATCTGACATCAGCAATGATATCCCTGGTTCCACATCCTCATCTGAATCTGGCTTGAATTTCTGGCAGTTCCCTGTCAATATACTGCTGCAGCCGTTTTTGAATGATCTTCAGCAAAATTTTGCTTGCGTGTGATATTAACGATATTGTTCGATAATTTCTGCACTTGGTTGGATCACCCTTCTCGGGAATAGTCATAAATACGGACCTCTTCCACTCAGTTGGCCAAGCAGCTGTCTTCCAAATTTCTTGGCATAGACAAGTGAGCACCTACAGTGCTGTATCCGTTTTTTGAAACATCTCAATTGGTATTCCGTCAATTCCTGGAGCCTTGTTTTTTGTCCATGCCTTTAGTGCAGCTTGAACTTCTTCCTTCGTTACCATCGGTTCTTCATCATACGCTACCTACTGTAATGGTTGAACATCGACCAATTCTTTTTGGCATAGTGACTCTGCATATTCCTTCCATCTTCTTTTGATTCTTCCTGCGTTGCTTAATATTTTTCCCGCATAGAATCCTTCAATATTGCAACTCAAGGCTTGAATTTTTTCTTCAGTTCTTTCAGCTTGAGAAATGCCAAGAGTGTTCTTCCCTACTGGTTTTCTACCTCCAGGTCTTTGCACATGTCATTATAATACTTTTCTTTGTCTTCTTGAGCCGCCCTTTGAAATCTTCTATTCAGCTCTTTTACTTCATCATTTCTTCCTTTCACTTTAGCTACTTGACGTTCAAGAGCAAGTTCCAGAGTCTCTTCTGACATTCACTTTGGTCTTTTCTTTCTCTCTTGTCTTTTTAAAGTCTTCTTGCTTTCTTTGTGCATGATGTCCTTGATGTCATTACACAACTCTTATGGTCTTTGGTCATTAGCATTCAACAGGTCAAATCTATTCTGAATAAAAAAAAAAAATTTTTTTTTGTTTTTTTTGTTTTATTAATATGATCTCTAAATTCAGGTGGGATATACTCAAGGTCGTACTTTGGCTTTCACGGACTTCTAATTTTGTTCAGTTTCAACTTGAACTTGCACAGGAGCAACTGATGGTCTGTTTCACAGTTGGCCCTTGGCCTTATTCTGACTGATGATATTCAGCTTTTCCACCATTTCTTTCCACAGATGTAGTTGATTTGATACCTCTGTATTCCATCTGGCAATGTACGGGTGTACTGTCACCATTTATATTGCTGAAAAAGGTATTTGCATTGAAGGAGTTGTTAGTCTTGCAAAATTCTATCATGTGATCTCCAACATCGTTTCTATCACCAAGGCCATATTTTCCAACTACTGATCTTTCTCCTTTGTCTCAAACTTTCACGTTCTATCACCAGTAATTATCAATGCATCCTGACTGCAAGTTACATCAATTTCAGACTGCAGAATTTGGTAAAAATCTTCAATTTCTTCATCTTTGGCCTTGGAGGAAACCCTGGTGGTGTAGTGGTTAAGTGCTATGGCTGCTAACCAAAAGGTCAGCAGTTTGAATCCACCAAGCACTCCTTGGAAACTCTATGGGGCAGTTCTATTCTGTCCTATAGGGTTGCTATGAGTTGGAATCAACTCGGCAGCAATGGGGTTTTGGATTTTGGCCTTAGTGGTTCGTGTGTAAATTTGAGTAACAGTCGTATTAACTGGCCTCCCTTGTAGGCATATGGATATTATCCCATCACTGACAGCGTTGTACTTCAGGATAGATCTTGAAATGCTCTTTTTGACGATGAATACAACACCATTCCTCTTTAAGCTGTCATTCCTGACATAGTACCCCACATGATTGTCCAATTCAAAATGGCCAATACCAGTCCATTTCAGTTCACTAATGCCTAGGGTATCGATGTCTATGTGTTCCATTTCATTTTTGGTGATTTCCAATTTTCATAGATTCCTACTTTGTACATTCCACGTTCCAATTATTAATGGGTGTTCGCAGCTGTTTCTTCTCATTTTGAGTTGTGCCACATCAGCAAATGAAGGTCCCAAAAGCTTGACTCCATCCGTGTCAGTAAGATCAACTCTACTTTGAGAAGGCAGCTCTTCCCCAGTCATCTTTTGAATGCCTTCCAATCTGAGGGGCTCATCTTCCCGCACTATATCAGACAATGTCCCACTGCTATTCATAAGGCTTTCACTGGCTAACTGTTCTCAGAAGTAAACCACTGGGCCCTTCTTCCTAATCTGTCTCAGTCTGGAAGCTCAGCTGAGATCTGTCCGCCATGGGTGACCCTGCTGGTATTTAAATACCAGTGGCATAGCTTCTCATCAGAGCAACATGGAAGCCCCCACAGTATGACAGCTGACAGACACATGGCTAGACATGAGCAAATACAGAACAATACGAATTATAAATTTATGTCATTATGGGTACTTCCATTCAGGAGTTTGTACAAAGCACTTGTATCTCATTAAGAGATATTATTTATTTCTAAACCTTCATTACTGAAAGCTATTCATTAAAAAAAAAATTGTATTAACTGCAACTGAAAAATAAGGGGAAAATATCTCTTACCCCAAATTTTTAACCACCTACTAAAAAATAGTACAGTACAGGAAAATTTATCCTAAAAACCAAGCCACTGATAAAATGTCTTGACTGAGCCAAATCATTTTAAATTTAAAATAAAGTTTTTACTTAGAAGTTAGTTTTATTGGCTTATGTTATATAATGAATTTAGAATGATATCTCAACAATGACAATGTACTGTGTTTATACAAGTGATGATATTATCTACTTCGGAGAGTCCACTTAAACAAACAACTGTCACAAATCACAAGGTTTCCTTTCAGTCTGTTCTGATTCTGCCGTGCAATGGTTCTGAAAGCATGGTCGCTGGGCCAGCAGCATCAGTATCACCAGGAAACTTGTAAGAAGTACAAATTCTCAGGCCCTATACCAGACTTACTAAATCAGAAACTCTGGAGGTAGCACCCAGGAATCTTTATTTTGTATGCTAGAGTCTGAACCACTCTTGTAATGGCATAAAAGAAATTATGAATTGAAGTTTTCATTCTCACTGCCTTATTGCTAGGTTTTATATTTTAGCAAGCAAGCCATGTTTTATGTTTTAGGGAAGAAGCCAGGTTCCCTAACAAGCATTGGAAACATTAACTATTCACTCTTAAATAGCTGGTCCAAGTAGAAAAGAAACGTTAGCAGAGAATCGCAGAGAGACTTAATGTATGATGTTGCATTAGGCCATTGTCTCCCAAATTTGCCTGATTGTCAGAGTCATGCTCGGCATTTGTTTAAAACATCAGCTCCAGATTCCTCCCTACTTGAATCACAATCTCCAGAGAAGGGCACTGGATATCTGTGTTTTTTCAAAAGTACCACAGGTGATTCTTATACTTAGGTAAACTAATAATAAAAATTATGATAAAATAATAAGCATGAAAAAATGAGCCCCTGGGGAAAGGAACCATATTTTATTTATCTTTTATATTACCAGTTTACACTTGGCACAAAGAAGAGTTGATTAATGAACACTGAATGAATGACCAATATCACATGTAACAATCTGAAATTTTTAATAGTGAGACAAAAGATGTATATTTTATCATTATTCATATTATTAGTACTAGCAATACAAAAAAAGAAGGGCCCATGGTAGCATAGTGGAAGTGCTTAGCTGCTAACTGAAGGTCGGCAGTTCAAACCCACCAGCTATTCCATGGGAGAAAGAGGTGCCAGTCAGCTTTTGTAAAAATTACAGCCTTGGAAGCCCTACTAAAAAACCCATTGCCACTGAGTCAATTTCAACTCATAGCAACCCTATAGAACAGAGTAGAATTGCCCCATAGAGTTTCCAAGGAGCAGCTGGTGGATTCGAACTGCCAACCTTTAGGTTAGCAGCCATAGCTTTTAACCACTAGGCCACTAGGATTCCCAACCACAGGTATAGGGGTTAGGTTTTATAAGACATATTTTTGGTGGACAGAATTCAGAGGCTATAAAAACAGAAGCTCAAATGCACCAAATTCGGCAAATGCCTTCAAAACAAAAGCTGACTTCTTTGTTTGACTTCCCTTTCTGGCTTTCCTACTTCACCTAGTTTGTGGCCTGTATTTTTCTTACATTTGCCTGCTTATCCACGTATTTAAGATGCATTTTAAAAATGTCACTTGGCATTTTACATTATTTTCAGTGGAAGGGTCAATCAGGGACCTATATAATCAGAAGCGTGAGAAGACTCTAAGAATCCATTTACATACAGAGCCACTATCTTTTTTGTCTATTATTTTCTTAATTTTCAGTTAAAAGCACAGAAATGAATTGCATGAAAAGGAGCCAAAATGAAAATATAATTAACACTATGTACTTTTTGTACTTTTTCTGGGAATTGATCTCTAATGGAAAAGTACACTGGGAAAGATTCAAAATCATAATAAAATATGAAAGAGTATCTTAATGTCAATTACAAGAACCAGAAAAAGGCACTTCAAATGATATTAGGAAACAGTTATCTCCTCCCCCTTTTTCTCATTTCATTTACAGGAACAAATTTGCCAAATTTTAATTCACTGATTGAATTCTGTTTAGAAAAAAATTATAAAACTTTTCTCTCTGATACTTGCCAAGGTTCACATTCTGACCCCTGGAAAAACCCCGAACACCAGTGCTATCACCAGTGTGTTGCTACACATTCACTGTCACAGTCAACAGTCGGTTCTTTTAATACCCCACTCAGCAACCAAAAAATCAATACTAAACCCATTGCCTGCAAGTCAATGTGGACTCGTGGCGAGCCCATGCATTACAGAGTACCCCTGCTCCACAGGGTTTCCTTGGCTGTAAACTTTACAGGAGCTGATTACCAGGCCTTTCTTCCATGGCATAGCTGAGTGGGTTTGAACTGCCAACCTTTCAGTTACTAGTCAATGGCAAACTGTACGCACCACCCAGGGATCCTCTGCTCAGCAACCAGAACCAAAACCAAACCCATTGCCATCGAGTCCATTCTGACTCCTGGTGACCCCTTGTGTTACAGAGTAGAACTGTTCCATAGCATTTTCTTAGCTGTAATCTTTACAGAAGCAGATCACCAGGTCTTTCTTCCATGGGGGCTTAATTAAAACTCTTGCTCCTAGAGCCTAGACAGGAAAGTGTTTGTGCTAGGCACCAGGGATACAAAATAAATTAAAAACCTTTCTCTTTGAAAGGTCACAATTTCTGTGATACTATATGAACTAATTCATCTATGAGTCGGAATCGACTCAACAGTAGTGGGTTTTTTTTTTGGTATATGAACTAAATGTATGGAGTTTGAGTGGGGAAGGAGGTAGAGGGAACAAGCAGGTATTCAGGAATGCTCCCCAAAAGATACATAATGACTGGTCTAGATAAACTTTAATAGGAGTGTTTAGGTGAGAAAAAGATAAACTGCAGCTTCTGACTCCTAACTGCAGCACACCAGAAGAATGAGACTATAGAGGGAGGAAAAAAAAAATTCTCAAGCTTGTACCAAAATAACTAGAAGATAATACTCAGTAACACAGAGAAAAGATTGGGAATATGTCAGTGCGATTATTGACTACCTTCACATTATTAAATAAGTCAGTAAGCAGCTGCCATCCAGCTGATTCTGACTCACAGCAATCCCAAGTGTGTCAGAGTAAAATGTGTTCCACAGGGTTTTCAATGGCTGATTTTTCAAAGGAGATCACCAGGCCTTTCTTCAGAGGTGCCTCTGGGTGGGCTCAAACCTCCCACCTTTCAGTTAGCAGCTGAGGGTATTAACTGTTAGTACCACCACAAAGCGACTGCTTTTCCCTACTTTCTTCAAGAATTTGGTAACTATTTGCTAAATTAATTTTAGCTTTAAAAAAATTAAATATGATTAAAGATGTCACATAAAATGTAGCAAAAATGCTTCTGAAATATCTTTAAATAAGAAAATTTGTAACATTTGGAGATTGGATTAGATAATTTCAACAACATACATTCTATACATGCATGATATTTAATCTATTAAGTGCACATTAAAAATTTTGTTGTGTAATAAACTTGAAATATAAAATTTTTAACTTATAGGTGATAGCGAACTAATCTATATAACCTAAAACAACAGGGGAAAAAAAAAAACATTGCTGTCAAGTCAGTTCTAACTTATAGCAACCCTACACAACCCAAAACCTCTAATTTAAGACACTTTCAGGTGAAAGTGTAGTATGAATTTTGTGGAGGCACCTACTGGCAAAGTGTGCAAATGCAAACAAACTAAAGCTAAGATGGCCTAAAGAACAGCTGGCAGTGGGGAGAGGAATGTGAGAATCAATTATCTTGTATTTCTTCCCCAACTATTCTCCATCTTTCCTTGTGCTCAGTGATTGTTGTGATTCCTGGCCATATCACCCTATAATAAGACAAGTAATAGAACCTTATCCTCAGACATAAGAGTTCAATGCATTTTTATCTCTATGTTTTAAGACTGACAAATGAAGAGGCCAGGGTAATAGACAGGCAAGAGTTAGATCATTTAGAATTTTGTATATTATACTGAGGTTTCTATAGTTTTATCCTATACCTAGTATGGAAACATTGAAGGGTTGTAATCAAGAAAATAGTATTTGCAGTTCTAGAAAGATCACTCTGGCAGCAGTGAGGACAAGAGGATGGGCCATTGTAAGACTGGAGACAAGAATGGACAGCTCAGAGACAAGTGACATAGTCCAAGCAAGGAAAGATGAGAGTCTGAGTGTAGACAGTGTATTGCTGATGTTTTTGTTAGCTGCCATTAAGTCTATTCCAACTCATGGTGACGCCATGAGCGCCGAGTAGAACTGATCCATAGGGTTTTCAAGGCAGTGGACTTTCAAAAGTAGATTGCCAGGCCTGTCTTCTGAGGAACCTCTGATTAATTAGAACCTCCAACCCTTCAGTTAGTAGTCAATCACTTAATCATTTTTGCTATCCTGGGACTCGTCTGACACATAATAAAACAAAAACCAAACCCACTGCCGTCGAGTCGACTCCAAATTCATAGCGACCCCATAAGACAGAGTAGAACTGCCCCATAGGGTTTCCCAGACTGTAATCATTACAGAAGCAGATGGCCATAACTGTCTCTCTTGGAGCAGCTGGTGAGTTTGAGCTGCTGACTTTTCAGTTAGCAGCCAAGCACTTAAACCACTGCACCACCAGGGCTCCTTTTCTGACACATATAGGTGGTTCAATAAATGTCAGCTATTTTTATTAGTAACATGCTATGGCTTACCAACCAAACTGACAGAGATCTACCATGTGTGCTAGCATATATAACCCACTTTCGCCCTGAAAAATTTATTGAAAAATTATTCACCATCTAATACACCCATAATACAAATGTCCATCAGATAAGAAAAACCTCTTGCCTCTAATACAATATAAACACAAATTCCAAATGAATCAAAGATTTACATGTAAGAAAATACAAAAAACTAACAAAACAGAATGGGTACTCATCATATCTCTGTAAATTTCCTTCTTTGTTCTTAATATCAGTTTCCTTTTTAGTTAAATAAAAAGTTTAAAGAAATTATTAGGTCATTTCCAGTTCCCAAAAAAATCTCCTTTTCCAGATAAAGATAAATGGCAAACACGCTTTTCCAATCAAATTTAATTTGAACATACCTTTTGACTTTGGTAAAACTCTTAGAAACAGAGCTATGCAAAAATTTAGGAACAAAGATCAAGTGATTATACTTTCTGCATCTAGATTATTTTGTTAGTTCTTCCTGCCGCTTGGTCGGATCTTGTTCATTTCATTATCTCTTATATTTCTACCTCTGATTCTGTGAAGTTTCAAAGACACATTAACAACGCACATTTGTAATTTATGAAAAGTCATTACCTTGGATTTGGGATTTCTCCAAGAATCTCACCTAATATGTCAATGAAATTAATAAAATTAGACAATCCCTTTACATGTGTCCTTAAAGGATCAGAGAGTGATGGTGCATATCCTTTCCCCCCAAGCTGTATTGTTCGAATGAATGACGTGGCCACCTATGAATTAAAATAAACGATTAAGTTATATTTAATGATTTAGTAAATTAAAATTAAAATCTACTTTATGAAGCTGAGTACATCTACATGAATTCGGGATATACAGTTGAAGTGGAGCACGTTTTATAACTCATACCACACTCTGAATCAGAAGGAAATAACAAAATCAACAGGTGACATGTCAGTAACAGTGATGGCATTAACACCCAGCTGTAGGTAAAAGCTGAAGAGCCAAGTTAGGGGGACAAACTAATGTAAAAAGGACATATTCACAAAAATGTATCATTAACTACAAAGAGTTATGTTATGAAAAAATTCTTATATAGAGTGACTAGTTGCTATTGGAATTGTTATATGGAACAAACGGGTTTTTACGGTTAACTGATTTGTTACAGTAAGTAAATGAATTGACCCAATAAGTAATTCAACCTTAGCTTCTTTACCTGTAAACTGAAGATTGAGACCAGATAATCACTAAATCATATCCTAGGATTATTTGATCACATAAAGTTAAAAAGGTCTTGCTCTTACAATGATAAGGATACATTTGTGATGGTTATACATAAGCACCTCCATCAAAGGGTAAATGCTCAAAAGGAGTATTTTCCAGAGTGTGTCCTAAGAAAGACAAATTCTATGAAATATCAATAATTTAATAATGTGGGGGAAGGTTCCATGGTCAAGTAACTTAGGAAACAATGCATTAAAAAATGAAATATATTTCTCTATGGCATAACTTCTCCAACCTTTTGAAATACAAACACACATTATGGATATCCAAGAGGGGTATATATTATCCCCAAGTTTTTTGCTCTTGTAATCATTTATTAAAAGGGCATTTAACAGGGACTTTTTGCCCTTAAAAACATACAAGGAGTATTTAACATACAGAGCACATCTATAGAAACACTGCTTCAGAGAAATGCCGCATTGCCAAATTTGAAGGATACAACAGAAAATAAAAATACCATGGATTTCAAATAAACAGGCAGAAAATAATTTAAAAGTTGTTTCATTATAGTTATAACAGCTCTACAATAAAGAACATGGTTCTTCTGTTCAAAAACAGGCTTTAAACAATCTTGAAAACGTATCATGTCCATACCAAAAAGATAGACATCTGTTTCTCTTGAGCAGCATGCTTCAGGTCTGTGAAGGCTTCTCTTCCAAGTCCTCTATCAGGAATATTAAGAATGTGAGCCAAAGCCAGGTCATTCTTCGAATTGACTAGTAGGTTCAAATATGAACAGATAATTTTCTTGGCTAGTAATCGCATCTATATAATAAAATATACAATAAAATACCCAGTTATTCTCTTCATTACAGTTCTGTATTTTTCTTTTTACATTAGTTGCAATCCTACAATGTGACAGCACACTCCCCCTTTTCACCCCAGGTTTCTTGTACCCATTCAACCAGTTCTTGTCCCTTCATGCCTTCTCATCCTGCCTCCAGACAGGAGTCGCCCATTTGATCTTGTGTATCTGACTGAAGTAAGAAGCACACTCTTCACAAGTATTATTTTATGTTTTATAGTCCAGTCTAATCTTTGTCTGAAGAGTGGGCTTCGGGAATTGTTTTAGTTCTGGGTTAACAGAGTGTTCAGGGGCCACTGCTTCGGAAGTTCCTCCAGTCTCAGTCAGACCATTAAGTCTGGTCTTTTTACGTGAATGTGAGTTCTGTTCCACGCTTTTCTCCTGCTCCATTCAAGACTCTGTCATGTTCCCTGTCAGGGCGGTCATTGATGGTAGCTGGAAACCACCTGGTCTCAGGCTGATGGAGTCTCTGGTTTATGTGAACCTTTTGTCTCTTGGGCTAATATTTATTACAGTTATTCTAAATCCATAAAAACAATTTTTTATACATGTAGCAAAAATATATATGATCATCCAATGATAATATCTCGCTCTGTTTTTTTTGGGTACAGAGAATTGCTAAATAGACAGAAAGCTCAGGTGGGATAATCAACATATCCTCTACCCATAAAATCAACTTGGCTCCAATAAGAAACTGTGAGTAAATAATGATAACTGTCATAACCAAAAAAAACCCAAACCCGCTGCCATCGAGTCGATTCCGACTTATAGCAACTCTATAGGGCAGAGTAGAACTGCCCTGTAGAGTTTCCAAGGAGCACCTGGAGGATTCAAGCTGCTGACATTTGGTTAACAGCCGTAGCACTTAACCACCACACCACCAGGGTTTCCATAACTATCATAGCTGTTGGAAAAATGGTTCTTAGACAAGTATACAAAAGATATCGTTTAAGTATGTATTTGTGATGAGGCCTCATATCATTCCCCTGTATACCTCTGTCGATAAATAGTAGTCAATAATGAAGCCTCCTGAAGTTTAGGGCATGGGCCAACTAGATCTATTTGGTCCCACACCAGTATCTCTAAGGGCTGAAATTAGACAGTTAAATTTTTTGAGAAATACTAGATACTTACTGTGACAATACCAGGAAACCAACTAAGGAGTCAAGTGAAGAGATTCAACCATATATTAAGCAAATAACAGCAACACAGCCATGTAGCTGATGTCAACATTAAGTGGCCTAAAACAGAGCTACAGGCCATTCAATAAGATGGATAGTATTTGGGAAAAATTGACATGGGCATCAGATCTTTTATGTTTATTATACTTTCCTCCATGCATGCAACATAAACCAATGTGTTTAATATTATTCTTAAAATTAGCTATTTATAGTTACTCAAGGCCTTTCAACTTCTTGTACTGGGTGAGAAGTGATTGTGTGAACCCCCAAGATAACAACTATAAAAAATTAGATAAAATTTTTAAAAAATTATAAGGATACTGGAAAACATATAAAAGGCAAACAGAAATTAGAGGACTGTTTAATTGTGCACTACAATTGCCCATTAAAGATTAGTAATTAACCACAATTAAGCCCATTTTGTACCTTGCTTATTGGGTAATCTGTCCCTGCATATAAGCCTTGGGTTCCTTTGTCCATTTGCTGTCTCATCCACGACACACCAAGGGGCATGCATGGACGTAATCAAATAACACACCCTTAGATTGGAGCCTTTTGGGAGAGCCTGGCTCTTGATATACCCTACTCCATCTATCACTGTCTTGTGACCACGTCAGTGAGTAGTGTGATTACTCATTTTGATCCAAAAAGCTCTACACTGTGTGATTATTTCACTCGGTACATCACAAGCTTAATGGCCTGAGCGTACTGCCAAAGCTTCGTGGTAATGGCTGCAGAAAACAGGGTTAGCTAAAGATGCCAGAAATTAGACTTAAGGGATGGGAAAAAAGCTGGAAATTTAAAGGCGAAATCCTAGCAGTAATTCAGAGCATAAATAACCCAACTCCCTGGCTGATAGCTAAACTACACAAGTGTAGGAGAGGAAGCAGGGAACCCATCAAAAACACAGGAAGAAATCAGAATGAAATATACTATAGAAAGATTGAGCTATGAGGAACCAAAGCTATGGATCTGAAGGTTTGTTTAACTGAGTATACTCAATTGTGTACCTCAAGTGGCAAAAAGCTGAAGCTAGACAGGCTTGAAGTGTTAAAGAGTAAAAGGCCTGAAGCTGGCATAGCAGTTGAAAACTTTGAGAAAATCCTTAAAAGAAAGGAAATCACAGAGAGAATGGGCTAAATCTCCTGTCCAAATCTTTGGCTGACTGCCAAATTTGGCAGGCAGTGGGGAAAGCTACAAAAGCCAAGACAAAAAGGGTAGCAATGGGAATTCATAAAAACAGATATTAGCAGCTACAGGGAAACAGAGTACACATGTTGAATTCAGGCAAATAAAATGCTTACTAGAATAAAAACCCAATTTCCCCCAGAAGAACATGACTCCAGAATTCCTACGAAATTTATCCATAATGTCTGTTTTTCATCCAAAAATTACTAGTCAAGAAAAAAGAAAATATGGCAACCTACTAAAATTAAAAAATCAATAGAAATTGTCACCAAGAGGACCCAGATATTGGATTTAGCAATCAAAACATCAAAGTAGCTACTATAAATATGTTCAAAGAGATAAAAGAAAATATATTCAATAAATTAAAGAAAATGTTATCTATGAATAAGAGGAAATCTCCACAACAACAAAAAATGAAAAAGTAAGTAAATTCCAGACATGAAAAGTACAATAATAAACAAAATTTGCTGGGTGAGCTCAACAGCACCACAGAGACAACAAAAGAAACAATCAGTGAACTTTAAGACATATCAATAGAAATTACCAAATCTGAAGAACAAAGGAGGAAGAAAAACAAAATGAAAAATTTAAGATCTATGTGACACAATTTAAAGAGGTCCAACATACATGTAACTGGAATCCCTCAAGAGGAGAGAAAGCAGAAAACTATTTGATGGCATAATGCCCAAAACCATTTCAAATTTTGTTGAAAACATTAATTTACAAATCCAAAAAGTATGCAAGTTGTAAAACAAAACAAAAAAATCACTCCTAGACATAATGTAGTCCAAATGCTGACAGCCAAAGGTGAGAGAAAATCTTGAAGGCAGCCAGTGCAAACTAATATTTTCTACACAAAAAACAGGAAAACAATGTACATTAACAGATGGCTTCTCATCAAAAGGCTACATAAGCCCTCAAATAGCATAATATAGAATTACCATAAGACCCAGCAATTCTATTCCTAGGTATATATACCCAAGTGACTTGAAAGTAGGAACTCAAAGAAATGCTTGTACAACAGTGTTCACTGAAGCATTATTCACAATAACCAAAAGACAACTCAAGTGTCCATCAACAGATGAATGGATAAACAAAATGGGGTATATCCATACAATGGAACATTATTCAGTCATAAAGAGAAGTGAATTTCTGTCTAGAAGCTATGACATGAATAAATCTTGAAAACATTAAGCTGAGTGAGATAAATCAGACACAAAAGGACAAATATTATATGACCTTACTTACATGAAACAAAAATCCTCACAACTGGACCAATAAGCAACAGCATGATAAATGGAGAAAAGACTGAAGTTGTCAAGGATTCCATTTTACTTGCATCCACAATCAACACCCATGGAAGCAGCAGTCAAGAAATCAAATGACATACAGCATTGAGCAAATCTGCTGCAAAAGATCCATTTAAAGTGTTAAAAAGCAAAGATGTCACTTTAAGGACCAAGGTGCACCTGACTGAAGCCATGGTGTTTTCAACCACCCCATATGCATGCAAAAGCTGGACAATGAATAAGGAAGACCGAAGAAGAACTGATGCCTTTGAGTTATGGTGTTGGCGAAGAATGCTGAACATACCATGGACTGCCAGAAGGATGAATAAATCTGTCTTGGAACAAGTACAGCTAGCATGCTCCTTAGAAGCAAGGATGGTGAGACTTCGTCTCACGTACTTGGACATGTAATCAGAAGGGATCAACCCTTAGAGAAGGACATCATGCTTGGTAAATTAGCGGGTCAACAAAAAAGAGGAAGACCCTCGATAAGATGGACTGACAAAATGGCTGCAACAGTGGGCTCAAGCATAAACACAATTGTGAGGATGGCACAGGACCAAGCAGTGTTTCATTCTGTCGTGCATAGGGTCGCTGTGAGTTGGAACCAACTCCATGGCACCTAACAACAACAACGTACGAAATATCTAGAATAGGCAAATGCATAGAGACAAAAGGTTATTGGTGGTTACCACAAGCTAGGGGGGAATGGGGAGTTATTGCTTAAGGGGTACTGAGTTTCTGTTTCAGGTGATGCAAAACTTTTAGAAATGGATAGTAGTGATTATAGAACAACATAGTAACATAGCAAATGTAATTAATGTCACTGAATAGTACACTTAAAAAGGTCACAATGGCAAACTTTTTTAAATATATATTTCACCACAGTAAATTTTTTTAAAGTATGTAAGATAGAAAACAGTAAAAAAGCATTTAAAGTGTTGAGAAATTATTTTAAAGAATTACTGTAGAACTACAGCAATGAAGGCAGTGCAGTGATATTAGTGAAGGGACAGACACTCAGATAAATGGAACAGAATAAAAAAAGAGTGCAGAAATAGACCCACACAGATATGGCCATTTGATTTTTGACAAAGGTGCAAAAAAAAAAACACCAGTGGATAAAGGACAGTCTTTCCAAAAATTGGTGTCAGAGCAATTAGTCACCCATATGCAATATGAATGAATCTCACCCTAAACCCTACATCTTTTATAAAAATTAAAACAAATTGGGGTGTTGATCTAAATGTAAAATATAAAACTGCAAAACTTTTAGGAGAAAATATTCATGACCTCAGATCAGGCAAAGAGTTCATATGCATGATAACAAAAGCACAATCCATTAAAAAAAAAAAAAAAGATTGAAGTGGATTTCATGAAAATTAAATTCCCTATGTGGAATTTTTTTCCTGTTCTCACTCTCTCAACTAGTCTACCCCAACTCTGCAATTCTATTTGTTTCTAACTCTTACATGTTGTTTCCAGACTGTTCACTTGGAATCTTCATTTTGCCTACTCCCTTGGATAAATGGACTCACAAATTCTAAACTCAATTCACTCACCAAACATATGATATCCATGAATCCTTCGGTGACTGATACCTGTAGACTCTAAGAAAATATTTTCTCTATTAAAATTTCCTCATATTCTATCTAGTCACGTTTAAAATTCCGAAGCATAAAAGAAAGTAACAAAATAGTAGTCAAAAAGGCATAGATCATTAAGAAGCCTCTTAATTATTAACCAAATCTTGTTGTTGTTGTTAGGTGCCGTCAAGTTGGTTCCAACTCATAGTGACTCTGTGCACAACAGAATGAAACAATGCCCGGTCCTGAGCCATCCTTGCAATCGTTGTTGTGCTTGAGCTCGTTGTTGCAGCCACTGTGTCAATCCACCTCATTGAGGGTCTTTCTTTTTTCCGCTGACCCTATACTCTGCCAAGCATGATGTCCTTCTCCAGGGACTGATCCCTCCTGACAACATGTCCTAAGTATGTAAGACGCAGTCTTGCCATCCTTGCTTCTAAGGATCATTCTGGTTGTACTTCTAAGACAGATTTGTTCATTCTTTTGGCAGTCCATGGTATATTCAATATTCTTCGCCAATGCCACAATGCAAAGGCATCAGCTCTTCTTTGGTCTTCCTTATCCACTGTCCAGCTTTCACATGCATATAATGCGATTGAAAATACCATGGCTTGGGTCAGGCACACCTTAAGCAAGTCTTAAGTTCATATAAATATGAGATACAATGTTATAGATAACATGCTCTTGGATTACTTAAATTTTCATGTGAAAGACATGGTTGACAGTCGGGGTCAATTTAAAAAAATTCATCAGACAGGAAAAGGTTACCTCACATGTGGACTTGAGATATAATTTAAGCAAAACTAATTAAAGCAGAATAAAGTTTAGAGATTAACTTAAGAAACTTTTCCCCTTAACTATTAAAGATACCACCTAAATGTTACCTTTTCAGAAGGGCTCCCTGATTTCCCAATCTAAATTAGCCATTCACAAACTGTTACCATCCTGTTATAGCTCTCCGTATAAAACCCAAACCAAACTCGTTGCAGTCAAGTTGATTCCAACTCATAGCAACCCTATAAGACAGAGCAGAACTGCCCCATATGGTTTCCAAGGAAGAGCTGATGGATTCAAAATGTCGACCTTTTGGTTAGCAGCCATAGCTCTTAACCACTGTGCCACCAAGGCTCCAAGTCTGTCTAAAACATGAATCTCTTCATCTCTCTGACATTTGGGAATAATACAATTTGCCAAAAATCAAAGCAGAGAAGAAGTAATTACATTCACATAGTAATCAAAACTTTATTTTCTACTCTTTTGGCATTTAATTTAATACAGTATCTATTTTGCTGTGCTTCTGCTGCCCCCTAAATAATAAGGATTTACCTTCTTGCCTATCCCCTGGATTTACCTGATCCTTGCTGGGTACAAAACCAGGGCTTAAGCATCCACATCTATAACTTGCTCTTAAGGTTAGTAAATTCTGTCCTTCTGATCTGCCACGCTAGACAAACATCAGGCAAAAATATCTTGGAGTCCTCACAATTAGAGTGTTTCTTTTAACTCATGGCAGCAACTGGAAATCTATGCCTATCATTATGGTCAGATAACATGGCAGTTATGGTTTCCCTGTTCTTGTATTTGCAAGTGGGTTTTAAAGAGGCTCTCTGAAAATGCAGTCCGCATAAGTGTAAGTATGAGGTCCAGGAGCAAGGGCCTAAATTGAAAAAATCCACAAGATTGAAGCTTTTACCAAGACACCAGAAATAAGGATACTGTTCTGTTTATTTGTTCAACAAACAAACTGATACGATCCATACCACAAAGTATTTGCAATGTTTGTTTAGAAGTTGTACAATTTTATTTAAGCTTTCTGACAATTCCAAGTTTGTTTTTTTCCTTCTATCCCTTAGTTATTAGAGAGATACAGATATTCAATCTCAGTTTGAAGAAAGTCAGTTTTGCTACATTGAGAAGACTAACAATTTATACAGATACTTTTTTATATTCTTTGCCAGTATATAAATACTTACATATAATGACTGAAAAAAAAAAAAGGGTAAGAGCTAATATACCCGTAAAGCTTTTTATTAGACTGATAATTTTCTTTTGGGGCCTTTATTCCATTTTTCTCTTCATTACTTCAGAATTTCTAAAGCAGTAATTTAGTACCTTAGCAAAAGTAAAATGAAATCAAATAAAATTAAAAAACTGTTTCTCAAACACATTCATCTCTGTCTTAATTATCTAGTGCTGCCACAAATAACCACAAATGGATGGCTTTAACAAAGAGAAGTTTATTCTCTTACAGTCCAGTAGGCTAGACGTCCAAATTCAGGGTGCCAGCTCTAGGAGAGGGCTTTCTCTCTCTGTCAGCTCTTGAGGAAGGTCTTTGTCATCAGTCTCTCCTTGGTCAAGGAGCTTCTCCACGCAGGAACCTCGGGTCCAAAGAAAATGCTCTGCTCCCAGTGCTGCTTCCTTGGTTGGTATGAGGTCCCCATGTCTCTCTGCTCACTTCTCTTTATATCTCAAAAGAAACTGACTTAAAACACTATCTAATCTTGTAGATCTCATCAATGTAATTGCCACTAATCCATCTCATTACATCATAGTGATATTATTTACAACATATAGGGAAATCACATCAGATGACAAAATGGTAGACAACCATACAATACTGGGAATCATGACCTAGCCAAGTTGACAGATATTTTTGGGGGACAGGATTCAATCCATGACAATCTACTTGAAGACTCCAGTGTGGCATTAGTAAGCATACATAGTGACCAAAACATATCTTTGCAAGACCACAGCACAAAAGTCACTTTAAAATATTAATAGAAATATATTGTCCAAAAATAGTTTGTAAAAAGGAAAATTAGAAGACTGCAAGTAACCAAAAAATAAACTGTTGCTGACAAGTCGATTCTGACTCATTGTGACCATATAAGACAGAGTAGAACTGCCCCATAGCGTTTCCAAGGAGCACCTGGTAGATTCGAACTGCTGACCTTTTGGTTAGCAGCCATAGCTCTTAACCACTACGCCACTAGGGTTTCCCTGCAAGTAATAGAGGAATGCATAAGAGAATAGGTGCTACTTTAACAATCCTCAGAAAATCTAATCTATCAGCTAGCTAGCAGATAAAACTCTCTTAGAAAATACAATCACAGAAAGCAAAAGATAAAAAGTAGAGGATTAATGTGTTACACAGTAGAACTGCTCCATGGGCTTTCTTTGCTGGCCAAGCCTTTCTTCCATGGTGCCACTGCGTGGAATCAAACCACCAATCTTTGGATGAGGAGTCGGCCATAAAGCATTTATGCAACCAAGGGACCATAGAGGAGTAATACAACAAAACTTTCAGTGTTTTTCAAATGAGGAAACTATATGCTTACAATGGAGACCGATCAGTTTCTATATATTATAATCCCTTGTCATGGATATCCCTTTAAGGTAATGTTGTTTTATAACCATAAGTAAAAATCTCCAAAAGATAGGTCTTTTCACATATACAAGTTACTAGTATATTCCTCTTAATCGAAGGGAACAATAATAATTACTCTTTTCTCCCTATAGAATATGCAGGATAGATCAGAGAGAAGAGACATAAGTGACACACCCTCTTGAAGTATTTCTTAAGTACCACTAAGGAAAGAAAGAGCTATTTGGTAAGCATTTTGTCAACAACAAGATTATAAGAGAAAAACTAGTTTCAAGCACAGGAAAATAGTTACACATCATTCTCTACTAAAAGGAACCAGGTATGAAGCAGGCAACATTCGAAGGAAGGCCCGGGTATTTTCTTTCACCAGAAAAGAAGGGAACACTCAAAAGTCTAATAAAGTATATTAAAAAACATAGCAGCCACCTTGAAGAGGCCGCCCCTATTTTAGCATCAAAGATTAATGACTTTAATTGATTTCAAAACACTAAATAAAAATCCATGAATGTACAGCAATACACACACACAGAAAAGAGAAAGATAAATAGAAAAAATATTTAATGTGTCTCCTATATGATAAATAACTGTTATATCAACTCCTAAATCAGTAATTAAAAGGAAAGAGTTCAGGAGTGACCCTGTCATTTTCAGAGAATTGTAGTTCATCTCAGTTGATAAGATAAAGTTCTTCTCTACTGAGAACTGGCAGCTAATTAATGTAAAGATATGACAGAATTAAAAACTTTGCAAACCCCAAAGAAATAACTGATTCCGACAAGGATTATCAATGCATGCTTAAAACCAGAGGTGAAAGGTTATTAGGAAACAGGATATTTGCACAGCGTCAAAGTATCACCCCACATATATTTCTGAGAGCAAAGAGAAAACAGGTTCCACATGAGCTCATGTGCCCATGCAAAACCTGTATGTAGACCAAGAGTCAGTCGTTCAAGCGGAACAAGGGGATACTGCATGGTTTAAAATCAGGAACGGTGTGCATCAGGGTTGTATCCTTTCACCATACTTATCCAATCTGTATGCTGAACAAATAATGCAAGAACCTGGATTGTATGAAGAAGAATGTAGCAACAGGATTGGGGGAAGATTTACTAACAACTTGCGACATGCAGATGACACAACCTTGCTTGCTGAAAGTGAAGAGGATTTGAAGCACTTACTGATGAAGATCGAAGACTACAGCCTTCAGTATGGATTACATGTCAGCATAAAACAAAAATCCTCACAACTGGACCAAGAAGCAACATCATGACAGATGGAGAAAAGACTGAAGTTGTCAAAGAGTTCATTTTACTTGGATCCACCATCAACACCCTTAGAAGCAGCAGTCAAGAAACCAGAAGATGTATTATATTGGGCAAATCTGCTGCAAAAGACCTCTTTAAAGTGTTATTAAAAGCAAAGATGTCACTTTAAGGACTAAGGTGAGACTGACCCAAGCATGGTATTTTCAATCACTTTATATGTATACGAAAGCTAGACAATGATAAAAGAAGACAGAAGAAGAATTGATGACTTTGAATTATGATGTCTCATGTACTTTGGAGGTGTTTATCAGGAGGGACCAGGCACTGGAGAAGGACAGACCATGAAACAAGATATATGCCTCATACCACACACAAAAACAAATTCAAAATGTATTAAAAGATCTAAATCTGAAAATCAAAACCATAAAATTCCTATAGTCACTTTTTATGAAGTGTTAACCTCAATCTAAGCAAGCTTTCAGATGTAATTTCCAGTTACAGGAAATAGAAGAACAAGTTAAATGATACCACTAGGAATCAATCAGACAAAAAGAATGAAAGAAAAAGATGGAGGGGAATTCTTCTGGATTAAAGAGTCTAAAGAGACATAAAAACCATTTGGGAACAACTGAAGTAATAAGAATATGAAAGATACTAAATGATACTAATGAGTGCTTGCTTAAGTGCTCTTATGTATGATAATAATACTGTAGGTTTTATCCTTATCTTCAAGAAATGTATGCTGAAGAATCTTAGAGTAGTGCCCAGAAGTCAGCAACTTACTTTCAAATAAAACAGAAAAAATATTAGATGTGGATATAAAGCCAATTATTAAATCTAGGAAGTAGGTATACAGTGACTATTTGAGGGCAATGATAAAATGAACTTTTAAAAATGCAATCTGTACAACATGGGATTTACAGGAGGATGTGTTTCAGCCCAAATGGGTTGCTTACTGAAGCACTTGGTTTTGGAAGTAGGTACATTCTAGACCTTTTACATACCATGCTTTTTAAGTATGTTGAATGTAATTTTACTGCTTTTTCCAACACTCTTAAATTTGATCTTGCCAGTGGTGGTTTTATTAACCATGGAAACTTTCTTAAACATAACTCAAAGTTAGTGTGGGGTTACTGTAATTAATTAGGTAGCTAACATAGTATTTAGCTGCAGGTAAATTATATTAGACCAAACCTCTCTTTGGCACTACTTTCTATGGGTTGTTTACACAACAAACTCTGTTATCAGAATTCTTGATACAGTTGCTCAACTACTGCATCAAAAGGCACAGGTTTTTCAGTTGTATATATTCTCCTAAGACCCAACCATCTAAAATAATTAACTGTGAGATTTACCAAATACAAAGATTCAAATAGCTTTGGCAACCTAGACCTTCAACTACTGTTCTAGTACTTAGAGTGATACCTTCTTCAACTCAGTGTCTGTTACCATGGCCCAGAACCACAAAGAACCTGATTATTATTACTCTCACATCAGTCTCCAATATATTACTCTTTGCAAATATATTTTTATTTAAATAAACTAAAAACTCTTAAAAAAATTAGTATTAACGCTAATGTACCATCAAATTTATATTGTGATTTGAGGGGTCATATTCTGCTTTAATTTACTCACAATTTATCAGTACCTTTTCATTATCCTGGTTGGGTTTACTCCTTGGTGATGTCGGCACACAAAGATTGGTTTCGTCATCTACTGCATACTGTCTGCCAGACAGAAAATCCCGTAGTTGACTCTGTAGGAAATGAAGAGTATTACTAATAAATTGTTACACTGACTATGAAAAATATTTCAGACCTAGCTCCACTTCATGCCAACGATGTTCCAGGACACAGCACATTACCTGACACGTGCTTGGCAGTCCATAAGTATACATGGAATTAAACTTCATAAGAAAACATTTCACTCTGTTTCCAGTGGCACCTATACTCAAAGAATTTTACAAGTTTTGAGTTAAAAGACCTTGGAAATTTAGTCTGACCCTTTTATTTTAAGGAAGAAAAAAATGAAAGACAAAGAAAAGTCTTACCTGAGGTCCCACGATAGGTAAAAATTTTATCATCTCATGTATTAATGATTTAGAATCTGACGAGATTAACTGGTTTTAAGAACACTAGTTGTAGATACTTAAAGTGTGTGAACTAGTGAAGAAGTGGTGGTAAAAACACTCTAAATCTTCAGATAACCCACAATAAATGTTTCATTTTGGAATGTACATAAGCAAACTTGGCATGGAAACAACACAATTTCAAACAAAACAGCAAAGTTTCCATGAAAAGATAATTTATAAAAAGATATTTGCTTTCACTCTGCCCCATTATTCAATATTTCTATATTATGCCATGTACTCTAAGTGAGCTAGTATCATATATACATTCAGGCACACACGCATGCACACACGCACACACACACACACTATTCCTGATGAGTTAATCTGAAGGAAAGGTACAAACTAAATTAATAAAGCCCAATGAAATTTCAAAGGGCCCTGGTAGCCTAACGGTTATGCACTTGGCTCCTAACCGAGCAGCTCCAAGGCAGAAACACTTGGAGATCTGCTCCCATAAAGGTTACAGCCTAGAAAACCCTATGGAGGAGTTCTGCTCTGTCACATGGGGTCACCAGGATTCAAAATCAACTCCATGACACCTAACAACGACAATGAAATCTCAAACCACTTTTACTCTCAGCTATTTTTTATCGCAAAGCTATAACTAAAATAACTTACCAATAAATATTACTTAAAGAGTAATATGATTTGCCACAATTCTGCTGATACCATGAGCTGGTACTCGTGAAGAATTAACCATAAGAGAAAAAAAAAATTAGAAAACCTAGAATTTTGTTGTTCATAATATATATAATCTTCCAATCTCAAAATTAGAGTTCACTGAAAAAAGAATTTACTACTTAAATTTTTAATAGAGGTGCCGTATTTTTTGGTAAATAATGATGCGCCCACACATATAATAATAACCACATGGCACACCTAGGAAAATAATGCCCAAGGGGGTTGTGCAGTTGGCAAAAAATGTATAACGCGCAGTAATTTGCATAAAAATGTGGTAGTTCTCACACTTGAGGCTGATGTTTTCAGAAGAGAAGCTGAAAACAAAAATTTATTTTCCATAAACAAAATGTTATTTTTAAAAATGTGAGATTACCTAGGGTTAAAACTATTTTCATATTTAATTATATTTAGACTTGATTATTCTAGATCTCAAAATATGGTCCAAAAACTCCTGAGGAACTCAAGAACCTTTCAGGGCATCAGTGAGGTCTTCCCCCTTTCACTTTCACCTACAGGTCGATGTGAAGCCAAATTTACTTCATATACTTCAATCAAAACAACATATTGAAGAGATGCGAACATCAAAATATGGCTATTTTCTACTATATAAGACATTAAAGAATTTACAAAAATGTAAAACAATGTAACTCTTCTCAAAATGTTTTCTTTACTTTTGGAAAATACAGTTATTTTTCATAACAATGTTATTTACATTAAATTTAATGTTTGTTATCAGGGTTTTTAATAAATTGATAAATATTTTAAACATTTCTCAATTTCCATTTTAATATGATAAATATAATCCATATAAACAAAATCTCTTTATGATACTAAATAATTTTTAAAAGTGAAAATGGGTCCTAAGACCAAAATATTTGACAACCAGGACTCTAGAAAATATAGTGTAAAGCTTTCTGGGGTAACCATAAAAATTCCAATATATCTGAAGTGATACACTATTAATTTTACTGATTTGTACCTTACTGATTTGATAAATTGATACCTGCAAATGACTTCTGACACTAAATACCCAGAGTTTGGCCAACCTTTACAGGTTAAGGACATAGTCCTCCACAAGACTGCCCTCACTTCAGACACCAACCACAGGCTCAGATTCCATAATGTGCCAGAATGACTCACAGAAGGAAGGTGTTATACTATGATCCAGTTTTATTATAGTAAAAAGATATAAATCAGATCCAGCCAAAGGGAGATGCACAGGGCAGCGTGTCTGGGAAGGTCCCAAGTATGAAGTTCCCATTGTCCTAAGGGATGTGTCAACCTCCCAGAACATTAATGTGTGGCAATGTGCAGAATATTGCCAACTAAGGAAGCACAACCTGAGCCTTGGTGTCCAGAGATTTCACTAAGGTGTCATTATGCAGGTATGATTGATTGAGTCACTGGCCATGAGATTGAACTCAATCTTCAGTTCCCCTCTCCTCTCCCTGGAGCTCAGACTCATATTACCTGACTCAAAGTTCCAACTCTAATCAAATGTGGTTAGTCTTTCTGGCATGGCTAGCCCCCAACCTGTGTCATCTTATTAGCATAAAATATCAAGGGGCCCACCATGAGTTACCTCAGAGAATAAACTATCAGGTGTGATCTGAGGGGCTCACCATGAATAACAGACACTCAATCACTCCAGAATTTTGAATGGTTTAAAAGCTATCTCCAGAACCAGGGACAAAGCCAGGCAAATTCTATACTACACACTACTCATTCTATTTTTACCCTCTTATTTACTTGGAATATCTACTATACTTTTCCATTCCACTAATGGCTACCGTCCCTTTTCCTGCACTCAAACCAGACTTGTATGCCTCTATTATTATTTAAAAATGATATTGGCTGCTACTTCTCCCAACAAACTACAATGTTTAGCAGTTTTAATTCTAAACTAGTATCAGAATCTCCCTTAGAATAAGCCTTCCATTTTAGCACTTCCATTATTCCCAGTCCATCATTAACATTTTAACTACATAGGCAAACACATATTCCATTGCTTATTACATTTTCCCCTAAATAGATATCTGTTCTGGTTCATCTGTTGTTTAATTATTAGGGTCTTTTTTTTGAAAAGTATTTTCCTTAGACAAGTCATAGGGATGACGCTCTCAAATTCTGCATATCCTGACTTCTTCCTTTAACTTAACTGATAAATGACATTTCGTTGGGGACAAGATTCTTAGGTCACTGTCCTCTTTTTTCAGGAGTCTGGACATGCTATTTAATTTTTTGTTCCTTTTAAATAACTTGTTCTTTTTGTCAGGAAATTTAGAATATTTGTCTTTATCCTTAAGAGTTCAGAAATTTTTCCAGGATACGCCTAGGTATTTCTTACCAATACAGACGCTGAAACTTGGTAAAAACTCTCAATCAGCAAACTCAGGCTTCTTTTCGGTGAAAGGAAATATTCTTTTACTACTTGAGTGATTATGACCTCCATCTGTTCTTTTTCTCCTTCTGAGACTATCTATTGCATGTTAAGCCTTCTGGATTTAACTTCCAAGTTTCTTAGCTTTTCCCTCATGATTTCTTTATTATTTTTTTTTTTTTCCTGTGCTTTATTTATTGTGCTTGATATTCAGGATACAAATTTGGGTCTAAAGAAGCCTTCGTGGCTCAGTGGCTAAGCGCTTGACTGCTAACCAAAAAAGTTGGCAGTTCGAACCTGCCAGCCACTCTATGAGAGGAAGATGTGGTAGTCAGCTTCTATAAAGATTTACAGCCTTGGAAACCTACGGGGCAGGTCTACTGTATCCTATAGGGTCGCTATGAGTCAGAATCAACTTGATGGCAATGGGTTTGGGTTTTTTTGGTTAATTTGGGCCTGAATTCATCTACTGATCTGCTGCATTAGGAAATATTTTCCTCTCTTCAATTTTTACGTATCTAGAAAGCCTTATGTTTAGGCATTGTCCTTCAATTTCCTTAAGTATTCTTTTTTTTTTTTTTTAAAGCAAGTTGTTGTCATTCCCCTCTAGCAGATCTACTTTGTTGGGCACATGTGTTACTGGCTGACTCATCTTTCTCTAGCTGCTGGAACCCCTTAGATGGTCCACTGTTTTCCTACATTGGCTCTCTGGGATCAGCTCTGACTACTGAGGTACCTTAAGTAATGACAGCCCTACAAGTAACAGAAGTTGAAATGATCCCCACCTCTACGGACCTGCAGTATAGAAACAAATGGGCTGCCAGTCACCTGCTTACATCAAGAAAAAAAAAAGTCTTCTCATAGTCTCGCATCCCTCATCAAAAGGAAGAAGTAAGTGTGCCTATTCAGCTACTTCTGGGAATCCCGGCACACTCACAGAGAGCATTTGGAGACTTTTCCCAGAGGTCCACAGATCTCTAAGAGCTGCTAAACTGTTCTCAGGACCTATCATTTCTGCTCTTCACCTCAGGTTTCACCCATTTCATGAGAAAGCAAGCCCTGTACCAATTCTCTCTACTTAGACTCCAGTTAGAATAAGAAAAATACAAGGCCTTATTTGCTTCCAGATGCTCATGGACCCAGCACCCATTTTCCTCAGGAGAGGAATTATAAAGTAGGGAGCAAAGGGAAGAGGGATGTGTTCAAGTTACCATGTTCCCAGAATTCCCATCTTAATTTTATCTTAATTCCTCATAATCCCTACCTTACTTAGGCTACAACAACTAAGACACACAAAAAGACAAGTTTATCAAGTTCATGAAAATTTAGGATCATGAAATTCAGAAGTATGTGGAATTTTCTGATATATATATGTTTAAAGGCACTTTTAGCATAAGCTAGGGTCATACTTAGTTTTTGAGAAATTAATCCAGGGATGTGTTTTTCTGCCAGCTTTCTTCTCACTGGAAATTTCCTGAGAGGAAAAGTAGGTATTAGAGATCAAATTGTTAGCTTCCAGGGTTTAATGCAGAACACTTTTTACTTCATACAGTATCATCTTAGGCACTTCAATTTCATTCCTGATGTTCTGCAAAAGAAGCCATGTTGACATTTGGAGACAGCCTGCCACATAGAATTATCTTAAATAATACTACCCATGCAACTATCTATTTTGCTTTATGTATACCCTTGTATAGTGCATACTGTAAGATGATTCACTTAAATGAGGAGACTTAGTTGAAGGCAAAGAGTAGGATGAAAACATTGTGCCCCAAATACTTCACGTAGGTCATACTCTCATTGGCTTATCAGAAGATTTTCTTTGTTGTTCCTACAATCTAATACTTAAAACGTTTGATTATCCTCTCTAAATTAACTATGTGACACAAGTAAGCAAACGAAATAGAGCTACAGAAGAATAATAAAAAGTATTTTAGCTCACAAATATCCTTATCAAATGTGTGGGCATACACATGTGTGTTCTGAGAAAATCACTACAGGGCAAAGGTCTCCATTCTGGCCCAATGAGGCAGAGATCAAAACTGCCTGCCAATACCTATCCTCCCCTTCTTCCTTTTTTTTTTTCCTAGCATATGTCTATCTAGAATAAAGACTATATTCTCCACCCTCCTTGACAGCTTGGTGTGGTTGTTGCTTTAGACAATGAAATAAAAACAAAAAAAGTTATGCATCCGTAATAAGAAAGGGAGTGCTGTTCTCCCTAACTACTTCCCACTGCAAAGAATATCAGCATAATGTCTGGAACTCCAACAGCCATCTTGGAGCATGAGATAATCTTGAGGGTAGAGATCAAGCATTAAGATGATAGAACAGAATGACTGAAAAAGCCTGGGTCTCTGATAAACCCTGAGCTATTATACCAGTCTTGTGTTACTTGCCTTTAGACATCTTTTATAGATGAGAGAAATAAACTTTCACTTTCTTTAAACCACTGCTATTGCGGAGGTTTCTATTAAAAGTGGCCAAAACACTCTTCCTGAGTCTTATGTAAAAAATAACATGTTTGAATACCTTAGAGGATACAATAAGCATTTCCTTCTAATTCCGGCTGCAATTACTAGCTATTAGCACTATTACTATTTGTTGGCACTCAGTAAATGTTAAGATAAAAATAATTTTGACACTTTAAACAAAATCTAGATATGTCCAAATACATCCTAAAACACTTTATTGTAATGTGGACAAAACCAAACTGCAAAGGATGCTACTCCGCTTAATTTTTAAATTTACATCCTATAAAAAAATTAAGGCTATTTTTGATATGTATGTCCAAAAAAAAGAAATAGTCCAATGAAGTCTATTATCCTATATACTGTATAGTACTGTTCTCATTAAATAAGCAATAACCCTATCTCAGTAAAATAATAACATGTATTACTAAACTACAGAAAGTCATGTAACAAATGCCAAGTGAACAGATGCACATTAAACCAAGAAAAACTGCCGTAATTCAGAAAGAAATCAGGCATCTGGGACTGATTTCTTTGTTAAAAATTTTTCATCTAATAAAAAGCTATTCTTCCATTTCAACCAAATAACAATAACACAAGTCCAACAAAATTTACCACCGAAATCTTTCTTTCAGGTACTGAAGTTTCCACTCTAACATGACCCCAAAAGCAAAAGCATAATCAAGTTCCTATACCTGGCGATGCTACAGCTTACAATAGAAATCAATCTAGCAGAATTAAGTCTGATTCAAATAGAACTGTGAAGAAATACTTACAGGGGATATCTTGTCATTCTTTTCACAATTAGAAGTCAAAATCCTACATTTTTGATAAACATCAATCAGATCTAACATATTACTATTCTTCAAGAAATCATCGTAAGACTTCCTAATGTCCTCATAATGGCCAGTCACTTCCATATTTTCAACTGGTAAGTTCAATTTCTCATGTAGTAAGTATTTCCAGGTCAATAATACATCACTTAGAGAGACTGAAAATTCTCCACTGTGCTGGAAGAGATAACAAAAATGAAAAGGTAAAGTTGTGTGCTATGTATTTAATTTATAATTCAGACAGAAAGTACAAATTGAATTGTTATAATAAAATCAACAATGAATTCTTGTGGGTTTGAAAAGAACATACAAGTTGAGCTAGGGAATAATTTCAGAGAAACCAGATATAAAGGGAAAGGTTTTGGTGATTTTTAAAATATGAAAAACTAAGCCAACTTTGAGAAGTCCTGGCGGTGCAACGGTTAAGCACTCAGCTGTCAACCAAATAGTTGGCTATTCGAACCCAACAGCACTCCATGGGAGAAAAGACTTGGCAATCTGCTCCCGTAAGGATTATACCCATCCTCTGCTGTCAAGTCAATTCCAACCTATAGTGACCCTATAGCACAGAGTAGAACTGCCCCATAGGGTTTCCAAGGAGCTCCTGAGGGATTCAAACTACCAACCTTTTGGTTAGCAACTGCAGCTCTTAACTACTAAGCCACCAGGGTTTCCCCATAAAGATTAGAGCCTAGGAAACCCTATGGGGCAATTCTGTTCTGTCATACATGGTCACTTTGAGTTGGAATCAACTCGTAGTCACACAACAAGGCAAGTTTGCACATGACAAACTGCCAAATATATAATCGTTGTCTTATTATTTCCCGAGGTTCACTAAATTTCTTCCACCCGAAGGTGGGGGCGGAGGGTAAAGCAATATTTAAGTACTACTGATTGGGGAAAAATTTGACTCTCTTAGTATTTAGTTCCTTTCAGTTTTTTTAGCTAATGTACTTTTAATCTCTTATTTAGAATTGTCTGTGCCATAGTGAATTCTCACATCCCACACTATTCCAAATGCAAGTCTTAAAACAATCCTACAGATTACTTTTTGAAAATTATATTTCATTTCATTACTGTTCCAGGGAAAGCAAAACACCAGAGCTAAAACCATGGTCCAGAGAATAATTCTGAATCTTCCCTGTTCGTGAACACGCTCAACTGTAACAAACAAGCGTTAAAAAGCCATAGCCAGGTTTCTTTCTAAAAGTTGTCAGATGTTACTCATCAGGCAAAGTTGTTCTTTTTTTAATTTTTTTTCCCTTTGTTTTTTGACTGGCTTGCTATTTTTTCCCAGGAGAAATAGAACAGATTGTAATCTGGCCGTAGTGACACAGAGTTGCTTACAGACTCACTAATGTTACCAACATTCCTGCGTGTCAATATTTTATGTAACTATAGTTTTCTTTAAGGTCTCTTCCTCAATAACCACATGATAAATTCTCTCAGTAAACATGCCGAAGGCTCTTGTATTGATTGCATTCTGCCCCCACATTAATATTCCAGACATTAATAATGGTGCCCTCCAAAAAATGCCAGCCTTAATTCAATAAAAAATTCTAGCTACTCCTTTCCAATGAAGTATGAGTAACAAATATCTTTAAGTATCCATATGTGGTTTTGTGAAATGTAATATGCTGCTCCCCTCCACAGTTCCGTTCCTTTAAGGAGCCCTGGTGGCTCTGTGATTAAGCACTTAGCTGCTAACTGAAGAACTGGAGATTCAAACCCACCAGCCGCTCTACGGGAGAAAGATATAACAGTCTGCTTCCATAGACTACAGCCTCGGAAATCCTACGTGGCAGCTCTACTCTGTCGTGTAAGGTCGCTATGAGTTGGAATCTACTGAAGAGCAATGGGTTACTTTCTACTAACACTAAGATCTTCCCATCAACTGCATTTAAAGATGGGTAGGTGGGTATTTTATATGAGTCGGAATCAACTCAACGGCACTGGGTTTTCTGGGTAGGTAGGTATTTAAGTAGAACTATACTATAATTCAGAGCGCTGGTGGTACAGTGGTTAAGAGCTCGACTACTACCAAACCGTTGGCAGTTCAAATTCACCAGCCACTCGCTGGAAACCCACTGGGGCAGCTCTACTCTATCCTGTAGGGTCACTGTGAGTCAGAATGGACTCAATGGCAGTGGGTTTTTTTTTTTTTTTTGGACACTATAAAAAAAAGTTGTTTTGTTTTTTTTTTTATAATTCAGAAGCCCTGGTGGTGAAATGGTTAAGCGCTCAGCTGCTAACAGAAAGGTCAACAGTTTGAACCTGCCAGCTGCTCCATGGGAGAAAGATGTGGCAGTCTGCTTCTGTAAAGATCGCAGGCCTGGACACCCTATGGGACAGTTTTACTCCATCTTAGAGGGTCGCTAGGAGTCAGAATCAACTCGCTGGCAACTGGTTACGCTATAATTATTTGAACTAAACTGTAACATCTGTCTTTACCCAATGAACAATAATAAAAAGAAATCAAGGAGAGCCAAATAATATACTATCATCTACATATTTGGGAGGAAGCCCTGGTGGCGTAGTGGTTAAGTGCTACGGCTGCTAACCAAAGGGTCGGCAGTTCAAATCCGCCAGGCGCTCCTTGGAAACTCTATTGGGCAGTTCTACTCTGTGCTATAGGGTCGCTATGAGTCTCAATCGACTGGACAGCACTGGGTTTTTATATATATGTATATATATATTTGGGAAACCCTGGTGGCATAGTGGTTAAGTGCTACAGCTGCTGACCAAGAAGTCGGCAGTTCGAATCCACCAGGCGCTACTTGGAAACTCTCTGGGCAGTTCTACTCTGTTCTATAAGGTTGCTATGAGTCGGAATCGACTCAACAGCAATGGGTTTGGTTTTTTATATATTTGATTCTTTAAAATCTCTACCTTTCTATCTTTTATAACAGCCACATTTTTTACTGACTAGCCAAATTTGGGAAACCCTGGTGGTGTAGTGGTTAAGAGCTATGGCTGCTAACTGAAGGGTGGAAAGTTTGAATCCACCAGGCGCTCCTTGGAAACTCTATGGGCAGTTCTACTCTGTCCTATACGGTCGCTATGAGTCAGAATCAACTCGACAGCAGAGGGTACCCAAATTTAAGACAAAGTATCTTAACTGCCTTAATTAGCTCTCTATTCATCCAAGGAGGCAACTAAGAAAACTATTCTCATTATCCTGAGGGTAGGAACCTGTTACATCATAATTATTAAGATTAAGATATTTCATGAAATTAGTTCAATAAACAAAACAAAATCAGCAACTCTCAAATCTCGGATCCATAACCCAAACGTAAGACAAATTTGTAATTTCCCAACATTGCATCAAAAATTATATACTTTATTTCCCAATTCCACAAAGATCTCACACCATAAAGTTTCCAAATGGTATTTAAATAAGTCCAATTATTTACAGTATAAAACTAAAGAGTTTTATCTTAAAAATTCCGAGGACTATTTTTAGTATAACACCATGTTAAAAATAAACTAAGATTCTGCCTAATGAAAATGTACAATTTATCCTCGCACTGTTTGACTATAACTAGTTGAAGTAAAACTCTGCAAGCTCTTGATCTTGTGAGAAAAGGTTTTGACTAGATTAACAGTGTTTATTCTCAGACTGTAAAAACACTTTAAAGCCAAATAAATATGCACTCCAGATAATCAGTTTTTATGATCAGGTGCACACCAAGACAGCATATTCTATTATTCAAACCAGTAACAACTGATTGAGAGTCTGTGGTCAAATCAGAAATGTTTTGCTAGGAAAACACGCCAGCTGGCTAATATCTGAAGGAAGTTCAAAATGTTCAACACTTCAATTCTCGGATGGATATACGGATTGCATTTCACAAGAATAAAATGAGAAAAGCAGGAGTTACACATTTTTCAGAGTACTTCTACCAAAGTTAGTTTTTATAAAAATTCAAAATTTTAAATAAAATTCACATAATTAACTAATTGGTTTTTGAATGGGCTATATGCCTCTGGGTAAGATACTGAAACCCCTTGGAGTCAGTTTCCCTAGTTAAAAACTGAGATTGTACATATTAAATAACACCTGATAATGGTAGGTAATGAGAGGTCCATTTCCTTTCTTTTTCCATAGTCAAAGTAAAATAATTGTAAGTCTGTTTGTGTGCGTGTGGGCAGGGAGGGAGATGGAATACAATTTTTAAAACTGTCTCTTCTTATTTGTTAGGTCACTGTTAGGTCACTTTAACATCTGAACATCAAATGCAGGTGCTATGATTATTTTCCATGAAGTTACAAAATTTATATACTCATTTGTTTTATCTAGTGGAACATTTGTAACCTTCTAAACAAAGCTATTTAAGGGCAAAGAATATCCTATATAACAAATCGCCACACAAATTCAAACTATAAAGCCAATTCCGAAAAAATTAACCAACTAAGGAAGTCATAAGGAAAATAAATGCCATAGCCCTTAACGCATCTATAAGTAGGTTAAATCACAAGAGTAAAAACTGCTTGAAATAAATATTTTTACAATAAAAAAAAAAACTCTGCTTGAGAGATGTTACCACATTCAAGCTAAAATACTCTCCCTCTCAGAAAACATGCCAAAAACTAAAACCCAAAGATTATTTTAATGTATCCTTTATTTTTTCCCACTTAAGCAGTTAAGTAGAGTCTGTAGGTGATGGAAACAGTTAACATACTCGGCTGCTAACTAAAAGCCCATCCAGAGGCACCGTGGAAGAAAGGCTTGGCAATCTACTTCTGAAAAATTAGCCCTTTAAAACCCTGTGCAGAACAGCTCTACCTGACACACGTGGGATAGCCATGAGGCAGAGGTGACTCTCCAGCAACTGGGTTACTGGTTTAAACAGTTAAGAAATGAAGCCATTAGACAGACTAACTCTACTACATAGTTATTCAGAAATTTTACTGTAATTAAATTCAGTTGAAAGGATTATACTTTAGGACTCACGTTCTCAAATTTCAAAGAATTAAAAGCTTGAATAGAGCCCAAACATGAGATGAGAAAATAGGTGAAACATATATAGACAACCAATTCCACCATTTTATTACTGCTTGCTCATTATGAATGCACCTGCGGGCACATGTATATTTTGTTTCACTTTGCTGAGTGACTTGGAAGTCTGTGCAGCTAAGGACACCTGAGCTAACTCCGTACATGGGGAGGTGAAGTAAAATTAAATGGCCACCCACCATCTCCATCACACACACACGTACACAAACTGGGAAAAGCTCAGTTGCAACTCACCTCTCCTCTTCCTTCCTACCCAGAGTCTGAACTTTCACAGTGAATTAAGTGCATCAGCAAATAGAGAGTTTTCCACAAATGAGACTCTGACTGGCTGCTCTATAAACAAGTCCTAAAGAAAAACTGACTTGGACTGCATATTTCTATACGTCAAATTTCTTACAATGAGAACTGAAATTTTTTCAGGATACATTTCACTTAGCTTTTTAATAAAATATATTTACTTCTTTAAAAGTAATTCATTCATTCATACATACATACATAAAAGGAAGTGATTGGAACATGGCCTGTATGATTCCAAAACTATACCCTTTAATTTTATACAATACTGATTCTTAATAATTGCCTCAATTTATGACACAGACATCAGGCACCAATCTCTTCTTTGCTATGACTTTTATCTCACACACACACACACACAAAAATTAAAGGTGAGAAAATTAATAGGCTATTAAGTTACACATCTGACAGGGTATTCTGAAATTTCTCTCTCTCCATATTTTCCTATGGCTGATCATCAAAGTTTAGTTCTCGGCTAGTCGGTTCTATTTATAAAATAACCTCAGAATCTATTACTTATCTTAGTAGCATTTCTTCAGACTACAACAAAAGGACAGATTAAAAAAAACTAATGATAAAAAATTTTTAAAACCCTCAGGCAGTAAAACTAGCAGGACTTGGTAATGGACTGCAATAAAGAGCAAAGAAAAGAGACTCAAGGATGACCCTCAGGTATCTAACTTTGGTGGCTGAATGAACAATGGTGCCATTGAGATCAAGAATATGAACAGGAAGGTAGAATAAGGAAGCAAACTGTATGCTCTATTTTTAAAAATTGATCTGGTCATGATAATGGAACATCAAAGTAAAGACGTCCAGCAACTAATTAATCTTACCAATCTAAGACTCAGTACAGGGGTCTGGCATATAAAAATGCTGGAGAAACAACATAAAAGAAAAAATTCAGTAGAAGTCAGTAAAATGAAGCACACTATGATACAAGATCAGCAAAACGAATAATAAAGAGTTAATAAATTAATATATACATTTATATATACATAATCTTTCAAAGAGTAAGAAAGAGACAAATACAACTCAGTAGTAAAATAAGAAAAGAATATGGACAGTTCAAGAAGAGAGATCTGCGCAGTCAAATAAGCATTTGAAAAAGCACTTTAAATGCTCTAGTTATCAGAAAAAATACAAATTAAAATGAAATAACATTTTTTCTATTTTCTGATAAAGTTTGACAACATCTAATATAGAAAAAAAAAGAGAGAGAGACATGAAAATGGTACTCCTGTATACTGCTGACATAAATGTAAATTCTCACAGCCACTTTGAAGCAGTATGGTAGTATCAAGTCAAATTAAAGCTGTATCTATCATGTGACCAGTAAGGTACGGGCCCTAGAGAACCCCTTGCTCGGTGCACAGACACCTCCTTTCAATGTAGAGCTGTTTGGAACAGCAAATAACTTCAAACAACCTAAAGATCCACCAGCGAATAAAATTCATCAGTCATACAATGGAAGATATAAAAATGTTAAAATGAATAAATGAGATCACTTTTCTGTCCACAGTACCTGAAGAAGTTCTGGAAACAATGCTCACTGAAAAAAACAAGATGCATAAAAATATGTATACCATCTGTTATAATTTAAAAATAGACATATTTCACTAACAGGACAATTTGGCAGACTGAATGTGGAGAACACATAAAACTACAGGAGAAAATTCTTTTTTAAGCATGACTGTATTGTCCAGAAGAGAAGGGAAACTCCAAGGTGTCAGAAATAATGAGAAACTGCCAGGAAACCCATAAGACAAAAACCAAACCCACAGCCATCGAGTCGATTCTGACTCATAGCAATCCTATAGAACAGAGTAGGCTTTCCAACGCCTTCCAATGAGCAGCTGGTGGATTCGGATTGCTGAACTGCTCACCTTTTGGTTAGCAGTCATAACTCTTAACCACTATGCCACCAGGGCTCCAAAGGGCCAATACAGAGGGGTAAATACGTGGTGGAGCCTGTGTTTGCTTGAGGGCATCTACCACTCAGTGGTACTCAAGCCCCTGGTTTTCATGAACCCTGAGCACAAAGTTTAAGAGCCAAAGCTAAGCCTAAGAAAGGTAGGAAGCTAGATCAGAGACCGTCCCTATGTAATCCATCATATAAAAGCCAAAGCCCCTTAAAGGCCAACAATCTTAGTACATACACTAGAAAAAGAATCTGCCCAGGAGAGGTGAGGGTGGAGACGACAGCCAGTGAAGTGGTTTTTGAAGTAGCTTCAGTATTGTGCTTACCTCTCTGAGTGATCTTCAGTGAGATTTTTGCCTAATAATTAATTTCTGCTGAGGTAAGAGAGAGCAGAAAATTGGAAGTTTATTTCCAGGAGTCCCTGGGTGGCACAACCTTTAAGCTCTAGACTACTAACCAAAAGGCTGACAGTTCGAACTCCCCCAGAGGTACCTCAGAAAACAGGATTGATGATCTGCTTCCAAAGGATCACAGCCTTGACAATCCTACGAAGCAGTTCTACTCTGACACACGTGGGGTTGTCATGAGTTGGAATCAACTCAACTGCAACTAACAACAACATTCCTGGAAGAGTATAAAACTTAGAGTCTGTGAACTAAAGAGTAGAGTTGAGGGCAAGAGTACCCTAATTTGACAACTACAGGAATTACGTGCGAGTTTGTATTATGAATTATAGCACTCCCACTGGGTCCCCAAAACACTGTCAGCTACGCTTTACACCATTCAGGCAGGAGGAAAGAAAGCTCTTTTCTGAGGAACCTGTCTACCCAAAAAGGATATCTTAAGATAGTGACATCAGAGGTTCCCCAACCAAATGACCCAGCCAGGTCAGGTAGACAAGCCTGTAGTCAGCACTTTCAATAAGCATTTTAGTGCTCCATTTATGTAAATGGCCAACGATCATTACGAGAAAAATTTCCAATAGGAAGGAAAAAAACCCTCCCAAGTAAAACTAGCAGAAACAAAGAACTTGAAGGAAACAACATGCAAGAAGAAAACCTCATAAGTATCATTAATATTCTCAGAAAAAAGTATTATTTAGTATTCTTAGAAAAGGAGGAAGAAATATTGCATCTTATAAGGAAGAACAGGATGCGGGTTTAAAAAGAGAAAGAACAAAAAAGAGGCCTTGGAAGTAAAGATGATAACAGCAGAAAATTCACTAAACTATTTAACATTGAATATCTTATAGAATATTGGTTGGAAGATAAAGGAAAACAAAACGTAGAATAAAAATGCAGGAAGTAGAACAGAAGAAGAAACTAGAACAAAAGTAGAAGAACCAAAGAAGGGAAAATAGAAGAGCAAAAATAAGAAAATTAAAAGTTTCAATAAAAGGGAAGTTTGCCATTTACCAGGAATTCCAAAAGAAGAAAAGCAAACAAATTTTTTAAAAAATCAAAAGTTTCCAAGAACAAAGGACATGCATTCCCAGATTGAAAAGCCCCCTCTGAGTGCTCAACAAAACTAGAAACAAAGAGTAAGACCTACCAACCTCCAGAAAGGGAAAAAAAAATTCATACAAATGACTAAAACTTAGAATGACAAAATTCTAAGGAATAATTATAATTGAGAACCAAGCCATCATATAAGAACAAAGATCATACAAGTATAAGAGTAACATATAGTTTCAGGTATTCGAGGTCTCTAAAAACTTAATGCCCTTAAACTCCTTCTCAGGAAGCTACTGGCAAATGTTCTCCATCAAACCATGAGAGCAAATCAAGAAAGAGTAAAACATGGGTCCAGCAACAAGGTGTACAAAAGAGAAGAAAGATATAGGGGATTGTAAGAATGATCATGATAAAGAAAGATGGGAGCTGGCCTAGGGATCAACCAACCCAGACTGAAGCAGGTCAGAAGAGTCGAGAAAAGATATCTCCAAAGAGATTCGAGATAGAATACTTTTTTAAAAAAAATATATTGAGAAGAAATTTATGTAACTGGAGAAACTTTGGAGACAATTAGTAAAGAATATATAGAAATCTAAGCAAACAAAAAAAAATTAAATAGTATTAACTCTAGGGGAAAAAATAATGACCCAAGAAAAAAAATGCTACTAGTAACATTTAGTGGACAACAATGAAAGCTGTCTTAATCAAAATTACAATATAACTATATTGGGAGGAAGGGACAAGTGGGTGGACAAAAAAGTGGTCATACTGTGGTGGGTACAACACTGTATGAAAGAAAGAAAGAACAGAGATTTTCATGTGTTTCATTCACTGTAATATCCACAGTACATAGAATTATGCTTATCACACAGTAGTAATCTAATAAAAACTCTTTTTAAAATTCTTTAATAAGGAATAATTCACGTGAAATACAATTCACCAATTTTGAGTGGACATGCTGCTGTTCTTTTCCCATCCCCCCTCCTCCACCCTCTGGTAACTACCAATCTTTCTTTTGTCTTGATGGATTTACTGTTTCATACAATATGTGTCCTTTTGTGTCTGGATTATTTCCTTAACATAATGTCTTCAAGGTTCATCCATACCACTAAACACTTGATGAATGAATACCAAAAGAATTAGTTAAAAATTGAGAGTGGTTGTCTCTAAGGAAGAAATCCTGGTGGTATTGTGGTTAAGTGCTACGGCTGCTAACCAAGAGACTGGCAGTTTGAATCTGCCAGGCACTCCTTGGAAACTCTATCAGGCAGTTCTACTCTGTCCTATAGGGTCGCTATGAGTGGGAATCGACTCGATGGCAGTGGGCTTGGGCTTGGTCTCTAAGGAGCAAGAAATGGGGAGCTTGGGAAACAGAGTGGAGTCCAAGGAATTGCTGTTTTTTTCATACCAACCTTTATGGAAAACCATCTGACTCCTTAAATATGTGCACGCTTAACTTTGATAAAGATTTTTTATTGTGTTTAAAAAAGAGAAAAGGAATCATTGCCATTTAACATTAAAGTCTCAAGCAGTCCTCACAAAAATTCCTACAAAGTCTACCTAATCATCTTCTAAATAAACTTGCTTTTTCCTCAAAAGTTAGCTCATAATTAAAAAAAAAAAAACCACTTCTTTCTGAACTCAAGCCAATGCTCCAAACTGGTTCTGCCTGGTTCAGTCATGGCCGACAAAGTGAAGCCCTAACAGATCCAAACTATAAAAATGTGGGTGAAGCGGAACAATAAACGGGATGGGAAAAACTACAAGTAGAAGCCCTGCTAGGAAATTAATCTCCCTCTTAGAAAACAAGGGCAGCATGTGTGTTGTACAAATCTCTTGACTAGCAGAGTTGGAAACAGCTGTGCCCCACTTAAAGCTGGTGGCCGATGGGCACTGCTTTGAATGTGTGCTGCTATCCACAGTCCCGGAAATAATCCATTCTCCAGCATCAGGCTCCTGAAAGGGCTCACTATGCCTCTTCTAAATCTCCCATTCTAGAGCTTCAATTCATAATTTTTCCCATTTCGCTTATTGTTTTGCTTCACTTAAATTTTTAAAAAATTTTAAAAATGTTAAAAAATTTGAGTCTATTCTGATTCTGCTTCTTCAGTCATGATTGAACTGGTTTAAGCTCTTTTGAAGTCCTGATGCAAATGTTCTGCTGAATTATTAGTACAGTGACAGCAATGCTTCCACTGATTTCTCCTTATAAACATATATATTCCATCTACATTTTGGTTTTAAGATAAGATTTTTGTGGAATTGTCTAGGAACCTAATTATCACTTACATCACTGTTTCCTCAGTAGACTGGATTCCAGATTTCAACCAACATATAAAAAATAACTTTTGTAATAGAAATCATTTATATTTGGAACAACTTACGGACCATTTCATGACCTTGAACTTAAAAACTATCTTCTCTGAGCTGTCTTTTCATAGATTCGCTTCATTTATTTAGTTTAGAGACAAGTGCTATTATATTATTTAAGTAACTCAGAATTTAACTTAAAATCATGAGTAAACACAAACATCTTACAACTTGGCCTATATTCTTACCACTGATTTGGGATCCTGGAAATCAGTGAACTAACAAGGAAAAAAAAAGATAATTTCTGCTTATAAGGATTCTCAGGTATTGGAGTATGTTATCAAGGGATACTGCAGAATCTCCTGGAAAACACAAATATTCCCACTTGAATTCTATTATTATTTCAAATTAAATTTCCCCACCTCCCCCTCACCTTCACCACCACCACTGCAACTCAAAATAAAAAACAAAGATTTCCTTTCCTGCTGTTCTCATTTTTGCAGTGGCAACTGCAAAACTATTCTCTAAGCTATTCAAACGATCTAAGCATCATCTCTAATTCTGACTTTTTTAATTCACTATGTTTGATCAGACAACCAGTCTTACCAACCTTTTCTCGGAATACTTCTCGAATCCGTTTCTTCTGTTGTTCTGACTGCCATGACTGTAGCCCAGACCATTATAATCTCATGCCTGGATTTGGGACAGCTTCCTAATGATCCCCTGATTTCTACAGTCTTCTCACTAGGTTTATACTCCTCAAATATTACTTTCATCATGCCATTCCCTGGTCAATAACTTCTATATTCTTTTGCACGATCTATAGCATTGCTGCCCAAATGTCACCCCTCACAGATGCTGCTGCCTGCTAAATCCCCTTTCAAATGAATTCCTAGCTGCTCCCTGTTGGATAAGCAAAGACCCTGAGATATATAGGTGTGCCCCACATTCATCTTCCTGCAATCCTTGCTATCTAGGTACTTGGCTTACTGTTCTCATAAAATGGAGTCTGTTGTTCTTAATTTAATTTTCCAATTCATCCAATATATGCCGAATTGACTGAAAGAGCATTAAATGAAATCAGCATCAAGGGCATTGTTTCCAAGGGAAATGGGAGGTAGATACAATATGGAATGGGGGAAGATAAAATATATATATATATTACTGTGTTAGACTGGAATTAGAGTTGGAAGTATAAACTCTTGATTTTTTTTTAAAAAAATATAATTCCTAGCTCTGTCTGCTGGAAGAGCCTAGAAATAATAACACCCCAGTAGCAATGAGTATAAGCAGCCCTGGTGGCACAATGGTTAAGTGTTTAGCTGCTAATCAAAAGGTTAGCTGTTCAAACCTACCAGCCACACCATAGGAGAAAAGACCTGGCAATATGTTCCTGTAAAAATTACTGCCTAGAAAACCCTATGGGGCCATTCTACTCTGTCCTATAGAGTCACTATGAGTGGGAATCATCCTGACAGCACAGAACAGCAGCAATGAATACACCTAGAGACAGTTATCTTGGTTGGTAAATAACGTTCCCTACCAAAAGGAACCAAGGCTCTTTGGAGAAATGGCTAATTCTAGGTTTAGGGCAGAAAAAGAACAAGATAAGTCAGGGACATCTTGTGCCTTAAATTAAAGAAGTATTCAAAAAGTGATGGATACAAAGAGAGAGACTGAGAATAATGATGCACATGTGGTCAGCAAAAGGTCAGCAGTTTGAATCCATCAGCCACTTCTTGGAAACCCTATGGGGCAGTTCTACTCCATGCCATAGGATCACTATGAGTCGGAATCGAGTTGGTGACAATGTGCTTGGTTTGGTGGTTTTTTGTTTTTGTTTTTTTTTGGTGATTTAAACTAAAGAACAGAACACACTGGATACATAACTTCCCCCTTCAATCACACTGGCCCTTTTGCATTTTCTCAAACTCTATAGGTACTCTTCTGCCACAGGGTCTTTGCATATGCTATTCCCATCCTCATCTTGCCCATTCCCCGCCCCCTCCCCCACCTTTGCCTACTTAACCCCACTCCTTCCTTTGTTGCTCAACTTCATCTCCCTGACCAGGTCAACTCCTTGGTCTCATAGCATCATATACCTCTTCTTCTCATAGCTAAAATTTTACATTTGTTTCTGTGATTCTCTACCTCATGCCTTTCTCACCTACTAGGCAATAAGCTTCATAAAAGCAGCAGCCATGACTGTTTTTTCTCACCATTTTAACCCCACCTATCACAATACCTGGCGCATAAAAGCTCAAAGAAAAAAAATCTGTGGAAGGAAGGAAGAAAACTAACATTTATATTGGCCTCCTTGCTATTCCTTGAACACGCCAGACATATTCCCACCTCAGGGCCCTTGCATCCACTGTTCCTTCTGCCAGGCAGTCTCTTCCCACAAAAATTCCCAAGGCTAGCTCCTTCTCCTCTTTCAAGTGTTTGCTTAAATGACATCTTCTAGATGAGGCCTTCTTTGAACATCCTACTCCAAACTGCAACAACTCTTCTGCCCCAACCTCTATACATTTGTCAGATCCATCTCTTTATTTTTTCTGCAGCATTTACTATGCCCTAAAATACTAAATATCTTACTTATTAGAGTATTATCTGTCTCTTCCCACTAGAATATTAACTCCCTAAGGGTGGGGATTTTCTTCAGTGCTGTATTCCCAATGCTTAAAATAACTTCTAGGACACAGTAAAAACTCAACAGATATTTTTTGAAAGAACGACTGGCTACATATAACAATGCAAAATAAAATTTTCTCAAATTTTCTATATTCAAAATTTATCTTAATATACATCTTAATATTTATCTTAATACACAATCTAGCCTAACAAACCTATTGAAAACAATTCTAACCTTCAAAATTTCTCTTGTATAGTCAAGCTGGTCTCCTTACCATCTTCAAACCATCATGATTTTTATCGCCCTGGACCCTTCTTCTGAACTGACTTCCCCCTTCCTTCATTTCTCTCCTAAATTCTTCCCGTCCAAAGGCGTCCCTTCCTTTAAGTAAAAAAAAAAAGTACACTGTCTAAAATCTAAGAACGCTTTCCTTGCCACTCCAGCCTATGTTCATCCTTCTCTCATCTGAATACCCCTATCCTTTTAGCTGGGGCTCATTCCAAACACTAGCTAGCATCAAGCTAACTACATAAAAGTGACTCTGTGAAGATTAAAAAAAAAAATTTTTTTTTCAAGATCTCAGTGGAGATCAGGAGAATCAGACTTTCCAGGATTGGGACACAGGCATCAGTATTTTCTTTAATGTGTCCTCAAATGACTCTCATTCACAGCCTGGCCTGAGAACGACTATCTATACCACAAAGTCTAAAACTAGTCATAAAGTACTTTGTGGCTACATTTAAATAAACATTATTAATGTGTGCCTTCTAGAACTTCTTTTAGAGAAAGAAGTCTTATATTAAAAAAAATTTTTTTAACCATAATAACCATGATCTGCATGTTTATCTTAAAAGTCTTCAGTAAACATCAAATATGCATTGTCCCATGTCAAATTGTACATCCGAAGGCCCTAATTTTGAAATAAATCATTCAAAAACAATCTTAATATCTTGAGTCACAGGTACGCAAAGGCATTTTCAAAAACAGCATACTGATAATACCATAGGAGACCATATGTTGCAAAAAATTAATGTAATTAAGCTTGTTAAAATGAGCAACAACCAAATAGTTAAAAAAAAAAAAAAAAAAGGTAACCCAATTATAGTTTACTAACCTGTTTGTTGTTCTCTGCCATGGAAAGCTGCAATGCCAAGAGCATGAAGTCTGCACCACATACAGTAGTTCGCTCAGAGCTACAAAGAGTGTGCCAATTCCGTCTAAACTCTTTGATCATATCCAAGACGGACGTCTGGTAAAGCACAGCCATCCTCTTAAAGTAGGACAGGATACAATGTTAAGTTGCATTATTTTAATTGGAAATTAACATCTAAGATGTGTAAACAACCAGAGTTAGAGAAAAAATAAAGAGCGGACAAGAGGTCATTTTATATTGACCAAGACCACCTTTAATTAAATTTAGGAAAACAGAATAACAATACAACTCCTGTGCAACCATATCTTCCTCTCAGTTAATTTTAACTCAAATCTTTCGAAATAACAAAATCCAACCCTTAATCTGAAAAACCATGCAAAACATACGTAGATTCTGCAAACTTATAATTATAGACAAAGGAATAACTAATTAAAGCTATATTTAAAAAAAAATTTTTGTTTTCAATACATGGTAATATCTGGTAAATTGCAAAAAAAAAAAAAAAAGAAAAACAGCCAAATTCCTTCCATCCCTACGTGCTCTTCCCTCCCTGCCAAAGAAGTGGTGCATTTTTCCCCTATTTAAATATGGGCCATCCTCGTGCCTTGCTTTGGCCAATAGAATGTGAGGAAAATGACACTACAGAGGTCCCAAGTCTAGGCCTCAAGAGGCCTGGGCAGAAAAGGGTTAACACAGCAGGCCTGACGACTGTCTTTGAAAGGACTTCTTACATAGTTGGTCATTCATTGGCTGGCGTCTGGGAACTTGGATTTCAGGAGGGTTCCCGCTACCATTAATTGATAACAATGACTCACTATGGCTAAGCTGCACAAACGATACCAATATAGTTTACCCTGAACATCCGCTTTCCTTCTGGGAGTCTGGAATTTTGCCAGAGGCTACCTAGGTATTCAGCCCACAATATAAGCCCTGGGCACAGAGCCTCTTAAGAGCTTCCTTGGTTGGCAACATTTCAAACATGCTGTCACACTTGTTGCTGGGGGAATTAAGCATTAAAAAATAATAATAATAATTTTTTTTTTTTTTTGGTGTGTGACTCCACTGAAAGAGGACCCTAGGAAGCTTGTACCTGGTTTCCCCTAGACTTCTCCCCATGCGACTTTTCCCTTTTTGGAAACCCTGGTGGTGTAGTGGTTAAGTGCTATGGCTGCTAAGCAAAAGGTCGGCAGTTCAAATCTGCCAGGCGCTCCTTGGAAACTCTACGGGGCAGTTCTACTCTGTCCTATAGGGTCACTATGAGTCGGAATGGACTCGATGGCAGTGGGTTTAGTTTTTCGTTTTTTGGTTTTTTTTTTTTTTGCTTTATATCCTTCTGCTGTAATAAATCAGAGCTGTGAGTATGACTTTACGCTAAGTCCTTGTGAGTCATCTCAGCAAGTCATCCAACCCAGAGGTGGTCTTGGGAACCTCCTAACGAGAGGCCTTGCTCTCACTCTCTCGCTACACTCAGATGGCCATGGGAAGAAGTACAAGCTAGCCTGCTGGAGGTACCATGTGGAAGAGAACTGAGGCACTCCAAATGACAACCAACACCAATTCACAGATAAGTGAGTGGGACTAACTTAGACTACATAGCCCCAGTGAACTTACCAGATGAACTGCAGCCACATGAGTAATCCTAGGCTCACGACCAGCAGTAGAACCACTTAGCTCAACCCAGCTAAAACTGCTGATCCACAGAATCATAAGCAAATAAAATGACTGTTGCTTTAAGCTCCTAATTTTTGGAGTGGCTCATTACACAGCAAGAGATAACCAATATACTTGCTAATATTTAGGAGCTCTTACTTGGTACCAGATACTTTTCAAAAGCTTAATATTTATTAACTCATTTAATCCTCACCAAAGTCCTACGTGGTGGGTATTATTATTCTCACTTTACATTCTACCTGTGAAAACATTGATGCCCCATGTCACTCAGGAAGCAAATGGTCTAACCAGACCTAAACCCAAGATGCCTAACTCCATAAACTGTGCTCTCAAACCACTATATTACATAGCCTCTCCTGATCAGACAAAACCTTTCAGAAAGCTGTAGTTCCAATGTTTTGTATAACCAAGCAAATTCTTTTCACTGAGTTTATAGATATGCCTACTGAACACTTTTCTTCTTTAAATATACCAGTCTCCGACATATTCACATCTCCATTGTGGATATTATACTGTATATATCCTATTTACTGACTCCTTCTAGCATCCTTTTCTTCTACTTTTATGTGGCATAAGCAGAATCCCATAGGCTTACTAAACATCTTGGGTTTGTATGAATAAAAAGGGCACATGCCATTTACAAAACGAGTTTAGTTAAAATTGATAAAGAGTTTAAATATAGACATAATCAGTAATACAATTTAAAGATACAGATGGAAAATGTCTACATAAATATAACTCCTCATAAAAAGCTAAGAGTTACATTTCCTTTCAAAATGTCACCTTCACCTTTTAAAAGAAAAAAAAGGGTGAAGACAAAGCTTCAGCCTGGGCAATATGATCACTTTGCCTAAAATAAATCTTTGCCAATAAATTATTTACTGGCTTCACAGGTATTATGAGTCCACATTGCTAAGAATGAAGACTCTTTCAGAATTAGACTGTTCTGAATCCTGGGTCCACCACTTAACAGACGTTGAGGTCTTGGCCAAGTTATGTCATCTCTCCCTGCCTCAGTTTACTCATCTTGAAAATGAAAATAATGACAGCTCCAATCTTACAGGGTTTTGTGAAAAGCAAATGAGATAAATACAAATAAAACTTTTAGAATAGTGCCTGGCACAGGTAAGAGCACATTGAATGTTAGCTATTATCATACATTAAGAGTTTCTAAGTTGTTCTGAGTTAAAACTGAAAGAGCATTATTATTGGAAACAGGAAACAGTCTCTTCCAAAGGTCATTTTGGAAAGAGCCAAATACTAAATATTTGAGGCTTTGCAGGCCACAGGGTCTCTGCCGCAACTACTCTACTTGCCCCTGTAGCATGAAAAGAGCCATGAACAATATACAAATGAGTGACTGCGGCTCAGCTGGAGCACACTCCAATAAAATTTTATTTACGGACATTGAAATATGAGTTTCATATAGTTTTCACACGTCACAAAATGGTACTCTTCTTTTGGTTTTTCCAATCATTTAAACATGTAAAATCCAATTTTAGCTCAGGAGCTGGCTGCACAAAAGCAGGCAGCACAGACGGTTTGCCAACTCCTGGTCTAGTCCCAGCTCTTCCAGCAGCTGACTGTGTGAACCTAGGGGATAAGATTTACATTTGGCTGCCTAAGTAAAAGTATCATCACAATGAGAACAGGAACACTACTCACTCTATTTACCTTCCAAACAAGTTGTGAGGACTCAATGAGATAACGAAAAACAAGCACTCTGAATGGCAGGCTGCGCTATACAAAAACAGTAAAAGGTGGTAGCAATAATAAATATTTGTTTTAAAAAATTGGATTCTAAGTGGGGATGACTGTGCAACATGGTGAACGTAATTAATGTTACTGAATTGTGCAAGTAAAAATGGTTGAAATGGCAAATGTTTTGTTACGTATCTTCTCCACTTTTTTTTAATTGGATTCAAAGCTGCACCTGAGCAGATATTGTAGGAGATTGTCACTGGGGAGGCGGTGCGCGATGGCTGAAAAGTACTATACTTTCGAATCAGATACACCAGGGTTCTCCCTTTTATTAGCTGCATGTCCTCCAGTATGTAAAATCTCCGACAGGGTTTCAGTCTCTTCATCTATAAAAGGGCGAAGATAATTCCTACCTCACAGAATTGTTATGAGACTTTAATGAGACAAGTACGTAATACACCTTGTGCCGGTCACCTAATGGTGCTCAATAAAAAAATGACAGTTGTTGCTGTTATTGTTGTCAAAATTCAGGTCCTATATGTTTCTTGGAAGGATATGATGGGAGTCAAAAGTATTTGGAGTCAGCGTCCGTGCTAAGGCTGGAACTCTGGTTTCCTGGTAAGCAGCCTCTCTGGGCTTCAGTCTCCCAATCTGCAGGCGCTACCTCAGGACCTTCCGACGCCATCACTAGATACTAGGAACTCTGTCCGACACCCCCAGACTCCAGCGCGAAGCAACTGCACAAATAACACCCCTACATGGTCACATGACTCTTGGCTGTTAGAGAAACGCCCTCAATAGCCCCAGCTTGAATCATCACTGAAAGTACGACACGCGGGCAGGGGCGAGGCGAGACTCACCTGGCTCGAGCGAGACCACCGGGAGAGCAGACTTGACCGGGAAAACGTCCTGCATGCAAGGTAACCCGCCCTCGACTGCTTTGGCCGCTGCAGGTTACATTTCAAATCTCGCGGGAGGGCCCGAGAGCCAATCAGCGCGCTCGCCCTCCGACCCGGAAGCAGAGCCGGAGCATGCTGCTGCGGCCCCCAGCGGAGACCAGCTTCCGTCTGGCCGCGGCCCGGCGCCCTCCGGTGCGTATGGTGCGTGGAGTATAAGGGATGGTGCGGCTTTGCTGCCGGCAGCCCAGCGCCCCCGCTCTGTCCCCTAGACTTCCTCCTCTCTCCCGGCTGTTCCCACTCTTTTTCCCTCCGACCGCAGGTCTGGGGAAGCTGGAGCAGGTTCTCATGGGACGCGCCTGTCCCGGGGAGAGACGTCGGGGCTAGTTGCAGGGACTTCCCTTGCTCCCCACCCTCTTTCTCTACCCTTCCAGTTTTAGTCTGGGCCGCTGTGTACAGTGAGTCCCTAAGAAGTGTAGTAAGATGGGGTACTGTTTAATGAGCCGTAGGTTCGAAGCCGGGACGGAGTTTTCCTCGAATCTTCAGGGTTTCCCACACCGTTCTGCCGGGCATCTCAACTGCTGGTTACTCTTAACAAGTGTCCAGTTCCGGATGCCCACCGTAAGGTTACTAATTTATTCGGTCTCTGAAGTGGGTTTCATCTTAACTGATTGTTAGTAATACCCATCGGGTGTTTGATGTGTTTGTTGCTGAACCGAGGTGTTTTTAGGTGCATAAAACTCTTGTCTAATTGTAAAAACAACAACAAAAAAAACTCTTTAGAATCCACAATTTACATTTGGGAATCCTATTTCCAGAATGCACATTAGGCCCAGACTGGTTCGTTGAAGTTTTGTGTCTGGTTTTATGAATGTTGTTTTTTTATGACATATTTTGGCACTCCCTCCAGATTCTATCATATTTTGTATGTACTTCTATTATAGTCGTTTTTCACGCTGGATCATAACTGTCCTTGGATTGTGGCCTCCTGTGTTTTTCTTCCCTATCATTGACGCCCAAGATATAGAAAAATCTTTTTCAAATCCTGGCGCCCCTTTGGAGCTTGACAAGTTACTTAACCTAAAGCTTCAATTTCTTGATCTGTAAAAGGAGAACCGTAAATAGTACTTGGCCTCTTGTGCAAATATTAAATGTGATAATGCCCATAGTGTACTTAGCGTGATGCCTACAAATAGTGCTCAGTAAATGTTAACCGAAAAAACCAAACCCACTGCCGTCAAGTCGATTCCGACTCATAGCGACCCTACAGGACAGAGTAGAACTGCCCAGTAGAGTTTCCAAGGAGCACCTGGCGGTTTCCAACTGCTGACCTTTTGGTTAGCAGCCGTAGCACTTAACCGCTGTGCCACCAGGGTACACCTATTATTAATTTTTATGAACGTATTAAACTGATTGCATTTTCAAGCATTCGCCATGTCTTTTAGATAGTCCAAACACAATTTTACCATAATTTACTCTGCAGGTATCATTCACAAATGTGGAAAACTGTAAAGCAGGTATTGCACCATTAATAATTTGATTAAATTATTTTCCTGCCATTTCTGTGATAAGTGCTTTAAATGTTTCATTCTTTTTGAGCCTTCTGTGGCAGTGGATGCCACATTTTTACTGTGATTCATTTGCTGAATAACATTTTGACCATTTCTAATTCTGTTTGTGCTATAATCTACAGTTTGGTGACCTTGCCCAGTAGAAGGCTATTTTATTTCTACAACCGCTCAAGTTTTGACATACAAGATGAAGCAAGATGCTACAAGAAATGCTGCCTACACTGTGAATTGTGAAGATTATGTGCATGTGGTAGAATTTAATCCTTTTGAGAGTGGCAATTCAGGAAACCTAGTTGCATATGGTGGCAATAATTATGTGGTCATTGGCACTTGTACTTTTCAGGTTAGTCTACAAAACTGCAGTGAATGACAATGAGGATATTTCACTGATAAGAAAATGTATACAAACCAGAGCTGAACTTTGAAATTATACTGAGTTTGAATGTAAAAAAAAAAAAAAAAAAGATACAAAGAACCACAGAAAAGGGCATTCGTAATCATATATGTTTGAGATTGAATAAACATTACAGAGGTGATGACAAAACTCCAATTAAATGGGATGACACAATTTATCACAATTTTTCTTCTTTCCCCTTTGACATAGAAAACAAGCTCCTATTGAGAGCCTACAAATCAGTCCTCCAGGGGATTTTGTAGCTTTTGTAAGATTCCACTTTTCTATTAATGTACTCTCATACTTTTTACACATCTAAAGCGTACAATTAGAATATACAAAGTATGAAATTATACTATTTGAGCAGGCTGTCTAGCATGCTCATTAAGAGCATGAACTCTGGAGCCAGAATGCCTAAGTTTTCTTTGGACATTGGTTTGGACAATGGTGACACTCAGGCACAGTCCCATATTTAAATTGCCAAAGTAAGATTGATTTATGGTGAGCACACACCATGTTTTCTTACAGGAAAGCTAGTTCTCCATGTGAGAGAGACTTTGAACAATGAGGGTTTAATCCTCAGGAATCTTGGTTAATCCTTTGTTTATAAGAGTATTATTCATAGAATCTTATTTCTCAAATTATGATTATTTGATTAGGTAATTTGGCTGTGACCAGGTTTAAAAGATTTAAAACAACTTTCTCACTAAAATTGCAAGCATTATTTCGTCTTTACTTGGGGCAGTTCAGCATTTTAAAGTGTTTCAACATCGTAAATGCAATTTAGCATTTTAAAGTACAATGTATAAAGTTATATAAAATTGGACTGCATTTATATTTATCCTACAAGAAAAGAATGAGTTAAAGGTTTCAGTTCGTTGAGGTCTGAGTAGAATACGAAAGCTCTTATATTATCCCCCATTGTCTCTTAGGGTGGGGATGAGAATTTCTGGTTTTTAGGCTATAAAATGACTGTTTGGCTTCAGCTGGACTACCATATTGTTATTCGTTATTAGTTGCCATCGAGTCAGTTCCAACTCTTAGCGGCCCCATGTGTGCAGAGTAGAACTGCTCCATAGGATTTTCAAAACTGTGACCTTTCAGAAGCAGATCGCCAGGCCTGTCCTCCAAGGCACTTCTGGGTGGGTTCAATCTGCCAAACTTTTGGCTGGTACTTACGAGCTTAACCATTTGTGACACCCAGGGACTTCTTGAGTACACACTAGGTGCCGGGAACTGATGACACATTTTTTAAAAAAGCAGGGACCCTTATTTAGGGGATTTTAAATGTAAAACGGGGCAATGTCTATAAAAGCCCTATGTGTAAGGGTCAGAGAGAGAGTGAAAGTTTGTAAGTCTATTCAAAGGATCTTCATAATGAATTGAGGCCTCTGGTGGTACAGAGCTTTGTCTCCCCCCCCCACCCCCCAACATATTCGTTAGTACTTGGATGAGAGCATTGATTTAGGCAAACACATTCAACTTATATGGAACACAAAGCTGAGAAGAATACCTAATACTTTGGATGACAGACTTCAGTTAAGTATTTATTGAGTACCTGCTCTGCTAGAATCCTAACCTTGTTTCATAGATTGGATTAGTAGGCCAAGTTGAACAAGCTAAAATTTAGTAAAGGTGAATACACATAAAGTCTTAAAATGATGAACTCTGAGAGCTGGAAGGAAGAAATGTGACTTAGAGTTTTTACTCACCTGAGTGTTCACCATGAGTCTCTGTAATGATTAGACTACCAAAGGGGGCTCATTTGGCGAGGTTCAATAGAAATGAGTCACAAAGTAAGTGTAGTAGCCACAGTATAAAAAGTAAAAATCGGGTGTAATTTGACAATATATTTGACCTGGTATTTATAAAACATATTAGCATATAACCAGTATAAGAAAATTAATGAGATATTTTATATACTTTTTGTACTATGTCTTGGATATCTGGTGTATATTTCATACTTTATAGCACATCTCCGTTTGAACTAGCTACATTTCAAGTGCTTAATAGCCATATGTGGCTAGTGGCTACCATGTTGGTCAATGCAGCGCTGTACCCTCTTCTGTAAATAGCCGATAATAAGTAATTAGCTCTCAGGGGTGCATTATAATTCAGAAGAGATAATGTATTTGAAGACAGATTTTAAAATAGTACTAAAATATTTAAAACTGTCTTGTGAAAGAGGGATTAGACTAGGAATGATAAGTGGATTTTATATTATTTATTAACTCTCTTTGATTGGAATTGCTGCTTAGAGTGTGTGATGATGTTGAATGTGCTTCCTTGAGTGTGTTTACCTGAGGGAGATCAGCTGTGGCCAGTTGTTTGCCATCACTAAATTAGTCTTACTCTGTATGATGCCAAGAGCAGAACGTGGGCCAATGAGTAGAATTTACATGGAAGCAGATTTTGGCATAAGGAGAACTTTTCTAATAGTCAGATCTATCCCCAAATTATATAAGCTTCCCCGAGAAACAGCTAGGTCCCACTCACAGAAGACGTTTGGAGGGGGTTGCACCTTTTTTTACAGACATTTTACCAGAGAGTCAAGCATTAGATGAAAGAATTGAAGTAAATAAAGTTTACAGTCTCATCTAAATCTGAAATTCTGTATTTGGCCTTAAATGGGTATGGTGGGACAGCTTGCCAATTTCAGACCCTTAAAATAACCCTTCCATCGACCTGGTTTCGCGTCAACCTCAAATATGCTAGAGCCTTGTGTAATCATTTGTATTATAGCAAGTTTTCCAAAGAGTCTTCATTTCCTGCCTATACAATACTGCCTACACCCCACACAAAACCCAAAATAGCATTCATCTCTGCCTATACCACACACATACACACCCTGCCCTTTTAGTTGGCTCAGTGGCAAATGTTGCTGCCAGGAAAAAAAGCTTCACTGGTAATACATAAAGCTCAGGCTGTACAGTCCCTGGGATTTCTTTATCCCCTCTCTCCGTCACCACCCAATAATTCCATCTGTAATTTGAGTAACAAATTACAGTACCTAATTGTCACCACTATGGTTACAGTAGCAAAATAATGTGTGTTATAATATAAAAACTTCATTTCTCAGAAGATTGATTTCTCAAGTGTGGAAAAGGAGAACTAACTCAAACTATGAAGTCAATTTATGATTAGGCTCCTAAACTTACTTTAAAATTGCTTAGTGGTTGCTGCCTTGGCAAGTTTGGCTGTTAGGTATATGGCTATTATACATACAAATTATGAAAGTAATAGAAATTGGCAGCATTTTTGTTTCCTTGATAAATGTATTTCTGTTTCCTTTTTTCACTTATGGAAAAACTTTTGCTGTTAACCCTAAGTTCATCTGAATTTAAAGTAGCTTTCAAAGGGTATCTGAACTACGTAGAGAAAGACACATGTAACGTATCTGTGCAGCGACTTTGCTAGGATCCCAAAGGCTCTCCTGGGAAAATCAACACATCCGCCTGAATTCAGTTAGAACATACATTATAAAACTTTCCATTTCGATTCCAGCTGAATGAAATCCAGCTTATTAGACTGGGACTTCAGATAATTACCATCTATATACATATGTATTCCATTTAATAGCAAGTTTCACCTGCTCTGGATTTTTTTCTCTGATAGACTTTTATAACCCCATGAGCTTTTTGTAGAAGATAACTATAGTCACTTAATGTAGAGAATACCTTGGGTAATTATTCATTATTTAAATTGCAATATTTTATGCTTATAAAAGTATGTATTGTATGTATAAAGTATAAATAATAATAATGAGTCCCTATTTTTTTTACTACCTAGCCAGCTTAAAAAGTAAAGCATTAGCAGTTCCTTTGAAGCCCCTTGGGTTTTATTCGCTTACTGCTTTCTGGCCACCAAGAGAGGTAGCCATGTCTAAAATGTTGTGTTTGTCATTGCTCGCTTTTGTTTATAATGTTGTCATATGTGTCAGTATCCCAAGTCAGTCAGTTGTTTTTCATGTTTTCAGTTTTGTATCAATGAAATTATTCTGTATTCTGTTCTTCTGTAGTTTGTTGCTATTGCTTAATATATTTCTGAGATTCCTTCAAGCTGAGGTTAATTTATTTTCACTGCTGTATGATCTGGTAATGTGAGTATACCACAATGTATCCACTCTCCTATTGATCAATATTGGGGTTACTTTCAGTTTTTTACTATCGAGAACATTGCTAATGATTCTTATAATGTCTGCCACTTGTGTTTTTTACCCCCTTGTTTATTTTTTCCCTCTGTTAGTGGAAGTTTTATGTGCTATTCCTCACTTTTTAATAGTTACCAAAGGCATTTTAACATGCATGCTTAATTAGGCAAAAAATTATTCTCTTTATCTTCTTTATGAATAAGACAAGGGCCTTTGAACCTTTGAACTGTTACCACTCCCTCCAAAGTTATATTGTTGTCTAGCATTTTTGTTTTCTATCATTTTAACCAACAAATTAGATATTGTTTTATATGGCCAGTATTTTGCATCTGATCATTTTTTTTCTCTGATGCCTTTGCAGGTTCGATTCTGCTATTTTGTTGTCTGTGTTCATGGTACTTATCTGTGGGAACTTCTTGAAGGCTAGGTAGAGGTAGTTCACCCAGAGAGAATTTGCCTTTGATTCTGTTAGTTGCTGGGGGCTGCTACCAACATATGACCACTTTGAAATAAATTCTTTGTTATTTTCTAGACGTGAATTCAAGCCTCGAGCCAATGGTTGGTATTCCTCAGGAGTGTCTTTTTCTTTCTCTTGGCATTCACCCAGAGCCGTGATAGGTATTTTCCGTAGCGGTTACCCCCTCCCATCCCCCACTTCACCTTTAAGGGTCTTAGAGTTCTACAGAGGCCTCTGGTCTGGCATCCTTCCTTGTGCAGGCACTAAGCTTTGTCTCCTATCCCTTACAGACTGAAGCTCTAGGTCATTTGAATACAGGCAAATGCTGTTAAGGCAACTGTGTGCTTCAATTCCCAGTTATTTTCTAGGTTTGGATTTTTGCATTATTTTTGTGTGGGAGAGCATTTCAGGTTATTGTCCATATTGCTAAGCATAGGGAAGGCTTGGCTTTTTAGAATTCATTTTTCTCTCTTCCCATGAGAATACAACTGAAATCATTTTAGTAGTACAAACTGGGTAAATGAACTGTCTTTACTAAGCATTTTTACCCAGAATCAAATGTCCAAAAGACTAACCAGATTATGTGCATGTTCATTATTCACAGACTGTAATAGTACAGATGACCTATTTGTAACATCTTATGCTTGTATACTGCTATATATAATATTTGAAAATCGTTGATATTATTATAATGACTCTGAAGCAACATAAGGTCCCAGAGTATCTTCTACATAATCAAAATTTTATGTTCAGCTTAGTTTTTGTTTTTTTTATTCCAAATCTTTGTCATTTCATAATCCAAGTGTAGTAATTCATTTATGTAGACTATTCAGATTCTCAGAACAATCCTTTTTCATTGAGTTTGTGAAATATGTTTACTATTAGGAATAAAATATCTCCTAATTGAGATAAAGTGTAACGTGTTTATTGTTTGATTTTAGTTGCTTTTGACTTATTTTGTGAGCCTTAGCTTTTGTGTTGGTGGTGGTTTTTTATTTCGATGAACTAGTTAAATCTGAATATCTAATATGCATTTGAATTTCTCAAAAACAAATATGTGACCTGCTAAATTCTTCATTGTAATGATATACAAATTATTCTTTCTTATAACTTACTAAACCATTTACTCTGCGTGCTTAGGAGGAAGAAGCAGACGTTGAAGGAATTCAGTATAAAACACTACAAAAATTTCACCATGGAGTCAGGGTAGATGGCATAGCTTGGAGCCCAGAAACTAGACTTGATACATTGCCTCCAGTAATCAAGTAAGTTTGGAATTATTTTTATGCAGAATTTATTAATGTCCTTTAATGGTGATAAATGATCTCAAGTCTTTGATCATAAAGATTTCCTCCTTCCCTCCCCTCCTGGATGTTCCATTTCCATTTTCCCCAGCTCTAGATATTATTTTGACATTTGCTTTTATGTCATAACTTAGCTTTATCATCTGGATTTGGATTTAAATAGGCAACCATGGCAGTGGAGCCTTGACAACACATTTGGGCCTAACTACAAAGCTCTTTACCTGAGATTCAGATGGATTTGAAGTCTTTACAGATTCTTGATTGAGTTTACCGCCTTAATTATTAAAAGCACAACTCTTAAAATAACTAAATTGAGTTGAGGCATTAATCAGCTTTTCTGCCTCATATGTAGATCAAGGTCACATTTTCATGTTTTATGGTGTATAAATCTGTAGTTTTAGTCCTTGGGCTTTGGTTTTTGTGGAAGCATTTAAAAAGAATGATCATTAGAAAAATCTTTACCTGCCTTATTCACAAGGGCAAGAATATGTCAGATTATTTAAGGTTTGTAACAACTAAGGTTTGTAGTTGTTACAAGTTTGCTTTTTACAGTTGTTGAATCTAAAAGGTACCCTATGTCTTCTTCTAGTAAACACTTCTTAGCAGCCATAAGTTTGCCTCCACCAAACTAACCTAATTTTTTTTTGATCAAGAGATAATTTACATACAGTGAAATGCTCAGATCTAAAGGGTACAGTTTAATCAATTTTGATAAATATGTGTACTTGTATAACCCATACCCTGTTTAAAAACAGCATTTCTGTCACCCAAAAAGTTCCTTCGTGCTTCTTCCCAGTCAATTCCTGTACCCTGCCCCTCACCAAAGCAACCATTGAACTGATTTCTATTACCAGAAATTAGTTTTGCCTATTTTAGAACTTCATATAAATTCAGTCATGTAGAATATATACTTTTTTTGTGTCTGGCTTAATGTTTTTAAGATTTATCCATGTTGTTGTGTATACCAGTGGTTCACTTATTTTTATTTTTGGATAGTATTCCATGACATTCATATGAATATCCCTTAGTTTGTTTATCCATTCTCCTGTTAATGGGCACCTGACCAATTTCCATTTTTTAGCTATTCTGACAAAAGTTTCTTAGAGCATTCCTGTGTACAACTTTTGATGGTTACATGCTTTTATTTCTCTTAAGAGTAGGTTTCCTGAGTCAGAGGGTAGATGTACACTTAATATTTTTAGAAAGTGTCAGTTTCCAAAGTGATTGTAACGTGTCACACTCCCAGCAATAATCTAAAGATGTCCTAGTTGCTCTACCTACTCTCCAACATTTACTGTCATTATTTTTAATTTTTGCCATTTTACCACAATGACGTTTCCCTGACAACTAATGATGTTGAATACTTTTCATATCACCATTGGCCTTTTGTATGTGTTTTATGAAGTGTCTGCCCAAGTCTTTTGCTCATGTCTTAATTGGATTATTTGTCTTGTTATTTATATATTCTGGATATAAGTCCTTTGTCATATGTCTGTTATGAATATTTTCTTCCAATATATGGCTTGCCTATTTGTTTTCTTCATAGTGTCTTTTGATGAGAAGTTTTTAGTATTGGTAAAGTCCTGTTTCTTTTATGGTTAGTGCTATCTGTATCCTAAGAAATCCTTGCCTACAACAAGGTTATGAAAATATTCTCCTGTATCTTTTTCTAGAAGCTTTTATAGATTTTGGCTAACTTAATTTTGAATAATCTATACAACAGCTCTTGTCAGTAGCCAAACAGAGACAATTGACATTAGAGAATAGTTGTCATATACTTTATTCCTCTTGATTCTTTTAGTTGACCTTAAATTGGATTCCCAGAAAACTGTAAAGGTAGACCCAGTTACATTCGCTGTCTGTAGAAATGTCTTCACAAAACTACATTTAAAATTATGTTCTGGGCTTTGAGGATATTTCAGTATAAAGAATGACCATGTGAATAATGTATATATAATTGTATGGCCAGTATGATCATATGGTTAGTGTGCTATTCGTTTCCCTTTCTATTAAAATGAAATGTTTACAGAATCTGTGCCTAAACAAGAGTCAGCCTCTTTACAGTCTTTAGCAGAATTTGAAAGGTATGTAATCCATCTCTTCTGCTGAGTCTGAGTTAAGTTCATTAGTTTTTTCGTTTTTTTTTGTTTGTTTCTTTTTCTTTTTTCCTTTTGGTAAGCTGGCTCAAATCCTTTTTAGAATTAGACAAATGTAAATAATAAATTCAGAAAACATTGGCCAGCCATTAATTTTAAAGACAGTATTTTTAGAGCAAGCTGACAGCACAATTTTGTTACTTTCAAATAAATTATATATTTTTATTACAAAAATAGTGTATGCTTGCAATATAAAATTTGGAAAACACAGAAGTATAATAAGAGGAAAACATGCCATCTATATATTCCATAACACATGGGGTCACTATGAGTCAGAATCAACTCAACAGGAAAACCCTTTCCATTTTTTTTAATCATTTTTCACAATTGTGACTGGACTATATATGCAAGTTTATATACTTTTTTAACTGTACATTTTTTCATGATATTCCAAAATAGATAATATTTTTTGATGACTACATATTGATCTATTAAGATGACTGAGGTTTAACTTAGTATCCCTTAGCATCATTAACTTTTATCTTTCCGTTAGAAACTCTTGCTGATGATTTATCCTTAACATTTCGTTTCCTTAAACCCTAGTCTGTCTCTTCCTGCCTTTGTACTCATTTCCATAACCACTTGCTTTTGTTTCACAACGGCTGGAGAATAAACTGTTTGCCTTACTTGGGTTCTCAGAGGTTTTGTGATTTTTATTAAAATGATGAGGTAGCACAGTGGTTAAGTGCTTGGCTGCTAACTGGTTTGAATCCACCAGCCGCTTAGCAAGAGAAAGATCTGGCAGTCTACTTCACTAAAGATTTTACAGCCTTGGAAACCCTATGAGGCAGTTCTATTCTGTTCCATAGAATCGCTGTGAGTTAGAAAAAACTCAGCAGCAATGGGTTTGGTTTTTCTTAAAGCATAAACTAAAGCAAAGATTTGGAAAAAAGTAGGACGACACAGGGCTGGCCATAAAATAATTTTGTGGAGTTTTTTTGTTTGTTTTTTTAATCCTAGCAAGATTCCTTTTTTTTTTTCTTTTTTTTTTTAAGTAGTATTCTTAACTCCTCTACTATCTGACATTTTTACTGAACTTGACCTCTTTTACCAGTAATACCTCCTTTTCAACCCCCTTACTCGGTATCTTTCTTTTAAAACCTTCTAAAATACCTTTATCTGTTTTAGAGATACCATTTTGAATGAAGATTTTAAATTTCTTTATAATATAAATTTGAGGAAATCTACTTTAGGAGACCCTCAATGTTAGTAGCAAATTTATTCTAGAATTTGCTATGAGTGGGAAAATAATGAATACCAAAAACGATAATGGGACAAATTCAAGGGAGAAAAATTAGTAGAATAAGCTTTGTTTTTTAGTTTTTCTTCTCTTTTTTTTGCATTATGAAATATAGCATACATGCCAAAAAGTTCATAAAATATACATGTACAGCTTAACATGATTACTGAAACACTAACGTCCATGTAATCATCACCCAGGTTAAGAAATAGAACATGTGGGGTCTCCATGAGTCAGAATTAACTCAACAGCAACTAACAACAGTATTAGCTTCCTAGGATTGCTATAACAAATTATCAGGTCCTCCATGTACCCCTTCCTAATCATAACCTGCCTTCCCCTTAGTTAAAGGTAATCATTCTCATGATTATTATGATAATCATTTTCTTGCCTTTCATTATACGTTTATCAGCTTTTCATACATCCCTAAACAATATAGTTTAGTTTTGCCTACTTTTAAATTTCTTGCCATACTTTGTGTTTGAGATTCATCATGTTTCTTCTGCTTGTAGCTCTATTTATTCGTCTACACTGAAACCTGTGAGAGCCCAAATTTGACAGGACTGCCTTGTTTTTCCGAGTCTGGCAAGTTTTCTGCCTTTCACAGGGTGCATTCTTACTACTTTTCTGTCGCTATTACTGGAAAATACTTAACGTTTTCCTTCTCTGACAGGTTTCCGCCTTACGCATGTTCTGGCTTTCACAGGTTTTACTATATATTGTTGCATAGTATTTCATTGTGAATATACTGTAATTTATCCATTGTGCTGTGTTTTCACGATGATGTGGATGGAGTCAAGCTTTCAGGACCTTTATTTGCTGATGTGGCGTGACCTAAAATGAGAAGAAAGCTGCAAACATCCATTAGTAATCGGAACGTGGAATGTAAGAAGTTTGAATCTAGGAAAATTGGAAATTGTCAGAAATGAAATGAAAAGCATAAACATCGATATCCTAGGCATTAGTGAGCTTAAATGGACTGGTATTGGCCATTTTGAATCAGACAATCGTATGGTTTACTATGCTGGAATAACAACTTGAAGAGGAATGGCATTGCATTCATTGTCAAAAAGAACATTTCCAGATCTTGCCTGAAGTACAACGCTGTCAGTGATAGGATAATATCCATACGCCTACAAGGAAAACCAGTTAATACGACTGTTATACAAATTTACGCACCAAACACTGAGGCCAAAGATGAAGAAATTGAAGATTTTTTACCATCTTCTGCAGTCTGAAATTGATCAAACATGCAATCAGAATGTATTGATAATTACTGGTTATTGGAATGCAAAAGTTGGAAATGAAGAAGGATTGGTAGTTGGAAAATACAGCCTTGGTAATAGAAACGATGCCAGAGATCACATGATAGAGTTTTGCAAGACCAATGACTTTTTCATTGCAAATGCTTTTTTTCACCAACATAAATGGCAACTGTACAAATGGACCTCGCCAAATGGAATACATAAGAATCAAATTGACTACATTTGTGGAAAGAAATGATGGAAAAGTTCAGTATCATCTGTCAGAACAAGGCCAGGGCCGACTGTGGAACAGACCATCAGTTGCTCATATGCAAGTTCAAGTTGAAACTGAAGAAAATGAGAACAAGTCCACGAGAGCCAAAGTACAACCTTGAGTATATCCCACCTGAAGTTAGAGACCATCTCAAAAATAGATTTGAAATGAACACTAATTGACCAAAGGCCAGACAAGTTGTGGAATGACGTCAAGGACATCATACATGAAGAAAGCAAGAAGTCATTAAAAAGACAGGAAAGAAAGAAAAGACCAAAATGGGTATTAGAAGAGACTGTGAAACTTGTTTTTATACATCGAGCAGCTAAAGCAGGAGGAAGATATGATGAAGTAAAAGAACTGAACAGAAAATTTCAAAGGATGGCTTGAGAAGACAAAGTATTTATAATGACATGTGCAAAGACCTGGAGATACAAAACCAAAAGGGAAGAACGTGCTCGGCGTTTCTCAAGCTGAGAGAACTGAAGAAAAAATTAAAGCCTCGAGTAGCAATCCTGGAGGATTCTATGGGGGAAAATATTAAACAACATAGGAAGCATCAAAAAAAGATGGAAGGAATACACAGTCATTATACCAAAAAGAGTCGATCGACATTCAACCATTTTAAGAGGTACTGTATGATCAGAAACGATGGTACTAAAAGAAGAAGTCTAGGTTGCACTGAAGGCATTGGCAAAAAAAACAAGGCTCCAGGAATTGATGGAATATCAATTGAGATGTTTCAACAAACAGATGCAGTGCCGGAAATGCTCACTCATCTATGCCAAGAAATTTGGAAGACAGCTACCTGGCCAACCAACTGGAAGAGATCCATATTTTTGCCTGTTCCCAAGAAAGATGATCCAGCTGAACGTGGAAATTATTGAACAATACCATTACTATCATTCAAAAGCAGCTGCAGCAGTATATCAACAGGGAACTGCCGGAAATTCAGGCTGGATTCAGAAGAGGACGTGGAACCCGGGATATCATTCCTGATGTTAAATGGATCCTGGCTGAAAGAGAATACCAGAAGGATGTTTACCTGTGTTTTATTGACTATACAGAGGCATTCAACTGTGTGGATCGTAACAAGTTATAGATAACATTGCGAAGAATGAAAATTCCAGAACACCTAATTGTGCTCATGAGGAACCTGTACATAGATCAAGAGGCAGTTATTCAGACAGAACAAGGGGATACTGCGTGGTTTAAAGTTAGGAAAGGTGTGCGTCAGGGTTGTATCCTTTCACCATACCTATTCAGTCTGAATGCTGAGCAAATAATCCAGGAAGCTGGACTGTTTGAAGAAGAATGGGGCATCAGGATTGGAGGGAGGCTTATTCACAACCTGTGTTATGCAGATGACACAACTTTGCTTCCTAAAAGTGAAAAGGACTTGAAGCATTTCCTGATGAAGATCAAAGACCACAGCCTTCGGTATGGAGTATGCCTCAACATAAAACAGAAATCCTCACAACTGGACCAATAAGCAACATCATGATAAATCGAGAAAAGATTGAAATTGTCAAGGATTTCATTTGACTTGGATCCACAATCAACATCCATGGAACCAGGAGTCAAGAAAGCAAGAGATGCGTTGCATAGGGCACATCTGCTGCAAAGGACCTCTTTGATATGTTGAAACGCAAAGATATCAGCTTGAAGACTGAGATGCACCTGACCCAAGCCGTGGTATTTTCAGTTGCATCGTATGGATCCAAAAGCTGGACAAGAATAAGGAAGACCAAAGGAGAATTGACGTCTTCAAATTATGGTGTTGGCGAAGAATATTGAATATATCGTGGTCTGCCAAAAAAAAACAAGCATCTGTCTTAGAAGAAGTACAACTAGAATGCTCCTTAGAAGCAAGGATGGCGAGACTGTGTCTTACATACTTTGGACGTGTTGTCAGGAGGAATCAGTCCCTGGAGAAGGACATCATGCTTGGCAAAGTACAGGGTCAGCAGAATAGAGAAAGACCCTCAATGAGATGTATTTACACAGCGGCTGCAACAATGGGCTCAAGCATAACAATGATTATAAGGATGGCGCAGGACTGGGCATCGTTTTGTTTTGTGGTACATAGGGTTGCTGTGAGTCAGAACCGACTCGATGACTCGATAGCACCTAACAACCAGGTTTCTTGTTTGGGGCGATTTACGAGTAATGCAGCTGTGAACATTCCTGTTACCTCTATCCTGGTTGTATGTGCTCACATTTCTTTAAATATGTATTTAGTAAATACTGGTTGTATTCATAACGTACTTTCTCTGTACCAGCTGGCATACAACTATTCAGTATTTCTTAGACTTCCTTTTTCTCCTCCTCTACCCCTCTATCTTGTCTCTTGTACCTGCAAGAGAGGTGTGAAGAATGGATAGGGAGATGAGCTGAAGAAACTGAACCAAAGGAAAGTTGACTAGCCTAGATTGAGGTGTTGGACTGAATTGGGAAATGCCCTGGTATCAAATCTTAGCAACCTGTGATACCATGTGTGTGCCAAAGAGAGCACAAAGGGTGATGTTTTTTCCTCCCAGAAATGTATTAGTTGCAACCAGAATCGTAGTTAAATTATAGAGTGGACCTGGCTGGTTTTTGGTCCTCTCTTTTTTTTCTCCTACTCAAAATGTCCCAAATCAAAGCACTCATTTTCCTAATTCATTTTTAATTGAATATAGGTATTGGCTAGATTAAATCAAAGGAGCCCTGGTGACATAATGATTAGGTGTTCAACTACTAGCCGAAAAGTTGGCGGAATAAATCCACCCAGCAGTTCTGTGGGAGGAAGACCTAGCAATCTGCTCACTTAAAGATCACAGCCTGAAAAATCCTGTGGGGCAGTTCTTTTCTGTTACATGGGGTTGCTATGAGTCGAAAATCTATCTGACAGAACCTAGCAACAAGGAGCCTAGGACTTGGCATATCTTTGTGGGGCCAGTATTCAGCCCACAACAGGTGGTGTGACTTTCTTAAGTGTTGTATGAATATACAAAAAATACATAATAAACTATGTACTAATGTAGTGTAGAGAGTACCCTTTCATATTAACTCTTTAAGAATCAAATTAAGAAATAGCTTTCATTAAAGTTTATGTTTCATATTTTTAAACTTTTGTCCTACTTTTAATTTCACTTCTGAGAAAACTTTGGAGAGAATTTCTCTGCTAGCTTTGGTCTGTTTCCTTCTGTGACTCTTGCCAAATCACTGAAAAAGGGTGTGGTAGCAGAGATGTACCAATATATGCCAGCCTATAGGTTAGAACCCTTGCCTTAGAGAGGTCCTTAAATTTATTAGCTGACGAGAAGTGGTTCGTTTTAATGTAGTCAGAACTAAAGGAGAAATTTAGATCCCTACAATATGCTGCTTATCAGAGAAGAATTGGAAATAAACTTTTTCAGTGTATAATTATTTCTTCTTAAATCATAATCTGATGTGCTGAGAAAGCAGAAATTTTAGAGTTGGAGGGGAACTAGTTAATAAATAGCTGTTTGATGCTTTGATTTTATTTTTTAATGTAGCATCCATTGATGAAAAATGGATGATGAAAAAAATGTTCTGAACGTTTAGGGTCAGGATAAGTTAATAGTGCAGCTTTTAATAGGTGCAAATATACCAGATTTTAAAAGAGCATCTTCTTTTATCTAATTAAGTTTATTTGGAGAAATAGAAAAAGTAAGGAAGCTTATGGATAACTGAAGAAATCGAAGACTAAGGTAGATGTATAACAGTATTTTCAATATCTCTTATTGACCTGCCTAAAATATACTTTCTTACTCCATCCTTTTATACTTCTAAGAAAAAGTTTAAAATTCAATTTACTTGCTGATTTATTTTAAAATTCTAAATTTTATTATTGAGAAGACAACTCCAGAATATTTGGGGTTTTTGTGTGTATTCTTACAATAAAATGTTTAAAGCACTTCCTACTTTCAGTAGTGACTAATGGTTTCACTGCAGATCCACAATATTCCCCGCTACCGCAGAAAAAGCGTGACTGTGAACTTGGTGATTTTGGCTTTTTTTCGGTTGGTGGGGTGGGGGACATTTCACTTATAGAGGGAGATAATTATTTTATTTTGATTTTAATTTTTTTTGCTTCCAGATTTTGTACTTCAGCTGCTGACATGAGAATCAGATTATTTACTTCAGATCTTCAGGATAAAAATGACTACAAAGTATGTTGGCAAGTATAACTTGTAAACCTTTAGAACTTATTTTAAAAGATATATTCTTGTTTTTTGTTTTTTGTTTTTTTGCCTTTTTAATTGGATTTTTCCCAGTTAAAAATGCCTTTTTATGGTGATCTTTAACATATGTAAGTTAGGATCTTATTTCAGGGTGTAGGAACTAGATTCTTAGTAATGGCTATAGATTATAAAGCTGATCACATTTATTAAATTAATTAAAATTAGGCAGACATAGCAAATGGGGGAGAAATAGAAATTCACAGTTGGGTATAGTAAGAGAATAATAGATGTGAACACACATAGAGTAAGAGTCGAGCTTCAAGGGAATAAATGATCACATACCACGTGAAACTGTTCACTACAGATGCATAAGTAAGCACAAGTAAGCTCGTGCTTACCTTGCTTATTGAATAATCCACCTCTGGTGGGAGGCAAGATTTCAAAGTGGCTAAGAACACAGACACAGGAGCCAGACTGCTTGGGTTTGAAGCCCAGCTCAACCATATAGTAGCAATGTGACTTTGGAGAACTTTGTGTTCATTTTCTCATCTGTAAAATGGAGTTAGTCATAGCATCTGTCTCATAGAATTATGAGCATTGACTGAGCTAATTCATGTAAAACACTTAGAACCAAGCTTCATACATAGTAAGCCCCATATGTGTATTTGTTGTTAATATAATTAATAATCTTCAGTTTGGATTGAAGTTGCATATATTTTCTTAGAACAGTATTGCTTTCTTGACATTCTAGTAAGTCAAAAATATGAATAGTATTGTAAAACAAAGATAAACTGAAAACATTTTCAATCATTGAAAAATTAATAAAATTTATGCCCTAAATTAAGCTATATACAATGGACTTATATGCTGTACATAGTGATTAAGGTATACCCATGAATATCTGAGTGGCATATGGCACATAAAATTTTGACCTATCAAAAGTTAATAAGCTATTCATAATGGAAATTAAACATTTAATGTTAATATAGTTTGCCTTGTAGGCTGTGGCAGAAGCTTTGGAGATTGACTTGGAGGACCTGGATTTTTTAAAGCTTGCAGGAATGTTTAAACCAAATCCCTCCTTTTTTTTTTCCCCTTGTGATACAATTCTATACAGTAAACAGTACAATGTAGAACCACTTTATTAATCTTTGAACAGAGAACATATTTGAATTTATTTTGGCAGGAAAAAAGGGGCAGAAGGAACAAAGGGAAGGGAAGGAAGAGAGAGAGGAAATAGTAGAGAAAGAAAGAGATCCGTTTAGAATTTCAGCTATAAAGATTTGGACCAGTGAACCTTGCCTGTTTACATAGTGTTCCACCTTCCAACTTCCCATTTGCTGCCTCTCTAGCCATAAGATTTCTGGGTTGATTGTGCCTATGGGCTTAATATACTAGCTGTCTACAGTGCTGGCAGTCACAATAAACAAGTGGATAAAGGCAATGGAAGGTGAAGTCCATACTGTGTGTGTTTATTAGGTAGTAGCAAGTGTGTAGAGCAGCAAGTATGAAGTAAAAAAGCAAAGAGGGACTCTTATCTCAGAGCCCCTAAAATGTTTTTCTAGCTTTATTTTTTACTTAAGCTTTGTGTAAAAAGTGAGAAAGGAGGTGATGTGAGAACAGTTACAGCAAAAAAAAAAAAGTGTTTTTATGAGAAATGCATCCTAGAAAAAAAAAATCAAGCTTATAGCAATGTGTTGAATGATCAACTTCTTTCCAAGATAAACGTTCCAGAAAAGTGGGTATATAAAATCATGCTTTAAAAATGGCAGATTTCTTAAGCAATATTTATAGAAAAAGAGAAGCATGCAGTGAAAGCTTTAAAGGCAATGAAATAAAAATATTAGGTAGAAATGTAGATTATTTTCCTCGGGGGAGGGGTTTTGCTTTTTTGTTTATTAATTTTTTCCTGTATGTCAGGTTTTAGAGGGCCATTCAGATTTTATTAATGGTTTGGTGTTCGATCCCAAAGAAGGCCAAGAAATTGCAAGTGTGAGTGACGATCATACCTGCAGGTACGTTGGTTATGTTAAAACCAAATTTTTGAGTTTCTGTTTTATTTTAATAAGGTTTACATTTTTAAAATGAGAGCAAATGTAACTTATATAAGCACCACGAAGTATTGTAAAAGAAGCGTACTTATTTAAATTGTAGGTATGCATAATAACTTAAATTGTAAGTATGACACAAACATGAGTTTCAAAACCAGTGAGTTCTCATCCCAGTTAATAGAAGCTTCCCTTGCTGATTCATGAGTGCCTCTCTCCCTCTTTTTTTTAGATTTGCACATTTATGAAATGTAAACATATCTTGGGTCAAGTTCTCCAATATTGGATAAGATCAACAGAATAAGTTGTAATATTGCGAAGTTACTTCACAGATCCTATACAATAAGTCAGTGTTTGATGATGAACGTAGACAACAAACTGTGACTCTGATTTGCTAAGTGAGATTCATGGAAAATGTAGTATTTTGACAAATTCAAAAGTCTGTATATAAGATTTTCAGTAGATACATTTCAGTATCATGTTCTTTAATCCCACCCCCTCATTTGGAACAGATGAGGTATCTGTAATACTTCAGTAATACATAAAGCAGAGAATATCACAAGTAAAGAATAAGACGAAGAACAAGAGTAGGAGGTAGAAATAAACTGAGGAGTCAGGAGTGAAGTGAGTGAATCCGTCATTAGAAGAGTGTCAGTTGCTTCATTTGCTTTAACAATACTGTGACCAAAGACAAAACACTGCTCTGATAATTTTGCATAGTTGTAATGTTTTGATAAATCCGTGTCAAAATTGTCAGTATTTATTAACACTTGTGTATGTAGAAAACAATTACATAGTGTGCTTTCACAATGGAAGTAAAGCTGCTAGCTGCATTTTTTGTTTTAATCTTGATATAGCTCATCCTTTTAAAGTTAGAGAGTCATGGACCATTACCTTTTATTTACCATTTATTCCATTTTTCATGTCAGGGACATGAAAGATTTATATAACATTAAGATTCTCATGTATAAAAATAAACAATGACACCCGATAGGAACGTACTGCTTAGAATAATCATTATAAGATGAGAAGGCAGGAAGGAGTAGATAATCAGGGCCAAAGAAAATGGGGAAACAGGGCAGAAATGGGGAGAATGCTGACATACTATGGGGAATGAAACCAAGGTCATGAAATACTTTATATACAAACTATCAAATAGGAAACTAATTTTCCCTGTAAACTTTCGCCTCAAACAATTAAAAAAAAAAAAAAATTCTCGTGTATTCAGAATCCTTTCTTTTGAAAGGGCCCCAAGTGTTGTAAAACCAAGCCTGTATAAAGACCCAAAGAGTAAATGGGACCATTTTTAAGGTAAAAGTTAGATTTGATCACTAGAAATGAATAGTGACATTTCAATTCTCTAAAACATGAACTTTTCTTATCACAAACATTTGGAATAAAGAAATCTGAAAAGGGGGAAATTAGTGTCTTTGCAAACTGAAGAATAGCCTCTGAGTAATGAACAACTACCAGATAGACCAGGGATTACACTCAGTGGTCTATGTTTTTTTTTTTTTTTTTTTCCTTATAGTAGACTTCGAGATTTTTGTAGATTAGTAAAGTTTTCCAAAAATTTTGGGGACAATACAGGGTTGCCAAATTTTTAATTTGTCAAATAATAACAATTTTTAAAATCTAGCACCTTCTGTTAACATCACTTTATAAAAGAAAGAACACTGTTTTTCTAAGCAGTATAAAGGGCTTAACTTCAGAGTAAGTTCTTTAAATACATTTAACTTTTTAAAAAACTCAGTGCATTGCTCCTAATATCTCCTTTTGCTAGGCTGCAGCTGATGCTATTGTTCAGTAAATATTTACTTTCCCACCCTCACTACCATGGAAGGAGAAAATTTTCCCATCTCATTGATGTTGGACTTAGCTAGTGTAATGTTAGCAAATGTGATGTGAGCAAAAACCTTAAAATTTTATACCTGATTTGACTTGGCCTTCTGTGCTATATCATCTGCTATAAAGTGAGTATGCCCTGGATAGCCACTGGTCCCAGAATGAGAGATACATGGAGCTGACATGGACCATTATGGCATTATGAAATAGTGCTTCCCACAGATTCATGAAGAAGAAATATTTGCTTATTTTTGTAAGCCACTGGTATTTGGAGATTGACATACAACATCACTGTAGTAATAGCTGGGAAACTGAATTTAGAATTCTTCAGCTTAATTCAACTATCAGAAGTAAAAGAGAATTCCGATTGGCTATTAAAGTCAAGCCTCTTGGGCCAAAAACTGAATGATATAGATATAATAAAGAAATAAAATATAAGTAAAACAAGTTTAAAGTAAGGAAGAATAGTGAGTATAGTATACTCTCAAAGCAGTAAAGAAAGGAATTCTGAAGGGATAGACTTTAATAGAAAAACTTCTCAGTATAATCATCTTCATTAACTCAAAGGATGAGATTGCCAGTTTACAGATATACCAGCCAAATGGCAACTACAATGCAATTTGGACAGAGGAAATAGCCATTTACATCCTAGGGATCACTGCTTTCACTGTACTAAATTAATGCCAACCATAGGCTGGGTCTGCATGTTGGTGGTAGGGGTGCATTGGTAAAATGTTTGTCAAATCCTAATTATGACAAAGCCTGTGTCATATTAGGAGTAATTTTGTATGCAGATGATACCATGTTAAAGAATCATGCTAAATATGACAAGACCAATGATCAGTAATAAAATAGAAAGCTTCAACAATGTTATAACCAGCTATACCTAACAGACATATACAGAACCTGCCATCCAGCAATAGCAGAATACACAGTCTTCTCAAGTGTACATGGGACATTCTCTATAATAAACCACCTCTTAGGCTACAAATCAAGTCTCAATACATTTTAAAAGACTGAAGTCATACAGAGTATTTTCTCTGGCCACAATAGAAATCAGTAACAGAAGAAAACCTAGAAACACCAGTATGTGGAAATTAACATATTCCTAAACAACCAATAAAAAAAAAAAAATTTTTTTTTTTTTTAAACAACCAATGGTTCAAAAAAGAAATCACAGGGGAAATTAGAAAATACTTTGAGGCAAATAAAAATGAAAACATAACATACCAAAACTAATGGAATGCAGTAAAGGCAGTGCTCAGAGGGAAAATTTATGGCTGTGTATGCCTACATTAAAAAAAAAAGATTTCAAATCAGTAGCCTAACTTTAGACCTTAAGGAACTAGAAAAAGAAGTGTAAGCTAAACCCATAGCTTGCAGAAGGAAGGAAATAATAGAAATTAGAACAGAGGTAAATGAAATAGAGACAAGAAAATAAATGAAACCAAAAGTTGATTCTTTGAAAAGATCAAGAAAACTGGCAAACTTTACCTAAAAAGACTAAGAAAAAAAGAGTATTCAAATTAGTAAAATTAGAAATGAAAGTGGGGGTATCACTACTGACCTTACAGAAATAAAAAGGATTATAAGAGAATGCTATGAACAATTACACACCAACAAATTAGGTAACCTGAATGAAATGGACAAATTTCTAGAAACATACAAACTACCAAAGCTGACTCAAGAAGAGATGGAAAACAAAGAAAAGCCCAGGACCAGATGGCTAACTTGAATTGTACCAAATATCTAAAGAAGAATTAACACCAGCCCTTTCAAATTCTTCCAGAAGATAGGAGGAACATTTTCTAACTCATTCTTTGAGGCCAGTAATTACCCTGGTACCAAATCCAAACAAAGATAAGAAAACTACAGACCAAAATCCCTTATGAATATAGATGCAAAATTCCTCAACAATATGTGGTTAAATCTAGAAAACTTAGAAGAAAACCTAGGGGTAAATCTTCATCACCTTGGACTTGAGAGTGGTTTCTTAGATATGACACAAATGTACAAACAACAAAAGGAAAAATAGTAAGTTGGACTTTGTCAAAATTAAAAACCTTGGGGTATCAAAGGGTACTATGAAGAGAATTGAAAAGTCAACTCAGAATGGGACAAAAATATTTGCAAATCATATATCTGATAAAGGTCTCCATTCCAGAATATGTGAAGTATACTACAACTCAACAACAAAAAGACAAACAACCCAGTTAAAAAATGGACAAAGGACTTGAATAGACATTTCTCCAAAGAAGATTTTAAAAGGCCAGCAAGCCATGAAAAGACGTTTAACATCATTAGTTATTAGGAAAATGCAAATCAAAACTACACTAAGATACCACTTCACACCTACTACGATGGCTATGCTCAAAAAAAACAGACAATAATGAGTGTTGGCAAAAATGTGGTGGGAATATAAAATAGTTCAGTCAGTGTGAAAAACTGGCAGTTTCTCAAAAAGTTAAATATAAAATTACTGTATGACCCCCTCCAAGGTATATGCGCAAAAGACTTGAAAGCAGGGACTCAAACAGATAATTGTACACCAGTGTTCATTGCAGCATTTTAGCCAGAAGAGACACACAACCCAAATGTCCATCAGCAGATGAATGGATAAACAAAATGCAGTACATCCATGCAATGGAATCCATAAAAAGGAATGAAGTGCTGTACTGATACATGCTACAACATGGGTGAACCTCGAAAGCAATACATGAATTGAAAGAAGCCAAATACAAGAGACCACATATGATTCTATTTATATGAAACATCCAGAATAGGCAAATCCATAAAAACAGAAAGCAGGTAAGTGACTCTCAGTGACTGGAGGGAGGAGAGAATGGGGAGTGACTGCTTAGCGGGCACGAGATTTCCTTTCAGGGTGATGAAAACGTTCTGGAGCTAGATAGTGGTTATGGTTAACATTATGAATGTACTAAATGCCACTGAGTTGTGTACTTTAAAATAGTTAAAATGGTGAATTACGTGTATTCTACCACAAAAAGAAAAAAATGCTAAGCTTTAATATGTAAAATATTATAGCCCGTGCAGAAGAATATTACATTATTAAAAATTTATAATGAAAGAAACCATTAACATATAAGTGGTCCTACAGTATAGATTCTTAACATTCTTTATAAGATGAGCAGAATGAAAATTTCCTCTGGCCCAGTAACAATTAAGTTGTTTTAAAAATTCAGTATGCTGATCTATTCTTATTTTCTGATGTTTGAGTTTGGTATTTCTGAGAGACACACAGTATTAGAATCAACTAGCAGATTTGTGGCTTTAGGGAAGCCATTTCAAGACAATCTGTCTCCTGAGCAGATTCAGGAAATTTATGTATTTTATTGAAAATTGCAAAAAGCTAAATCAAGCAGAATAAAGTTAGTTCTCACTTATTCTAGTATGTTAGTTTGTCTATTAAATAAAGTCTCTGATGCTTCTAGAATTTTCAAAGTTGTGATTTGTATATCTGTTGTTATAGAAAACAAACAAATGTAACTGGGTATATTAATGTGTAGACTAGTTCATCCAGTTAGCAAACATCGAATGTCTGCTGTGTGCCAGGTGATGTGCTAGGGGCTCACTAATCACTGATTTATTTTTAAACCTGTGAACAGCATTTCAGAACCATTTTAGGCTTCTTTGAGACTGACAAAGCTATTTTATTTTCTATAAATGAACTTCAGTATTAATAAAACCAGCCAAATCAAACCTGTTGCCGTCGAGTCAATTCTGAGTCATAGCAGGCCTATATGACAAAGTAGAACTGCCCCACAGGGTTTCCAGGGAGCAGCTGGTAGATTCGAACTGCTGACCTTTTGTGGTTGAGTTCTTAACCACTGCGCCACTGAGGCTCCTCAGTGTTAATGTTTTATTGAGCACTTTACTATATGCTAGTCACAATTCTTAAGTTCTTTACCTATATAAATTTTTTTTAACTTTTACAACAACTCTGTGAGATAGGTACTATTTTTATTTCCATTTTACAGATGGGGAAACAAGGGCTAGGGAGGCTAAGTAAATTTTGGAAGATGACTCACCTGTTAGTGAAGGCACAGGATTATCAGGCAGTCTGGCTGTGGCACTCAAAGGCTTACTCACTCTTCTGCCTGAAGGACAATTTTCAGGTTCATCCTGAGAGGATGGTATTTGTATCTAAGAATATTTTGGATCTTTCTTTCTTCCATATACTCTATAGTAACTTTATTAATTCAAACTGTAAATCAAAGCACTACCCATAATATGAAATGTTACAGAATATGATAAAGTTTTGTCTAAGATTCTATCCAGTTTTAGTATTTTGTGATCTGTGCAAGTTTATAATAAAATTTAATTCTCATTTAAGTCAGTGGTTCTTTATCAGTCCCAATACTCCTTTGACTTCACATTTTATAGTGCCTCCTATACAATCTTGAAATGAAACTCATAGATAATTTAACCTGTGAAACAATTTTTTTTTTAAATTATAATGTCCTAATTGTATTACACATTCGTATAAAAGGAAACTAAATTGTTATGAATAACAGTACAACATGTACGTGCTCAGGTACAGCTACGTTAGAAGACAGTGAAGTGGTCTTTGTACCTCTTTATAATGAATAAGCTTGGATGTCAGAAAAATAAGATAACAGGAAAATGCAAGAGTAGAGGCAAGGCTGGCAAGTTGCACATTTCCAGGGACATCATTTGTATAGAGTGCAATGTATGCAGTGTCCTCTGGAGTCCTAAAATGTCTCAGCTCTGAGCAGAACTACAGTTATAAGAATAAAAGCTCCTGCTAATACTAATAGAACGAAATGATAAAAAGAAAAAGAAGGAAATAATGTTAATCAAAATAGGAATAACATGATGAAACAAATTATTGAATGTTAGCTTGAAATAATAATACTATTCTTGCAAACTAGCCAGTTTTTATATGTATAACCAAAAACACCAAATCCTTTGCTGTTGAGTCCATTCTGACCCAGAGTAGTACTGAAATTTCCCGACCTTTGGAGGTATCTCTAAAGTCCACTGAGACATTCAAACTTCATGTAGGACGTAGAATGTCTAGCATCTCTGTGTTATCCACTAAATGCCTGTAGCACCCCAGCCCCTGGGACAGTCAGAAATACCCTTGTCTTGGTTAGCTAGTGCTGCTGTAACACAAATTCCACGGGTAGATGGTATTAAAGAAAAAAACTTTTTTCCTCACAGTTCTGGAAGCTTTAAGTCCAAATCAGAGTCTCAGCCTTGTTGATCACTTCCTTATGGGAAGCACTGAGTGTCCTTGATTCCTGGGCTTATAGATGACCTTCAGGTTGCATCAGTCTCCCACCCCTCATCCCTCATTTGTGCTTGCATCTGTGTCTCGTGTGCTCTTTTCATAACTCAGAAATTATTAGGTCTAGGATACACCCTACACAGCTATGGCCCCATTAACATAGCAAAGAAGACTCTCTTTCCAAATAGGATTACATCCACAGGAGTGGGGGTTAGGATTCCACCACATATATTGGGGGGATACATTTCTATCCATAGCAATGGTCTAGGTGCTGGAGCTACTGCCTGTTGACAGCCACTGATTTAGATAACAACAGTGTGTGACCAGGCACTATCCTGAGTGCTTCTCTGTGAATTTGTGAGTTGCTTTATATGAATCCTCATAAAACCCTTTACAGTAGGCGGTTTCATTTTTACTCTTTAATAGATGAAGAACCCAAGCAGTTTGGCTCTTAAGCAGCACTACACTATATTGTGTTTTACTTTAAGGTTCTTTTTTAAGAAGTTTTTTTTTTTTTTTTAAACTGAAAAGCGTATATTATGTATATATTATTTATGTGTTATATAACATATAGATAATATATTATTGAAAATTTAAGATGTTCATATTACTGATTAAAACCAATTATTACATAGCGATTAATAAAATTGACAAAAATTTTTACTTCAGAGTCATATCTTTAGAAATGTCATCTTCTACTGCTCATGAAAAGTTTATAATTTTTGAAAGATACCTTTGCCGAAACACCCTAGCACCTATTGTTGAAATGAAGGTGTCATGGTCCTCAAAACCCCATAATCCAAATTATTGCAGATGTGGAAGAAGAGTAAAGGGAGCTCCATGGTGTCTGTGATGCCTGAGTAACACAGGGTTTGATTGCTGCTGAGAAGCAGCCTTTTCTAGAGAATGCAGAAAATTATTCTGCAGTAGACTGCTTTGTCCTTTCATTAATAAGGTATTTTGTCAAGTCAACCGTGCTTTACTGCCTTAGAGGTCATCACAGGATCTAAAAGAGTACACTTGTAGGTACTCAGTGACTGGGTGGGTGAAGGAATGAATATAACTATATATCTGTCACCCCATCTTTGTTAAAAAAGGTGCAGTTACCAAGAAAAGCAACTGACAGGAGATATATTTAAGAAAGTCATTTCTCAAGTAAATTGTAGCTGTTCAACCTCATGTTCCATACCATTTCCTTCATGGTCCCTTATCATCTCCACCATATATATATATGTATGTATGTATGTGTGTATATTATATGTTAAAAACAAAAACCCAGTGCCATGGCGTCGATTCCGACTCATAGCGACCCTATAGGACAAAGTAAAACTGCCCCATAGAGTTTCCAAGGAGTACCTAGTGGATTTGAATGGCCAGCCCTTTGGTTAGCAGTCATAGCACTTAACCACTACGCCGCCAGGGTTTCCAGATGTGTGTGTGTGTGCGCGTGTGCATGCGTGTGTGTGTATACATATTTATGTGTGTGCATACACATACATGCACGGGAAGATATAATCATGTTCATATTTATAGCCCAGCATTGTCAAAAAAGTCGGAGATGTACATATTTATTTAGAAAGATTTATGATCCCCCTATCTCCAAAAAGCCCAGGTAAAAAATAGTGTTTAAGTATTTAATGGGTTAAGCTTATTTTAAAAACTCACTAATACAGAGCATCTCATTCCTATTTGTTGCCAAATAACAGATGTTCTTGTATATTAGAAACAGTACCGTTCTGTAAGAGCAAGTGAGATCAACAAATATTCATTAAACACATTTAGTATAGCCAACATTTAGTCTTTGAGGGATACAAAAGAAATCAAAGACCCAGTACTCCCCATAACTGCAGAAGATGTCAGATGTAAATCCCTTTTCTCCTCCCATTCCCCAATAATCTTTTAAATTGTTAGATAAAAATTTATGGTAAAAGAAAATCAGCTTCTAGAAACCAAGGAATTCTGAGTTTAAAACTAAAATAAATGGCGTGTAATGTGCCATTGGCTTTGTCTGTAAAAGATGAGCTATCAGTAGTTGCCATGTTCTAGCTGTGAAAAAAATTTCTTAAAGAATGGAAGAAGGGGGTAGGGTATAAAAAATAAACAAGATTTTTTTTTCATGGAATATAATCAAATCACTGAATGAGAGGATACTAAATTACCTAAGACATTCACTAAGCCAGTAAGCATAGTTCTTTGAAAAATTTTTCTAGAGAAAGAAGAATGTTTATCAAAAGTCTTCCATTTACCACATATTGGCTAAGTTCTTTTCCATATTACCTCTGTGTATATACGTTTGAGAGTCTTCAAGGTCCATCATTAAGGTGGAGTTATCCCCCCTTCCTGCTCAGCCCTATCTGGAGTCACAAGATATGTTATCTATTTTAAAATTGTCCTTATGGGAAACAGGAAGAGGAGGCTGAGACCCTTCTCAAGGTAGGCCAATGGAACAGAATTTCTTGGGGAGTTAATAAATAAACTATGCTTAAATAATTGCAGGTACAAAGTGAAATCAGGAGAATTTGTATTGTCAATTATAATGTTATCGTTAAATAATTCAGAAAATAGCTTGTCTTGTAAATTCCCTCTGATTTGTTATAACATTTTGAATCAAGATCAGTTATTGAGTTGTAACAAGGGCTTTAAGAGTGAGATAAAATTGACAGTTTATGTTGAGTTTGGTAATACTTTACCTCCAGTGAACGGAACATAGAATTCTGTATCTTTATAAGAACTATTCAAAAATTATACCAAAACCTGTTGATTTCATTTTCAGGCCTTTTTTATTTCAATGCAATGAAATAGTATATTAAAAAAAAAAAAGTTTATAATAGCATAAAAGACTGCAAAATGATGAAAGAATTTTCTAAAATTTTACATAATTGTGTACTGGTAATATCACTCACTAGAATTCAACTCTCTGTTCTCTCTTATGTGCCCTTGTAGATGAAGTATAAAACCAGCACTTAATAAAGTTTGTTGCCATGTCCATTATTGCAGTAATATAAGCTTGCTTTCTGTGGCCCTCATGTGGTTACAGTAAGCGAATTGCATAAACGGAAATCATATCCAGAAACATTTTTCAGTTTTATTTTCAGAGCCTACTGATGTGAATGATAAGGAGTGCCTTCCCTCATTTCTAGCTTTAGTGTTCAGCACATAGTCCAATATTAAGTTGTATTTTTCTTTGGAAATAATGTAATGCTAATATTTCCTGGGTAGCATTACTGATGTTTGTGTTAAGGCTTATGTTAGTTAAAGGAGAAGTCCTTTTACTCTGAATTCCTTGAAGGTGAAATCATTACGTATGATCAATTTGAAATCTACCATATGGTATTTCTTTGCAGTTGGGTGTTTAATTTTGAGGTTTATTTTTAAATGTGATGAAATTTCTCACAATTCCCATCCTTCAAAAATATATCTGTTTATATAAGTTAAAAAAGATGTTAACAATTGTCTGGGGTAGCCTCAGGTAGCTTCTCACCTCTATGATACTAAATTTGTAATGTCTACTGAATGTTCTAATTTCAAGAAATTAAAATGAAAAGCATCAGCTTATAAACTTAATAAGATTGCTTTATCCCCTTCAAGGCATCATGAAGATGTACAATAGTAGATTTTTTTCTAATATGGCATACCATATTTTTACGCAAATAACATATACCTTCTACATTTGTTCACCAACTCCTCCCTCCACCCATGAGGCATTTTTGTAAGCACGCTATGCTAATTTTTTTTATAGCAACGTGTAAAAAAAAAAAAAAAAAACCCTAGCAGCACTTATGAGAATACCTCACTGAGGGAGCAGTTTGCAAACAAAAGGGGAAGGGGAAGGGGCATGTTATTTGCATAAAAATACAGTATTTGGTTTATTAGTGTTACATTTGAAAGAGGTTACTTCCTCATCTCCTTCCCCCCCCCCCAAAAAAAAGCTGCTTACTTAGATTATCAACTTTGTCTTTGGCTCATTTTTATTAATTTTTGAAAGATAAAATAATAAGCATATACAGCTATCTAACATTTTACCCTTTAATTCTTACTCTCAAGTCATTAAAACTTGTAGTAATCTATTTTTTTGTAATTAATACCACTGCTAGTATGTTAATACTACCACTACTTGACTTAGTCATCTCAGGTATTAAGAAAATAAAATCAGAATTAGTCTAATCCTATTTTCTGAATATTTTTGAAACACTGACACATACTGAAAGTACCCCGTACAAAATTCATAATTCAAACTATCATGCCATTTTGTTACCTCCAATTTTAAGGCTTTTATGTACCTATCAAGGCACTCTATGAGCCACAAGCTGACAAAGTTTATTTATTAACCACTCTAACATACCATATCCACTGTCAACGTTTGTCAATTGAATCCCTAGATTCATGCTTTCAATTACATGGTTCCCCACCTCTGAACTCCTTTTGCACTTAAAACCAGTTATTTAGCACTACATTTTTTGTCATTTATTTGGCTTTTTTTTCTTATTGGGTACCTATTTAGTAAGGAAATATACCATATTTTACCCTTTTTTGAATCATCCATAGCATGATGAGTAACTTAGTGGCTAATTATTTGGAAATGAGAGGAAAGATCAGCATTTTGATATCAAAGAATCAGTGAAAAACATGTTTCTCCTCTAAGAATGTTGGAGGTCTCTTTCTTGCACTCAACAACAATGTAAAGTGCCTTCTCATCCTTATAACTACATTTCTGTATTACTTTTGTTCTTGCTTTCGTATTTAATTAGTCAGTATACTGATTCATGTGATCTAGCCATGTCTTCTAGCAAGATTGTGGTTTGTATTTTTTGCTTTACGAGCTAGAGAAGGCCAAATGGATACAGATGTGTCATTTAATGTCATCCATTCTTTCTTTTGTCTGTATTGTCAAAAACATTTGGTAGTAGAAATTTCCTTCTACAATAAACTCCCTAGCAGACAAAGAGTTGCCAATTAAAAATTGAGAACAAACAAATAAAAAGAACAGAATATTAACCAGAAAATTTCCTTTTTAAGTTATCCAAGGGAACATCTCTCTGTCCCAATTGTCAATTTAAAAGACCCCTGAGAATATCAAGGGTATCTCCAGTATGCCAGCACCCAATTTATGGGATCTTTTTATTAATTAAATGAGACTAAAGAAAAAAAAAAAATTTTTTTTTTAAATACCAAATGGTAGGGATACTAAATGTTCTACTAAAAGGCACTCAGCTTGAAATGAGGCAATCATTTTAACAATACTAAAAGTAAAGGCCTGTAATTCATAATCTTAGATCTGGATGCCTCTTCAGGCATTGAGTTTAATCCCATTATTTTACAGCTAAATCTCTGGATTCTATTAGGACCAAAGAGTTGGAAAGGTGGGGATTTTTGTTATAATCAAATTGGATCAAAACTGTCGTTTTATTTTACTTGAAGAGTAATGCTGTACTCATTCAGTGCTCTTTGATTTAATTATTGTCATAGTCATCTGATGCTGAAATTTATTTTCTCACAGTCTGATAGGCTACAAGTGCAAATTCAGGGCATCAGCTCCAGGGGAAGGCTTTCTCTGTTGGCTCTGGAGAAAGGTCCATGTCATCAATCTTCCTTTGGTGTAGGAGCTTCTCCGCACAGGAACCTCAGGTCCAAAGGACACCCTCTCCTCCTGGCACCGCTTTCTTGGTGGTATGAGGTCCCCATGTCTCTCTGCTCCCTTCTCTCTTTTATATCTCAAAAGAGAGTAGTTTAAGACACTATCTAATCTTGTAGATCTCATCAGTATAACTACCATTAATCCATCTCATTACATCATACTGATAAGATTTAAACAGATAGGGAAATCATATCAGATGGCAAAATGTTAAAAAATCACGCATTACTGGGAATCATGACATAGCCAAGTTGACATACTTTGGGGGGAAACAATTCAATCCGTGACTGTTATTCACTCCTTAATATGTCCACAGATTAACTTTACCTTAAAAGTTTTTCCTTTGAAAACTTACCTTACACACATTTAGATAGGCAGATATATACTTTTCATATAGCTCTTGATTCTTGGTCTAAGTGGTTTAACCTGATAACATTAATTTTTTATACTTTTTTAAATGGCCTATTATCTTTCCATGTGTTTGATTATGTATATTGAGAAGACTGTGGTCCCTCAAAGCTTTGCTCTTTCTGTGACACACCACTTTTTTTGAGATTATGCCTCAGTGGTTGTAGTTGATTTTTATAAATTTTATTTATTATAAACAAATAAATTTATAGGGAAATACACTTAAAAATATTAAAACCTGAATTTTCAATTTTATGGATTTTTTTCCTCTTACAGTGTAAACTCTCTTATTGAATGTGATCTAGACCAGTAGTAGTTTCTTAAACAGTCAAAAAGTCAGTAAACTCATGAAATCATTTTGAAAGAAAGCCTACCTAGTATATTTTAATGTACAACATGTAAATGAACGTCTATTTGCAAATCTTTAGATATTAGGTCAAGATTCCCCCCCTCCCCCTTAGGTCATTAGTCCATTGATTAGACTGTCATCTTTCTTGGAAGAACCCAAGCCATAGTACAATATCTCCAATGGAAAAGACATTTGCACAACAGTCTGCAGTCAGAATGCATCTAGATTTTTATTGATCTTTTATAACTACATACCAAATTTGGGTAGGTTTTTTTTCTTTTTGGAAACTTTAATTAGTTGCCATCAACTTAGTGTCATTGAAACAGCTCTTTCACATTCATCTTTCATATGTAATATGTAATTACAGTAGCAAGTCAAGGATGACTAAAGACCCACTCCCTCTTGATAAGCATACAACAAATGCATATGTGGGCATATTGGCATATTAAGAAATAGCTTTCTCATTCTTGTCACTTCTACAAGAAGGAAAAAAGAATATTACAGAGAGATGAATTAAGAGAGCTTTTTACTATTCATTGTGTTCACTGTATTTTGAAACATTCATATTTATCTACACGTAGATATGTGAAAATAACATGGAAAAAAACAGGTAATTTGAGAAATCTACCTTATAAATGAGATCAATTGAAAAGCTATACCTTTTGCTAGTCAGTCAAGTGATGGATTTAAGATTGCTTTTGTTGGAAAGTAAGAGAAAGTTCAGGCTTTTGCATTTGATAATTAAAAAGAAATGTGATAAATAAAAGATGAGAACCACATGATCTTATCAAATGGTGCAGAAAAGGCATTTGACAAAGTCCAACACCCATTCATGATTAAAAAAAAAAAAAACCTCTCAGCAAAATAGGAGTAGAAGGGAAATTCCTCAGCACGAAAAAGGGAATTTATAAAAAGCCAACAGCCAATATCATCTTAAATGGAGAGAGTCCGAAAGCATTCCACTTGAGATCGGGAACCAGACAAGGATGCCTTTTATCACCATTCTTATTCAACATTGTGTTGGAGGTCCTAGCCAGAGCAGTTAGGCTAGAAAAAGAAATAAAAGGCATCCAAATCGGTCAGGAAAAAGTAATAGTATCTCTATTTGCAGATGATAGGATCTTATACATAGAAAAACCCTAAAGAACCCACAAGAAAGCTACTGGAACTGATAGAAGAGTTCAGCAGATTATCAGGATACAAGATAAACATACAAAAAATCAGTTGAATTCCTCTGCACCAACAGAGAACACCAAAGGAAAAAAAAAAAAGAAACCACCAAATCAATACCATTTACAATAGCCTCCAAGAAGATAAAATACTTAGGAATAAATCTAACCAGAGACATAAAAGACCTATACAAAGAAAACTACAGGACAATACTGCAAGAAACCAAAAGAGACCTACATAGTAGAAAAACATACCTTGCTCATGGATAGAAGACTCAACATTGTGAAAATGTCTATTCTGCCCAAAGCAATCTATAGATACAGTGCAATTCCGATCCAGATTCCACTGACATTATTTAATGTGATGGAGAAACAAATCACCAACTTCATAGCAAAAGGAAAGAGGCCTTGGATAAGTAAAGCATTACTGACGAACAAAATGGGAAGCCTCACACTACCTGATTTTAGAACCCATTATACCACCATGGTAGTCAAAGCAGCCCAATAGCCTTGTAGTGGTACAACAACAGATACATAGGCCAGCAGAACAGAATTGAGAATCCAGATGTAAATTCATCCACTTATGAGCAGCTGATATTTGACAAAGCTCCAAAGCTCATTAATTGTGGAAAAGACAGCCTCTTTAACAAATGGTGCTGGCGTAACTGGATATCCATCTGCAAAAAAGTGATAAACAAGACTCATACCTCACACCATGCACAAAAACTAATTCAAAATGGATCAAAGATCTAAATATAAAATCTAAAACGATAAAGATCACAGAAGAAAAAATAGGGACAATGCTAAGAGCCCTAATACACAGCATAAACAGTATACAAAACATTACTAACAGTGCACAAACACCAGAAGAGAAATTAGATATCCGGGAGCTCCTAAAAATCACTTATGCTCATCCAAAAACTTCACCAAGAGAGTCAAAAGACAACCTACAAGCTGGGAAAAATTTTTTGGCTATGACAAGTCCGGTCAGCATTTAATCTCCAAAATCTACAAGACACTGCAAAACCTCAACAAAAAGACAAATAACCCAGTTTAAAAATGGGCAAAGGATATAAAGAGGCTCCTTACCAAAGAAGACATTCAGGTGGCTAGCAGATACATGAGGAAATGCTCACTATCATTAGCCGTTAGAGAAATGCAAAAAAAAACTACAATGGGATACTATCTCACCCCAACAAAAACCAAACCAAACCCACTGCTGTCGAGTCAATTCCGACTCATAGCAACCCTATAGGACAGAGTAGAACTGCCCCATAGAGTGTCCAAGGAGCGCCAGGCGGGTTTGAACTGCTGACCTTTTGGTTAGCAGCCATAGCACTTAACTACTACACCACCAGGGTGGCTAGCGTTAATCCAAAAAACCCAAAATAATAAATGTTGGAGAGGTTGTGGAGAGACTGGGACACTTACACACTGCTGGTGGGAATATAAAATGGTACAACCACTTTGGAAATCGATTTGGCACTTCCTTAAAAAGCAAGAAATAGAACTGCCATATGATCCAGCAATCCCACTCCTTAGAATATACTGTAGAGAAGTGAAAGCCCTCACATGAGTAGATATACGCACACCCATGTTCATTGCAGCACTGTTTACAATAGCAAAAGGATGGAAACAACCAAGGTGCCCATCTATGGATGAATAGATAAATTATGGTATAGTCACACAATGGAATACTATGCAACAATAAAGAACTCATATCATGGAGGAATCTGGAAGGCATTTTGCTGAGTGAAATTAGTTGTAGAAGGACAAATATTGTGTGAGACCACTATTATAAGAACTCAAGAAAAGGTTTAACACAGAAGAAAACATTCTTTTATGGTTAGGGTGTGGAGGGAGGGAGAAGGGTATGCAATAACTAGACAGTAGAAGAGAATTATTTTAGGTGAAGGAAAACACAACACATAATACAAAGGAAGTCAGCACAACTGGACTAAACCAAAAGCTAAGATGTTTCCTGAATACAGCCAAACACTTGAAGGGACAGAGTAGTAGGGGAAGGGTCTGGGGACCATCGTTTCAGGGGACAAATAGGTCAATTGGCGTAACAAAGTGTATTAAAAAAATGTTCTGCCACTTCGATGAGTGGCATCTGGGGTCTTTAAAGCTAGCAAGCAGCCATCTAAGATGCATCAATTGACCTTAACCCACCTGGAGCAAAGAAGAATGAAGAACACCAAAGACACAAGGAAAATATGAGCTCAAGAGACAGAAAGGGCCACATAAACCACAGACACCATCAGCCTGAGACTGGAAGAACTAGATGGTGCCCGGCTATCACCAATGACTGCCCTGACAGGTAATACAACAGAGCAGGAGGATGGAGCAGGAGAAAAGTGGGATGCAGAACTCAAATTCTAGTAAAAAGACCAGACTTAATGGTCTGACTGAGACTGGAAGAACCCCAGGTGACATGGCCCCTGGACTCTGTTAGCCCAAAACTAAAACCATTCCTGAAGCCAACCCTGCAGACAAAGATTAGACTGTACTATTAGACAGAAAACGGTACTGGCGAGGAGTGAGCTTCTTGGATCAAGTAGACACATGAGACTATGTGGGCAGCTCCTGTCCGGTGGCGAGATGAGAAGGCAGAGGGGGAAAGGAGCTGGTTGAATGGACAGGGGAAATACAGGGTGGAGAGGAGGAGCATGCTGTCACATTGAAGAGCAACTAGGGTCACTTTGCAATGTGTGTATAAGTTTTTGTATGAGAAACTGACTTGAATTGTAAACTTTCACTTAAAGCACAATAAAGGAAAAAAATGTGAGGTATAGCCAATTTGGAAAACTATTTGACAATATCTTCTAAAACTGAACATATTCATAATGTGTGATCCAACAATTCCAATTCCTGTATGTACCAAACAGGGGTGGGTGGGTGGGTGGGTGTGTGTGTGTGTGTGTGTGTGTGTGTTCACTAAAAGATATGTATAAGATTTGTAGTGACATTATTTGCAATGACCAAACATTGGAAGCGCCCTAAATGTCTTTCAACTGTAGAATAAATAAGTACATTGCAGTGTCCTTAATCAGTGGAATACTGTATACGGCACTGAGGATGAACAGAGTACGAAACATGCAGCAATGTTTGTAAATGTCACTAAACCTTACGTTGAATGAAAGAAACCAGACCAAAAAGAAAAATACACACCATATGATTTCCATTTTTGGGGAGGAGAGAGGTTTCTATATGATTTCCATTTTTATGATCAAAAACATGCAAAACTAAGCTATAGTGTTAGAAGTCGGAGAGAGGGTACATTTCGTGAGAGGGCAAGGAAATACGACTGGAAGGGAGCACAAGACGATTTCTTTATGTTCTGGAAATATTCTGTTTCTTGATTTGGGTCCAGTTCCCTTTGAGTATGTTCTCTTTGAGCTGTACACTCATAATTTGTGTATTTCTATTTTGTAAGGTGTACTTTTAAAAAATTATAAAAAAAAAAGTGACTTTATCTGATGGAAGTAATATTAACTGAGCCATATGCTAAAGACACAGAGAAATGAATTAGACTTCAAAAAGGATTTGAGAAGCACTTAATTATGGAATCTATCAAAAAAGGGAAACACGACTTAAATTGTACAATCTGTGTCTAATATAGTTATGATAACTCATTTCACCCTAGTTTGTTATATTTTGCACGTTTAGTATTTAGATTATTTAGATTATGCAACTAGTGAGAATTATTGAATAAGTATGTAATTATAAACCATAAATCATCCTGGTCCTCTGAAAAGTAATCTAGATCACCTTCCTCATTTTTAAGTTAGTTTAAAAGGAAAAGTACCACGTATTATTCTGGATAAAACACTGCTTAAAAATTAGACTAAAATTTGGTTCATTGGGCAAGAATACACTTAAATAATTGATCTGCTTTTATATAACACCTTTCTGGAAATGCTCACTCATTTATGCCAAGAAATTTGGAAGACAGTTACCTGGCCAGCTGACTGAAAGAAATCCATATTTATGCCTATTCCCAAGAAAGGTAATCCAACCAAATGTGGAAATTATCAAACAATAGCATTAATATACACAAGTAAAATTTTGCTGAAAATCATTCAAAAGCGGCTGCAGCAGTATATCAACAGGGCACTGCCAGAAATTCAAGCCAGACTCAGAAGAGGACATGGAACCAGGGATATTGCTGATGTCAGGTAGATCTAGCTTGAAAGCAGAGAATATGTTTACCTGTGTTTTATTGACTATGCAAAGGCATTCGACCGTGTGGATCATAACAAATTACAGATAACATTGCGATGAACAGGAATTCCAGAACACTTAACTGTGCTCATGAGGAACCTGTACATAGATCAAGAGGCAGTTGTTGGAACAGAACAAGGGGGATGCTGCATGGTTTAAAGTCAGGAAAGGTGTGCGTCAGGGTTGTATCATTTCACCATACCTATTCAATGTGTATGCTGAACAAATAATCCGAGAAGCTGGACTGTATGAAGAACAGCGTATCAGGATTGGAAGATGACTCATTAACAACCTGCATTATACAGATGACACAACCTTGGTTGCTGAAAATGAAGAAGACTTGAAGCACTTACTAATGAAGATCAAAGACCACAGCCTCCAGTATGGATTACACCTCAACATAAAGAAAACAAAAATCCTCACAACTGGACCAATAAGCAGTATCGTGATAAATGGAGGAAAGGTTGAAGTTGTCAAGGATTTCATTTAACTTGGATCCACAATCAACACTCATGGAAGCAGGAGTCGGGAAATCAAAAGACACATTGCATTGGGCAAATCTGCTCCCTTTAAAGTGTTGAAAAGCAGATACCACCTTGAAGACTAAGGTATGCTTGACCCAAGCCATGGTGTTTCCATTCTCCTCATATGTGAAAGCTGGATGATAAAGACGAGAGAAGGTTTGATTCCTTTGAATTGTGGTGTTGGAGAAGAGTATTGAATATACCAAGGGCTGCCAAAAGAGTGAACAAATCTGTCTTGGAAGAAGTGTGACCAGAATGCTCCTTGGAAGCAAGGATGGCAGACTATGTCTCACGTTCTTTGGCTGTGTTGTCAGGAGGGATCAATCCCTGGAGAAGGATATCATGCTTGGTAAAGTAGAGGCTCAGTGAAAAAGAGGAAGACCCTCAACGTGATGGATTGACACAGTGGCTGCAACAGTAGGCTGAGCATAAGAACAATTGTGAGGATGGCGCTGGACCGGGCAGTGTTCTGTTCTGTTGTACACAGGTTGCTATGAGTCAGAATTGACTCGACGGCACCGAACAACAACAACATCCATATTTTCCAACTTCGCCCTCTTTTGTTCTCTTCACTTGAAAGGAAAAAAAATTCTGGTATGTATTTGCTGAATTTATGAAATACAATAGCCAACAAAAATCATACATATTAGAATAAGATCATAAGAATGGGTTTTTTTTTTTAAACCATTCTCTCCTGGCAATCACTGAATTTGCAAGACAAATTCCTCTAGTTCAATAATGGTAAAATATATGCTAGTGTAGTACTTTACTATAAAAAAATTAATAGAAAAGAAATATTCAGTTGTCATAATTAATCTCATTCATGGAGGGGTGAAACACAATTGCATTACCCTTGGTAAGTGTGATTCTTCTCTTCAATTGTAATCGTCTCTCTTGATAGTAAATAAAGATGAAAAGTGTTGATTTGGCAAGAGAAAAGAGTGTGCTTCTAAATTATTTAAGCAAATAGATGATCATTTTTAGAATGTTTTTGTTAGTTTATATGTAACCATGATATTTCAGGATTGGATACCCTATAATTTCTACAAGGAAGAAAAATGTTTTAAAAATTGTGGTTTGGCACAGAGTAGAAGCATTGTCCCATAAATGTTTACTTTCTCTGAGATAAGCTTTTGCCATTACTGGGTTTTTTAACTTTAAAATATATTCTTTAAACTTATTGAAATTTTTTTATGATCTCTAATGACATACGAACTGTAAAACCTCAAAGAAAAAGATCAAGATATTCTAAGGAATGTGTTCAGTTGTTAAGGACCAGAATTCTATGTGTACTTGGCCAGCCCCCACCAACTTACAGTCTCTTGCCGTGCTAACTCTGTGTCACACTCTGTGACAGCAAGGTATGACAGTGGCTGAGTGTAAAGAATGGGCTGGAAAACATTCTGGGTTGGTGACAGTATTTCTGACAACAAAGTGCCCTGACTAAGACCTCTGAGTCCTGATCCCCACTCTAGGAATAGGAAAGAAATTGGGATGGTAGAGATGTATCAGTGAGTAACCTGGTCCTTGTTACCTTGAATTTTTAAGTGTTGAGGGAAGGGAGAATGACAGGAACCAGGCACCTATTCCTTTAACCCACCTTTGACCTGGCAGCTATCATGCCTGGCCTCCTTTGGGGGAGAACATCAGGGAAGTGAGCCAGAAGAGAAAAGGTATAAGAGAGGAAGTAGAGACTGGAGTGGAAGGCCAAAGGTAGAAGGAATAACCAGCTAAGGAAAATGGCTCTCTCCCCAAATTGGCATCACCTCATATCAGATTTCTTATATGTTATTTTGAAAATGGGAGCACAATTTTTTTTTTTAAGTACCAGTGGTAAAAATTATTGTTAGTTGAAATGAGTACTGAAGTAGGGATGCCACTGATGAGTGACCTAGACGTTCCAAGATTTAGCCCACAAAATAAAGTATATGCAGAATCTAATTTGGTTACTGTATTACAGTGTTGGTATGTTACATTAATTGCAGAGAATGTGTGTAAGACTCCTTTTTCCATTACTGAGTATGGTAAACTTTAAACTCTTCATACTACTTCCACATTTTCTAAAAGCAGTATTATAATTTTGTACAAAAGATGTACTTCAAGTACAAATGTCTACCTTAAAATATCTGGTTATTAACTTTGAATAAATTCATGAAAATTTGATTTTTTTTAGTAGTGATACATCAAAATATTTGACATTATTCTCCTGCTCTTTTATTAGGATTTGGGACTTGGAAGGAGTTCAGACAGCTCATTTTGCTCTTCATTCCCCTGGAATGAGTGTGTGCTGGCATCCTGAAGAAACTTACAAGGTTGATATTTATAACTTCAGTTTCTTTTATCACGCCTAAAGACATGCGCAAATGTGATACATACACACCTGCAGGAGAAAAGCAAATGACTTTTCCACCTCAGAAATTCTAATTGGCACAAATTGCCTTTGGATTACTCCAGAAATGTGTACCTTGAAAGTTTCTCTGTAATTGTTTTGACTTGACAGCCATCATCCCCAGATGTCATTTATTCAGAGTTTCTTTTTCCTGCCCTTTGGTAGATTACATTCCAAAAACTGATGAGAAACTATCTAGTAGCAGTATTCTAGTATTTAATTAAAAAAAAAAAAAAGTTAAATTCACATGTGTAAACAGAAAGCATCAGTTGCATAAGAAAAATCTATCCTAGCTGTGGTAGTGTTCTGTTCCTATTCAGGGTAGAACTTTCTAAAACACTAAAAATATACTATGAGTTATTATCAGTAGATGGCCTTATTATTTCATTGGGGAGATAGAAGCCATTCAACAGGGCATCCTCATTTGTCAGATCGTGCATCATTCTTTTTATTGTCTCTTTCCCTACATGTGCATCTTAAAGTTAATCCATCAACTGTCCTCTAGAGTTTGTGCAGGTTCCTGCGGCACCCTACTTTCACATCCCTCTAATGTCTTCCTACTTCTTTTTGTTGGCTTTCTTTTCCTCTACTGTTTCTTGTCCTCGGACTTGTACAAAAACGATAGGCTTGATTAATCATAGTAAACATTTACATAAAAATAAAAAACCAAACTCGGTGCCATGAAGTGGATTCCAACTCATAGTGAGTGACCCAATAGGACAGGGTAGAACTGCCCCATAGGGTTTCCAAGGCATTACAGAAGCAGACTGCTACATCTTTCTCCTGTGTAGAGGTTGGTGGGTTCAAACCTCTGACCTTTTGGTTAGCAGCCAAACACTTAACCACTGCACCACCAGGGCTCCTCAACATTTACATAATGCTTACTATATGCCACCCCCTTTGTCAGCATTTCATATATATTATTGTTTCACATAAATAAGGAAACCAAAGCTCAGAGAAGTAACTTTACCCAAAGTTACCAGCTAGCAAGTAGAAGAATTGGCATTTGAACCCAAGCAACCTACTTCTTACCTCAATGTAAAGAAAGCAAAAATCCTTGCAAGTGGACCAATAAGCAACATCATGATAAACAGAAAAGACTGAAGTTGTCAAGGATTTCATTTTACTTAGATCCACAATCAACACCTGTGGAAGCAGTAGTCAAGAAATCAAACTACCCATTGCATTAGGCAGATCTGCTGCAAAAGACCTTTTCAAAGTGTTAAAAAGCAAAGATGTCACTTTGAGGGCTAACACGCGACTGACCCAAGCCATGGGATTTCAGTCTCCTCTCATGCATGGGAAAGCTGGACAAAGGATAAGGAAGACTGAAGGACTGATGCATTTGAATTATGGCATTGACAAAGAATATTAAGTATATCATGGACTGCCAGAAAAACAAATAAATCTGTCTTAGAAGAAGTAAGCCATAATGCTCCTTAGAAATGAGGATGGCGAGACTTCGTCTCAACATATTTTGGGCGTGTTATCAGGAGAGACCAGTCACTGGAGAAGGACATCATACTTGGTAAAGCAGAGGGTCAGCAAATAAGAGCACAACCCTCAAACAAGATGGATCGACACGGTGGCTGCAACAGTGCAATCAAACATAGCAAAGATTGTGAGGGTGGTGCAGAAACACTGTATGAAAATGATGTTTTGTTTTGTTTTATGTAGGATCACTATGAGTTGGAACCAACTCAGCAGCACCTAACACCAACAAAAACAACAAGCCTATTTCTATAGTTCTTGCTCTTAACCATTACACTCTCCTGCCTCCCCTTAAACTATCTTCTTCACATCTTTTATTTCTAAAAGTCTTAAACCCATCATGTATACCTTTCAACTTCAGTGTCTCTTTCCCCATAACTTCAGAACATTTGGAAGTCCTTGCTCTAAATAATACAAATTCAGAATCCTAAAATCATCTTTCATATCTTTCTTCCCTACATACAAACCTTTCCAGGTCTTTTAATTTTTCCTTCATTTTCACTAGAGTACATTTCTCTTGTGTCATTAGGGTGCATTCTTCCCCTTTTCTCACAGCTAACTCTTGCTAGTACTTAGCTTGTTTCAAGTCTTTAGCTCTCTGCTCTCTGATCCTTCTTGCCTACGTTAGTTATACTAATCTTCGAACAATGGGCTCAGATATACCAACAATTGTGAGGATGGCATAGGACCTGGCAATGTTTTGTTCTGTCACATATGAGGTCACGTTTAGTGGGAGCTGACTCAGTGGCAGCTAACAACAACAAATCTTCTTAAAAGACCAGTTTCATCATGTTACTATTAAATTCAGAGACCTAGAATACGAAGAGGCAACACAGAGAAGTACTTTAGGTATGGAGTTTTGTGTTAGCTGCCTAGAGTCAAATCCCAGTCCCACCTCTTACTAGATCTGTGGTCTCAGGCACTTTATCACTCACGAACATGACTTCCTCAACCTGTAAAATGGATGGTTACAGGTATTAAGTGAGTAAAAACACTGCAAAGTCCTTAAAAGAGTACCTGGAACATAATAAGCACGTAATCAATTTTAGCTGCTTATCATTGTTGTGATTGTCTACACTATTATAACTACTATAACAATCCAGTGGTTTTCACTGGTCTGCCATATCAGATCAAGCCCAGAGTTTTGTTCTGTTATCCTTGACCTTAATGAAAATAAAGCAGACAGGTAAAGCCAGAAAGGAATAGCGACATGGATCCTTGGCTACTATCTCAGAATTCTTATGAAAATCCGGTTAGATGCAAAGTATATGAAAGAGCCATACAAACTGGAAAGCCAAAAACAAATATAAGAGATACAGGAGTCAAAGGACCTCCAGAAACTGAGCCCTCAAATACTGTAAACCACAAGTGGAGCTAAGATTTCAGTAGGTAAAAATAACAGAAGCAAGGGTCTAGGATGTCACAGGACCAGAGAGTTGAACTGAAGACATCTCAGTCTCAGATTCTAAGAGGAAAGAAGGTAGAGAGTGGCTGAATGAAGTGAGTTTTAACAACCAACATTTTTTCTCTATGCCAGGAACTGTGCTGAATGTGTTACCTATATCCTCTCATTTAACACCCACAACAACACTTTGAGGTGGGTGGCATTATTCAGTCCGTTGTATAGAAGAAATAACAAAAGCACCAAAAGATGAAGTAATTTGCCCAAGGTCATGTAGTCATAGATTTGAACTCAATCTGGGTCTAATACTACACTGTTCTGTGCAACTTAAGCTATTTCTTCTTTTAGCGCATATTACTGTTCCGTGTCTCTGAAAAGCCCTAAAGGAATCATGCCCCTATAACTGGGTTTGTAAATTTGGAATTTATCTTATTGTAAAATTTGGATTTACTTTGTAATTGTGCATTTAATGGTTTGCCATAATTTGTGTATTTTCCAAAGAGATAGATATAAAACCTGTGATTAATTCATTTGAACATCTTAAATCGATGGTATAGAGACCCCATGTGTGTCAGAGTAGAACTGTGCCCATAGGGCTTTCAGTGGCTGATTTTTTGGAAGTAGGTCACCAGGCCTTTCTTCCGAGGCACCTCTGGGTGGGCTCAAACTTCCAACCTTTTGGTTAGCAGCTGAGCACATTAACCCTTAGCACCACCCAGGAACTGCGGTGGTATCTTAGAGTTAAGGAAATACTGAAGTAATCGAAGCTACTATCGATTAAGTGAGTGGCACCTATGTATCATGCATTGTACTAGGTGCTTTATATTACATATATTACACATTTAATCATCACAGCAACCCTGTAAGCTAGCTATTCTTATCCTTACATCTCCATTTTAGAAATGAGGAAACTGCTAATCAAGACCCTGGAACTTGGCAGATTCACTGAGCTTTTAAGTGTAAGAGGCAGCCTGCTCCCTAGGCCTGTCAGTGTTCTTTCATTATGCCAGGCTGCCTTCCATTCTGGACACAGACTTAAACTGTATTAGGATGTGTAACACATAAATACGCCACTGTTGAGAAACTCATACTTGGTTGTCCTTTCTAGACAATGTAACTTGATGGTAACTTTTCCCGAAATGGATCTGAGGCTGATCTTTCTAGTAAGCATACATCATCACTTAAAATGGCACTTAACTTTCTTGAGTCTTTCTTTTGCCAGTTTTCTCTTAAGATTTTTCAACCTATTTTTATATAGGTTGCTCTTAATTTCCTTTGCATTTGATCTCCTATTTGTATATACGCAGATGCTTAGAGTTTACTGTGTAACATTGAATCTCTGCCTACTTCTCAGATCTGGCTAGTTAGATAGATGGTTCAGTTTTATTTTACTGTCTTTCAGCTGATGGTTGCAGAGAAGAATGGAACAATCCGATTCTATGACCTTATTGCCCAACAGGCTATTTTGTCTCTTGAATCAGAACAGATGCCACTAATGTCAGCACACTGGTGCTTAAAAAACACCTTCAAAGTTGGAGCTGTTGCAGGGAATGATTGGTTAATTTGGGACATCACCCAGTCCAGGTACTTGCTTAGTATATTTGTTTTATTAAAAGAAATCAGGCACTATTGCTAGATGATCCACTGGGCTGTCCTTGTAAACCCAAGCCTCAAAGTAGAGCAAAATCAAGTCTCTCCCTGGAAAAGAGCCAGAGCTGTGGGTTTTTACATAACAGAGATGGGCATCCATGCTTTACAGATTTACTTGGGAGTAACTCAGAAGAGACAATGCAGAGAAGGAAATCTTTGAGCTAAGCAATGTTTATTTATCTTAGGAACGAAAGAAAAACACTGACCCTGTTGAGTGATGGTGTCCTGTATTGCTAAGTCATGTTTATATCTCTTTTAATGTAATGCTTATTTGAAATTTCATTACAGTTTAGATTCATTGGGCATTGTGTCCTTTAAAGAGAAAATACCTTTTCAGTCTTAATGTAAGTTTACTTGAGTCTAAGACATAACTCATAAAACGCAAAATACTTTCTTTTAGTTATCCTCAAGAGAAGAGACCTGTCCACTTAGATCGAGCCTTCTTATTCAGGTAGTATATCTTTTCTGTTGGAGTTATAATCCAATTGTTTGAGTTTGGTTACTTTGTGCCATGCCACCACCTGGAATACTTTTCCCATCCTTCCTTTTGTACTGGATTTTTTTTCTAATTGTTTCATAAATGGTCATTTTGCTTTCCTAAGTGTTTGCTTTTGTCTTTTGGTCTGGGGGAGGGAGTGATTTGTTTTCTAATATTTTCCTTGAAAATTTTTATTTAAAAAAATGTTGCCATTTCACCAGTACTACCCCAATAATTGAGCATATCCTTCCTCTTATTTTCTATGCTGATAAAGATGTAAATGTAGGTATATCCATGTATATTCATATAAACTTGATTGTTGTATTTTAAATGAGAACATGCTTTATATGTCTGACTTCTTATTTCACTTAACATACGAGTCTACCTTGTTCTTTTTCATTTTTGTATAATATTACATTGTATGGGATCTTAGGCTGGGTCCTCCAGAGGAGAAACACAAGTGAAGCATATAGAAAGAGAGAGAGATTTATTTCAAGTTGTGGAGGCTGACAAGTCCCAAATCCATAAGTTGGACATCAGGCTGGAGGCTTCCCCCTGATTCACATGGTTGCAGGGGCTGACGAACCCCAAATCTGTAGCAGATAACAGGCTGCTGGCTCGCTTCCCAAGAACTGGAGGTCAGAGGATGATGAGTCAGATGCAGGATCCAGAGAGTGAGCTTTGCCAGAACATGTGTATATATTGGGTGTAGGCCACACCCCAAGGAAACCCTCCTTTCAACTGATTGGCTGCTCACATCAGATCACAAAATGGAGAATGATTACATAATATCTGCCAAACCACTGAGAATCATGGCCTAGCCAAGTTGGCACATAACCTTAATCATCACGTCCTATATATTCATTAGGCTTCTTTCAGCTTTGAGTAACAGAAATCCCAACTAGCACTGACCAAAACCAGTGGAATATTTATTATATACTATATGTTTTTAATATATTTTATCAAATTTAAATTATCTCCTATAAAATTATAGGGCTTGGGAAGAACATATTTTATGTACCCCTAAAATGAAAATATATTCAACTAAATGTAAGAAAGTCATCATAGATTGTGAAAAGCATCCTGATTTCACCTTTGTTTCTCGTCTCCTGGGGTTGGACACACAGCCACCTGAACAAAGTTAGGATTCAGTTAACATGGAAGAAGAGCAGATGGCTGTTGTACAGTAGACAGTAGTATGTGCCACACATAAAAATATCAACTGGATTACCCCTACTGTGTTTAGTACAGTCCTGGGCATATCACTGGAGCATTGTAAACATTTGTTGACTAATTGATTTGTTGCTGTGATGTCTCTGAGAACCATGGCCTAGCCAAGTTGCTACATAACCTTAACCATCACATACTGTATATTCATTAGACTACTTTCAGCTTTAAGTAACAGGAATCCCAACTTGACTGCACTGATGAATGCTAGACCAATCCTGAGACTGACTCTTGGATGCTTAACTATTCTAGGTGTTTATGTCATCCCAAGGAATTTAAGTACATGAGTGTATCACTAACTTTATAACAAGTATCAATAAGAATGTTAACTGCTTTTTAAATGTATTGTTCTTGGAAATATTTTATATCTGTCTAATGACATGTTTGGAAACCCTGGTGGCGTAGTGGTTAAATGCTATGGCTGCTAAGCAAGAGGTCGGCAGTTCAAATCCTCCAGGTGCTCCTCGGAAGCTCTATGGGGCAGTTCTACTCTGTCCTCTAGGGTCGCTGTGAGTCGGAATCGACTCGACGGCAGTGGGTAATGACATGTTTGTGTTGCCCAACGTTCTGTAAGTTTAAGCCCTTTGGTTATAAGAAAGGGGCCATGTTATCCTTGTGTACCTGTGTTACTTAACAAAGTAACACAACGTAAGCACTTGAAAATATTTGCAGATGAGAAAAATTTTTTAACTAACTTCCCTGGAATTGATTTATTATTACCAATCTAATTGTAAAACCAGATTAACAAATTTGTTGTTGTTATTAAGTGCCGTGGAGTCGGTGCCAACTCACAGTGACCCTGTGTACAACAGAACAAAACACTGCCCGGTCCTACGCCATCCTCACAAATTTAGAGTTATAAAATTATTGTTTTTGTACAAGAAGAAATGTCCTGTTGCAGAAAAGCTTGTGCTTATCTGTAGGAAACCATATCTGTTTTTATTCTGTCTTTTGTCTTAGGTGGTCCACAATTAATGAAAACTTGTTTGCAACAACTGGCTACCCTGGCAAAATGACAAGCCAGTTTCAAATTCATCATTTAGGACACCCTCAGGTAATGTGGAAACGTTTTGTGATATGTGTATTTTTTAATTAGTCTTTTCAGCTTTTCCACCCACGGCCTCTAATTTTTAAATTTGTAACTAAAGACGTTTATGAATGCCTGCTATCTGCTTAAATTGGAAAGAAGGCTTTTTTTGATACTTAAATTCACCAGCGGCAACATATTTTTTACCAATATGCATTGAAGAAGCATTTTATTTCTTCTGTTTTCATATTTCCTCTTTTATTAATTTAATTATACCTGCTTGGTTGGTGTAGACTACAGAAATGTTTAAACCTGAACTGTAGTTATTCATAGATTAATTGTGTCCTTTACTCCAGCCACCTGTAAATAATGTGTATTTTACCTATGAGGGAGTGTATTTTTAAATTATGTTTCCACTGTAAAGAAAGTTAACCGATCAATGCATTTCTTAATTTTGAAAGTAGTTTTTATTTATTAACTCTGGAGATTTATTGAGCTTCTTTAATTCTTCACATATTTTGTAGCCCATCCTCATTGGTTCTGTACCTGTTGGATCTGGTCTCTCCTGGCATAGAACTCTCCCACTGTGTGCAATTGGAGGAGACCACAAGCTGCTGTTTTGGGTGACTGAGATGTAAAATAAATTTTCTCTGTACTTTAGGCCCATAAAGTTTGTATTTTTAGTACAGATTTTAGAGAATTCCTTATTTTTATATTAAGTACACAATAAGATTTAGAAAAGTCTCATTTGTTGCTTTTGTTAAATAAAATCTTCATGGCTCGAAAAATTTTTTTCCTACTCTGTCGTCTCTGCTTTTTTCCACCTTTTAAGACTGTGTAATTGACTCAGCGAACCAGCCCCAAAGAAGAGAGGCCTAAGGAAAAATAATACTTTTGATTTATCACAGGATTCTTGAAAGTGTATATATTTTGGTGAATATTTGCTATTTTCCAAATTCTCAGGGACACAAACATTTACATGAAGATAAAAAGGTCTCTCCTTTCAGTGTTACCCTGGCAATGGTTGAATGTACGTGTGTGTATACATTTTCTTTAATAATCTATATTTATATTGATATTATAACTTCCTCAATAATTATAAAGGAATATTATTCAATTTAATATTTCAAAAAAAATACGGTTTGCAATTGCAGAAAAATATAATTGATTATGTTAGTCACTACTGTTTACCATAAGCATATTACTTTCTGACTGGATTCCTCAACATTCTCAGACTATCTGGTATATGGAATTAAGCTTACCTCGGAAAATGAGTTACAGTTTAATGCCTTTAACAACTTCTTTTATGAATCTTCACCACTCTTATGGAAAAACTTAAATGTTTTTTTTTAATTGGCTTTTTGTTTTGTTGAGAATATACATAGCAGAACATACACCAATTCAACAGTTTCTACATGTACATTTCAGTGACATTGATTACATTCTTCATGTTGTGCAGCCATTCTCACCATCTTTTTCTGAGTTGTCCCTCCTCCATTAACATAAACTCACTGCCCCCTAAGTTTCCTATCTAGTCTTTCAAGTTGCTGCTATAAATTTGATACCATATAGATGTTGCTGTAGGTAGGTGTCGTTGAGTCAGTTCCAACTCATAGCAACCCTATGTACAACAGAAAAAACACTACCCAGTCCCGCACCATCCTCATAATCATTGTTATGCTGGAGCCCATTGTTGCAGCCAGTGTCAGTCTACCATGTTGAGGGTCTTCCTCTTTTTTGCTGACCCTCTACTTTACCCAGCATGATGTCCTTCTCCCGGGACTGGTCTTTCCTAATAAGGTATCCAAAATATGTGAGACAAAGTCTCGCCATCCTCACTTCTAAGAAACATTCTGACTGTACTTCTTCCAAGGCAGATTTGTTTATTCTTCTGGCAGTCCATAGTATATTCAATAGTCTTCACCAGCACCATAGTTCAAAGGTGTCTATTCTTCTTTGGTTTTCCTTGTTCATTGTCCAGCTTTACCATGCATATGAGACAATTGAAAACAACTTGGCTTGGGTCAGGCGCACCTTGATCCTCAAAGTGACGTCTTTGCTTTTTAACACATTAAAGAGATCTTTTGCAGCAGATTTGCCCAATGCAATACATCATTTGATTTCTTGACTGCTGCTTCCATGGGTGTTGATTGTAGATCCAAGTAAAATGAAATCTTTGACAACTTCAGTCTTTTGTCCATTTATCATGATATTGCTTATTGGTCCAGTTGTGAGGATTTTTGTCTTCTTTATGTTGAGGTGCAATCCATACTGAAGGCTGTGGTCTTTGACCTTCACCAATAAGTGCTTCAAGACCTCTTCACCTTCAGCAAGCAAGGTTGTGTCATCTGCGTATCGCAGGTTATTAATGAGTCTTCCTCCAATCTTGATGCTCCATTCTTTTTCATATAGTCCAGCTTCTTGGATTATTTGCTCAGCATACAGATTGAATAGGTGTGGTGAGAGGATGCAACCCTGAAGCACACCTTTCCTGGACATTAATCCACACAGTATTCCTTGTCCTGTTCAAACAACTGCCTATTGGTCTAAGAACAGGTTCCTCATGAGAATAATTAAGTGTTCTGGAATTGCCATTCTTGGAAATGTTAGCCATAATTTGTTATGATCCACACAGTAAAATGCCTTTGCATAGTCAATAAAAAACAGGTAACTATCTTTCTATCTTTCTGGTATCCTCTGCTTTCAGCCAGGATCCATCTGACATCAACAATGATATTCCTTGTTACACATCCTCTTCTGAATCTGGCTTGAATTTCTGGCGGTTGCCTTTCAGTGTACTGCTGTAACCACTTTTGAATGATCTTCAGCAAAATTTTACTTGTGTGTGATATTAATGATATTGTTCGATAATTTCTGCATTCTTTTGAATCACTTTTCTTTGGAATGGGTACAAATATGGATCTCTTCCAGTTGGTTGTCCAGGTAGCTCTATTCCAGATTTCTTGGCATAGACAAGTGAGCGCCTCTAGTGCTGCATCCATTTGTTCAAACACTCAATTGGTATTCCGTCAATTCCTGTGGAGTCTTGTTTTTCAGAAATGCCTTCAGTGCAGGTTGGACCTTTTCCTTCAGTACCATCAGCTCCTAATTATATGCTACCTCCTGAAATGGCTGGATGTCGGCCAATTCTTTTTGGTACAGTGACTCTGTGTATTCCTTCCGTCTTCTTTTGATGCTTCCTGGGTAGTTCAGTGTTTTCCCCATAGAATCCTTCCATACTGCAACTTGAGCCTTGAATTTTTCATTCAGTTCCTTCAGCTTGAGGAATGCCAAGCATGTTCTTCCCTCTAGGCTTTTTATCTACTTTACTTTGTCTTCTCTAGCTGCCCTTTGAAATCTTCTGTTCAGCTCTTTTACTTCATTGTTTCTTCCGTTCACTGTAGCTACTCTCTGTTCAAGAGCAACTTTCAGAGTTCCCATATGGATAGATCTTAAAAGAGCACAGTGCTCAAGGCAGACATTCTTTATTAGTTAAGCTAAACTATTGGTTTTAAGAAGACTTCAGGGGATATTTTTGGGAAACTTAACTGTTTTGCAGTAGCATCTAGGACTATATTCACCCTCTCAAAGATAATTGAAATCCACTTTACGTAAGACAGACATACTATATTTCTGTGATGCGTTATAATGTAGTCAGAATAGTATGAGATTATAGTTCTACTTGTCAGTCGAGTATAGAGTTATATCACTTCCTACAAGCTGTGCGTTCTTGCAATTTAATGCCCACTCTGAGTCTCCATTTCCTCTTGTAAGATAGAGATAGGAATCATTGTCTCCTTGAGTTGCTGTGAGAAGTAAATAAAGGTGAATGAAAACAATGAGCATGTGTCCACCTTACAGGTCAGGGCTTTGTAGATATTATTGATGTTTCTCAGAGATGTGTAGTTATTTTGGAGGATTCGAAGATTTGGTTTCAATTAATAGTGCCAATAAATATTTTTTGCTCAAGAATCTTATTGAATCAAGAAAATTATCTTTGAGACACAGACATTTTTCAGGTAGTAATGAATTCAGTGGAATTTTGTAGTAGTTCAGATGTTCCGTATAAATTGTTGCATGCTTTAAAGTACAGATAAAAAATTGATATCAATTTCCAAGGCATTCATTCAGTACAGTAAATGTTATTGCCAAATAACATAAGTAGTTTACTCCTTCATAAGCAAATTTAACCTTAAAAAGAGAAAAGCAAAAGGCAGGAAGTTTGGATATTGTTCCTTTTAATAGGGTAGGTCAAAGGAATATAGCATCAATAGAGACTTGTCAGAATTTTTCATTTCAGGATGTATCCAGAAAATAAGTAGGTCATCCCTTGGGTCAGTGGGTTTGAAATTGTTGTCTCATGCTTAGAAAAATTGACTTCAAAATAGAGTGGGTTGTGTTTCAGGATGGAGACTGGGGAGATGATAAGTCAGACTTAGGTGTCTAGGAAATGGATTCTCTGGAATAAAGACTTGGCCAAAATGTAATCTGGTGAAATTACCTTTAGGACTGCTATCTATTATTATGGGAAGCTGTCCTCAAAAAAGGTAATTGCTGATGGTGATAAAAATACTGTTGTGTTAAAAAGAGACAGAAAGTGTTATACGCGGGAAACAGTGGTTCCATTTGTGAATCATCATTAGGCAACTATATAAGTTAATGTAAGATGAGACATTCTCAAGAAATGTAAGGGATTCCCTTATCTCTTAGTTTCAGGAGTAGAATACACTTTATCCTGAGTAAGCGTGGAGAACTCTAACCCTCCTTTTCTTTGTTTACATGTTACATATACTCTATAGTACTGTTTTCCAACTTCAATTACTTTGAAGTGGTAGAATAATATTCTTTTTCCTTAGTAAACTTTGTTCTTTTAAGTGTATTTAAATTGAAGAAAAAGACAAGAGAAAACATTTAAATGAGGAATTACTTATTGGTCATCACTTCCTAATTCCTGATAAATAACATGAAATCTGAGTGTATGTCCCAGTTTTAATTATTCCATGTTTGTTAATAAATACATGTAAAAGAGTTCTTCTTCTGTTGGAAATAACCTTTTCTCAGGATTGCTTCACTTACAAACATTGTGGAAAAGAAAAAAAGTACTTATGTTCTAGAACTTGTGTAATTTAGGACTGTTGAAGCAAAAGTCAGGATATCACAAATCTGTAAGATGTCAGAGCTAAATCCTACTCTTTCAAAATGATGGGATCATAAGTCTCATTTTATTTTTATGATTTGGCTTGTATGTTGTGAATAATTCAGTGTCTCTCCTATGCCAAAACAAAATCACACACCCATGTACTCCAGTTTGTTTCTTTGGTAATTTGTGAATACATATTGACACTGACCTAGAAATGTTCCTGTTGCTGTTTTAAATCTCATGTCAGCGGAGCAAAAATTGAAGTCTGGTTTGCACATTTGTGCCTGTTTTTTTGTAACTATCCAAAGTCTTACATTATCCCAGAAATGCTGTGTTATGGATTGAAATGTGTCCCCCAAAAATATATGTTGTAAATCCTAACCTCTGTGCCTGTACTTATAATCCATTTGGGAATGGGTTGTCTTTGCTATATTAATGAGGCAGGATTAGTATAATTTTGAGTCAATCTCTTTTGAGATACAAGAGGGATTAAATGCAAGCTAGCAAGGGCAGACAGGAAGAGAGATGCCAAGCACATTATAATTGCCTAGGAGCAGAAGCTCAGAAGAAATAAGGACCTTCCTCCAGAGCCAACAGAGAGAGAAAGAAAGCCTTCCAGACAGTGCCCTGAATTCAGACTTCTAGTTGTAAGAAAATAAAATTGTTTCTTAAAGACATCCACTTGTGATATTTCTGTTACAGCAGCACTAGATAACTAAAACAGAATTTGATACAAGAGTGAGGTGCTGCTCTAACAGATACCTAAAATGTGAAAGCAGTTTTTAAAACTGGGTAATGGGTAGAGGCTGGAAGAGTTTTAAGGTGCCTAACAGTAAAACCTAGACGGCCTTGAAGAAACAGCTGGTAGATTACTGATGTCAAAGGCAATTCTGATGAGGGCTCAGAAGGAAGTGAGGAGAGCTATAGAGAAAGTCGGTATCATCTCAGAGAATATATATGATGCCAGCAATGGAACGTTGCTAGAAACATGGATGTTAAAGTTTTTCTGCTGAGGCTTTAAGAGAAAATGATGAACATGATTGGACAATGGAGGAAAGGCAAAGCTTTTTATTCAGTGGAAAAGAACTTGTCTGAATTATGTTCAAATGTTTGGTGAAAGGTAGAACTTGTAAGTGATGAACTTGAAAATACCTGGCTAATGAGATTTCTAAGCAAGATTTTAAAGGGGCCACATGGTTTCTCCTTGCCTCTTACAGTAGAATGTGAGGGGAAAGAGACAGACTTTAAAATGAGTTGCACAAAATGAAAGCAGAACCTAAAGATTTGGAAACTTCTGGACACACATATCCTAGAATGTTCACCAAGAATGTGGGCTACACAATCTTTTGTTAAGGAAGTTAAGCCTGTACCTAGTAGATCTAGCCAACTACCACAACAGAATGCCCATCAGCTTAATCTGAAGGAAACAGAGAAAGAACAAAAGGAAAGAACACTGCCTCTTGGAAATTTATAGTCATGAAATAGGCCAAAGGAACTACATCTATTCTCCTCCAGGAAAAGAAAATGACCATCCCTGGAGCAGCACAGAGATCAGCAGAACTGTTGGAAGAATCACAGAAAGCAGGGCCTTCCTAGTTTCAAAGGGTGGGGTCACAGTCTCGTGGGTCTCAAAGCATGGTACCACAGCTTCCTAGGTTTCAAAGAGTAGAATCTTTCCCAACTGGGTTCTGGAGTGTATGGCTGCCCTTTAGATGTGCCAGAGAGATGGGGACACCACCCAAAGCTGAGGTGGGGCTGCTATGCCCACAGGGCAGAAGAACAGAGCTAGCCAGGGCCAACGGGGTAAAGCACCACTCAAATGGACTAGGAGATGGGGCTACCAGTAGCTGAGGGAGCAGAGTTGCAGTTGTAGAGGGCCTGGAAGGGGGAGCTGAAGCCAAGGGCCCTTCACTAGAATCCAGAGGATGTGGCCAACATCCAGAGTCTGGAGCGCAGGGCCACTGCCCAGATGGTCTCAGAGAACGGAGGGTTATTTTCAAACCTTGAGAACTAATGTAAATTTGGACTTGCTTGGTGCCTGTTATCCCTTCTTTCACTCCAATTTCTCCCATTTGTAGTGGAAATTTCTACCTGGGGCCTATTTCACGATTGTACTTTGGAAAGATAACTTGTAATCTATATTTCATAAGTTCACAGATGAAGAGGAATTTTGCCTCAGGATGGAATACATCTAAAGTCTCGCCAGTATTTGATTTAGATGATTCAGAAGATGAGATTTTGGACTTGGAGTTGATTTAAAACTTTTGGGATAATGTGATTGTGTGAATGTGTTTTGCATGTGGCAATGGCATGAATTTTGGGGGAGCCAAAGGGGAAAATGTTACAGACTGAATTGTGTTCCCCAAAAATATGTGTTGTAAATCCTAATTTTTATGCCTGTGCTTATAATCCCATTTGAGAATTTCTTGTGTTAATGAGGCAGGATTAGTGTAGACCGTATCTTGAGTCAATCTCATTTGAGATATAAAAGAGATTAAGGTGCAAGATAGCAGGGGAGTTGGGGAAAGACAGATGCCAAGCATATGAAGACTGCCCAGGTGCAGAAACTCAAGAGACAAGGACCCTCATCCAGAGCCAACAGAGAGAAGGCCTTCCCCTAGAGTTGGCGCCCTGAATTTAGACTTCTAGCCTCCTAAACTGTGAGAAAATAAATTTGTTTTTTGTAAGTCCATCAGTTGTTGTATTTTTGTTATAGCAGCACTAGGTAACTAAGGCATGTTGATTGGGAAGTTATAAGGAAGTATTGTGCCCAAGATTAATTCTAATAGTTCTGAGGAGAGAAAAAGTAGTTGCTCCAAAATGTTTCTCATCTTTTTCTGTAGCTCAAAAAGTTAAACTCAATTTAATTCAACTTTATACCATACCAGTAATAGCCTTAGTTCTGAGCCCAAATGAAAGTTGCAAAGTAAAAATGACTGTTATAGTGATCAAAACCTGCCAACAAAAAAAAAGGCCAAGACCACATGGCTTTACTGGGAAATTCTAACAAAATTTTGAGATTAGACAATACCACTGTTTAAACTCTTCCAAAAGATAGAGAAGGAAGGAATACTCCCTAATTCGTTCTATGAAGTAAACATAACTGATGCCAAAACCAAAGGCACCACAAGAAAAGAAAACTATAGACAAATATCTCTTATGAATACAATATAGATGCAAAAATCCTCAACAAAATACTAGCAAACAGAATTCAACAGCATTAAAAGAGTCATACACCATGACCAAGTGGGATTCATTCCAAGAATGCAAAGATGGTTCGACTTTAGAAAATCCATCGGTGCATCAATAGAACAAGTAAAAGAACCACATGATTCTCTCTATGGATGCAAAAAAAAAAAAAAGCATTTGATAAAATCCAACACCCTTGCTTGATGAAAACCATAAGGAAGATTGGAATAGGAGGGAAATTCCTTGATATCATTCAGGGCATATATGAAAATCCAACAGCTAACATTATACTTAATGGAGAAAGACTGAGTGGTTTCCCCATGAAATCAGAAACAAGTGTGCCCGCTCTCACCATTTCTATTCAGTATTGTATTAGAAGTCCTAGCCAGAACGATAAGACAAGAAAAGAAATAAAGGTATCCAGATTGGAAAAGAAGAAGTAAAATTATCTATTTGTGGATCATGTGATCCTATATATGGAAAATCCCAAAATCCACAATAAAGCTTCTAGAGCTAATAGAGGAATTTAGCTACATTGCAGGGTACAAGGTCAACAAACAAAAATCAGTTGGGTTTCTATACACTAACAGTGAGAAATCCAAAAGGGAAATTAGGGAAACAATTCCATTTACAATAGCATCTAAGAGAATAAAATACCTAGGAATAAATCTAATGAGGGACATGAAGGACCATACAATAAAAACTATAGAACACTGCTGAAAGAGATTAAAGAAGACAAACAAATGGAAAGATGATCTGTGTTCATAGATTGGAAGACTTTAATATTGTTGAAATGTCAGTACTACCCAAAGTGGTCTGTAGATTCAATGTGATACCAATCAAAATTCCAACAGCCGCCTTTACAGAAATAGGAAAACCAACCCTCAACTTTATATTGAATGGCAAGAGGCCTTGAACAGCTAAAGCAATGTTGAAAGAGAAGAACAAATATGAGAACCCACACTTTCTTATTTTAAAATATACTATACAGCTCCAGTAATCAAAACAGCCTGGTACTGGTATAACAATAGACACATAGGCCAATGGAATAGAATTGAGAGTCCAGAATACAGTCACAGATCTATGGTCAACTGATTTTTGACAAGAGTGCTAAGTCCATTCGATGGGGAAAGAAGAGTCTCTTCAATAAGTGGTGCTGGGAAAATCAGATTTCCACATGCAGAAAAATGAAAAATTATCCATGCTTCACACCATACACAAAAACAAATTCAAAATGGACTAAGTACCTAAATGTGCAAACAAAACCCATAAAATTCTTAAAAGAACAAGCAGGGGCAACACCGACAGGCCTACCTTTCGACAATGAATTATCTAATAACAAAAACACAAACAGCAAAAGACAAATGGGACCTCATAAAAATTCAAAACTTCAGTTCATCAAAAAACTTAACAAAAAACAGTGAAAAGAAAAGCTAACAAGTGGGAGAATATCTTCGGAAACCATACATCTCAGAAGAATATAATAACAAAAGTGCATATAAAAGTTCGATAACATGACAACAAAAACACAAATAACCCAATTATAAATGGGCAAAGGACTTAGACATTTCACCAAAGAGGACATTCAAATGGCTGCCAAACACATGAAAAGATGCTCAGCATCATTGGCTATTAGAGAGGCTCAAATCAAAACCAAAATGAGATACCATTTCACTCCCACTAGGATGGCAAATACATAAAATAAAATAAACAGAAAATAACAAGTGTTGCCAAGGATGCAGGGAAATTGAAACTCTTGTCCATTGCTGGTGGAAATGCAAAATGGCACAACCATTCTGGAAAACAGTGTGACAGTTCCTCAAAAAACTAAAAATAGAACTACCATATGACCTTGCAATTCCACTCCTAGGTATATACCCAAAGCACCTGAAAAGAAGAGACTGAAACAGACATCTGTACACCAATGTTCATTGCATCACTTTCACAATACCCAAAAGATGGAAATAACCTAATGCCCATCAACAGATGAATGGATAAACAAGATGTGGTACATACGTACAATGAAATATTACTAAACCAGTAAGAGAAATGAAGTCTTGATACATGCTACAGTATGGATGGAGCTTGAAAATACTATGCTAAGTGAAAGAAACCAATCACAAAAGGACAAACATTATATAACCTTATATAAAAAGACATGAAAAGGCAAATGTTTAGAAGCCAAAGTTTGTTAGTGGTTACCAGGCCTGGCTGGAGAGGGGAAGGGACTAATGGTGATGGAAAAATTGCATTGGTTAAGGGTAGGGTTGCACAGCCAATTATAATTGCTGACAATAAGTTGTGCACCTGTGAAAAGTTGAATTGGCAAAAGTTGTGTGATAGGTATATTTACAACAATGACAAAAAAATAGAGTAGCAGAGGTGGGACCAAGGTGGCGGAATCGACAGAAGCTTCCGGCAAGCCCTCTTAAGCAAAGACCTGAAAAAACAAGTGAAACGAGTATATTTATGAAAAGCTAGGAGCCCTGAACATCAAAAGCAAAGTTAGAAAGCAAACTAAGTGGCAGGGGAGGAAGAGACGGTTCAGAAGTGGAGAGAAGTTACCGGACCTGAATCGCTGGGAGCCCTCAGGCACCATTTCCAGGAGTGGCTGTGGTGGGCTAATACTAGCATTCAGCTGCAGTTGCCTCAGAGAGAAGCACCCTTCCACACAGCCTACTCACCCCTCCAGAACCAGAGAAGAACACCGTTTTTGGCAAAAGCTAAGTACTTGCGTATATTTTACTGTACCCCCTGCGCTCAAGCCGGCTTCAGTGGCTGCTAATTTCCCTGGGCCTGAGATACGTCCTGCTGAGCGCCTAGACCCATCCTCCCAGCCTTGGAGAAGGAATGAATTCTCAGTTGGGGGAAACGATAATTTGCCAGCTCCACTAACCGGGGGAGCTCAGGACAGAAGCAGCTCCTGTCCAGACATAAATGGTACATGAACTTTGAGTACCTTTCCCCTACTGCATGGACCTGTGTGGGCCTATTTCAGGAGAACAGGCCTTTGTTGGCAGACTGCAGCTGTTTCAGCTGTGTGGTGGAGAGGTTGGTGTTTGATGTTTGACACCACTTTGCTATTAAACAGGGTCCTCACCTGCCCACAGCAGGGGCCTGAAGACTGGTGGCTCCGCTTGGATCACCCAGCCAACTGCAACAGGGGTCCAAGGATAACTGGTACCTCCCAGTCCTTACAACCAAAAGTATTGGGTACGCTTGGCCCATCTGCAGAACCCACCCACCTGTATGCTCTAGGGAAGAAGGACACACTTTTCTCAGAGACACTTGGGGGACGATTCTCAGCCCTCTGCCTTGGTCAGAGCATGACCCCCTCCTGCACCCAGATACCGGTACATACGCCAATCACCCATGCCCCTCTAAGACTGTAGGACAGAGCCTGTATCACACACTTGATCAGCTACCTGGACGCCTGAGCTGAATTCATACAAGAAAAGTAAATGGACTCCTAGACTGATATACCTGATAACAGCTCTAGCCATCTAGGGACAGGACATCAGAGCTCCAAAGGCAAAAATAATGAAGCTAGCTCACTCAAGCAACCCATTTGGGCATATCAAACAAAACAAAGCAAGAATCTACCATACAGTAAGCAAACATAAAATAAACTAATACAATAACTTATGGATGGCTTGGAGACAACAGTCAAAATCCAGTCACGTAAAGAAGAAACAGACAATAATCACCTCAACAAGCTCTCAAAACAAAGTATCAAGGGATCTTCTAGATGAAAGTGCCTTCCTGGAATTACTAGAAACAGAATAAAAAAGATTAATATACAGACCCCTTGAAGACATCAGGAAGGAAATCAGGCAATAAGCAGAACAAGCCAAGGAACACACAGATAAACCAGTTGAACAAATTAAAAAGGTTATTCAGGAACATAATGAACAATTTAATAAGCTGGAAAAATCCGTAGACAGTCATCAGAAATTCAGAAGATTAACAATAAAATTACAGAAGTAGACAACTCAATAGAAAGTCAGAGGACCAGAATTGAGCAAGTGGAAGGCAGATTTTGTGAACTTGAAGATAAAGCACTTGGCACCAATATATTCGAAGAAAAATCAGATAACAGAATTTGAAAAATTGAAGAAACCTTAAGAATCATGTGGGACTCCATCAAGAGAAATAACCTACGAGTGATTGGAGTACTAGAACAGGGAGGGGTAACAGAAAATACAGAAAGAATTGTTGAAGATTTGTTGGCAGAAAATGTTCCTGATATCTTGAAAGATGAGAAGACATCTATCCAAGATGCTCATCGAACTCCACATAAGGTAGATTTCAAAAGAAAGTTACGAAGACATATTATAATCAAACTTGCCAAAACCAAAGATAAAGAGAGAATTTTAAGAGCAGCTAGGAATAAATGAAAAGTCACCTACAAAGGAGAGTCAATAAGAATAAGCTCGGACTACTCGGCAGAAACCATGCAGGCAAGAGGGAAGTGGGATAACGTATATAAAGCATTGATAGAAAAAAATTGCCAGCTAAGAATCATATATCCAGCAAAACTGTCTCTAATATAAAGATGAAATTAGGACATATCCAAATAAACAGAAGTTTAGAGAATTCACAAAAACCAAACCAAAACTACAAGAAATACTAAAGTGAGTTCTTTGGTTAGAAAATCAATATCAGGTACCAACAAAGAATAGAACACTGGACAGAGCAATCAGATGTCAACCAGACAGGGAAATCACAAAAATAAGATTAAAAAATGCTCAAAAAAGGGAAACAGCAATGTTTTTATGTGAAAGAAGGTGACATTAAAACAATAAAGAGGAACTAAGAAATGTAGTCATAGATCTTTCATATGGAGAGGAAGACGATAATATAAAGAAATACAAGTTAGGTTTAAATTTAGAAAAATAGGGGTAAATATTAAGGTAAACACAAAGGAGACAAACTATGCTACACATCAAAAAATATGTATTTAAGAAAAAAATAGAGATTCAGCAGAAACAAAATCAACAACAACGAATAAGAGGAAAAGACAATATATAAACTACTCAGCACAAAAAATTAAGTGGGAAAAATAAATTGTCAACACACAAAAAAAAAGACATCAAAAAGCACTAAATTCATACCTATCCATACTTATGCTGAATGTAAATGGACTAAATGCACCAGTAAAGAGACAGTGGCAGAATGGATTAAAAAACATGATCCGTCTATATGCGGCCTACAAGAGACACACCTTAGACTTAGAGACACAAACTAAAACTCAAAGGATGGAAAAAAATATGTTGTTATTGTTGTTGTTAGGTGCCATCGACTTGGTTCTGACTCAGTGACCCTACGCACAACAGAATGAAACACTGCCCGGTCCTGCACCAACCTTACAATCATTGTTATGCTTGAGCTCATTGTTGCAGCCACTGCGTCAATCCACCTCGTTGAGGGTCTTCCTCTTTTCTGCTGACCCTGTACTTTGCCAAGCATGATGTCCTTCTCCAGGGACTGATCCCTCCTGACAACATGTCCAAAGTATGTAAGACACAGTCTCGCCATCCTTGCTTCTGAGGAGCATTCTGGTTGTACTTCTTCTAAGACAGATTTGTTCGTTCTTTTGGCAGTCGATGCTATATTCAATATTCTTCACCAACACCACAATTCAAAGGCGTCAGCTCTTCTTCAGTCTTCCTTATTCATTGTCCAGCTTTCACATGCATATGATGCAATTGAAAATACCATGGCTTGGGTCAGGCGCACCTTAGTCTTCAGGGTAACATCTTTGCTCTTCAATACTTTGAAGAGGTCCTTTGCAGCCGATTTGCCCAATGTGATGCGTCTTTTGATTTCTTGACTGCTGCTTCCATGGCTATTGATTGTGGATCCAAGTAAAATGAAATCCTTGACAACTTCAATCTTTTCTCCATTTATCATGATGTTGCTTATTGGTCCAGTTGTGAGGATTTTTGTTTTCTTTATGTTGAGGTGTAATCCATACTGAAGGCTGTGGTCTTTGATATTTGTTAGTAAGTACTTCAAGTCCTCTTCAGTTTCAGCAAGCAAAGTTGTGTCATCTGCATAACACAGGTTGTTAATGAGTCTTCCTCCAATGCTGGTGCCCTGTTCTTCCTCATATAGTCCAGCTTCTCATATTATTTGTTCAGCATACAGATTAAATAGGTATGGCAAAAGAATACAACCCTGATGGATACCTTTCCTGACTTTAAACCAATCAGTATCCCCTTGTTCTGTCTGAACAACTGCCTCTTGATCTATCTAAAGGTTCCTCATGAGCACAATTAAGTGTTCTGGAATTCCCATTCTTCACAGTGTTATCCATAGTTTGTTATGATCCACACAGTCAAATGCCTTTGCATAATCAATAAAACACAGGTAAACATCCTTCTGGTATTCTTTGCTTTCAGCCAGGATCCATTTGACATCAGCAATGATATCCCTGGTTCCACATCCTCTCCTAAAACCAGCCTGAATTTCTGGCAATTCCCTGTCATTACACTGCTGCCACTGTTTTTGAATGATCTTCAGCAGAATTTTGCTTGCCTCTGATATTAATGATATTGTTCTATAATTTCCACATTAGATTGAATCACCTTTCTTGGGAATAGGCATAAATATGGGTCTCTTCCAATCAGTTGGCCAGGAAGCTGTCTTCCATATTTCTTGGCATAGACGAGTGAGCACCTCCAGTGCTGCATCTGTTTGTTGAAACATCTCAATTGATATCCCATCAATTCCTGGAGGCTTGTTTTTTGCCAATGCCTTCAGAGCAGCTTGGACTTAGTCCTTCAGTACCGTCAGTTCCTGATCATATACCACCTCTTGAAATGGCTGAATATCGACTAATTCTTTTTGGTATAATGACTCTGTGTATTTCTTCTGTCTTCTTTTGACGCTTCCTGCATCATTTAATATTTTCCCCATGGAATCCTTCACTATTGCAACTCGAAGCTTGAATTTTTTCTTCAGTTCTTTCAGCCTGAGAAACGCATACCTCTGATACCAAAACCAGGTAACAACACCATGAAATAAGAAAATTACAGACCTATATCCTTCATGAATTTAGATGCAGAAATCCTCAATAAATTCTAGCCAGCAGAATTCAACAACACATCAAAAAAAAAGAATTCACCATGACCAAGTGGGATTCATACCAGGTATGCAGGGATGGTTAAACATTAGAAAAACAACTAATGTAATCCACCGCATAAATAAAACAAAAGACAAGAATCACATGATCTCATCAATTGATGCAGAAAAGGCATTTGATAAAATGCAACACTGATTCATGATAAAAACTATCAGCAAAATAGAAATAGAAGGGAAATTCCTCCACATAATAAAGGGCATTTACACAAAGCCAACAGCCAACATCATCCTAAATGGAGAGAGTCTGAAAGCATTCCCCTTGAGATCGGGAACCAGACAAGGATGCCCTTTATCACCACTCTTATTCAACATTGTGCTGGAGGTTCTAGCCAGAGAAATTAGGCTCCATAAATAAATAAAGGGCATCCAAATTGGAAAGGAAGAAGTAAAAGTATCCCTATTTACAGATGACATGATCTTATACACAGAAACCCTATAGAATCCTCAAGAAAACTACTGAAACTGATAGAAGAGTTCAGCAGAGCATCAGGATACAAGATAAACATAAAAAATCAGTTGGACTCCTCTACACCAACAAAGAGAATGTCGAAAAGGAAATCACCAAATCAATACCATTTACAATAGGCCCCCAAAAGATAAAATACTTAAGATTAAATCTAACCAGAGACATAAAAGACCTATACAAAGAAAACTACAAGATGCTACTGCAAGAAACTAAAAGAAATCTATCTACGTAAGTGGAAAAACATACCTTCCTCATGGATATGAAGGCTCAACGTTATAAAAATACCTATTCTATCAAAAGCAATCTATAGATACAACGCAATTCTGATCCAAATTCCAATGCCATTTTTTAATGAGGTAGAGAAAGAAATCACCAACTTCATATGGAAGGGAAAGAAGCCCCAGATAAAGAAAAAGAGGAACAAAGTGGGAGGCCTCACACTACCTGATTTCAGAACCTATTATACTGCCACAGTAGTCAAAACAGCCTGGTACTGGTACCACAACAGATACATAAACCAATGGAACAGAATTCAGAATCCAGACTTAAGTCCATCCATATATGAGCAGCTATTTTACAAAGGCCCAAAGTCTGTTAAGTGAGGAAAAGACAATCTCTTTAACAAATGGTGCTGGCATAACTGCATATCCATCTGCAAAAAAATGAAACAAGACCCATACCTCACACCATGCACAAAAACTAACTCAAAATGGACCAAAGACCTAAATATAAAATCTAAAATGATAAAGATCATGGAAGAAAAAATAGGGACAACACTAGGAGCCCTAATACATCACATAAACAGTATACAAAACATTAGTGATGCACAAACACCAGAAGAGAAACTAGATAGCTGGGAGCTCCTTAAAATCATCCAAAGACTTTACCAAAAGAGTAGAAAGATTACCTAGGGACAGGGAAAAAATTTTTAGCTATGACAATTCTGATCAGTGTCTCATCTCTAAAATCTACATGATACTGCAAAAACTTAACAACAAAAAGACAAAGAGCCCAATTAAAAAATGGGCAAAGTGTATGAACAGGCACTTCACCAAAGAGGACATTCAGCCAGCTATCGAATATATGAGGAAATGCTCATAGCCATTAGCCATTAGCCGTTAGAGAAATGCAAATCAAAACTGCAATGAGATACCGTCTCACTCCAAAAAGGCTGGCATTAATTCAAAAAACCCAAAATAAGAAATGTTGGAGAGATTAAGGAGGGACTGGAACACGTATACATTGCTGGTGGGGATGTAAAATGGTACAACCACTTTGGAAATCGATTTGGTGCTTACTTAAAAAGCAAGAGATAGAACTACCATAAGATCCAGCAATCCCATTCCTTGGAATATATCCTAGAGAAATAAGAGCCTTCACACAAACAGATATATACACACCCATGTTCATTGCAGCACTGTTTACAACAGCAAAAAAATGGAAACAACGAAGGTGCCCATCAATGGATGAATGGATAAATTATGGTATATTCACACAATGGAATACTACACAATGATACAGAACAACAATGAATCCGTGAAACATCTCATAACATGGAGGAATCTGGAAGGCATTATGCTGAGTGAAATTAGTCAGTCGCAAAAGGACAAATATTGTATGAGACCACTATTATAAGAACTCAAGAAAAAGTTTAAACACACAAGAAAATATGCTTTGATGGTTATGAGAGTGGGGAGGGAGCGAGGGAGAGGGGTATTCACTAATTACATAGTAGACAAGAACTATATTACTTGAAGGGAAAGACAGCACACAATACAGGAAAGGTCAGCTCACACACCCTACCCTAATAATGTCTCCTTAACAAAACAAAGAAAACCCATTACCAAATGGGATTGTAACCACAGGCATGTTGTTGTTGTTAGGTGCTGTCGAGTTGGTTCTGACTCATAGTGGCCCTGTGTACAACAATCTAAACAGTGCCTGGTCTGGCACCATCCTCACTATCTTTGCTATGCTTGAGCCCATTGTTGCAGCCACTGTGTCAATCTATCTTGTTGAGGGTCTTCCTCTTTTTTACTGACACTCTACTTTAACAAGCATGATGTCCTTTTCCAGGGACTGGTCCCTCCTGATAACATGTCCAAAGTAGGTCTCAGCATCCTTGCTTCTAAGGAGCATTCTGGCTGTACTTCTCCCAAGACAGATTTGTTCGTTCTTCTGGCAGTTCATGGTATATTCAATATTCTTCACCAGCACCGTAATTCAAAGGCATCAATTCTTCTCCAGTCTTCATTATTCCAGCTTTCCCATGCGCACGAGGCAATTGAAAACACCATGGCTTGGGTCAGATGCACCTTAGTCCTTAAAATGACATCCTTACTGTTCAACACTTGAAAGAGGTTTTTTGAAGCAGATTTGCAACACATCGTCTGATTTCTTAACGGCTGCTTCTATGGGCGTTGATTGTGAATCCAAGTTAAAGGAGATCCTTGACAACGTCAATCTTTTCTCTGTTTATCATGTTGCTTATAGGTCTAGTTGTGAGAATTTTTGTTTTCTTTATGTAGATGTGCATTCCATAATGAAGAACAAAAGACAATCTTTGATTTTCATCAGTAAGTGCTTCAAGTCCTCTTCACTTTCGGCAAGCAAAATTGTGTTATTTGCATATTGCAGGTTATTAATGCATCTTGCTCCAATCCTGATGACTCATTCTTCTTCATATAGTCCAGCTTCTTGGATTATTTGCTCCGCATACAGATTTAATCAGTATGGTGAAAGGACTCAACCCTGACCCATACCTTTCCTGACTTTAAACCATGCGGTATGCCCTTGTTCTGTTCAAAAGACTGCCTCTTGGTCTATGTACAGGTTCATAATGAGCATGATTAGGTGCTCTGGAGTTCCCACCCTTCGCAACCACAGGCATAGGGGTTAGGATTTATGGCATGTATTTTGGGGGGGGACACAAATCAACCCATAACCTTTATATAAGCTTATAAAATCCATATGAACAGTGATAAAAGGGGAAGCTACCAGGTTTCTCAGCCTTTGCAAACAATTTGAGTAACCCAATAGATTTAAAGTTCTATTTTTATACAATGTAAGCATGTCTACTAATCACATTTGTATTGTTGTATTGAGTTCAGTGCATATTTCTTTTCTTTGTAGTAAAAGACAATAAATGCTGCTGGTATCTTTGCTCCTACTGGTGATTAAACACAAAACTTTGATCTTTGTTATAAACACAGCTGTTGTTCTATCATTGAGCCAAATCCAGATAAGATTAGATTCCAGCCAAAATTAATGTTAATCTTTGAAACCATCTCAAGAGTTTTCTAATATTGTTTTAGGAAACCTCTATTTGTAGAGGCAGTGTTATAATAGAAATAAGCCCCAGACAACTAACCTCTAAAGCAAGCCAGAGGCAACTAGTGATAAATTATACCACAGTAATAAAGAAGGTGCAGACTCCACAAAATACTTCATTTTTACTTAGGCTGTAATGTAAGAGATGATTTTCTTCAGTTGGCATTAAGTTTAAATCAGACCAATATAACTTACTTTTTAAAGAACTTCTCAACCATCTTTTTTAATTTAATATTTCTTTGATTAATTGCTAGTTCTTTTTTCCACTAATACTAATGAAAACTAAGTATTTATTACAGGTAGAATAACTCAGACATACTTTATTGTAATTCTTTTATAAGGGCTTATTTTTATGTTTCTAGGTTACAAAAAGTAACTTTTTTTATTAAGATATAGACTCTGGGATTTTAGACCCTTTGCCAAATGTTTTATAGGACCTATTCTCCTGAAAGTTGAACATTAGTGCCTCAAGCTGTGTGGTGTACAGCTTAGGATACATTTCTCTCCAAATTGCCAGTACCAAGGAGATCATCTGTGGGGAATATCCTTCACCTGAAGTCTACAGAGTTCTAATAAGATTTCCCTGGCACTTGGTTTTGAGGAAGTGCAGGACCTGGTCATACGTAGAGCTGCTTCAGACATTCAACTGCATCCCAGACATAACCCACAGATACACGAAACCCTAAGCCTATGGAGCAAGTCTAGAATCCTGACTGATTTTAACCTATTCATTCCAACACCTGTCTCAATACCTAAGATGTGTTCACATGTACATATAGTGTTTATAAAACCCCAGGCCAGTGCTTCCCAACCTATTAACAGCAAATACTGAGAGAATCTAGAGTTATTGCAAGAGTTTCTCAAAATTATATTCATAATTATACCATTATCAGAACACTCTGTCCCCTTAAAAGCCATGACCTCTATAGGATCCTAGAATAATATAGAGAAAAGCATCCCCAAAAACCAAACTTGCTCTCATAATTCTAGAAGATATTGACTTCAGGTATCCAGTAGATTCCCTGTAAATTGTCATCTGCCAACTCCTGCCCCAAAGCACCATAACATGTAGCAGAAGGAATGAGTCTATCAATGGAACTCTCACTCAGAGACAGTGGTTTTTAGGAATCTCATTCAGCAATCTTGAGAGGACTAAAAAGTTCCCAATATATCCAGGTGTGCCTGTCAACTTAATATCTATTATGTGCCCCCAGGTTCAGCTCTGGAGTTCAGGTAAAGAGCAAAATGATGTATGTTAACCATTCCCGCCTATGTGATATATAGGAGGGAAGGCTTTCTAAGGCAGGATGTATTATAGGTATGTTATGTATGCTGTTGGTGATGATAAGTGCCGTCAAGTCAACTTCGACTCACAGCAACCCAATGTGACACAGCAGAACTACCCTCAAAGGGTTTTCCAGGCTGTAATCTTTACAGGAGCATATCACCAGGTCTTTCTCCTGCAGAGCCACTGGGTGTGTTTAAACCACCAATCTTCTACCAGCAGCCAAGCCCTGAACCACTGGGCCACCAGGACTCCTTATATATTATGTACGGATAGATATATGTATAGACATATGTATTATTATGGAGTCCCTAGGAGAATCAAGCAGCTAAGCACTCACCTGCTAATCAAAAGGTTAGAGGTTTGAGTCTACTCAGAGTCACCTCAGAAGAAAAGCCTGGCCATCTACTTCTAAAAAGCCAGCCATTGGTACCCTATGAGCCACAGTTCTACTCTGACACATGGGGTTGCCATGAGTTGAAATCAACTCCAAGGCAGCTGGTTTGGTTTTGTGTTTCATATATATTATAGAAAGTAGCCTGGAAAATAAAAGGGAGGGAAATATATCCTTGAACTAAAATTTGGGATTTGAAGAAGAATTTCCCAATTTAGTTCGCTCATTTCCATTTAATATTCCTCTTGTAGATTTCCCTCAGCAATGTGTATGTATTGGCTCAGTATTGAATGTCCAGCCACAATCATCTGGGGTTCCTCAAAATTTATTATATTAAAAAAGACTTCTCATAGTGGAAAACATTGCAAACCACTTTTCTAAATAGACTGGCTCAGAGCTTCTGGCCCAGTCACCTTTTAAAAGGTAATAGCAAAGGCTCCAACATGATCATTTTGGACTTTAGAAACAAAGCTACAGAAGAAATGTTGTTGTTGAACTTCCAGCGTAGTGTTAAGTGATTTTGTGTGGTTGTGAGTCAAAATAACCTGCTTTCAGAAGTCCAGGTGCTGAATCATTTACTGAAGCAGCCAGGGGAGGCTAATCAGAAGCAGCTGATAGTGGCATCATTTACTGTCCACCCCCCCTTTTTAAATTTTAATAAATGGAAAGGCTTACTCTCTAAAGAGGAGTGAGAGCTATAGAAAGTGTGCAAAGTTAAGCAAAAATTCATGACTCTTAAGTTTACCTCATTTATGTCCCTATCAAAGCGGGAAAAATCTGACTTGGTGAATTCAAGATAAAGCATCATAAAACCAAACTTGCTGTTGAGTCGATTCCAACTCATAGTGACCCTATAGGACAGAGTAGAACTGCCCCATAGAGTTTCCAAGGAGCACCTGGTGGATTCCAACTGCTGACCTTTTTGTTAGCAATCATAGCCCTTAACCACTATGCCACCATGGTTTGCAAAGCACCTTAGCTCTATAAAAAAGGTAATGGTTACTTCTAAGAGGTGTGACATGGGTGATATGTTTCCCTCCTACACATTTTTCCTTACTTTTTAGTTTTCCATGATGTTTTGCTTTTATATTATATTTTTTTAATTTGAAAACAAGCAGATATTATCTACGATGTTCAAGGCTCTAATAAACCAAACACCAAACCCATTGCTATTGAGTTGATTCTAACTCATGGTGGACCCCTTGTGTTATAGAGTAGAACTGCTCCATAGGGTTTTCTTGGCTCTAAAATTAAAAAAAAAAAATTTTTTTTACAAAGAAGCAGATTGCTAGGCCTTTCTTCCATGGTGCCACTGGGTGAGTTTGAACCATCAACCTTGAGGTTAGTAGTCAAGTGCAAATCATTTGTACCTCCCAGAGACATTTAATGCTCTAAAATAGGTGTAAGGAAATATAATGAAATGATAACTAAGGACTCTGACCTTGAAGTAATTACAATGAGGTTGGCAATACCAAATGGTCACAAAAAAAAGTAGCATCTACTAGGTATCAAATGAGTGAGCAAGGAAGGAATGTTATAAAGATTAAAAGAAGAAGGGTATGTTCACGGTCTTGATCTTCCAAGACAGGAAAGTTAAGAAGTTATGGGTTTCTACAGCACGTACCTGTTGAGGAATTGGGGCACCAGTTCCTCTGAAGTGGGGTGTAGTGTTTCAGGGGTTGCAAAAACAGGAGTGTTGATTGACAGTTTGGATGAGGAACGGTTGTACACCCCCCATGAATGCCCTCCCCCTGGCTTGCATAGCCATGCAGCTACCCCTTCCCCTGGGATCACTTCTTGAGAAACTGAACCATTGAGACTCTAAGCTCAGGGGCGAGGTGCCTTACTGAAACCAAGGTAGTACTTGAAAGTCCACATATGGAAAGGTGAGACCTTTTGCCAACCGTTTCAAAGAAAGCAGGATAATCATTAGGACATCTGCTGTTTTACTGGGGACCTCTTAACTGTAGGAGGTCTGGTAGTGCAGGGGATAAGAGCTCAGGTTGCAAACTAAAAGGTGGGCAGTTCAAATCCACCAGTCGCTCCTTGGAAACCCTGTGGGGCAGTTCTACTCTGTCCTATTGGGTTGCTGTGAGTCGGAACCGACTCTATGGCACCTAACAACAACCACCCCTAGCTAAATATCTTCAGGTCTCTTGAGGTGTAGTCAGTTTTCTAGAAAGGAATCCAATCTCCTGACTAGAGAATAGAGCCCATAAGCCAGCTTTCTGAGTGAAGTTAACATAGCCAGAGCAATTAAAAGAAACAGCCTGAAAAGTGAATTCTTAACACAACTGATTTAACTAGACTAGAATTCCTCCACTTGCCAAATCCCACCAGATGATTTGTATCACTCCTGGGGGGATGGAGGCAGGGTAGGGATAGAGGAAATTTATTTATGTTTTCCCACTATTATGAACTACCCCATGCCTCTTATCTAAAGCTTCCACCCTGAAGCAGAGTGGGAAGAAACAAAAGAAAAATGGGAACCCAGTTCTCATCATTCTCCCCTACATAAGAATTTATTCATGGTAAAATTAATAGCAATATTATAGTAACCTGCTACGAAAACAAAGATACTGAAAAATTCTGAAGGTTTTTTTTTTAATTGAATTAAGATATGCAGGTGGCATATATTAGGCTGCCCTTTGAAATCAGAATTCATTAGAATCTACTTGTTTTCCCTCAGAATTTCACTATAGTAAATGAAATCTTGTAATACATTTCCAGTGAGAGAAAGCCTGGAAGAGAGAGTACATAGGTCAGAAGATTCTGGCAGTGGGCCAAGTCTTCCAGCTATAGGTTGTTGTTAATAGTACTGGAAATTCAGTTATTAAAATGTGAATGATGCTGTCAGGAGCTATGGATGAGATGAACGGTAATCATCAAGGATCCTAGGAGGCAGAGAGAAACTGCCACACTTCTACTCTTCTTTCACGTCTTCTAGCATTATATTTGTCTTTTTTTTTTTTTTTTTAAGAAACCAAACCGCTTTTGAAAATTTCTTTGTCAGTGGACCAACTGAGAACAAATTCATGTTACTACAGTTTCATTTTATTTTGCTACTTGTACTTAATCATGAGATAACTGTCTTGCTTTTTGGTTTTTTCCCTAGCTAGGAGGCACATGGAAAAAGACTAGGTTGGCCAGTTGAAGTTTTTGCTCAGGAAGGCTAAATGAGTGAGTTTACCCAGAGTTGTGGGTCCAGTCACAATCAGGGGTTCATAGATGATCAAGGGATCATTAGGCCCAAAAGTAATTCAACAGATACTTATGGAGGGTTTACTATAGGTCAGACATTGGGCTTGAGCCTTAATAGTGAACAAGGTGGAGTCTCTGCCCTCAATCAATAATCTAAACAAACAGGCAAGTATAATTCATACTAAGATAAGGTTAAGCAGAGGATGCTCTGGAAGCATATATTAGGACAGACAGTTAATCTAGTCTTGTTGGAGCCAGGGAAAACTCCAAGGAAGGATGATGAGACTTCTGCTACTGGTTAGAATGTAGAAAGATGAGAAAAAGCCTTTCACCTCTGTGGTAGTAACAAGTAGTAAAGACAAAGTAAAAATCATACTTTTTCATAAGGCTATTGAAAAGCAGTAGATGTAAGAAGGCCTTGATGAACTGAATTCTAGAAGGACATAGGTGAGTAGAGAGCTGTGGCATTACTATACCTGGGGAGAAAGGCCCAGTCAGAGTGCAAGTGGGTAGAAGAGCAAGCCTGCCACACTCTGGGAGATTTTGCTGAGACAAGAAGAAATTGGCTGAGACTTTGCCAATAGCAGGAAGTGGTGGAACAGACTTGGGTCTGGAAGGACCCCAACTGCAAAAATAAATCACGTAGGCCTATACTCCATCTCCAAGATTACTAAGAAAGCAAGAGTGGAGAAAGGGCTTTGGTAAGTAAAAAGAATTCGTGCATTCTCATGGTGATTGGACTGGGTCCTGTCAAAGTTGAATCCAAAGATAAATCAAAATGATCATTCAAACATTGAGAAGATCAAAGAGTTCAGTCCTGCAGGAGGTCAGGAGTTAGGCTAATTGGACGGAAACTCAATCTAGTTAGAGCCGCAGCACAGTATCAGTTCACCTCAATTTGTGAAGGAAGATGAATGCTCAGCCCCTCACTTAACTTTCCATTATTCTCTATTTCACAGTGCCGAGCATAAAAAATTATGAGAGAGGCCAAAAAGCAAGCACTCAATAGAAATATAAATGAACCAGATATTGTGATTATTAGATAAGGACATTAAAATAACTATTCTAAGTTTGTTTTTTATGGAAGAGAAGATAAACTTAATGGGCAAAGGGAATTTTAGGGGGAAAAAAGAAACTCCAAAAAAAATGGATGTTTTAGAAGTGAAAAACATAATATTTGAAATCAAAAGTTCATTGTACAAGCTTTATAATAAATCAGACACTAGGAAAAAAAGTATCAGTGAACTTGAAGGTATTTGTTAGGAATTAACCACACTGAAACACAGGGAGAGAAAAATCTTTAGGAAAAAAATAACGAGCAGGGCATCAACGACCTGTGGGACAATAGCAAGGAATCATAAAACTCGTGTGTCTCTGGAATCCCAGAAAGAGAAGATGTGACAGAAAATAATTTTTTTTGAAGAATTAATAACCAAAAATCTTTCCAATTTAATTTAAAAACCAACCTCTTTTAATATCCAAGAAGCTCAGCAAACCTCAAGCAGGATAAATACAAAGGAAATCATGCCCAAGCACATTATATTCAAACTGTTGAAAACCAAACACAAGAGTTGTGAGGGATGAGTAGGAGTTATTCAGACAGGGTAGTCAGAGAGAAAGAGAGATTGTTCCAGTCAGAAGAGGTAACATTTTTATAGGCTCACAGCAAGTGGTTCCGGAAATTGAAAGAAAGTCTTTGGAATTAAAATGGAGGGTTAGAAAGATTAGTGAGAGGTGAGGTTAGAGCAGTGAGCAAGGCCATAAAGAGGGCCTTGTAAGCACATTAAGCTGGGGAAATGGGAAGCATAGTTATACCCTGGAGCCCTGGTGGCCTACTTGTTAAGAGCTAGGCTGCCATCTAAAAGGTAGGCAGTTCATATCCACCATCTGTTCCTTGGAAAACCTATGGGCCTTCTACTCTGCCCTATAAGGTCACTATGAGTTGAAATCAACTTGATGGCAATGGGTTGTTTTTTTTTTATTTGTTTGTTTTTTAAATTATATCCTGGATAACATGATCAGATTTGTCTCTGTAAAAAGTCACTATGGCTACAATATTTAGAATAGATTGCAGAAACACAAAATGGAGGCAGAAGGAGGCTCTTGCAGTAATCCAGGCATAAGAGAATGCTGACAGAGCTTGGATGGAGAGTTACAGAGGAACTCAAGTTGTTTAGGAGCCAAAAAATACAGGCTGTGAAAGGGAGAAAATGTAAAGGGTGACTTTAGTAGCTATTTAACTTTTCCAGGCTCACCTACCCATCCTCATCAATAATTCCAGTTACTTTGTGCCAAACAGAAAGTCCTAAAATACAATTTTGATAATGCCACTTCCCTGCTTAAGGCTCTTAAGTAGCTCCCATCATTCCTGATCTTGAGATCTTCCATGACTTCCCACCTCACCCAGAATGAAAGCCAACCCTTACAATGGCCTACAAAGCCGTATATAATCAGGTCCCCACATACCTTTCAGACCTCATCTCCTTCAACTCCCCTTCTTGTACACTTTGCTTCAGCCACACTGGCTTCCAGTGTGAGATTTGGGCTGGATATATAAATGTAAAAAACATTACAGGTTGGGAAAATGAGGAGAAACCAGCCAAAGGAAAATGAGAAGAAGTAGCCAGAGTGATAAAAGGAAAACCAGAAAAGAGTAATATCCTGGAAGGAAAATGAAATTTTCAGGCAGGAGAAGGTGATTAACTTTGTCACATGTTGCTTATCCAAGCTAAATAAGAAGAAAGAAATGATCAAAGGATTTAGCATTATGAAGGTTATTGGTGGCCTTGAGATCACCAGTTTTTATGGCATAGTGGGCTAACTGGAGTAGGATTAGGAGAGACTGGGAGGAGAGAAATCGAAGGGAGTGATGGTGGACAATCTTGAGGAATCTTTCTGAAAAGGGTAGCTGGAAAGGGAAGGAAGTGGAGTCAAGACATTTATGTTAAGACCAGTGAAATAATAGCATGTTCGTATTCAGCTGGGAATGATCCAACGAAAAGGGAAACATTGACGATAGAGGAGAGAGTGGGGGCAATCATTGGAGTGATGTTTTTGTTTTGTTCTCAAGTAGGTGAGAAGGAATAGTATCTAGTACACAAATAGAGGAATTGGCTTTATATAGTAGGAGAGATTATCCATAGTAATTGTAGGAAAGGCAAGGTTTCAGGGCTCAGATGTGGGTTGAAAAGAGATGTGGCAGTGGGAGCTTGTGACGGTATAACCTCAAGAGAGCATGAATTTAAAGTGAAACAGGGTCTGGTTGAGGCCAACCGGTATTAATTGTATACAATTGGTACAGAAGAGACAGAACATTCCATTTACTACGTTTTTGCCAGGTAAGTATGATGAAGGGAGGGAGGGAAAAGTTTGTTGGGTGATTATAATGAATCATAAGATCTAAACTGGGTAAAAAAGGAAGTGAGGATATAATGAGGTTATGGTACAGTGAAAAAGCTTTCTCGTGATGGCTCGAAGAACTGTTAAAGTCAAGATAACAGAGAGAATGAGCTCAAAAGATCGAAAGTACCGACCAGACAGTGGATCCTTCAAATTAAGATTATGGAGAGAGTGAAGATATTTGGCAATGAAAAGTTCTGGAGAATGCCCATGGAAGAGTGAGTGTGGCTGAAATAAGAAAATGGAGGACAAGAGCACTAAAGGACAGGAGTTCAAGGAACTGTGAGACCAAGTGTCTTAGTTATCTAGTGCTGCTGTAACAGAAATACGACAAGTGGATGGCTTCAACAAAGAGAAATTTATTCTCTTACAGTCCAGTAGGCTACAACTACAAATTCAGGGTGTCAGCTCCAGGGGAAGGCTTTTTCTCTCTGTTAGCTCTGGAGGAAGGTCTTTTTTTTTAATCAACCTTTTCTTGGTCTAGGAGCTTCTTTGCGCAGGAACCTTAGGTCCAAGGACGCGCTCTGCTCCCGGCACTGCTTTCTCGGTAGTATGAGATCCCCATGTCTCTCTGCTTGCTCCTCTCTTTTATATCTTAAAAGAGATTGGCTTAAGACACTATCTAATCTTGTAGATCTCATCAGTATAACTGCCACTAATTCATCTCATTAACATCATAGTGATAGGATTTACAACGCATAGAGAAATCACATCAGATGACAAAATGATAGACAGTCATACAATACTGGGAATCATGGCCTACTAGCCAAATTGACAGATATTTGGGGGGAACACAATTCAATCCATGACACCAAGGTACCAGAAAGATTATGTTCGCAGATATTGAAATCCCACAAGTTATGATAATAGTGTTATAAACAGTGGCAGTGAGACAAAAAGTAAGGACTCCAAGGAAAGAGTAGCAGTGACCTAAAGGTCTGTAGAGGGATGCTACAAGGTATCTTTCTATATAGGATAGCATGAACTCAGAGCTGTGGGGCATTTTTAGGGGAAGGAAAAGCAATGGTATGGAAGCAGTGAGGATGAACGAAAACACCTCCTAAACTAATGATTCAGGGATGTGGGCAAGAAAACAACTACAGGCTGCACAGGAAGCAGTATCCTTAATAAGCAGGCAAGTTAGAGCAGAAAGAGAGGAATGGTCAAAGAAGACGTTGAGAAAATGGGGATTTTGCTAATGACTGAGTTCCAGAGGGCATTGTGAAAGGATTTGTTGAGCTGGTGAGAGGCAAGAAAAGGCTTGTAGAAATCAATATGAGGTTGGAAGTCTGAGAGATAACTTAGGAGTCCAGGAATAATTATGATGACCTCAAAGTGCAGAGTGATAGTGGAGGAGGAAAGGGTGAGGACTCGCCAGGAGCAAGCAGAGCTCTGGAACGAGTTCAGTGGGAATCCTTGCTCCTATTAAAGATGGGGTGGAAACCAACGGAGGGGCGCTTTTACAGGGGAAATGTAGGTCTCTGGGGCTCAAACATCAGTGCCTTCACACATGTTGATACTCTCTGTGGAATGTTCCTCCCAATCTTCTTCATCTTGCTTATGTTTGCATCTTCAAAACTCAGCTCATGCATCAACTCCTTCAGGAAGTCACCCCTAATTTCACCAGCCTGGGTTAGGTGCTCCTCTTTGGGGCGTATTTTAGCCTAGTTTTTATCACACTAAATTTTTTTTTTTTCATTTTTCTGTCTCTCTTCCTGGACAACTTAGTATCTGTTTGTTAACTTGTTTATTTTCTGTTTATCTACGTGAAGGCAGGAATTGTGTGTTCTGTTAACTGTTGTATTCCCAACTCATATCATAGTGCCCTGGTGGCTCAGTGGTTAAAGTGATTCACTGCTAACTGAAAGGTTAGCGGTTCGATACCATCAGTGGCTCTGTGGGAGAAAGATGTGGCAGTCTGCTTCCATAGAGATTTATAGTTTTGGAAACCCTACGGGGTCACTATGAGTCGGAATTAACTTGACAGCAGTGGGTTTGGTTTGGTTTTGGTGGCACATTGTAGGGAACATCTGTTCAAAGAATGGATGGGTGGATGAATCTTCAGTGCTTGATACCATAGTTGGATCATAGTAGAACCTCAAAACTGTGTATTAAAATTATTAATGAGTTTTCATTGCAAAGCAGAGCAGCTGGTACTAACTGAGGAGTCATAAGAAATGAAGAAAATCCTTCAAAGAATTTACAGTCTAATGGAAAAATTTAGGCTCATGTAGACCTTATCAAGGTGAAAAGACAAAACAATACAGTTGCCTACAACTGTCACACTATTTATCTTATTTATAGTTGTAGTCTCAGTACTCCAGAACCCTTAATTGTCCTCCTAAGGAACTTGTACATAGACCAAGAGGCAGTCATTTGAACAGAAAAAAGGGATACTGTGTGGTTTAAAATCAGGGAAGGTGTGCGTCAAGATGGTATCCTTTCACCATACTTGCTCAGTCTGTATGCTGAGCAAATAATATGAGAAGCTGGACTATATGAAGAATGCAGCATCTGGACTGGAGGAAGACTAATTAACAGCCTGCATTATGCTAATGATACCTTGCTTGCTCAAAGTGAAGAGGATGTGAAGCACTTACTGATGAAGATCAAAGACTACAGCCTTCAGTATGCAGTACACCTCAAGATAAAGAAAACAAAAATCTTCACAACTGGACCAATAAGCAACATCATGACAAATAGAGAAAAGACTGAAATTGTCAAAGATTTCATTTTACTTGGACCAACAAAAAATGCCCATAGAAGCAGCAGTCAAGAAATCGAAGGACATATTGCATTGGGCAAATGTGTTGCAAAAGACCACTTTAAAATCTTAAAAATCACAGATGTTACTCTGGTGACTAAGGTGTATCTGACCCAAGCCATGGTATTTTCAATCACTTCATAAGCATGTGAAAGCTGGACAATGAAAAAGAACGAAGAAGAATTTACCCATTTGAATGATGGTGAAGAATACTGAATATACCACGGACTGCGAGAAGAATGAATAAATCTGTCTTGGAAGAAGTACAGCTAGGCTGCTTCTTAGAAGTGAGGATGGCAAGACTTGTCTCATGTACTTTAGAAATGTTATCAGGAGGGACCAGTCCCTGAAGAAAGACATCATGCTTGGTAGAGAGTCTGCAAGAGAGAGAGGAAGACGGTCAACAAGATGGATTGACACAGTCGCTGCAACGATGGGCTCAAAACTATAGCAATGATTGTGAGGATGGCACAGGACCACACAGTGTTTGGTCAGTGTTTCATTATGTTGTACATGGGGTCGCTATGAGTCTGAATCAACTTGACAGCACCTAACAAGTCCCAGTAGAGTACTAGAACATGAGAGGGACTCAACAGATTTGCTGAAAGACAACAATTAAAAATATTCGATGATACTCAACTAGTTATGGACATGAACCCCAAAAAAACCAATGAAACGATAAGCATTTAAAAGTATTCTTCATCCTATCCATCTTCACTTCCACCTCTCATTTCTAAGTGTGCAAGAGTGCAAAGCTCTTTCCAGATCACTGTAAGAATGCAATTCCTGATTTTTTTTTTTTTTTGGCCCCCTTTTCAAGATTTTACCACCAAAACCTCAGCCTGGTTCAACCCTGCGGCCCCCAGTCTGACGTCACAATCTGGACCTAGAACTACCAATCCCAGAATGCTGAGCTCAGGGGCGGGCTCGCGGGGAGTCGCCGAGTGATTGGCGAGCGGAGGCATTTTCTTCCGGCGGAAGGGCTGAGGAGGCGGGGATTTGTGGAGGTGTCTGGGCGCTATTACCGGGTTGGGCGGGCCCTGTCTGGGAGGGGTCTGGAAGAGAGCCCTGGGTTCCCCGCCAGCTGAGGAGATGGATGAGGACGGGCTTCCTCTCATGGGGTCGGGCATAGACTTGACCAAGGTTTGTAAAAGACGGAGTTGAACTTCCGGAGACCGGGGAGGAGGACGAGGAAGGGACTCCCCGTTCCCAGAAAGACCCCACTTCGCCAGGCCCCACCTTGTACCTGGCCCCGGGCCCCTCTTCTGCTGGCCTCGGGAGGGAGTCTTCACCTTTCACCTTGAAAAGGGGTCCCTCCAGAGCTGATTAAGGGGATGTTGTGCCTCTCCCAGCCTTCGCTTCCCGGGTAACGTGTCTCTGTGCCCGGAGACGAGCGACTGGCGACTTGGGCCCGTTGCGACCTCTTAACCCTACCTCTTTGATTCGGCCCCCACGTGTTTTTGTGTGTTTACCTGTGTTGCCTTTACCTGTAAAATTTGTGAATCCGGAGTCAATTCTCAAAATTTTATGTAGCTTCTATCGTCTTCGGACCCCCCACCTCACAGTTTATGAAAACAAGTTAATGACGATTGTCAATACTTCAAGAAACTCATATCACACAGCAAGACGCCCTGTTCCTATGCCCATATGTCAAAGGAATTGCACTGTGTACGTTCCTCCGGTACGAATCATGTTTGTTTTTACATAACACAGGTGCCAGCTATTCAACAGAAAAGAACGGTGGCATTTCTAAACCAATTTGTGGTGCACACAGTACAGTTCCTCAACCACTTTTCTACAATTTGTGAGGAGGTAGGTCCTGTGATGTTGGTTTATAGAGTAGCCTAGAAATCACTTTGCTTTTTTTGAGGATGGCAAATGGAGTTAAAGAAGAATCACTCTGTTCAGATTGGCCTCTTGTCACCCAGTTGTTTTGTTAAGCTAAAGTCAGTCCTGCACTCCACCTCTGCTGAATAGTGTTTTAAAGGTCTTTGGAAGATAGTTCAGTAAGACTTATTGTGGTTAAAAAAAAAAAAGCTTATTGTGATTAAAGAGAATAAAAGGAATTCCAAGATTTCATAGTTGAAAACACTTGTGATTTTGAAATTTGTTACATGTGCTCTTACCCAGATATTTACATTTTTAAGTATATATTGTTTCAGTTTATTTTCAAATTGTTTTACATTCCTTGATCCAAACTGGAGCCCTGGTGGTGCAGTGTTAAAAGCTTGGCTGTTAACCATAAGGTTAACAGTTCAAATCCACCAGCTGCTCCTTGGAAACCCTATGGGGCAGTTTTACTCTGCCCTGTGGGGTCCCCATCAATCTAAATCCACTGGACAGCAACAGGTTTGGTTTGGTTTGATCCAAAAGATGCCCTGGAGAGGTAGCCTAGAAAGCTAACTTTGGCATCAGATGTCATTATGGAAATAAGAATATTTTCTGCAGATAACTCGTAAGTGAGGATTAAGTACCAGATTAAGGAGTAGGTACCAAATCCAGGGATTCTTGTTCTTAAAAAAAAGATGGGTAAGGCAAATTGGAAACATGGCTTGAAATTAAGTTTAAGAAAGAAGAGAGAGAGGTAAATCAGGGGGATTAGATAATTCACTGGGGCTTAGATAGTTAGGTGAGTTGATTGATTAAACAATTTGAAGTTCATTCTGTTTCATATGAGGTAAATAGCCTTAGCTAGTAGAGTGTTACATGTATTATTGTTACTACAATTTTTATGGAGATAGGAAAACTGTTTTCAGCGGATAAGATTCCTGCTGTTGTTTTTGCCTACTTATCAAAATCTTTTTACCGTCTCATTAAGACAAAAGAAAATAAAATATGGTATGATATGCCAGTTGATAGAGTCAGGGGATCAAAACAGTGTGTTTTATCTAACAGCAGGTCCAGAGCCTAGGTGCTTGCTTCCATGTATTTTATTTTGTACTGTGCCTTTCTAATTGGAGATAGAATTGACTGAATAAAAAGCAGTAAGCCAAGGATTTAGCCCTTCACTTTTTATACCAGAGTAGGGTGAAGTATCTAGGTGGGGAGTATCTCAGGATTGTTAATAGAGAGGAGCAGATACTCCATCCCTATATGCTTCATCACCAGATTAAAAAATAGAATAAACAACAACAAAACAAGAAGTAAACACTCTTGTGAAAGCAACTTGATTGAGCTGCTCTAAGGCAGGGATAACCCCTCCTCATTGTAGTACCTAACAATTTTCAAAGCCTGGAGAGTGTTGTCTGTTTGACAGCTAAAGCAAAGATAACAATAATCATCACTTACTTACTGATTGCTTTTAAGCCTCATGCTTCACAAGTTTCCCCCATCTGTTCCTCTCTCAGCTTCTCCCCCAACTGTTTTGGCTATGTCACTACTTCCTAGTTCTTCGTGAACTCTGAGAAAAAGCTTATTGACCAAAAACTCAATAAGTTTAAAGTAGTTTGCCTCTTTCTCCTAAGGATGATAACCTGTGGTTGATTGTAAGTCGTATTTTACAATTCACTTTAGAGGTTTGGATAATTGTGTCAGTTATAGATATGTTTGCTCAATGTGATGACAGTAAGGAAAAAACCAAACCTGTTGCTGTCGAGTCAATTCCAACTCATAGTGACCCTATAGGACAGAGTAGAACTGTCCCATAGAGTTTCCAAGGAGCACCTGATAGATTCAAACTGCCAACCTTTTGGTTAGCAGCTGTAGCTCTTTACTATGCCACCAGGGTTTCCGTAAAGACAATAACTAATATTTATCATGTGATTATTCTGTATTAGGCATTGTACTAAGTGCTTTACGTGATCATCATCACAGCCCAGCCATTTGAGAGAGGTTCAGGTATCCCAGTTACACAGAAACTGAGCTGTAGAAAGGCTTAAATCATTTGCTTAGACATTTATTCATTTGTTTGTTCATTCATTCATTCATCACTGGCTGCTGTATAACTTGCCCACAGCCACACAGCTAGAAAGTAACAGAGCTGGGATTCCATCTCTGGTCTATTAACTTGAAAAGCCAAAAACATCTTACTACCCGGTTACATTATACCTTCTGTTCTGAAAAAGAAGTTTGGTTGCATCATTTTTCAGGGAGAAAGTGCAGTGCTTTCTTTATAGTTATTTCATAATCTGTTTTTGAGATTACTTTTCTTTGCTGTGTCTTGTCTTTTTGATGTAACATCTTTTTGATACGATAAATTCCAAAGATATATGTATTCAAGCATAAAGTGCCATTTTCTCCTGAGCTAGAATCAATATGGTATTTCAAAATGATTTTTAATTTGTTGATAATAACGTTACGACCTGTAGTCCTTGTTTACTTAAAACCTTAAACAGGAACCAAAATGACTATGTTTCCCTCCTCAAAAAATGAATGTCAACTTTTATTTTTTGAATTGGTGGAGAGCAGAGGGGTCAGAGGGTTTACAAAAAAAAAAAAAAAAACTTTTTTCCTCACAGGATTTGGTTTGAACCAAACCAAAACTATAGCAGTTAAACTCATGCTGGAATTGAATTTGAAACAAATTGCTAGAGCAGTTTCTTCATTAATAGTGCTGTGTTTAGAGTTCTATAATAAGGAGAAACCCTGAAGATCTAAACTTTCTATACTTTATGCATACTATACTGTGCTACTTTGTCACTCTTCTAATGACAGGCACTAGAGTAGTAGAAAGGTTAGAAGGCAGAGAAGGGAAAGTAGTTGAATCAGATACAAGTTACAGAATTACTTAGGGTCATCTTTTCTTCCTTCACAAATATCCTAGTAAGCACTTGTGTCCTGACCCTAGTCAGTAAAATCTTACGGTTTTCCACTGGGACTGCAAATTTACAAAATGGAGGGTAGCACAAGCTCTATGGCTATTGCAGGTAAAACTGAGTTTGGTGAATTGTAAAGTCAAAGATACTCTCTAAATAGATCACAGTCAGATGTGCTATTATGACTCAGACTTGTAACATGCATAGCATACTGGACTTTTAATCGTTTTTTAATATTCTAAAATTTTTTTTTCAAAAATCTTCAAGTACAGGGAAAAGTGCTGTGAATTCTCACATGAACTGAAAATATTTATGGCAGGGAGCCCTGGTGGCGCAGTGGTTAAGGTGCTTGACTGCTAACTGAAACATCAGCGGTTCGAAACTACCAGTGACTCCACTGGAGAAAGATGTGGCAGTGTGCTTCCATAAAGATTTACAGCCTTGGAAACCCTATGGGGTCGCTATGAGTCGGAATTGACTCAGTGGCAGTGGGTTTTGGTTTATCGTCTACGTCCAGTATTTAAGCCAGCCATCAGACTTAACCTTCAACCAGATAATGTTTTTCTTAAAACCCTTGTTTGCTGCCACATATTTTACAACTGCTGAGCTTAAGTGTCAGATGAAGCTTAACAAAACTGTTGATTGCTTTCCGTTCTGGCTTCTAGGACATATACAACCCAGTGGTGTATAGCAAGAGATCCATTATTTAAAAATATTGTTTCTCTTTTAGAGACGTAGATATGCAAACTGGATATTTTATGACCCTGAAAAACCACTCTTTATTTTTCTTTCCATGTTCAACTAGTGGTTCCATATTTCTTCCTTTTGTCTTCTTTTTCACTTTAATAAAATGTTTTGCCTTAGAAATAGGTAGGTGATAAATCAAGAAGTTCTCAGTTTATCTGAAAAATTTCAGGTACATTGTAGTTTTGCCCGTTATCCCAAGCCAAGGCATTTCAGATTTATTTCAAATTATTCCAGAAATGAAAGGATGGTAATGGAAAAGACCATTACCTTTCCATTCCCTGTTTGCTAAAACTTTCAGAGGTGGGGACAGTTACTATCATTGATCATGTTACTTATACCATATCCATAGTCATTCATACTTTAGAACAGTGGTTTCAACCAGGGGACATTTGGCATTGTCTATAAAAAAAAAATTTTTTTTTTAATTAACTTTTATTGAGCTTCAAGTGAACGTTTACAAATCAAGTCAAACTGTTTTTTTTTTTTTTTTAATAGACATTTTTGGTTGTCACAACTGAGGGGTGCTACAGGCACTTAGTGGGTGGATGCCAGACATACTGCTAAACATCCTATAGTACATAGGACAGCTTCACACAACAAATAATAACCAGTCCAAAATGTCAGTGGAGCCCAGGTTAAGAAACTCTACATTAGAGGGATCTGGGAGTTGCAGAAGGAAAATGAAGAAGGCGTAAACATCTTAGAAATGAACGTCAGTAGCCCATAAATGAAACCAGGCTCATTGTCATTTGATAATGGCTTTTTTTAAGAAATATGTATGGAAACCCTGGTGGAGTAGAGGTTAAGTGCTGTGGCTGCTAACCAAAAAGTTGGCAGTTCGAATCCGCCAGGCACTCCTTGGAAACTCTACAGGGCAGTTCGACTGTCCTATAGGGTCGCTATGAGTTGGAATCGACTCGATGGCAGTGAGTTTGGTTTTGGCTGGGAAGAAATATATATATTCATGTATGTGATAGAGGTGATTACATGGAAATGGGCTCAAAACCATTTGTTTATGCTGGATTATCTTTGAAGAGCAGAGGTTCTGAATTGTGCTGTGGACCTTTTAGCAGTCCAGTAAAGCCAAATTACTGTTTTTAAGTGCATAAAATAAAATACGTAGGATTACAAAAGAACCGATGAAATATCATCAAAATACTTTTAAAAACTCAAAATTATGGTAACACATCCTTTATTAAAGCATTAAATATGTGAGTGGCGTGTCTAATCATGACTAACTGTGAATTATGACAAATGTAAATAATTGAAAAATCTGCAGCAATTGTAATGTGATAAAAAAAATCTGTGATTTCTATGGGTGACAAAGCTATATGTCCTAATACTACTGTAATCCTGTTGATTAAGTTTAAAGTTGAAGAAAATGCTAAATTTAAGTCAGAGATAAATAAAAATAGAGATGTAGTTTTTTTTCACCCAGCCAGGTTCATGGACCCCAGGTTTAGAAAGACTGGGTAGGTGATTTTCTCAAAATCATATCAACAACAGGCTTTCCTCTTGGCTTGGGAAGATCTATGTTGTAATAAATTGTGTTGTTATTTTATTATCCATGAAGGCATTATCCATGTTCTCTAGAGCTGGTTTTTGAGGTTCTAAAATATTAAATGTGTTATCTGAAAATATAAAATACATCCTAAAAAAAAAAAAATTTTTTTTTTTTAATGTTACATATTGAAACATTTGAAAATCATTGCATAACATACCCAGCATCCCTACAAGAATTTGTAAATTAACAATTAGACTATTTTGGACATATTATAAAACTCAGTTTGTTCCTGAAATCTTCTTTACATTTGTCAATCTCGTTATAAAATAGGGTGATAGTAGCAGTATGAAGCAAAAAGCTACTGCTTAAAATACCAATCCTTATAATTACTTTAAATTAAAAAAAAAATTATTCTCAAACCAGTATCAAGGATATTTAGATAATGTTTTATAAATTAAAATATATTGATGTTTACAATAAATCAGCATCTTTCATGTCTCACATAGTTAAATCATTCATATAATCTTGATTTTTAAAAAAAATAAAGTCATTTCATTTTGGTGAGGTTTTTATTATGGTGGATGAAAATAGGTAAGGTGAGTGGCAAAGCAAAAAATAGTTATACCAGACTAATCTGCACCCCTCAAAATATGAGAATCACTGCTCTAGAAAGTATAACTTATTTCTCCAAGCCTCTTTAAATTTTCATAGTTTTCCAAATAAACATTCTCATCCTTAGTTCTTATTTACTAAGATCTGTATTTCAGTCTTACCCTGTCTGAATCATTGAGTACCCATTGGAATTAGGGACAAGTTAGTTTTATGCTATTACCCTGAAATGTTTTTTAAGCCATTTTTTAAAAATAATTTCAGAAAAACAACACCTGTGTTAGGAGATTTACCACGGTCAGAAAAATTTGATTCTCAGTATTTAGCACAGTAGCATCTTAGTCTTAATGAGAAGCAAATTGATTATTTGTTGGCCTTGAATAACAAAATTTGTGCCTAGGCAATACCCAGGAATTTTCCATCATGTTTCAAAAATGTAACATTGTTTCAAAAGTAGCATCTGAAGAGTATTGGCTGTGGAGTTGGAGTATTTGAGTTCAGATTATTTAATTTATGTGATGATACAGTTTTCTTATCTTTAAGATTAGCATATATTCCTACTTCATAGATTTGGTGTGAGAATTCAATTATTACGTTGCGTGTACAGGATAGCGTGTAAGGTAAATGCTCAAATGTTTCAGTGATGATTATTGCTTAAAAGTATATACTGACATAGGCATGTAAAGACAAAAATTGATTTTTTAAAAATTCAATTTTGCCTTTTTCTGTATTCACTTAACTTTAATCAAACTAATGTGTGCATTTTTAAAACAAATTATAAATTACCATTCACTTTACAAATTTGCTGTAGGATTTCTTCAATTTCTAAGCTACTTTAATGAATTAAAAGATTGATTAAATTTGCCTAAATTTTATTCCCATGGTTTTCAGTAATACTCCTATAATTTAGAGAGGAATTCCTCTGTCTACATTTTATAAACCTGTTTTTATGTTTCCATAAACCTTGTGTGAACAAATCCTGGATGTCAAAGTTAAACTTAGCCTGATTGTTCACTTTGAATGCCATTAAAACTAGATTCTGATGTTTTATTTCTAAATTATGTTCTTCGTAGATACCAACATGCTCATCTTAAAAATAAGTGTCCTGTGAAGGAGCACTGACTACTTTGGGTTTTTTTCAGTTTTTCCCCCTCTTAATGTTGGCAAAATGACTGTCCTCAGGGTGTTAAAGTTCTGTTTATGCGTTAGTCAGGATCTTGTTAATATCCCAGAAAGCAGTCAGAATGCTGCATGCTCATCTGCCAACTCATAAACTGGCTAACTGCTTCTTGGACTGTGGGACTGAGTATAATAGTGTTTAGGAATAGGGCTTTTAAATAAAAGTTCTTATATAAATACTTTGTTTCTTTTATTTGTATGTGCGCGTATATCTCTATCTATAAATTATCTATCTATAGATTACTTAATTGTTCAGAGTAACTAGAGCATGGTAAACTCTTCATTCTGGTTTATCTCGGCTTTTGATAGTAGATTGCTTCTTTTTGGTTTTTCAGTACTCATTTTAATTTTTTGTCTTTTAATTCTTTCTCACATGAACCACTCATCTTCCAATTCATCCCTTTTGCTTTTCAAACTTAAAAAGTTTCAATTTGAGACCAATTGTATATGCTTATTATGTTTAAGTAATTTATAAAGGCAGATCCTGTCCCAGACTGTCTTTGGCTAATTTTTATTCTTTCTCTTGCTTTTCTATGAAGAATTTCTTCATTCATCAAAAATAATTATTAAGCTCCTGTTAACTGTCAGGTACTGTTCTGGGCACTCGGATACAGCAATGAACAAAAGACTCTGTACTCAGGGAGTTCACATTCTGGTCCCAGTGATTATTTATTGCTCTGATAATGAGTTTGATAAGAATGAAATTACAACTTTTTTTTCTGTGAATACAATTTAATAAAATAACTGTGAAGCATGCTAATGAAGATAGTAGAACACTCGAGTTCCCATTCCTACCTAAGTACATAACAGAAGTAGTGTATTAAAAAATGATAAATACATATACTACCAAAACCAAACCCAGCTCATAACGACCCTGTAGGACAGAGTAGAACTGTCCCATAGGGTTTCCAAGGAGCGCCTAGTGGATTTGAACTACTGACCTTTTGGTTGGCAGCTGTAGCACTTAACCGCTACGCCACCAGGTTATCCACATATACAACAGTTTTTATTATTTTCAAATCTGTCCTTTGTTGTTAACGGTTTATTTTAATCAGAGACTTTATTCTGATGTATCTAATCTTTCTTTTTCAGAAACTGGCAGACCTTTCTCTTCGTATCCAACAAATTGAAACAACTCTCAATATTTTAGATGCAAAGGTTTGTATTCCTGAATAATTTATAGTATAAATTTTATTGTGCGTATACCAACTTTCTCAATCCTACTTAACTTTAATTGCATTTGAGAGTGAATTCAGGGTATCTTCACGGCAGTGGGTTTTTTTTTTTTTTCTGCATGCATGAGGTGGCACTTGTGGTTGTTATTTCAAAATTCACTATAATTACAAAGGAAATGGTATTCGTTATGAACAGTTAACTGAGCCTGTTCAAATGTAGACATGGATACAGTGTTCGTTGCAGTAGTAGTCACACTAGCCAAAAGGTGGAAACAACCTAAATGCTTCAATAAATGAATGAATAAACAAAATGTGGTACATACACATAATGGAGTGTTACTCTGCCTTAAAGAGAAATGAAGTCCCGATACATGCGACAACATGGATGAACCTTGAAAACATTATGCTGAGTGAAGTAAATCTCAAAAGGACAAATATTGTATGATCCCACTTATGTGAAATATCTAGAATAGGCAAATATGTAGAGAACAAAGTCTACTAGTGGTTACCCAAGGATGGAAGAGAGGGGAAAAGAAAGAGTCATTGCTTGGGAGACACAGAGCTTCTCTTAAGGGTGATGGAAAAATTTGGAAACAGATAGTGGTGATGGCTGAACAACATGATGAAGGTAATTAATGCCTCTGAATTATACATATTAAAAATGTTGAAATGGCAAATTTTCTAAGTATATACTCACCACAATAAAAAAGTAAATAAAGTTTTAAAAAATATAGAGATGGATTGAGGTTTCTTTCACTACTTGTCAAAAGTGTAATGTGAGTAATGTTTTAACAAATTGACCTGTTACATAGTTTACTTCATTTGATGGGAAATTCAAAATTATTTTAGTAGTTATCATTTGATAACACAGTAAGAAAATTACGTTAAATTTAGATATCTCCAGATAAAAATCTGGAGACAGTACCAGCTGTTTTTCAGATATGTTAAAATGCTAATGAAGAGAACAGGTTTTGATGTCAGAAGCTGAAAGCAATAATTAGGAAAAATAGGTTTTTTGATTTGAAAACTTAAAAGATTTTGATAAATAACAGTGACATACTTAGATTTAACTTGATACCTGTGTTTTTCCTATTTATAATGTACTGGACACACTAGTATATTTTTGTGACTTTGTCCTTTTACCAAAAAAAAAAAAAAAAATGACTTGAAAAAATATTTATTGACTATGAGGAATAGAAATGACATTAATATTTTAGAATAAGAACCAAATACTTAGTTTGTACATCTCCTTGTGGACTTGAGCAGCTGTGTTTTTCTCAGAATATTTCTCTAGCTGAAAACAATTAGGATACCTGGTCTTGAACATTTTCAAGATATTCTTCTACCAGTTATACCCACTTGAAACTATTTGGACCATAGCCATTGTCTAAGTACTGTCATCAGTCAACAGTTCTCAATGAATATTGCTGCTTGAGAGCTTATTACCATTGGTTTTTTTCATTATCCTTTATTATGGGTATGTATCTCATTTTAATGTTTGAGGACCAAGTTAGAGTCCAAGGTCATAAGTGAAGTTACCAGATAGACAAGTTAACTTTAGTCATTTCCATGCCCATAGCATTAACCCCTAAACTGAGCCAAACATTATTTGACAGCATAATTTGGATATCAGTATGAAATCAGAGAAAGGGTTTGCATGGATCTGGCAAATCCAAACTGAAATGCTTAACCACTGACAGCATGCCCATCTTTTCTGTATGAAAAACAACACGTTTCAGTAACATTCCATTGAGGACTGTTTGAAAAAAAGTAAAAAGTCATACATTAATATGTGAAGTCAAGAGTTGTGTAATTTACCAGATAATTCAGACTTAAAATGTGCTACAAAACACTTTTGATAAAAAATATTTTTATAACAATTTTATAAGGTAAGTTTTCTTATCTCCATTTTACAGATGAGAGAATTGAGGCATAGGGAGGTTGGTACAAGGTCATACAGCTTATGAGAGGTAGAAGTAGGGCTTAAACCTGGGCAGTTTGACTCCAAAGCCCATGTTCTCGATCCTTACAGTATGATTCTATGTATTTTAAAAATAATTTCTGGAAAAAGAGTGGTTATAAATTAAATTATATTTTTGATAAATTCTTAAAGTATTTTGTTTCTGAATGTCTTTCACTTTTAAATATCTATGGCGTGGAGAATTTCCCACACCAAATTTGAGGTTTTATAGACCTATTTCCATAGTCATAAAACTTAATATAAAAACCAGTTGCCCACAGCTAACATCATACTCAATGGGGAAAGACCAAGAGCTTTCTCATTAAGATCAGAAACTGGACAGGGATGCCTACTCTCACCACTGCTACTCAACATCATTCTGGAAGTCCTAGCCAGCAGTTAGGTTAGAAAAATAAGAGGTGTTCAAATCGGAAAGGAGGAAGTAAAACTATTCCTTTTCACAGACGGCATGATCCTAAACATAGAAAAACCCAAAGAATATAGAAGAAACCTATTGGAGTTAGGAAATGAATTCAGCAAAGTGGCAGGGCACAAGATCAACACGCAAAAATCAGTTAGGTTTCTATATATCAGCAGTGAGCAAGTAGAAAAAGAAATTAAGCAAACATTATTTACAATAATATCTAAAGAATAAAGTACCTAGGAATTAATTTAACCAAGAGGGTGAAGACATATATAGAAATTACAAAACAGCACTAAAAGAAATTAAAGAAGCTCCCCCTGAGGGACTGAATTACTGGGCTGAGGGCTGGGGACCATGGTCTCAGGGGACGTCTAGTTCAGTTGGTATAAAATAGTTTATAAAGAAAATGTTCTGTATCCTAGTTTGGTGAATACCGTCTGGGGTCTTAAAAGCTTGTGAGTGGCCGTCTAAGATACTCCACTGCTTCCACCCCCATCTGGAGCAAGAGAGAATGAAGAAAACCAAAGATACAAGGGAAAGATTAGTCCAAAGGAATAAAAGACCACAACTCTCGCAGCTTCCACCGGACTGACTCTAGCACAACTAGATGGTGCTCAGCTACCACCACCAACTGCTCTTACAGGGATCACAATAGAGGGCCCTGGACATAGGTGGAGAAAAACGTAGAACAAAATTCAAACTCACGAAAAAAGAACAGACTTACTGGTCTGAAAGAGACTGGTGAAATCTAGACAGTATGGCCCCAGGACACCTTTACAACTCAATATGGAAGTCACTCCTGAGGTTCATCCTTCAGCCAAAGATTAGATAGGCCCATAAAACAAACAATAATACATGTAGCTCAACCATGTACATGAGACTAAAAGAGCAAACCAGCCCAGGGGCAAGGATGAGAAAGCAGGAGGGGACAGGAAAGCTGGGTGAATGGAAATGACGAAACCAGTGTCGCGAAGGGGAGAGTGTTGACACATCACAGGATTGGCAACCATTGTCACAAAACGATATGTGTATTTATTGTTTAATGAGAAACTAATTTGCTCTATAAACCTTCATCTAAAACACAATAAACACAACAACAAAAAAGAAAAGTGCTAAATAAATGGAAGGACATTGCATATTCATGGATTGGAAGGCTTAATATAGTTAAGATGTCAGTACTACCCAAAAAAAAAAAGCAATCTATAAATTCAGTGCAGTCCGTATCATAATTCAAGTAGCTTTCTTTGCAGAAATGGAAAAACCATTCTTCAAATTTATACCGAAGGATAAAAACTGTCTCTTGACCTATGTACAGGCTAAGGGACACCAAATAGCTAAAGCAATCTTGAATAAAGTAGGAGGACTCACACTTCCTCATTTTAAAACATACTGTACAGCTACAGTAATTAGAACAGCACAGTACTGGTATAATAATAGACATATAGACAAATGGAATAGAATTAAAAGTCCAGAAATAAATCCATACATCTACGGTCAACTGATTTTTGACAGGGTTGGTAACTCCATTCAATGGGGAAGGAAGAATCTCTTCAATAAATGGTGCTGGGCCTCTTCAGGAGCAAGGAAGATTGAAGAAAACTAAACATACAAGGAAAAGATTAGTCCAAAGGACTATGGACCACATCTACCACGGCCTCCACCAGACTGAGTCTAGTATAACTAGATAGTGCCTGGCTACCACTACTGACTGCTCTGATAGGGATGACAATAGAGGGTCCTGGACAGAGCTGGAGAAAAATATGGAACAAAATTCTAACTCACAAAAAAAGACCAGACTTACTGGCCTGACAGAGACTGGAGAAACCCCGAGAGTATGGCTCCCAGGCACCCTTTTAGCTCAGCAATGAAGTCACTCCTGAGGTTCACCCTCAGCCAAAGATGAGACAGGCCCATAAAACAAAATGAGACTAAAGGGGCACAACAGCCCAGGGGCAAGGACTAGAAGGCAGGAGAGGACAGGAAAGTTGGTAATAGGGAACCCAAGGTGGAAAAGGGAGAGTGTTGACATGTTGTGGGGTTGTTAATCACTGTTATAAAACGATATGTGTACTGTTCAATGAGAAGCTACCTCTGTAAACCTTCATCTAAAGTACGATAAATAAATCAATGGTGCTGGGAAGATTGGATTTCCACATCCAGAAGAATGAAGATCTATGCCTCGTACCATACACAAAAACCAATTGAAGATACTGTGTTTTTACACAAATAATGCACGCCTTCTGCATCCCTTTGCCTATAGCACCCTTCATCACAAGGCACCCTCACAAGCACCACCGTGCCAATCCTCTTCCACATGTTGCTGTAAAAAAAAAAAAGATTAGTGTAGTGCACCTAGAAAACTACCTTGCCAGGGGAGGGCACAGCTGGCAAACAAATGCAGAAGGTGCACATTATTTGCATAAAAAATCAGTAGATCAAGGACCTCAATATGAAAACTAAAACCATGAAATTCTTAGAAGAAAATGTAGGGGCGATATTTTAGAACCTGGTGTTTACCAATAGATTATCAGATATGACAAGAAAAGTTTGAGCAATAAAAGACAAAATAGATAAATAGAACCTCATAAAAATTAAATACTTTTATACATTTCAGAGTGCTTAACAAAGTGAAAAGACAACCTACAAATTGGGAGAAAATTTTCGGAATCCACCAAGGAGCACCTGGTGGATTCGAACTGCTGACCTTTGGTTAGCAGCTGTAGCACTTAACCACTACAGCACCAGGGTTTCTTATCAGCAGTTAACCAAACCAAACCAAACCCACTGCCGCCAAGTCGATTCCAACTCATAGCGACCCTATAGGACAGAGTAGAACTGCCCCATAGAGTTTCCAAGGAGCGCCTGGTGGATTCGAACTGCTGACCTTTTGGTTAGCAGCTGTAGCACTTAACCACTACGCCACCAGGGTTTCCTATTAGCAGTTAGGGAGTTGCAAATCAAATCATAATGAGATATCACCTCACCCCCGTAAGGATGGTAATGATTAAAAAACATGGAAAACAACAGGCGTTGGTGAGGTTTTGGAGAAACTAAAACACTCCTCCATTGCTGATGGGAATGTAAAATGGTGCAGCCACTATGGAAAACAGTTCGGCAGTTCCTCAAGAAGTTGAACATAGAACTACCATGTGACCCAGCAATCCCAATCCTAGGTATATACCCAGAAGTGAAGAAAGGAACACAAATGGAAGCCTGTACACCAGTGTTCATTGCAGAACTTTTTACAGTAGCCAAAAGATGGAAACATCTGAAATGTCTATCAGCAGGTTAATGAATAAACAAAATGTGGTATATACATATAATGGAATGTTATGCAACTGTAAAGAGAAATGAAGTTCTGGTGCATGCCACAATAAAGATGGACCTTGACATAGATGAACCTGGGATGCCGAATCAAACAATTCAGCTCTAAAAAGGCACTTCTTAGGCAGCTGGTAATTAATAGAACAGTACTTCTCAAATTTCAAACGTTATGCTGAGTGAAATAAATCAGTTGCACAAGGACAGATGCTGTATGATCTCACATGAAATGAGTAAATACCATATTTTTACGCAGGTAACACACACTTTCTGTATTTGTTTGCCAGCCTCGCCCTCCCCCTTTGAGGCATTTTTGTAAACATGCTGTGCTAAATTTTTTTACAGCATTATGTGGAAGAAAATTGGCATGGCAGCACTTGTGAGGGTGACTTGTGGGGGGAGGGCGTAGCTGGCAAACAAACACAGAGGGCTCGTGTTATCTGCGTAAAATTAGGTACATAGAAACCAAAGGTTATTAAATGGCTACCAGAATTGGGAGGGAGGGGAAAAGGAAAGTTTTTGTTTGGGGGCATTGAGTTTATGCTAATGGTGGTGCAGTATTTTGGAAAAAGACAACAATATCGGTAGAACAACATAAAAATGTAATCAATGTCATTGAATTGTAAATGTGGAAGTTGTTGAACTGGTGAATATTTTGGTATGTATGTTTTCACCATAATTAAAAACAAAAAGCAAACAAACAGTTGCCATCGAGACACTGCCAACTCACAGGGACCCCACGTGTGTCAGAATAGAACTGTGCTCCATAGAGTTTTCACTGACTGATTTTTTGGAAGTAGATCACCAGGCATTTCTCTCGAGGCACCTTTGGGTGGACTCAAATGGCCAGCCTTTCTGTTAGCAGCCAAGCACTTTAACTACATCTCCTGGGGGCTTCAAATTTAATATAAGACAGCTGTTTGAAAATAACAAACCTAGAAACATATAGTGTTTATTTATGAACCTACCTTCACTCGCATATTCTAACACTAATTTTTTTTTTTCAGTTGTCATCTATTCCAGGATTAGATGATGTCACATTTGAAGTACCTGCTGTAAGTGTCAATAGTGTCAAAAATGGACCACAGTCTGAAGCCACTTCAGTGCAATCACGGGTAAGTGTTTAAGTTCCAGGAAACATAAGCACATCTTCTTGGTTGCTTGATGGACCCAACCAGCAGATTTGGAAGGAAGGAAGAAAACTAAAAATGTAAAAATTTTAATAGTAAAAATTTAAAATCTTAAGTAAGATAGAAAATGAAGTTTGAAAAAAATTAGCTGTTTTAGTTTGTTATTTTGACAGGGCTTCCTGAAATTAATATTCATAAACTTGATTTATACAGGACTAGGGAAAAGTTAAATATAATTATTTCCTTCAAGTTTATTATGGAAATTTTCCAAGTTCTTGTAAGAAATGTACTTTAAAATATTTTACCATAAAATTTTTGAACATATACAAAAATAGTGCAGTGAACACCCACATACCAATTACCCAGATTCATCAGTTATTAAGATTTGCACAATTGCAAATTGTCCCTACTGAAGTGAATTCCAGACAACATTTCATTTCACCCTTGTATAATTCCGTGAATAGCTCTGAAAAGGCTTGACCTCTTCTTATATAACCACAGTGCCTTTATTATGTACAGTATAATTATCAGTAATTCCTTGGTATCCTCTAGTGGCTTTGGCATCACCTGAGGACTCGTTGGTAATGAGAATCTGAGGCTTCACCCCAGGCCTGTGAGTCAGAGTCTACATTTTAACAAGACCCCTAGGTGATTCATAGGGTCTTGAACTTTGAGAAGTAATGTCCTATTATATACCAGTTCTCTAAAAAGTATCTTTTTACAGCTAATTTGTTTAATTCAGCATCCAAGTAAAGTAAAGGCCATGCTTTACAATTGGTTATCATGTCTTGAGAAGCAAGTGGTTAAAACACTTGGCTGCTAAAAGGCTGGTGGTTCAAACCCACCAGTCACTCTCGGGGAGAAAGATGTGACAGCCTGCCTCCATAGAGATTTACAGCCTTGGAAACCCTGTGGGGTAGTTCTGCTCTGTCCTGTAGGGTCACTATGAGTTGGAATCATCTCCGCAGCAGTGAATTTGGTTTGGGTTTCATTATGTCTTCATGTTCATTTCTGCTTCTGTAGAAATTTGAGTTATTTTTTTTAACCTCAAGAAAATAAAAAAGGCTTCATTGTTTGAGAAGATATTCTAGTGTGTCTCAACGAGGTATTAAAATTCAAATAAAAACAATCACTAAAATGCTGGCCAAACAAAGTAGTACTAAACAAATAACCTTCCTATCTGTGTGGAATTCTGCATTTGTATATAGAGGTACTTTTCACCAGATATTTTCTAGGTTTAATGATGATGAAAATAGCTAACACTTAAAGAGTGCTTACTAAGTCCCAGGCATGATTATAGTTGCTTTTCATAAATTAACTCATATCCTCACAACAGCCCTATGAGGTAAGTACTATACTATTACTCCTACTTTATAGATAGTACGTCAAATGAGGCGTGTTGTTGTGTGCCATGGAGTCGATTCTGACTCATAGCGACCCTATAGGACAGAATAGAACTACCCCATAGGGTTTCCCAGGCTGAAATCTTTGCGGGAGCAGGTCACCAGGTCTTTTCTCCCTTGGAGTGGCTGATGGGTTCCAACTTTTCCGTTATAGCTGAGCACCTAATTATTACACCACCAGGACTTGCCAGAATAAGGTATAAAAAAGTTTAGAATTTGTTTAAAGTCAAACAGTAACTGTAAGAGTGAAAATTTTAACCCATGCAGTCTGGTGCCAATAGTCCTCGCACTTACACACCACACTGCACAAAACACTGCACTTGACAACATTAAACTACACTGTCTTCAGTGCTTGTGTCCAATTTATTAAACATACTGAACATGTGCGGTGCAAGACCCTGTAAGAGGAGCCGTATATTTAGATATAGTATGTATTTTGGGGATGAATTAGATGATTATTTACTTAACAATTAGATATTAGAAAATTTAGTATTCATATAATTAATATAGCAAATTCCACTATGATGGCCGCTGAAGTATATATAATATGTAAGAGGAAATCCAGATGTTGTTGAGAATTTTAACTTTAGAAGATTCTTTCAATTAAATATACAAAAAAAAAAAAATTGCCATCCAGTTGATTCTGACACATAGCAAATCTAAAGGACACCCTTCTTTGAAAACAAGATATCTGTAAAGGATATTAAGAAAGTCTTTGCATTAGTAGTTATTCTTTGTCGGACACTAGTTGTCATAAAATGTTTCTATAAAATTTTTAAGTGATATCTGTCTAGCTTTGAATATTAATTTTCCAGGTGCTCTTATGAATGCCATCTATATGTATTTTAAAACCTAATTTATGCAGTTGTGTTGGCCTTTGCCTATTTAAGGCCCCAAAACATTGATTACCACTAATCACGCTGAATTTCATAACTTGCCTTGCAAATTTAGAATGAACGGGTATATCTCTGGGCAAGCGCTTATGTAAAAACCGTATATTAATTCACTTGGAGGATTGATGAAATCCTGTTGACTTCCCAAGTTTTTATGGTAAAGCTCTTTATTGATTAGCTCAGTGAAAATAACTGTTCAGCGTGTTCTTAATATATAAATCAACATCTTGTTTCTTCTCCATTGTTTATAAATAGGTATATTATCTGTCATTGTTTTGAAATGAACTTAAGTATTTGCTTAACACAGAGTTCCCATTGACGTTACCGTCAATTCAATTATCAGATAAAGGGTAATAATGCACTTTTTAAAAAAAAATTATTTATCACAACCTGTAACCTGTATATGAGTCAAAGACTTAAGGTTTGTATACTGATTTTTCTGCAACTTTAATTCATGGTTCAGATTTTATCATTATTCACAGTAGAGGATCTAATTGTACCGGTTGATACTAATTTGAGAATAAAATGAAGGACAGTTGAGAGATATGATAAAGCATTTAATGGGTTGTAATTAAACCTTGTTGAGGTCTGGTTATAAGGAAGAGTTAACAGTTGAAAGTTGGAAATCCATTAGGCCAGTATATATAACTTGCATTTGCTCCATTGTGCTGTTGTATGAATTTATTGCCCATAAATTTTTTAGTAATGTACTTGGGTCTAGTTTAAACTTTTTTATTTAATTAACAATGTCTTGGACTTTTTGTATTTATGTGTAATATATATATACTCAGTTTTGAAATACTTAATGGTATCATATTAGGAGGAGAAATCTAAAAGATTTTTGCATTTTTATTTGCTTCAGAATTTTTGACATATTTAATTTATATTTGAATTATCTGAGGAAAAATCTTCACAGCTACAATTTGCATTCATATTCTAAAGACTGTGAAGACTTTAAGATATTTCTTGATTTTTCTACATTGCAGTATAGATAATAGACATAATATCGATTTCATTCTGTTAAGGAAATTCCTCCTAATGCTGATACACAGATGTTGAGTGAGATTCACAAATGTATTATGTTATGTATTATAATGTATTATAAGTGCTGAATTCGTTAGAAAAATCAAGTACTGTATACAGACAGCCCTTGATTTGTACTTAAGCAAGGGCACAGTTCCAATATCAACAAGTTTCAGTTAAGACCATACTCTGCAAAATAAGGACTGCTTGTAATACAAAAGCATTTTTATCAAAAAAGACCATTCCTCAGTATTCTTTGTTGTAAGTAGTACTTAGTATTTAATCTTCACCACTCATTGGACAGTGTCACCACTAAGAGTTCCATCTGCAGCTGAAATTTTAAAAAATAGATCATTTTGTTTAGAAATAGGTTTCTCTTCCAAAAATTCTGCAGACATTGCTTTCTAAGAAGTCAGAATAGCCATGCCCACTTAGATTAAGATAATTTAATAAATGAGAGGTTAAGTCTGGTAGATACCTAGGAAATCAGTCATTGCCTGTTAAGTGTAAACTAAATGGTTTGATTAGCTTTATTAAAGGTTTTTTTTAGATAATATGTCCACCTGTAGTTCATGTTTTATACCAGCACTCTGGGGACAAGTAAAGCAGGATTTTAATTTTTTTACTGCCATGAATATATGCGTTTTAAGGAACAAGTAGTGTTGATAGTAAATGTAGCTTCCTCTGAGGTAATATTTAAGCATTTGTAGCTATTTGGAAACATGTATTCCATAATTAAATTATTGGTACTCAAATTTAGAATATGATTTTTTTCTGATATTGAATGCTTTAGAGTTATAAAAAGAAATATCCCTTTTAAGTAACATGATGGACCTCTTTTGTGAATTGTCTGAAGATTTACACATAGTACTCTCTACAGCAGAACAGTGTACAAGACTCTGGACCACGGGAAGGTGAAGTAGCAGCAGAAAATATCTTAACTGTAGCCAAGGATCCAAGATATGCCAGATATCTCAAAATGGTTCAAGTGGTAAGCGAATTTGGTCTGTCTTCTCTGTCTAGCAGCCTCATTTAAAATTCTTAACCCTCGAGGTTTTATTGTTGTTTTTTCAATCTGAGAAAACTGCTAAACTGAGCAACCAAGTTTCTACTCTCTTCTTTCCTGTGCTTAATTTTACCCTAATAAAAAGTAACCAGAAGTCAAATCTTTCTAATTAAAATTGATTTCACATTTCAAATTAACATAGTTTTTGATTTAATATAGATTTATGTGATTTTTTTTTTGCTTTACACAAAGCTATCAATGCAAATCTTGGATGTATCAGAAAGAGGAATGAAAGTGGACTGTTCATTTGGTAAATCGTGTACTTTAACTTAATTCCCATATATAAGCACAAATAAGGAACCCTGATGGCACAGTGGTTAAGGGCTCGGCTGCTAACCAGAAGGTCGGCAGTTCGAATTCACCAGTTGCACTGGATACGCTATAGGGCAGTTCTACTCTGTCCTATAGGGTCTCTGTGAGTTAGAATGTGTTTTTTGTATTTCCATTCTGATGTTCATCAACCAATGATTTGGTTTCTAGAAAGAAGCATAAGTCCCTCGGCTATGTAAAATAATGTGTTTAATACTATATGACATCAGAATTCATATTTTTCCTAAGGAATCATAACATGGCATGATATCAAAAATATTTGCAGTTATCTGTAACAGTAGAAGCTAATTGCTTTTCATTTCTATAGAGTCCTCTTACAGTGATTGAAGGAACTGTATGTCCATTTTTTTCCTATTAATCAAAAAGTTAATACATATATAAAATTCTATTATCAGACAAAACAACTACCAATAATAAAGTAGAACAGATTTGTTTTGCTCTTCATGGCATTGTTTATCACCAGAAAAATTTAAAAACCAATAATCCCTCATAAGCAGAAAGAATGTTGTTGTTGCTGCTGTTAGGTGCTGTTGAGTTGGCTCCAACTTGCAGTGACCCTGTGTATAACAGAACAAAACTTTACCGGGTCCTGTGCCATCCTCACAATCGTGGCTGTGTTTGAGCCCATTGTTGCAGCCCCTGTGTCAGTCCATCTCATTGAGGGTCTCCCTCTTTTTCGCTGACCTTCTAGTTTATCAAGCATGGTGTCCTTCTCCAGAGATTGGTCTCTCCTGATAACATGTCCAAAGTAAACGGGACAAAGTCTCATCCTCGCTCTAAGGAACGTTTTGGCTGTACTTCTTGCAAGACAGATTTGTTCGTTCTTGTGGCAGTCCGTGGTATATTCAGTATTCTTCACCAACACTGTAATTCAAATGGATCAATTCTTCTTTCTTTTTCATTGTCCAGCTTTCACATGCATATGAAGTGATCAAAAATACCATGGCTTGGGTCAGGTGCACCTTATTCACCAGAGTGACATCTGTGATTTTTGAGATTCTAAAGAGGTCTTTTGTAGCATGTTTATCTAATGCAGTATGTCCTTTGATGATTTCTTGACTGCTGCTTCTGTGGGCATTCATTGTTGATCCAAGTAAAATGAAATTCTTAAAAACTTCAATATTTTCTCCATTTGTCATGATGTTGCTTATTGGCCCATTTTTGAAGATTTTTGTTTGCTTTATGTTGAAGTATAATCCATATTCAAGGCTGAAGTTTTTTTTTTTCTTCATCAGGAAGTGCTTCAATTTTTCTTCAAGTTCAACAAGCAAGATTCTGACATCTGCATATTGCAGGTTATTAATAAACCTTCTTCCTATTTTGATGCTGTGTTCTTCATATAGGCCAGCTTCCTGAATTATGTGCGCAGTTTACAGATTGAATAAGTATGGTGAAAGGATACATCCTTGACACACACCTCTTCTGATATTAAGCCATGCAGTACCCCCTTGTTCTGTTCAAACAACTGGCTCTAGATCTATATATGGGTTCTCTTGATCCCAATTAAGTGTTCTGGAATTCCCATTCTTCGCAATGTTATCCATAATTTGTTATGGCCCACACAGTCTAATGCTTTTGCATATTCAAGAAAACACAGGTAACCATCATTCTGGTATTCTCTGCTTTTGACTAATACACCATCTGACATAATGATATCCCTTGTTCCATGTCCTCTTCTGAATCTGGCATGAATTTCTGGCAGTTCCCTGTCAATGTATGGCAGCTATCTTCAGCAAATTTTATTTGTATGTGATATTAATGATATTGTTTAAGAATTTCCACATTCTGTTGGATCACCTTTCTTTGGAATGGGCATGGATATGGATCTCATCTAATCAGTTGGCCAGGTAGCTGTCTTCCAAATTTCTTTGCATACATGAATGAGTGTTTCCAGCATTGCATCCATTTGTTGAAACATCTCAATTGATATTCCATCAGTTCCTGGAGCCTTATTTTTCACCAATGCCTTCAGTGCAACTTGGACTTCTTCCTTCAGTATCATCGGTTCTTGATCATATGCTTCTCCTGAAATGGTTGAACATTGACCAGTTCTTTTTGGTACAGTGATTCTGTGTATTCTTTCTATCTTCATTTGATGTTTCCTGCGTCATTCAACATTTTGCCCATAGAATCCTTTAATATTTCAACTTGAGGCTTGAGTTTTTTCTTCAGTTCGTTCTGAGTGTGTTCTTCCCTTTTGATTTTCTAACTGCAGATCTTTGCACATTTCATTGTAATACTTTCTCTTGGCTCATTTAAAGACTAAGGAGCCCTGGTGGTACAATGGTTAAGCGCTCGGCTGCTAACTGAAAGATTGTCAGTTTGAACCCATCAGCTTTTCTGTGGGAGAAAAGACTGGGCGATCGGTTCCCGTAAAGACTACAGTTTGGGAAACGATATGTGACAGTTCTCGTCTGTCCTATAGGGTCTCTATGAGTCAGAATCTACTCCGCGGCATACAACAACAATATTTAAAAACTACAGTGGTGCCTGTGGAGATGAGAAAATATATTCATTTTCCATAGCTGTCAGAAATTGACTTGTCATTTTCAAAATTCTTGGATTGACAGCATCCTAGGCATTAAGCTCAGAAAAAAATAAATCAGACTGGGTGGGGCCAAGTGGCTAACTAGCCAGAAGCTTGTGCTGAACGCTCTTGCAACAAAGACCCAAAAAAAATGAATTGATTACATATATGACAACCTACGAACCCTGAGCAGTGGAGAGGCAGTTTTTGGAGGTCTGATACCACTCCACCTATTAAACAGAGCCCTCACCTACCCACAGCAGGGAGCTGAGGACTGAGGCTCCATCCATGCCACCTAGTCACCCGCGAAAGGGGTGTTAGGATAGTGGTGCCTACCAGTCTTTACAGGTATAAGCGTTGGGTGCCTCACGTACAGCTGCAGAGCCCACACACCAGAGCACTCTAGAGAACAGAGACACTCCTTCCTCACTGACACGTGGGGGAAGCCTGTCAGCACCCTGCCCTCCTCAGAGTGTGACCCCCTGCCACTACCAGAAACCAGTGCATACAGCCATCACCGCTACTCCTCTAAGAAAGTAGGTGAGACCCTACACCACACACTAGCTGACCAACTATCAGGACACCTGAGCTGAATCTATTCAAGAATAGTGAATGGACTCATAGGCTCATATACCTGGTAACAGTTCTAACCATCTGGTAACAGGACATTAGTGCTTCAAAAGCTCCAATAATCAAGTTAGTGCACTCTAGTAGCCTATCTGGGTATATTGAAACAAAACAAAGCAAGAAGATTGGATACAGTGAGCAAACATAAAATGAATTATTACAATAACTTATAGGTGGCTTGGAGACAGCAGTTGATATCAAACCACATAAAGAAGCAGACCGTGATTGCTTCTACAGACTACCAAAACAGAGAATCAAAGTCTCTCCCAGATGAAGATGTATTCCTGGAATTGCCAGATATAGAATACAATGGACTGATATACAGAATGCTTTAAGACGTTAGGAACAAAATCAGGCAATGTACAGAAAAAGCCAAGGAACACACAGAAAAAGCAGTTGAAGAAATTGAAAAGATTATTCAAGAAAATAATGAAAAATTTAATAAGCTGCAAGAATCCATAGAGAGACAGCATTCAGAAATTCAAAAGACTTAACAATAAAATTACAGAATTAGACAACTCAATAGAAAGTCAGAGGAGCAATATTGAGGAATTGGAATGCAGAATTGGGGAGATGGAAGATAAGGCACTTGACACCAATATATTTGAAGAATAACCAGGTAAAAGAATTTTTAAAAAATGAAGAAACCCTAAGAATCATGTGGGACTGTATCAAGAAGAATAACTTGCAAGTGATTGGAATTTCAGAACAGGAAGGGATAGCAGAAAATACAGAGACAGTTGCTGAAGATTTGTTGGCAGAAAACTTCCCTGACATCGTGAAAGATGAAAGGATATCTATCCAAGATGCTCATCGAACACCATACAAGGTAGATCCCAAAAGGAAGTCATCAAGACATATTGTCATCAAACATGCCAAAACCAAAGATAAAGAGAAAATTTTAAGAGCAGCCAGGGATAAGCGAAAAGTCACCTTCAAAGAAGAATCAATAAGAGTAAGTTCAAACTACTCAGCAGAAACCATGCAGGCAAGAAGGCAATGAGATGACATATATAGAGCATTGAAGGAGAAAAACTGCCAGCCAAGAATCATATATCCAGCAAAACTGTCTTTCAGATATGAAGCTGAAATTAAGTCATTTACAGATAATCACAAGCTTAGAGCGTTTGCAAAAACCAAACCAAGACTACAAGAAATACTAAAGGGAATTCTCTGCTTAGAAAATAAATAATGTCAGATATCAGCACAACACTAGGGCACAGAGCATCCTGATATCAACTTAGATGGGGAAATCACAAAAATGAAATAAGATAAAAATTAAAAAAAAAAAAAACACTCAAAACAGGGAATCACCAATGTCATCACGTAAAAGATGACAATAATCAATAAAGAGGGACTAAATACAGTACACATAGACCTTCCATGTGGAGAGGAAATCAAGACAATATAGGGAGATACAGGTTAGGTTTATACTTAGAAAAATAGGGGTAAATATTAAGGTAACCACAAAGAAGACTAACAATCCCATACTTCAAAACAAAAACCAAGATAAATATAAGACTCAGCAAAAACAAATTCAGCTGCAGTGAAAAAGAGGAACACACAATTTACAAAGAAAAACTTCTCAGCACAAAAAAGTAAGTGGAAAAATGAAACCGTCAACAACACACAAAAAAGGCATCCAGAGGACAGCACTAAACTCATACCTATCTGTAATTACACTGAATGTAAATGGATTAAGTGCACCAATAAAGAGACAGAGAGTTGCACATTGGATAAAAAAACATAATCTAGGTATATGCTGCCTACAAGAGACACATCTTAGACTTGGAGACACAAACAAACTAAAACTCAAAGGATGGAAAAAATATATCAAGCAGACAATCTAAAACGAGCAGGAGTGGCAATATTAATTTCTGACAAAATAGACTTTAAAGTAAAATCCTCCACAAAGGATAAGGAAGAACACTATATAATGAATAAAGGGACAATTTACCAGGAAGGTATAACCATACTAAATATTTATGCACCCAGTGACAGGGCTACAAGATACATAAAACAAACACTAACAGCACTGAAAAGTGAAATAGACAGCTCCACAATTATAGTAGGGAACTTCAAAACACCATTTTCGGTGAAGGACAGGACATCTAGTAACAAGCTCAATAAAGACATGAAGGACAGGACATCTAGTAACAAGTTCAATAAAGACATAGAAGATATAAATGCCACAGTTAACCAACTTGACCTCATAGACATATAAAGAACACTTCACCCAACAGCTGCAAAGTATACTTTCTTTTCTAGTGCACATGGAACATTCTCTAGAATAGACCACATGTTAGGTCATAAAGGAAGCCTTTGCAAAATCCCAAACGTTGAAATATTACAAAGCATCTTTTCAGACCATATGGCCATAAAAGTAGAAATCCGTAACAGAAAAAGCATGGAAAAGAAATCAGATACTTAGAAACTGAACAATACCCTGCTCCAAAAAGACTGGATTAAGGAACACATGAAGGATGGAATAAAGAAATTCATAGAATGGAATGAGAATGAAAACACTTCCTATCAGAACCTTAGGGACACAGAGAAAGCAGTGCTCAGAGGTCAATTTATATCGATAAATGCACACATCCAAAAAGAAGAAAGGGCCAAAATCAAAGAACTGCCCCTACAAAGTGAACAAATAGAAAGAGAGCAACAAAAGAAACCCTCAGACACCAGAAGAAAGCAAATAATAAAAATTAGAGCAGAATTAAATGAATTAGAACAGAAAAACAATTGAAAGAATTAACAAGACCAAAAGCTGGTTCTTTGAAAAAATTAACAAAATTGATAAACCATTGGCCAGACTGACAAAAGAAAAACAGGAAAGGAAACAGATAACCTGAATAAGAAATGAGATGGACCATATCACACCAGACCCAACTGAAATTAAAAGAATCATATCAGATTACTATAAAAAATTATACTCTAACAAATTTGAAAACCTAGAAGAAATGGATGAATTCCTAGAAACACACCACCTACCTAAACGAACACAGAGGTAGAACAACTAAATAGACCCATAACAAGAGATTGAAGAGGTAAGCAAAAAAAAAAAAAAAACCAAACCCAGTGCCTTTGAGTCGATTCCGACAAAACTCCCAACAAAAAAACGCCCTGGCCCAGACGGCTTCACTGCAGATTTCTACCAAACTTTTTTTTTTTTTTTCAGAGAAGAATTAAGACCATTACCACTACAGGTATTTCAGAGCATAGAAAAGGACGGAATACTCCCAAACTTGTTCTATGAATCCAGCATATCCCTGATACCAAAACCAGGTAGCGACACCACGAAAAAAGAAAATTATAGACCTATATCCTTCATGAATTTAGATGCAGAAATCCTCAACAAAATTCTAGCCAATAGAATTCAACAATATATCAAAAAACAATTCACCATGACCAAGTGGGATTCATACCAGGTATGCAGGGATGGTTCAACATTAGAAAAACAATTAATGTAATCTACCATATAAATAAGAATCACATGATTTTTTCAGTTGATGCAGAAAAGGCATTTGACAAAGTTCAACACCCATTCATGATAAAAACTCTCTGCAAAATAGGAATAGAAGGAAAATTCCTCAGCATAATAAAGGGCATTTATACAAAGCCAACAGTCAACATCATCCTAAATGGAGACATTCTGAAAGCATTCCCCTTGAGAATGGGAACCAGACAAGGATGCCCCTGATCACCACTCTTGTTCAGCATTGTGCTGTAGGTCCTAGCCAGAGCAATTAGGCTAGATAAAGAAATAAAGGGCATCCGGATTGGTTATCAAAGAGGAAATCACCAAATCAATACCATTTACAGTAGCCCCCAAGAAGATAAAATACTCTGGAATAAATTTTACTAGAGATGTAAAAGACCTATACAAAGAAAACTACAAGACACTACTGCAAGAAACCAAGTGGAAAAACATACCTCGCTCTTGGATAGGAGGACTTCAACATTGTAAAAATGTCTATTCTACCAAAAGCCATCTATAGATACAATGCAATTCCAATCCAAATTCCAATGACTTTTTCTAATGAGATAGAGAAACAAATCGCCAACTTCATATGGAAGGGCAAGAGACCCCAGATAAGTAAAGCATTACTGAAAAAGAAAAACAAAATGGAAGGCCTATTTTAGAACCTATTATACCACCACAGTAGTCAAAACAGCCTGGTACTGGTGCAACAACAGATACATAGATGGAACAGAATTGAGAATCCAGACATAAATCTATCCACATATGAGCAGCTAATATTTGACAAAGGCCCGAAGTCAGTTAGTTGGGGAAAAGACAGTCTTTTTAACAAACGGTGCTGGCATAACTGTATATCCATCTGCAAAAAAATGAAACAAGACCCATATCTCACACCGTGCACAAAAACTAACTCAAAATAGATCAAAGACCTCAACATAAAATCTAAAACAATAAAGATCATGGAAGAAAAAATAGGGACAACTTTAGGAGCCCTAATACATGGCATAAGCAGTATCAAAACATTACTAAAAATACAGAAGAGAAACCAGTTAACTGGGAGCTCCTAAAAATCAAACACCTATGCTCATCTAAAGACCACCAAAAGAGTAAAAAGACTACCTACAGACTGGAAAAAAGTTTTTAGCTATGACATTTCCGATCAGGGCCTGATCTCTAAAATCTACATGATTCTGCAAAAACTCAACTACGAAAAGACAAATAACCCAATTAAAAAAATGGGCAAAGGATATGAACAAGCACTTCACTAAAGAATACTTTCAGGCTGCTAACAGATCAATGAGGAAATGCTCATGATCTTAGCCATTAAAAAAAAAAAAATTTAGAGAAATGCAAATCAAAACTACAATGAGATTCCATCTCACTCCAACAAGGGTGGCATTAATCCAAAAAACACATAATAATAAATGTTGGTGAGGTTGTGGAGAGACTGGAACACTTATACACTGCCGGTGGGAATATAAAATGGTACATCCACTTTGGAAATTGATTTGGCGCTTCCTTAAAAAGCTAGAAATAGAACTACCATACAATCCAGCAATCCCACTCCTTGGAATATATCCTAGAGAAATAAGAGCCTTTACATGAACAAATATGTGTACACCCACGTTCACTGCAGCAGCGTTTACAATAGCAAAAAGATGGAAGCAACCAAGGTGCCTATCAACGGGTGAATGCATAAGTAAATTATGGTATATTCACACAATGGAATAGTATGCATCGATAAAGAACAATGATGAATCCATGAAACATGTCATAACATGGAGAAACCTGGAACACATTTATGCTGAGTGAAATTAATCAGTTGCAAAAGGACAAATATTGTGTAAGACCACTATTATAAGAACTGGAGAAATAGTTTAAACAGAGAAGGAAATATTCTTTGATGGTTACGAGAGGGGGAAGGGAAGGGAGCCAGAGGGGTTTTCACTAATTAGATAGTAGATAAGTTTTGTTTTAGGTGAAGGGAAAGACAACACACAATACGGAAGAGGTCAACACAACTGGACTAAACCAAAAACAAAGAAGTTTCCTGAATAAACTGAACGCTTCGAAGGCCAGCGTAGCAGGGGTGGGAGTTTGGGGACCATGGCTTTAGGGGATGTCTAAGTCAATTGGCATAATAAAATCTATTAAGAAAACATTCTGCATCCCACTTTGGAGAGTGGCATCTGGGGTCTTAAGTGCTAGCAAGCAGCCATCTTAGATGCATCAATTGATCTCAACCCACCTGGAGCAAGGAAAGGAAGAATGAAGAACACCAAAGACACAAGGTAGTTATGAGCCTAAGAGACAGAAAGGACCACATAAACCAGAGACTGCATCATCCTGAGACCAGAAGAACTAGATGGTGCCTGGCCACAACCAATGACTGCCCTGACAGGGAACACAACAGAGAACCCCTGAAGAAGCAGGGGAGCATTCGGATGCAGACCCCAAATTCTCATAAAAAGACCAGACTTAATGGTCAGACTGGGACTAGAAGGACCTTGGAGGCCATGGTCCCCAGACCCTTTTGTTAGCCCAAGAAAGGATCCATTCCCAAAGCCAGCTCTTCAGACAGGGATTGGACTGGAATATGGGATGGAAAGTGATATTGGTGAAGAATGAGCTTTTTGGATCAAGTAGACACATGAGACTATGTTGGCATCTTCTATCTGGAGGGGAGATGAGAGGGCAGAGGGAGCCAGAAGCTGGCTGAATGGACACGACGAAAGAGAGTGGAGGGAAGGAGCGTGCTGTCTCATTAGGGGGAGAGCAATTAGGAGTGTACAGTAAGCTGTATCTAAATTTTTGTATGAGAGACTGACCTGATTTGTAAACTTTCACTTAACGCACAATAGAAATTAATTAAAAAATAAATCAGACTTTGGGGGTGAAAATATAGAAAGTTCTTTAACTAATGAATAATGTAGAACCAGTTGGACTATGAATCATGATAAATTTTTAAAGTTGGAAGTGAGGAAAGCTCAAGGTTGAAAGATAGACCATCAAAATCTGTTAGTGTCTCAAACAAAAGAGGAGAAGCTTCAGAAATGACTCTGGAAGGCTTTTTGCGTTAATCTCTTCTTGCCTGATGTATATAAAATATTAAATAGGGAAATCAACTTGCTGATGTGTGTAAGAATGCCCTGATATATTTGATAAAAACTGTTTCTTAGGATAACTGTTATATTTCTGATACATTGTCTCTGATTTTCCAAGAACTTAAAAACTTCATTTTCCTTTCAGTATAAATCCACATCCATTTGTTCCACGAATATTTATTCAACACTTTATTTAAGATACTATATTAGGTCTTGTCTGCATTAATCTATCCAGCTAAGGTTTCCAGATACCACTTGAAATTTTTACTTTTGTTACTAATTACTTAGACAAGTTTCATTGTTTTTTAGATAACTTATATACATACACACACGCATATATGTATATTTTTAATTACCCTTTAAATGAAATATTTAGTTTTCTAATCATATGGCTTACCATCTCACTAGGAGTAAAAGCCAAAGCCCTTCATAGGGTCATGAGGCCCTACACACTTCAGCTTCAGTTACCTTTCTAATCTCATATCCTCATTCACTCTGCTCCGGCTCCGCTGGCGTCCTTAATGTTCGTTCAGTATATGGACAGTTTTCTGCCTCAGGTCTTTGCATTAGCTGTTCTCTTTGCCTGAAATGCTTTTTCCCTCATACATTCATGGTTTGCTCCATCACTTTCTTTAAATCTTTACTCAAAATTACCTTCTCAGTAAAGCCTTCCCTAGCCACCTTATTTTAAATTGCAGTTTCCTCTGACCCCATTCCCTTTATTCCTTCCCTGCTGTATTTTTCTTCATATCAACTTCCAACATAGTACATATTTTAGGTATTTATTTTGTTTGTATCTCTTCCTCTATATAAGGGCAAGGAATTTTTTGTGTACTGTACTATTCTTAGTCCCTAGAACAATACCTGGTACATAGTATTTACTTATGAATGAAAATGCCTATATTTTCTCTATGCCGTTTTATCTTTTTATGGGTTTTGAAGATAGATTTCATTTTTACATTAGCACAGTGGTTTTCAGACTGAGAAATTGTCAAAATACAGGTATCCGGGTCCCACCCTACTAAATTAGAATCTCTGGGATTAGGATTTGGAGTTTTAGCATATGTATTTTTGGGGGGGGGGGGATCTCTTCCAACTAAGAGCTGTGTAAAAACATTTTAAACTGCAACAGCAACTCGAGAGATTAGATAGGAACCTTAGGGGGCACTGGGCTTATGTTAATGAGGGAGGGACAACTCAGAAAAGGAGGGGGAAAATGATTGCCCAACTGGAAGAATGTACTCAATCTCACTAAATTGTACATGTAGAAATTGTTGAATTGGTGTATGTTTTGCTGTGTATATTCTCACCAACAACAAAATAAATAAAATTTAGAAAAGAATATTTGAACCTATGTTATAACATTAGAATAATTTTTATTAAAAACATTGAAGGAAGAATAAATAAATAAGTTTCCTTTAAAAAATAAAATATGTAACACCCTAACAGTTCTAGCACTTAGTTCCTGCCTAGCCTTTTTGCTTGGTATCTCTGAGTATGAGCAGGGGTTCAGTTTCTTCTGCCTCTGACTTTTACTGTTTTTAGCCCAATTTCCCTGCTTTCAGCCCTGTGCCTCCCTCCTGCCTTTGGTACTGGTCCTTCTAATTCCTAAGCATTTCCAGGGTTCTTGGAAGGCAAATCATCTTGCTTCTTTGTGGTATCCCCTTCTGTAGGCACATGGACTTGGCCTTCCTCTGTTATGCTAAGTCATCAATCATTCCTCTATCTGCTTTTAATTTTCATGTATTGTGGTTCATATATGCTTCTTAGTCATTAAAGTGGAGGTCAGGTTCTGTTTCTTTTCACCTTATTGTTGGGGGTGATATTTAAGAAGAAATAGGGAGCAACATCTTCACACTGACATCCTAAAACTTGGAAGTTCATCCAAATTAAATTTGATTTTATTGTTTTTGGTTTATTATGCCAACCTGTATCCCAGAATCATATTACCCAACTTCTGTTTCCTACTGTTCCCTGTCCTGCATTCCACCCTGCAGTCAGACAAAACCACAAACCCTTCCCCATAAAGCTCCGTGCTTTTCCACCTCTGAATCTAGATTCCCCTTCTCTTCATTACTACATATCCAAATTCTCCTCCTTCAACATGTTCCTATGAACATTTCCACTAAATCATCCCAGATTCTGGACCCACCAATACGTAATGCTAGAACTAATATCTACCTTCATTGACCTTTCCAACCACTTTATCTGTGTTCTTTATGGAATTTATCACCTCATACCTTGTTCTGTGATTATTTATACATATTTTTATCCCCCCTGTTGAAAAAGGAACCAAGAGAGGAAGAACTTTACCTTTGATTCATCTTTGTTTTCACTTAACACCTTACCTACAGAGGTGCTCAATAAATAATTGTTTAGTGGACTATTTAATCCTACCCCTTAACTCTCCTTCCCAGCTTTGTGTCACCTGGCATTGTGTAAGTATGCCTTCCATTTCTTCAAGGTATTGATTTTTATTGTTTTGTAGGACCAAATCAAGAATAGATCAAATAGAGGCATTCCTCAAGGTTGACCTAAGTCTGCCAATCTTTTTTTATTATGCTTATTTAACCATCTATAAATCCACCATTTCTCCTGTTTCTCTGGTATATCTGAAGTAACTTTGTGAAAATGTCCAACCACAAATGTAGGCTACATGTTTGATAATGCCCAGGATTGTAGTGCCTTTACATGGTCACTACCAGAGTTCCATCATCTGCACCATCCTTCAGTTCTTCCTTTTTGTTGAAGCTTAGTACTAAATAATCAGTTCCCTTCATTGCTTTCTTTATCTGTTGAAGGATGAAATTTTCAGCAAGAGAACTTAGGGACTTGCCAGATACTCTGATCTGGGCAAAATTAAGCTTCTAGTACATGTAGATAGGTGAGGTCTCCTTATCTCTGTGTTTGCAACATGTTTTAGGAAAGCCCCATGTGTACCATCTGGTCAGATGCCCAAAAATTATGTTCCAACTTTTACCTTCTTTTAGCCTTACTTGGGAGTTTCTTTTATCTTGGGTTCAAAAATTTCTGTGTATGTGTATATGCATTTATAATTATCTTCCTTCTTCTATTTGTAAACTTTAAAACAAAGTTTTTCTAAGACAGTCTTCTCAAATGCCAGTTCCCATTCATGAGTTACTTCCCACTAAGTGTTAACGGTTTCTGAAATTTACTTATTATAAAATTTGAGGTTTGCTGTATACACACAGACACTCTTTTTTTTTTTTTAGGCTGTTGGATTTATTTTATTTTACACTTTTACTCCTAATAATTACCTGCTAGTTGTTCCACTGTCTTCTTCCACCCATCATATTATTGTTATTTATAGATGTAGTCTTACAACTTTGAGAATTTTTTGGCCTTTGATTTCAGTTTAAAGTCTTCTTAATCATACCTATGGGTCTTGCTAAGCGTTATCTTTTGGTTCTTCTGAACTATTTAGCACTTTTTCAGCAGTACAATCGTTATAGTGCCATAAGTCATCACCTAAAATATTGTTCTTCAGCAGTATCTACACAGCTAGTTGTGTTTCCTGTGTCCATTCCATTACAAAGCTACAACTTTTAACTGGAAGAACACCTGCTTTAGAAAATACCTTGTCTCCCCTAGACATTCCTTTGAACACTATCATTGAGTCATCAGAAATGAAGAGGAGTCATTAGAGTCTCCTTACAGTCCGTATCATGGAATTATTCAGTTTCTGTCATCATTGTGGGAAGAATCTAGGTAGCTTTGTATCCCCTTACTTCAAGATGTTGTGTGCTTTCTTATTTTTTGTGTCACTCTTTTAATTGGCTATTCATGCTGCTAAGGTAGCTCAGTTCCTTGAGTGTGATTGAGAACAAACAGGGATATGGAAGGATATAGATAGAAAGAAAAACAAGCTTGACCACTTCCTACAAGCAGGAGCCTAATCCCAGCTAATTGTATAGAGTGCAGATGCATTATAGATTGCCTTATCAATAGTGAAAAGTGTCCTTCCCCAGCAAGATTATAGATTTTTATTAAAATACCCAATTTTTCTTGACTTCAGAAGGTGTTCCTTACTTACCCATCACTCAAAATTTAGTTTTAGTTGTTATTGTAAAGACCAGTATCAGCATAATTTATCAAATGACTTATACTTTGCCTATTGATAGGATCTTGAATAGTTTACCACTCAGGGTACCCATTCCTACAGGTTTTGGAAGTCTACATTCAGGAATTTAAAGAATTGTTTGTGCTAACAAAAGGGTAGGTAGCATGGTTTCAATACAAACTGTTTTTCTGGAAAAACCACTGTATTTATACTAACAGTATAAAAATGTATTCCTAAGATCCTAAAAATAGTCATCTCTATAGCCTATTGAGTCGGAATCGACTCGATGGCAATGAATTTGGTTTGGTATAACCTAAATGGAAGGAACCCTGGTGGTGCAGTGGTTAAGTGCTTGGCTGCTAACAGGAGGTTCGGCAGTTTGAACCCACTGGCTGCTCGGTGGGGAAAATCTCTGGCAGTCTACTCCCTTAAAGATTACAGCCTTGGAAACCCTGTGGGGTAGTTCTACTCTGTCCTGTAGAGTCTCTGTGAGTCAGAATCGACTTGACGGCAACAGGTTTGTTTTTGTTTTATTTAGCCTCATTAGGCAATTAATAAGCTGTCTCACCTTTTGGGGATAATAGAATTTCTTTTATTTTCAGTTGCCTTTAGTTCTTGTCATTTAAAAATATGAGTTGCTGCTCCATAAGCAGAATCTTATACCTATAATTCTACTTATGCTGAGTTTCTCTTTTTCTAAAGTGTAATATTCTTCCATTCAGTAGCATCTTTTCTTAATAGTCCCTCAACTCTCTTATAATCTTTTTTCATGGATTCCTTTCTGAATTCCCTTCATTTTGTCCTCTGTAATAAGACAGAATGTAGACAAATGTTCCTCAAGACCTTTCAGCTTCTTTTCTAGTATGTAGAAAGCATGAATCTGCAGAATACCCACGTGGTGATCACTGACTTCAGATAGGAAGACAGAAAGTTGTACAGGTTACAAAAGCAGTTTTTTTTTTTTAAAGGCTTCCAGGATCTCAGGATGAACTGTAATCTTTGGTGGCTTTCTCCCTAAGCTGCTGTGAAAACTTACTCTTTCTGGGCCCTAGCTATCTTCTGAAATGTACTGCTTTTATATTTGTATTTCCTCACTTTGTCACACACTTGTAATTACCTGCCTTTTGAGAGGTAGGTAATTAAAACTGTTCAGTTAGTATAAACTCCTTTGAACAGAAGCCACGGAACCCTTCGCTTGTCACAAGTACCAGTTCACAGAGTAATAGCACTACCTTGCTTTTTGACCTCTGTACCTTTTTCTACCACTCCTGAATTAGTATCACCCTTTGTGAGGAGCCCTGGTGGCACAGTGGTTAAACCCCTGTTGCTAACCGAAAGGCTGGCAATCCGAACCCACCAGCTGCTCCTCAGGAGAAAGATGTGGAAGTCTATTCCCATAAAGAGTACAACCTTGGAAACCCTATGAGGCAGTTCTACTCTGTCCTGTAAGGTAGCTGGGAGTCGGAACCAACTTGATGGCAAAGAGTTTTTGAGATGTAAGAATGATTAGAGTTTCAGAAAAGACTTTTTTCTATGTGAGACAATTTGCATACCTAGGAGGACATCCGGATCTTTACCATATATACTTCAGGGGTATACCATAGTATAGTTTTTTAGCTTTTTCATATACTCCTTGTGTGCCCATGTTCAGAATGTGTCACCTTTCAAGGCCTCTGTGCCCTCATCCATAAAATGAAATCGCAAGTTCCTTCCAGATTTATGATCAATTCATTGATCCCCAAATTTGGATCTCATTATTAATGAATATTCTTGGAATACCTGCTGGCATTCTCTGATTAGTTTCTTTCTTCTTAAGGGAAATTTTATACAGTGAGTAATACAGTTATGTTCCAAATGTGGCAGATAATTGATTCTGATTTAATGTTTGTTGTCATAATAGTACAGCAGAAGCCTTTACTAAATTACGTATTGCTTTTATAACTTAACTGGAATTGTATGCATAGATCACTTTTCCAACAATTCTCCCCTTTCTACTGGCAGAGCTTGGTGAATCTTTTGCCAGTAATAAATTGTGCATTGGGAAAGTCCGACTTCTACATTAAGAAGCTAATGACTTGTATTTTTTTTAAACATATTTGCCAAAACAGTCTCTTCGGACACTTAGACTTTTTTAAAGTTCTATTTTTTTTGGCTGGTTTAAATGTGAATTGAATAATCTCCTTGGTTACGGTGGTTCTGATGCATCTGTTGCCAGCAGTGGATGTTGGCCTAGAGAAATGTGACTTCCATTACCTAAGGATGAAGAGGCTCCAAATGACAATTAAAGACGTTCATCAAGAGCTTATGCACCTTGGACTGGGTGAAACTAATCAAGCATGAAATTGATTACTCTTCAGATATCAAGCAGGATGTAGTTATTTAAGGGTAATTAAAGTCCTTACAAACCTTTTTTTGGACGTGATCTCAGTGTGGCTGTCCATGGTCTGGATAGCTCCAGGGTAGGTTCCTGGTCATTGACTAATAAACAGTATAGTCAAGAGTAGGAGCTACTGGTTCAAACATAATCACAACTGTGAAAAACATTGGTATGGATTTAGTTTATTACTTCTTTTTTCATTTTTTCTGTGTAGGTATTATAATATTAATATGTATTTGTTTCTTTTATAATACCTAAAGCTTAATAATCAATATCAAGGTCAGTGTTTTTTAAGGATGTGAAGGCTTGAGGGGGGCCACTTTTTAGGGTATTTTAGCTTTGCAGTGTTCGCTGAAGATAAAAGCTGCATGTCCAATGACTGGATTTCCCACACACATGAGAGCGGATAAAGAAAGTAAGTGGAACAATTGTTTATTCAATTAATTGCATCATTTAGCCAACTTTGAGAATTGAAAAGGGAAAAATACTTGTATCTCCTGTTAACTAAATGGTTATCCGTCCCATCAATTAAATGGCCAGACAGGTCTATTTGACTACAAGTAAAGAAAGAAGCAAAGCTTAGCAGAATGGTAGACTGTCTGAGTAGTAACTTTGAGTAGAGATAAATGGAAATCAAGTGGCTTTGGATAGTTAATCCTCCTTCCTCTGTATTCTGTATTATCGCAGATGTAAGAAGGTTTGGATTGAGATTTTTCCGAAGGCAGAAAAGCATGGCAATTAGCCACCAAGTAGAAGCCTCTGCAGTGTTGCCTGTACTTTGCCACGGCCTGGGTATCCAGAGACCTAGATGCAGATTACTTTTTGTCATATTTTTGGCAAAAAAAACTATAAAAATTACTTATTCTCTGTGAAAGTCAGTGAACTGGCCTCTAAGGAATAATTATTATGTCAGTTTTACAGATGATGATGTTTTTGTATCATTTTAGCTGCCTTTTAAACCCTCCTCAAGTTGCCATGAAAGGGAGTTCAGAACCAGTAATACACACAAATTTAATCTTTAGAGGTATTTTTTTAAATGATGTATTTGTCCTTTTGCTTATTTCTTGCTGTTTTATTTTTCTTTTATGTAGTTGCTAACCCAACCCATTGCCATTGAGCAATGATATCGCTAAGCTCATATTTTAAATTTGTCCTCGTGTAAGATGAAGTTAGAAGAATGACGGAAAGTTGTGTCATGGACACATACTACTAAGTTATATGGTTGTTAATAACCATTTGGTAGTTTTATGTGTGTCCCCCTTGGTTTTATCTATTTCCCATCAATTCTTCTTTGTTAATATAATCATAATTATAAATATTTAATTATACTTGACATACTCATACAGCTCAGAATATTTTAATACTGATATCAACTATTTTTTTCATTATACCTACCCTTAGGTGGCATGCAACTGCGATGAAAGTGTTAATTTTACCTTAATAGGTAATAATTTGTTTCTAGGAGCTAGATGTTTACCACATCTATTTTTATTTATAGTACTTGCAGTCTCTGGGAAATATATTTTGGGCTGTGAACCTTAGGAGGGTTTGGGATTCTCAGGAATATTTAAAAAAGTAGTTACACATAATAAGCTGATGTACACAGATGCCACTCTTCATTCTAGTTGCAGAAGAATACTTGGCTACTATGTACTTGAGTTCTGTGTTTTTTGTAACATACCAGATCATTATAGAAATCAATTTTTAATTAAAAACGAGGGGAGTAAGTGACTTGTGCAAAGTTATGTTTTTTAAGTTTTAAATAATTGAAGGTAATAAATTTAGAATGCTAAGTATGTTGTATCAGTTTTTGTTAAGTAGAAAAATGTGTTTGAAGAGAACATATTTCTGTAAGAATTTATTTTCCATATCATATTTTTGTGTCATTGGTATTATAATTAAATAATTCAGGTAATGTGTAGGATGGTTTGTCTGAAACAGTCCTTCCAAGCTAAAATCTTTAATTCTTGATTTCAGTTCCGTTTGTTTTGCTAAGAGCCAATAAAATTCAGCTCATCTGCCATAAATCCCCTATAACACTATACCTATGTACCTTCCTCCCTACAAAAGAAAGAAAAACAAAGATGGAGAAGCACATGCAGGCCAGTAAACACAGGGGAGGGGAAATGGTAACCAACAAAGACTAGGGCATTTAGCAGGAAAGTGTTTTAACTTTCAGCTTCCATATCTTTCATTCCAACTAGCGTAAACAGCTCCTTACCTCTTATTTTAGAAGTTTTGACCAAAGGAACTGAATTTTACTCTTAAGGCTCATAGGAGGCTCTTAGAGATAGACATTAACAAGTTTTTATGCTTACTGAATTGTGCGGTATAGGTCTTTTATTCTGATGCAACTATAATTTTTTATTTATTGAACTTTGGTTTTTAAGTGCCCTTCTATCTTCTTTCACACTGACCGTCTCTTTCCCACTATCACTGAAATCAGAGGGGCCCTCACATAAAGGTTTTCCAAATTGGTGAGGAGGAAATAACAGTCATGTAAATTAAGTAGTAATTTAGATTTACTTTTTAGATATGCTGTGATTCTGACTTTAAGTATAAATGTCTTTGTCTAAGATTGTGGTTAAGTAACAGGAGAAAAAGTGAGTACCAAAGGAGCAAACGAGCTATTATAAAAATAGGGCTCACCCCAGAAGGGAGAGAAGTGCCTTAGAAGTTTTAGAGACCTTCACCTTGAGGAAGGTATTTTTAGCACCTTTTTCTGACAAGGATCTCAGATAATATAAGCATTCGTAATGGGGTAGATGGTCCTGGTGCAGAAGATAATTTGTGTTGAGTGGGTCACAGCATGTAAGATGGGACAACTGACATAATTCATTTGTAAGGTAGTCTTTTGGTGATGATTATTTTACAATTTGGAGGAAATGCTAAGATGTTAATTGTATGTTTTGAAAGGAAATAAAGTAGATTTCAGAATATTGAATTTTATTAGGAAAAACTATTGAATGAGAATGACCTATTCCTCTACCTGAAGATATCTGTATCTTTTTATTTATCTTAATACTGTAAATTTTTTGATATCTCCAGACTTAAATAGAATTTATTGAAGTTTTTCATGATATAATACAGTATCCCAACTTTTTTCTTACCTTTTTTTCTAGCCCGTGTTCTGGAATGACTTTTATTCAGTCGGTTGGTTAGAGCATACGCTCATGAGACACTGTTGTCAGATTCAGGGACCTTTGTTGTTCTATAGCTGCGAGGCATGCCTAATCCTGGCCATTCCTCTATAAATTGCTGCTTATGGACTGTTAAGGGCATTGAGTGAGAGAATAATAGTACATAAGTTCAAACACATCACCATATTGGCTTTTAAAAAGTGAACAAGAGAAAATCTGAACTTACTACACTTACAATTTAGGTAGGAAATTCCAAAGTTGTTTGCTATAAAGATTCTTTTAGACTTTTTATTCCTATAAGGTAAAAGTGTAATTAAATTTAGAAAATTCTAATTAATATGTTTTCTTTCAGCAAACAAGTACTATTTGAATGAAATGAGGTTTAGCAAAGCTGTAATATAGCTGCAGTATTCATAATGGAGTTCTATCATTAATTAGCTTAACAAAGCAAATCTTTAAATTTTAGATATTTGTGTGTGTGTGTGTGTTATAATGAAGGGAGGAAAATGAATCTTCCACAGCACCAAACTCTTGTTTGTTTTTCTTTGCATATTTATTGAAGGGATGACTATAATAGCAACAAATTGCCCTTAAATCCACAAATAGGTGAGTAGCTACAAAATGCAAAGAAAATGCTCTGCACTTCTTTTGGTCACGAAACACCTACTGGTTATCGTGTTACAAGAGTGTTTTCCCAGGAAAAAAAGTCAAATCACATGGGGAAATTGATGCAGCTGTATTTTGAATTGTCTTCTAACAGTAGATTCTTCATTTTTTAAAATAATTTCCCTGAAGTGTTTTCTTCTTATGCATTTTGGTTAACCTTAGTTCCCATCCCTAAAAAGCACTTGCGGAGCTTCCAGCATGTATTCGTTTTATGAATAAAGTAACAGCCTTACCAACTTCCTGCGGCCCTGGTCATGACCAGTGTCATTTTTGTCCATTTTAACATGTGATTTTTGCCTTCACTTTTAAAGATGTCTGATGGCAGCCAGAGAGCCATACTTTCTTACTGTGAAACTGACCTCTTGAAGTAATTCTTGTAAAATGAATAAGTTAATATTAGGTCTCAGAGAAAGCACTGTGTATACACTATTAGTCAAAATTTGTGAGCCTCTTTTTAATCCATATATTTAGGTTGAAGTTAACAACCTTTGGTAACAACAGTAAAAACCAAAAAACCAAACCCAGTGCTGTCGAGTTAATTCCGACTCATAGCAACCCTATAGGACAGAGTAGAACTGCCCCATAGAGTTTCCAAGGAGCACCTGGTGGGTTTGAACTCCCGACCCTTTGATTAGCAGCTGTAGCACTTAACCACTATGCCACCAGAGTTTCCGGTAACAATAGCAGAGTTAATATCAGAGTCTAGCATTTTCTGAATACGTACAAATTTAGATATGCACAAGCCATTACAAATAAAGCTTTTTTTTTTAGATGTTGTTGTTAGTTGCCATAGAGATTGCCATATTCACTTTACAGTGATTAAGAAGTTTGCTTGATATCCCTCCTTCCATGTCCTCTTGAATCTGGCTTGAATTTCTGGCAACTGCCTTTTGATGTGCTGCTCCAACTGCTTTTGGATGATCTGCAGCAAAGTTTTACTTCTGTGTGATATTAATGATATTTTTTGATAATTTCTGCATTCTTTTGGATCATCTTTCTTTGGAATGGACACACATATGGATCTCTTCCAGTCGTTTGGCCAGGTTGCTGCCCTCCAAATTTCTTGGCATAGGTGAATGAACACCTCTAGCACTGCATCCATTTGTTGAAACCTCTCAATTAGTATTCCGTCAATTCCTGGAGCCTTATTTTTTGTGCAGCTTGTGCTTCTTCCTTCAGTACCATCAGTTCTTGATCAAATACTACCACCTGATATGGTTGAATGTCGACCAGTTCTTTTTGGTACAGTGACTATGTATTCCTTCTATCTTCTTTTGTTGCTTTCTGCATCATTCCATATTTTTCTGGTAGAATCCCTCAATATTGCAACTTGAGCCTTGAAGTTTTTCTTCATTTCTTTAAGCTTGAGAAATGCTGAGCATGTTCTTCCCATTTGGTTTTCTATCTCACAATCTTTGCACATGTCATTATAATACTTTACTTTGTTTTCTTGAGCCACTTTTTGAATCTTCTGCTCCAGTCTTTTACTTTGTTGTTTCTTCTGATGTCAGATGGATCTTGGCTGAAAGCAATGAATACCAGAAAGATGTTTATGTGTGTTTTGTTGACTATGCAAAGACATTCAACTATATGTGGATCATAACAAATTATGGATAACCTTGTGAAGAATCAGAATTCCAGAACACCTTATTGTGCTCATGAGGAACCTGTACATAAACCAAGAGGCAGTCTTTCGAACAGAACAAGGGGATATTGGGTAGCTTAAACTCAGGAGGGATGTGCATGAGGGTTGTATCTTTTCACTATTCTTATTCAATCTGTATGCTGAGCAAATTATCCAAGAAGCTGGACTATATGAAGAAGAATGGGGCATCAAGATTGGAGAAAGACTCGTGAACAACCTGCAATATGCAGGTAACACAGCCTCGGTTGCTGAAAATGAAGAGGACTTACAGCACTTAATGATAAAGATCAAAGACTACAGCCTTCAGTATGGATTACACCTCAACATAAAGAAAACAGAAATCCTCACAACTGGACCAATAAGCAACATCATGATAAAGAGAGAAAAGACTGAAGTTGTCAAGGATTTCATTTTACTTGGATCCACAATCAAGCACACATGGAAGCAGCAGTCAAGAAATCAAACAATGTATTGCAATGGGCAGGTGTGCTGCAAAAGACCTTTAAAGTGTTTAAAAAACAAAGATGTCACATTGAGGACTAACATGCACCTGACCCAAGCCATAATATTTTCACTTGCCTCATATGCATGTGAAAGCTGGACGATGAATAAGGAAGACTGAAGAATTCACACCTTTGAATTGTGTTGTCGAAGAATATTGATTATACCATGGACTGCCAAAAGAAGGAACAAATCTGTCTTGGAGGAAGTACAGCCAGAGTGCTCCTTAGAACCTAACAAGAGGTTTGTTTGAATTCATTTTGTATCTTTTTGCTGGAAGCTTCCAGAAAGAGAAAAAATCATGTATTTTCTTTTGTGTTATGATTTGTTCAGTAAACCTATATTATCATATAGAATATTTCATCTGAAATTTTATCTTAAATATAATACCCTGCTTATATATTTAATAAAATATAGTATAGCTATTTTAAAGATGAACCCATTGCCATTGAGTCAATTCTGACTCATAGCGACCCTATAGGACAGAGTAGAACTGCCCCATAGGGCTTCCAAGGATTGGCTGATGGATTCGAACTGCCAACATTTTGGTTAGCAGCTGAGCTCTCAATCACTGCGCCACCAGGACTCCATTTTAAAGATAGCAGTATTGAAAGTGAAAAGGCAAAGAAATAGTTGAACCATTTCACTTAATTAAAATTTAAGTAAAAGGAGTTGGACTGGAGGACTGGCTTGGCTGCCTTTTTCCAACCCATAGCATCCTTTCAGTTTCTAGGTTGTCCTGCCTTTCGTGCAAATTAAAAAGACACTATCTACCTATCGACTCAATAGATCTTTCTTGTTGCCCTAGGAGGGGGAAAAGAAAACTTCCTATTTCATCTTTCATAACTAAAATGTTATAATTCAAGCTCATAAATGGAGAGGAAAAATTCTAAAATATAAGGAGTATTTTTTGTGTTATTTTTTAAAAGGAGAGTCATTTATCTCTGTTGAGTAAGAGGTTTTGCTTTGTTTTTTTTTTTTCCTTCTAATCTAAAACTTTAGAAAAATTTCAACATAGCTTATAAAGGAATTTAGTAGCTTGGCTTTCATTAATACAAATAAACACGTGTAAATATTGGCAGGCCTATAGACCTCCAAACAGTTTTTGTGATATAAGAAACTAGCGTTTGACTATTAGTGCTGCCATCATAATTTCATTAGTGTGGCTTCTTTACACACTTTCTCCAGTGACGCAAATACAGACGTGATTTTTTGGAACATCAGACTTATGGCTGCCTTCTCCCTTCTTCTTTACTTATGTTGGACAAACTATCATTATAGCTTGCCAAAAAAAATCCCACAGTTCAGTAGACTTCAGTTTTGAGGTCTCTCATGTCCTCTTTAGACCACCAGTAGCTTTGTCCCTGGGAGATCAGAAATTGGACACTTCTTTTTGATGTTCAACAAAACCAGACTCTGTTCCTTGACCTCTGAGGAAGAATATAGCAAAACAACAAATTGTCTAAGCAGCATCACTGGAAACATAGCAGCAAATCCCTCTGGAATGCATCCTTTGAAACATGGGCCAAATTCTCCTTTGGTATCAAGGTGATGACGATAATAGTAAAGTCTCTAATAGGATAAAGCATTAGAAGTTGTGTATCTTTTCCTTTATATCCATATACAGAAATGACTAAAGACCCACCAAATTTGAAGCATATTTATGCTCTTGTGCTGTAACCAGTTCCAAGAAGCTAAGGTAAAATATGAAGCTTAGAGATTGAGGATTCTATTAGTCTTGTACTATAACCAATTCCATTAATCTAACTTCCTTGTTCCCCATTCCTCCTTCCCACCCCCCATCCCTACTCCATACACATGTTCTTTGCTATATTTTAGGAAACTTTTCAACCACCCGATTCTCCTATCTTCTGTTTTCTAAGTTTTGTAACTTATTTGTATAACCTTTCCAACGACATCCTGTGGATTATGCTAAAGTCAAAATAAATCACATAGTTGAGTTTGCAGAAAGACCGTATACCATCAAACCATAGTTAATAGAAGTTGAGAGGTCTTTTTAAAGAAGTATGATGTTAACTCTGCTCTTTTTCCTTTTCTCCTTAGCACTTCAGTGTTTTTTAATATGTGCCAAGCCCCTAGCTTTCCCATTATCCTAAATAGTTGAATGGCATTTAATTTTCAAGTGAAATGCCCAACCTTTTCATTCAAGTAGTTAATTTTCTCCTCTGGTATTAAAATTAAATAAAATTATTAATTATTAAGCAAATTTTATTTTTAAACGTATTTAATACGCTCATGTCTTAGCCCAAGGTAATCTATTTTAAAAGTGGTACTAGTTTTATAATCTCGTGCTTACTTTATTCCAAACATGAGGGTTCTGTTCACATTGGATGTGCCTAAGCAAGTAACTGCTTTTTTGTTCTTCATTTGTCCTTGAACTTAATACTTAACAAACTGCCAAAAATGTTATCTCCCACCTTCTTTGTCTTCCAAACCTACCATATTTCACTTTTCAGAACATCTTAAAGATTGTCCCCATTGAAAAGTGTTGCTTTCAGGGGCATAATTTTGAGGAGAATTCTATTGTGGTGCTATTTATTTTCATCCATCCAATATTTAGGACCACCACCCATCGATGTCAGTTTGTTGTACTGTGGTGGCTTGAGTGTTGCTATGATACTGGAAGCTATGCCACCAGTATTTCAAATGCCAGCAGGGTCACCCATGGTGGACAGGTTTCACCAGAGCTTCCAGACTTAGGTAAGGAGAAACTCCTGGCGATCTACTTCTGAAAATTAGTCAATGAAAGCCCTGTGGATCACAACAGAATATTATCTGGTACAGTGCTAGGGGATGAGTCTCCTAGGTTGGAAAGCACTCAAAATACACAGTGGCTGCAGTAATGGACTTGAGCATACCAGTGATGATGAAGATGGTGCAAGACCTGGCAACGTTTCTGCTGTACATGGCATCACCATGAGTCAGAGTCGACCTGACGGCAACTAACAACAGCAACATTTAGGATGCATTTAAGTATCCATTCTTATCTGAGTCTTACAGATTAAATTTTACTAATTTATAATACACGATGGTTATGGAGATAAATGTATAAATGGGCCTGTACGTGACAGCCTTGCTTTTATTGCCTCTCATGAAATAGATTCTTCTGAGTAACCTGTAAATTTGAAAGAAAGCCATTGCTTTCCCATCCTCCTTTAATGTAGCAAGCTGTAAGAGGACTTGCGTTTTTTTTCTCCTCCGTAGTCAAAATAGGAGATTATGATTGTAGGAAGCATCTCCTAACTCCTTCTATAACTGTCTTTCCTGGACAAATAAGAAAAAAAGGTAAATAGGAATTTAATTTTTAATAAGATTTTTATTTAATAAATAAAAATTATGGTTAATAATGATGTAAACTTAATTTGACATGATCAGCATTCTATGACAGATACATGGTCATTAACTTTGAAGACATTATATTGAATTTGTAATCCATTTGGCTCTCATATTTGTACATGTGCTTGCTTAGACTTAAACTCCGTTTTTTGGTGTCTTTTTTTTTTGGTGAAATGTAAAATAAAATCAGCATTTTGGGGAAGGGAATATCTGGACATGTATATACTTATTCTTAAAAGAAATGCATTTGAGCTTATACGTGATAGACTATTTAAAGATTTGTGTATATTTCTAAGTCTTCATGTTTTTCATTTTAAACAAACTCCTATCTTCAAGACTCAGCTCAGTTCTTCACTGGTCCTTAAGCCCAGCCTGCCTTTCCTCTGGTCTAACATTGCCCTTTGTGCAGGCCTCTATTAAGAATGTTGCCATTGTGTCATAATCATCTGTTTGCACGTCTGTTAAACTGTGCGCTCCCTGAAGGCAAGGGCCAATTATGTGTTTATTTTCTTAGCATAAAGTGTTGTGCTGCCACGGTGATGTTAAAGATTGAGTTGTGGGATTTTGATGAATCAGAATTTTACTGCTAACCACAGTAAATGTACTGCTAACCACCCTATAAGATCCCTGAGGCCAGAAAACACACAAGGAAAAATTGCAAAAGAAAGCAGAGAAAAATTAGCAGGGCTGGTGCCCAGAAATTTCAGGGAGGTGCTCTGAGAAACTGGACTGGAGCATCAGAGCTCCTAAGGGCCGCTTCTGTGTCTTCAAGTTCAATACTGAATGTCACAACTGGCTAGTGGCATGAGAGGACCAAAGGGAAGAGTATACAACAAAAAAAGAGAGGTGATTGGTCTTTGTCCCACGTGGGCCCCGGCTTATCTTACCCCTTCTGTCACATGGGATGAAGAGATATAACACACAGCGGCCCATATGTGCTTTTGAAGGTGATGTGATCAGTGTCCCCAAATTTAACTGGTCAAATTTGTATTTCCTCAGTGTTGAGATGGTGAGAAGTGGGAGAGTTGACAAAGAGACTTGATTGCACCTTTTCCCCCTAGAGCTTTACAAGTGAGCTTTCAATGAATGTTCATTCATCAGATCCATTCCCTTCTCAAGAAAATATATATTTATTTCTGATGTATCCTTTTCTTCTATCTTGATGTTCTTAACCAGTACTTTGAAATTCACATGTTCTCAATGTTTTTGCAACTTGTACACTTCTAGAATTATTATTACTTAGTGTTTATATGGAAACCCTGGTGGCATAGTGGTTAAGTGCTACGGCTGCTAACCAAAGGGCCAGCAGTTCAAATCCGCCAGGCACTCCTTGGAAACTCTATGGGGCAGTTCTACCCTGTCCTATAGGGTCACTGTGAGTTGGAATTGACTCGATGGCACTGGGTTTTTTTGTTTTTTTTTTTAGTGTTTATATTGGTGTAGGGAAGATACATAGTGCCAAGAAGGTTCTTGAATTCTTTTTTACCCTTTATGCCTAATGTGTCCAAATAAAATTGGACCATATGCTTATTAAACATAGCTATTTAAAGAGTAGAAAGCCCTGAAATCTTTATAAAAAGATATCTTATTCATATTGTTGTAAGTACTCATAGATGCCACTCAAGCACTTTAGTCTTTGAGTTACCAATGTTTTCATTGTTCTGGTGCCTTATGATTTTTTTTCTTTTTTTTTACTTATGCAGTGTTGCATATACCACTAATCCCATTAAGTCAGTGTAAAATGTGTACCTTATTAGATTATTCAAGTGCTGTACACGTATATAAAGACAAAATAAAAACTATTTTAAATAATGAGGCATCTAAAGGTCTTGTTTTGGGTCTTATACAGAGACGTATAAAGGAAGCATTTTTAATGATCTAATTATTATTGTGTCTTTTGCTTAGGGTGTTCCAGTGTTGGCAATAAGAAACAAAATGATATCTGAAGGACTAGACCCGGATCTTATTGAGTAAGTCATTCTTCTAATATAATATTACTGTCAAGATATTGAATTTATAAGTTATAAACAATATAAAGTTAACATGTAACTTTAAATACCCACACACATATGTTTCTATACAGTGTTTTATGGTTGAGGAAACCATCTTCCTAAATAATGTTGCTACTATGTTTAAAAAAATCTGTTACTAAAACCAGCCATAGCACATTTTAGGTCATTGATGAATCTGGATGTTCAAAGGAGGTGGAATTTGATGACAGTTTTCGTGGCATGGGTGCAGTATTTATGAGAAGCAGGGTCATTTCTTAGTACTTCTGTTACCTACTAACTTTTCATTTAAGACGTTGTCGTTGTAGGTGCCATTGAGTCTGTTCTATCTCTGTTCAGCAGAATGAACTACTACCCACACTGCGCTATCCTCACAATTGTTGCTATGTTTGAGTTCATTCTTGAAGCCACTGTATCAGTCCATGCTGTTGAGAGCCTTCCTCTTTTTTGCTGACCCTCAACCTTACCAAACATGGTGTCCTTCTTCAGAGACTGGTCCGTCCTGATGACATGTTCAAAAGTCCATGAGATGAAGTCTCGCCATCCTTGCTTCTAAGGAGCATTCTCACTGTACTTCTTCCAAGACAGATTTGTTCATTCTTCTGGCAGACCATAGGATTATATTCAGTATTTTTCACCAACACCATAATTCAAAGGCATCAGTTCTTTGATTTTCCTTATTCATTGTCCAGCTTTCACATGTCTATGGGGTGATTGAAAATATCGTAGCTTGGGTCAGGCACACCTTAGTCCTCAATGTGACATCTCTGCTTTTTAAACACTATAAAAACCCTAGAATGTTGGAATTTGCTTCTGTCATGGTCTTGGTTGAGCCAGATTGATAAGTAAATAGGGTAAAGCTACTCTAGGTCCACATTAATAGTTATTACGAAAATAGATACTGGTTTGTGTGAGTTTTATTAAATATTTCTTGAGGAATGCTAAAAAATTGTGGCTCAGAAATTTGACAATAATTCATTCCACCCAAGTAAACTTGGCTAAAATATATCGTCATAGTTCATCCAGGGTAAAATATATCTTAATGAATTCTTCAGAATTATTCTGTTTTGCAAGTATCTAGATACTTATAGTCTTTCCAGTTTGGGTTTTAGTTCATCCCAATGTATTTAGCTGTGTTGTCTGGGCAATCATACTCTACTAGCCGTATATTTTGGAATTTTTCTTGGTGCTCAACCTCTCAAGAAGAAGTGAGCATTCTGGAGTAAAATACCATCAGTCTTTTTCTTTTATATTCTAAAATATGAAATTTAAGAATTTTTTAGAACTCTGCAAGAACAGATTTCCAGCCTAACTCTACATTCGATATTTATCTAAGTATCAAACAGTTCAAGTACAATGGCATGGCTTGGTAGTTTGAAATAAAGAATCACCAGCATATTTGGCATTTGTTCTGGAAATTGTTTCTGATGCAGACATAAAAGCAGATGGATTGTGACATATATTTTAATGTGAATTGAACATATGGGTTTAATCCATTCTGGTACTCGTTGGAGTACATGTTATATTTAACATTGACCATCCTCATTTTAGCTTCTGGAAATACACAGTACGCCTTCTATAATAACAGAGGGCTATAATGACCTTTAAAATGATGATCTTTCTCTCTAGAGAAAGTGTAATAAATGGAAAACTCACAGCCTTATAAGTGTCAGCATATGTTAGCTATCCAGTCCCTTTATCCATTACTGGCTTTATTTCATCCCCTGTTCAACCCAAACCTGCTTCATAATCCTTTACTTCAACCAACTACCCACACTAGCAACTTGGAAGCTGTCCTAATTTCTGCCCTCTTCCCTACCTTCCACTACGTCAGTCACTATTCCCTCATTTTTAATATTTCTCAAATCTGACCACATGCCTCCATATCCATTGCTGCTTAGCTGAGGCTTTCATCATTTCTCACCAGAATTATTATAGTAACCTCATGATTGATTTCCCTGTTCTCTTTCAATCCATCCATTAAAGCCTGAGAGGATCTGTTCATACTTCATTCTTGCATCACATCTTTCTCTGATTCTCAACTGCCTTCCGTATATAAGTGCTTTTATCAAGACCCAGTTTCTTTCTTTAGCTTCATCCCTTCCTACTCTTCCACACGTGTCTGTCATACAAACTACTTACAGTTCCGTGAACGGTTCATTCTTTTATTCCCTTTGGTGAATTTGAATGTTTTCTTTCCTCTGCATGCGTGGAACTCCCTTCCCACATTTTATTGGCCTGCCTAGTTTTTTATTCTTCAAGACTTCCCTTAGGTATCACCATCTTAGGAAGTCCATGGGTGATTACTAGGGAGGACCCCCACCACCCCTAATGCTCCTTGATGTGTCTCACTTAGCAAGTTTGAGGGTATGTCGTTGTCTGTAAATGTTGGGAAGCATTCAGTTGCAAGGTGGTGCCAAGTTTTAGGGTAGAATTCCAGTAACAGTTAACATTGTCTTACAGAAAAGCTGCTCCTCAACCACAGCTTGGAGCCTGAATTCTGACCCATTACCTCATAAGTACAAGCCATTGGTCACCGGGGGCACTGGTTGGAGTCAGGGTGACTCACTGTAACCTATCACCACTACTAGCAAACCAGCTCTAACTACATTCAGCAAGATATGATAAGTAAAATCAATCGCCTTGTTAACAGAGGAATTCTGGCACTTTTGAAATCATGTTTAAAGTTATGGCGTCTCACTTTGGCAGAAAAGTATGATGATGGAAGAGAAGAAAATGTGCCATCTGAAGGAGGCACTAAGTATTTTACTTAGAGCCTTAGGTACCTCTTAAACCTCAGCGAAGAAGTTTCAGTAAAGATTATTCTGTTTTCTTTTTTAAAGTCTAAATGTACACATTCTTTTTATTAACCTTAGGTAGTATGACAAACTCATACAACTCTTGGAAGAAATAGTTTAGATTTGTCTGCACTGAGCAAAGAGCAGAACTCAGGTTGATTTAGAAATAAATACTGATCAGAAAATACATTGTTATTTGATCGGCCTATCTGAAAATAAAATTTTAGAATTTAAGAGTACAAAATTTGAAACTAAGAAAACTTACGTGATAAGGTGGGAAAGAACCTAGAAATTTCCTAGAAAAATAATTATCAAAGAAGTTTAGAAAGTCTATAAAACTGAAGAAATGCCTGATGCCTGATAACTACCAAATAAATAGTATTTGTTTGATACTTCTAAGTGGTGGTTTAATTCTTTTAAAAAATCCAAGTTTTTAAAAGTAAGAATCATTTTTATATAATCAAGAATTAAGTCCTCGTTAGCTTATACAAAATAGGTTTCCATTGTCAATGAAATAAAAAGGTACGTGAAGGGACACTTTTGTGACCAGCAAACTCAAAGGAGTTTAAGGGAAAACAAAATGAAAATTTTTAATTTGTCTAAAGGTTAATCTGTTTTAATTTTGCTTTCAGCAATATAGACCAGGTAAATCATGCCTTATAAATTCATTCATTCAGTACCTAGATTTCCTTAACAGGGAAAAAAGTTTTCTTCTTGAATTCATGTTCCAGGACTCAAATTACTGTTACTAGCTAGTAATGACTGCTTTTACTGCTCTGGGACAAGTAGCCTCTGGACCTGCCAGTCAACAAGAGATTGGATTCAGGATAGTTAAGCTTCAGACTAAGGCAGACTTTGGAGATACTCTGCTTGCTTGGGTTCAGATTCTGCCCTGCCACCTTCTAGCTGTGTGACTCTGAATTAATTAGCTAACCTACTGTGTACATCAGTTTTCCCATGCCTAAAATGAGAAATAGAAGAGTTCAACCCTCATAGAGCTGTTCAGATTAAGTAAGAAAATGATGTAAGCAATTAGCACAGCTCTGGACAAGCAGTAAATGTTCAATAAATGTTAGTTGTGATTTATGAATGTTTTAATGGAGGAATATTTAACAAGTTCTAAACAATGGATTTACCAAGCTTTTAAATCACAATTTGTTTATAATTCTGTGGTCGCCCATATACCATTGTGATTTCAACAAAGACATATTTAACGTGCACAAAATATCCTTTTAAATTATATTCTGTATTCTCAAATTGAAAATCTGTATTTTCAGCTTCATAGTAAAGAACAGACTTCTGACGTTGAAATTCAGCTGGTCACAATCTTAGTGGGAGGGTGCGGTTTGCAGCACATTGATTTAGCTGAAGAAGGCATGTCATTGAGTTCAAAGTACTGTTCAGGCTTTTGAACAGAACCAGCCCAAATGACATTTGTCCTGGAGGTATCTACCAAAAGATATTTATACCCTTCTCCCAAGCTGTGCAGTGATCACTCTTGTGGTTGCCAGAAATAAAAGTAAGCACCTCAGCCTACTTATCTCTGAGACGAGACTCCTCTTTATTAGGGTTGACCAAAACGATAGTGGAAAGCAGGAAAACTTTATTGACTGTAACTTAAAACATGTACAGAGGATTTTCCTGCACTCTAAGGAAATTCCTTATCTACTAGTCATATATATTTGTCTACCTCCCAATACACAACGACATAATAGATTAAGGGTTGGTTTCTGGCTGGTTGAAGATAGAGTAGACCTCAATCCCCCAACTGGAAAATTCGCAGTTATTATTGGCCCCATTTTTTTAGTTCTTGCTGACCTGGGTTCCCATTCAATGTAACTCCCAGTCCTCAACCACTAGCTGGCAAACCTTGTCTATAAATTACTGTACAGGTAAAAACAATGCCAAAAATTGTGATTGGAAAACTGTGATTGGGAACCTTGACCACAAGAGAGAGAGAATACAAATATCAAAGAGGTGGTGTTAAAAAAGCAGTTATGGTCTCCCAATGGCTAGCAGCGAAGAGATAGCAGAACTTCTGGGAAACAGAGGCTCCCAAGTTCAATGGCAGATGCCAGTCTTTCCTAGGATAGATTGGTTTCTCTTTCTTTATGATATTAGGCATTAAATTATTTCCCTGGTTGCAAGAGTTCACTTACCAAGACAGGAACAGGATATACCCATCTTGATAGGCATTCAGAAGAGAAAAAGCCAAAGCATCTATAGTTTAAGTGTAATGATAAATTAGCTACTATAATACCCAAACCAAACCAGTTGTAAAATTGCTTTTGATTAATAGCAACCCCAGGTGTGTCAGAGTAGAACTGTGCTCCATAGGGTTTTCAGTGGCTGATTTTTTTGGAAGTAGATTGCCAGGCCTTTCTTCCAAGGCACCTTTGGGTGGACTTGAACCACCAACCTTTCTGTTAGCAGCCAAGCTCATTAACTGTTTATACCACCCAGGGACTCAGCTACTATAATTTCAAGGTTGAAATTGTTATATTTATAACTTCCCTAGAGATCCTTATGTAGTTAATACAGTCTGTGTTCAGAAATCGTAGTGTTTTGCTCTTTCCTTAACACCTGTTGCCATCACGTAGAGCTGACAAAACACCACTAATTGACAAAAATGATGTCATGTGATACTTGTCTTCTTTCCCCAAATCTGCTTTCTAATGTTTGTAAATGTGTGTACTACTTACAGATATATTAAGATATTAATATATTAATATTCACATATTAAGATATTAATTCAACCCTAATATACCTAAGGAAACCCCAGTGGCATAGTGGTTAAGAGCTAGGGCTGCTAAACAAAAGGTTGGCAGTTCGAATCTACCAGGCGCTCCTTGGGAGCCCCATGGGGCAGTTCTACTCTGTCCTATAGGGCTGCTATGAGTCGGAATCGACTCGACAGCAGTGGGTTAATATACCTAATGAAGTAAATGTACTTCTGCCGTTTCATTTTTACAGTTTTACTATTTTAAAATATAAATTAATAACCTTAGTATATGTTCTAGTTGACACTGAAAGTGATTTGAATGATGAACACAGCACCCTCTCCACCATCCCCCGCTCAGCAATATTTTTACTAACAAAGTTTTTGGTACTTCATCTGTTTTAAATTGAACTGTTTTAAGTTTAAAACAGATGAAAAATGTTTTTAAACTATTTACCTACATAAATAAATGTTTTTCTGAAGAATGTTTATATGGTTTTTGGATCCTTAAAATGGCTAAGGGTTTAAGCACAAATATAAATCTCCATTTAATGAAAAACTAAAGCAATAATATTTGTATTTTGGGACTCTTTTGTTGTTCCAGATCACAGAGACCAACTCAGACTAGCTTAAGCAAAAAAAAAAAAAAAACAACTTATTAACTCATATAGCTGAGAAGTCTAAGTAGGGTAAGACCTGGGGGTTCCATGTCATCAGGGCTGGCTGGCTGGTGCTCTACTTCCCTTTCTCCCTATCACCTCACTTCACTCTTCCCTTTCTCCCTACCACCTCACTTCACCTTTACTTCCTTCTTGTAATAATCTAAGTCTCTCTTCCTGTTGCTAGGCTTCTTCTCTAAAGCTAGGGAATGTAGCCTCCAGCAATTAAAGGCTTTAATATTGCCTATTTTGCAACCCCCAAGTGAAAGAGATCTCCATAATCCACAGCTCATCTCTAGGGAAACATTCTGAATTGCCTTGCTTGGGTTATATGCCTTCCTTTGAATGGATCTCTCTCTCCAGGGGAAGAGATCCCAGTGATTGTCCAGGCCAGGATCATGTGGCTGCAGCAAGGAAGCGGGTAGGGAAGGAGTGAGGGCCACAGGGATTATGGTTGACAACTTTACTTGATCCACATAAAATGGGAGAAGGATGTGTCTGCCAGAAATATCATATGCCCACAGCATCTGGTATGCTAAAAAGTACTAATTTGTGTATACTTAGTCCTTCTTCTGTTCCTTTCTAAGAGGTTTTCAGTAGCAACCTTTTCAAACTTATTTCCATGAAAAAATCTTAAAAGGTTTATATGTAGGAACAAATAAGAGCACTCTGATCATAACATAAAAAGGCAAATTTCTGTTTCCCCAGAGAGTAAATATCCAGGTTGGAAATGATGGTATTGTTGTGAGTTTTAGTATTACCATTAACATTTGTGTCAGGGGGTGGCACAGTAGTTAGAGATTTCCAGCCTTGGAAACCCTGTGGGGCAGTCCTGCTCTGCCCTGTAGGGTAGCTATGAGTTGCAATCAGCTTGATGGCAGTGGATTTAAGGCTTTATAACTTATAAGATGCTTTTCTATATATTACCTCATTTGACCCTCATGGTTTCTTAAAGTTTTTCTCTTTTTAATATCCTAAGACAACTAGTGTGTATTTTTTTCTATTGTTCACATAGTGATTCCAATTCAAATAGCATAGAATTTATTTTAAAATGAATGAGGACAGACAATAAGAAGTGTTGGCAAAGATTTGTGGAAATTGGAGCCTTTATACCCTGCTCTTGGGAATGTAAAATGGTGCAGCCAGGTAGAAGACTGTTTGGCAGTTTCTCAAAAGATTAAACATAGAATTACCACATGATCCAGCAATTCCACTCCTTAATATATACCTAAGCAAATTGAAAGCATACGTTCCCAGGCAAACTTGTACATAAATGTTCATAGAAGCATTATTTGTAACTGCCAAAAAGTGGAAACAATCAAAATGTTCATCAAGAGATGAATGGATAAACAAAATGTGGTATGGATATACAGTGGGATATTATTCAGCTATAAAAAAGAATGAAGTACTGATACATGATACAACATGGATGAGCCTTGAGAATATATGCTAAGTGAAAGAAGCCAAACACAAAGGTTACATTTGTATGAAATGTCCAGATAGGTAAATCATAACCACAGAAAGTAGATTAGTGGTTGCCAGGGGCTGGGGGTAGTGAGAAATGGAGAGTGACTGCTCATGGATACAGGGTTTCTGTTGGGCTTGATAAAAATGTTCTAATATTAGATCATGGTGATGGCTGTACAACTTTATGAATATACTAAAAATCACTGAATTGTACACTTTAAAATGGTTAATTTTATGGTATATGGGCTGTATCTCATTTAAAATAAATAAATGAAAGGAGCTCCAAGCTTAGTTGTGCTATTTCAATGAAAACAATTTCATAGAACTTCCCACCTACCCCTTGTTGCTCCTGACAGTTGGTCTAAACTCATCTACTGTTACACCCTAACGAATATCTTACACTCCAGCTACCAAATGACTTATAATTCCCAAAAGCAGCATGCCACACCATTCACATTTTTTTCTTTACCCTGAATATTCTCATCCTCACTTAATCCCACCTCTTCTTTTCCTGGTAAGCTTGTATTCATATCTCAAAACCCTTCACAAGTATCTTCACCTATCTGGAGTCTTCTCTAATCAACCCTAGTAGAGTTGATTCCTCTTTCTTATCATACCAGCATAGTATATATCACATTGTATGACAATAATTTCTTTGCAATTGTGTTTTCTCCACTAAAATATCAGCTGTTACTAGCTGAACTACTTGTTATCCATCTCTATATCCCCAATAGCTAACACAGTTCCTAGCAAATAGTAGGTGCATGATGGTGATAAGATTTACTTAGTGTTTACCATATGGCGGCTATTACTCAAGAAATTTTGCATTTATTAATTCATTTAATCATCATGACAGTCCAGTTAGTTGAGCACAAAGTGATTACCTAACTTTCTCAAGGTTATTCAACGAGTAGGTGCCAAGGCTTGGATATGAACCCAAGCAGTATGACTCCAGAGTCTGTGTTCTTAACCATAGTGCTATACAGTATCACATATATCAATAAATGGTTAAACACATAAATTAATGAACTTTATAATTTTAATTTGTTTTAAACCTAAGCTGTTTTTACCCTTTTCTTAACTAGGATGGCTTTTTGGGAGTTGTGTCCATTAGATTTGTTTGGGTTGCCATAGATACTAATGTAATGTTGATGGTGATATTCAAATAATTCCCTCTGGTAATTTTTTCCTTTTTCTTAAGATGGACACAGTAAGAAATCAACTATATAGCAAAGCAAAATTTACTGAGGAAAATGTGCTAGGTATTTATGCCTACTACTTCTGGGGTTATTGCTTCTACAAAGACCTGTGAAGACTATGGTCCCATGTTAGTATTTTGGGCAGATGGAGTATGAGTCAAAACCTAGAAACCACTCATGCTGTACTCAGTTTTAAAATTTACTGTTTTGGGTCCCTATAGTTTCCTCATAGGTATAATCTAAAATTGTACAGCAGAGAATTGGGTTTATATTTGAAAGCTAGAGAGCAATGCCAGCATTTCTTCCTTTTTTTGTCACATGTCAAATATGATATAAAAAATATAAACCAGTCATTGCTTAAGGGGCACAAAGTTTCTGTTAAGGGTGATGGGAAAATTTGGAAACTGATAGTAGTGATCATTGCACAGCATAGTGAACATAGCTCACATCACTGAATTGTACACTTAAGAAATGTTGAGATGGGAAATGCTTTGTTATATATATTTTTACCACAGTAAATATATATATATAAAAGCCAAAAATAAGCCATAGTTTTAATAACTCAAAGTAAATGGTAGACTGTGTATTTTCTTATTTTAAGTAATGGTAATTTGTATTTATGGCAAAAAAGAAGTTTTATTTGTTGAGTGCCCTAAATCTTTAATAACGTTCAAGGAGCCTAGGGGAGAAAAAATCTGGTAGTTTTTAATTATTAAGACATGGCAACTATAATGTCTCCTTTTCCTCTTAGCTTCCCCAAAAGCATATTTTCCTTGCTTAATTCAGCTTTCTTGGAAAGAGTAAATAGAGGCCGAGTGTGTTACTGTATTGATTAAACATTTACTGGCACAAACTCTATTAGGCCCATCTAATTGACTATTTTAATGACATTAAAATTTCATTTTGGTTTATTAGAGCACCTTCACGTAAAGTTGTAGTTTCACCATTCTCATACCTCCTTGTTGTGCCTGGGAATCTTGGAGCAGTATTTTTACCAACTCAGTTGTGTAGTCCTCATACTTTTTCCTTATCATTCTCTAAAGATAAAACATGTAAGTGAAAACAATCAGTGAACATTAAGAACCTGCTTTGACCTGACACACTCCTTCCCCTCACAATTTCTGTATTGCCTTTGGTTCTTAATAGCCATTCTTGAGCTCCCTGTCTCTTCTGAATTTCTCCCTGCAGCTTTCCTAAACATCAAAGTTTTCCTTTTCTTTCCATTTCTAGCTTTCCTTTCTCTGTACCTCATCTGCCCTTGGAGGCTGCAGGGTTTTAGCACTTGTCATGCCAGCCTCTACACATCACATCTCTGTCTGTAGTTAGGTCTCCATGGTAACAAGCAGCAGAAAGTGCTGAAGTAGCACAGTATGCAGGAACTGGCAAGAGAAAACAGTGTCTTGGCCTCTGCACTTAATCCCCATGACGCTGAAGAAGCCAGAGAGAACGATGCCGTGGTGGAGAGCGGGAGACTCCCTCAGTTACGGACGGCAGACTTGGCTGATTTATTAGCAGCGATATTCTAAGATGAACTTAATTTACAGTTAGTAAGTGCTTTTTTCAACTGGAAAACTTTAAAAATTTTTTCCTTCTTCTCTTTCAGGCGACCAGATGCTCCAGTGCCTGATGGTGAAGGTGAAAAAAATGCAGAAGAAAGTTCAGATAGTGAATCTTCTTTTAGTGACTAAGCTTAATTTTGATAAGAATTTCATATACGTGTGTACGTGTACATTTACATTCTATAAGAGAGAGAACCTAAACTCAAACTCTTAGTCATAAAAACATCAAATGACCACATACCCACCACCGCTTTTTCTCTAAAAATAAAATGTTTATAACCTGGCAGTATGTCTTATTACCAAAATAAAGAGCCCTAAGCTGAAAAATAAAATAACCTAAGTACAATTAATGTTACAAAGACTGAGATGAAATATTTCAGGGATACAACGAGCATTGAAAATGAAGTCAGTTTACTTTGAGTTTAGTAAACTTTTGATCACTAAACTCAAAGTAAACTGACTTCATTTTTAATGCTCGTTGTATCCCAGAAATATCCCTGAAATAAGTAAACTTTTGATCACTCAGTCTAAAAAAAGTAAAATGGCTAAGTGAATCATTCAATGTTTTTGTGAATATTTTAGCATGAAAAGTATGTATATTCATATCCTAAGACTTGTTAAAGAAATTTCTAGCAGAGAATAAGATTGGATTGAAATTTTCTCTGAAAACTTGAAGGTTATATATTGTGAATATGGAACTTACTGATAGTATTTATTAGCATATAGAGCTTTTTACCACTTGGCCATTAGTTCATGTAGATATATTATCAAAGTCAGGTATTTTTATTATATTTATTATCAGGTAGAAATTAAATTGAAGGTAGTTTCAGTATGAGTCAGACTGGGCAACCATCATTGTCGTCAACTAGTAACTATTGCCTAAACAGAAAAAAATATTTAATATGCACAGGTTTAAAATGTTTTTCTCACCTCATCTTGCAAATAATACTTCATAAATAATTATTTGCATATAGTTAGAAAGTCATTAAAATACGTACAAAAATATTTCCTAGGACTGCCATAATAAAATACCACAAAGTGGGTAGTTTGAAGGAACAAAAATTTATTGTTTCTCAGTTTTGCAGGCTAGTTCGAATTCAAGGCATCCACAGAGTATAGCCCTGTGTGTCAGCTCAAATGGAACATCGTTCCTTGTCTCAGCTTCTCGTAGCCCCAAGTGTTTCTTGGTGTTCCTTCGCTTGTAGATGTATCTTTGTAGATGTGGTGCCTTCCCCTTGTGTGTGTGTGTGTTCCTGTGTCTGTTCTTCCCTTTTGTAAGACACCACTCAAAAGGGATTAGGACTAGGACCCACCCTATTCCAGTATGTCCTCCTTTAATTTACCTGACAGCAAAAGAAAAACCCTATTTCAAAACAGGGTCACGTTCACAGGTACCTGGGTTAGGACATCAGTGTATCTTTTGGGAGGGTCAATCCATAACAGATATACAAATGTGTTTGAATGATGATACTCAGTTTAGATCACCGAAAAGTAGAGACTGAGAAAAGGACTGGGTGTCCACAGGCTGTTTGTGAGGTGATCCCAAGAAGCAGGAGTTAGAGAACGGGGAGGGTGAGAGAGAGAAACCAGTATAAATGTGTATTATCAAGCTTGCCTTTGTGAGCTTAAGTGCTCCAAGACCTTAGAAGCTTACAGAATGCCTCCCAGAATTGTTCATCTACCTAACGGACAGACCAAAAACCACCAAACCCACTGTCATCAAGTCAATTCTGACTCATAGTGACCCTATAGGACAGAGTAGAACTGCCCGATAGAGTTTCCAAGGAGCACCTGGCAGATTCAAACTGCCAGCCCCTTGGTTAGCAGCTGTAGCACTTAACCACTACGCTACCAGGGTTTCCAAAAGCTAAGGTTCTAAGGACAGAGATGGGATCATTTTTTAATTGGTTTCCATCCCCTCTTACCCCCATTATTTTTACGCAAATAATGCGTACCTTCTACATTTGTTTGCCAGCCACGCCCTCACCACCCCGCCTCCCAGGCTTTTCACAAGCACACTATGCTAATTTTTTTACAGCAACATGTAAAAAAAATTGGCTTAGCGGTGCTTATGAAAATACCTCATAGGGGGAGGGTGCGGGTGGCAAAAAAACATATAAGGTACGTGTTATTTGTGTAGTTGAAAGTTGCCCTCAGGGGCATTATCTGTCCCTTCACTTCTGGGCCATGTTTATGTGTGGAAAAGTAGGCTCCCCCAATGTTGAGAAGCCCTTGAGACAGAACAAGACTCAAGGTTGTGGTGGGATTTCACTAGCAAAAGACAATATGTGCTCGCTTAACAACTGTCCAGTATAGTTGTGGCTGATATCAGATGTGAGCAAGGGGATGTGATTATGTGGGGCAAGAGAACCTTCAGGGCACAGTGGTTAGCTCGGCTGCTAACCAAAAGGTCAGCAGTTCACATCCATGAGCTGCTCCTTGGAAACCCTATGGGGTAGTTCTGCTCTGTCCTATAAGGTCGCTATGAGTCTGAATCAATTCAATGGCAACAGGATTTTTTTTTTTAACCCCTTGACTCTTCAGAAATGTGTGAGCCATATGTTAAATCTACCCTGTCACCATGTCTTTAAGGTGATGACCAGGCACGGTCTCTGTAAAAGACTTCACAGGAGGATTAGTGAGACAAACTACAGTTCCTGTTGCTGCAACTGAATCCAAAGCCAAAAGTGATATTCTTCATCTCCTTCCTCCATCACCCAGTTTAGATTTCTCTTGTTCTCTGCCAGAAATTCAATTGATCTAGGTTGGCTGCCTGGTAGAGTGACCCAGATCTTCATCCCGTAAAGGGTTTAAGGCCTTGGCTACTTTGTCCTTTTTAAGCTGTGATTGTCACAGTTGCCTGTGTGCTGTTTACACCATGTATGAAAGCACTAAGATATGTCCCCATGAATCATTCAAGTTCCAGACATACTCCCTATTCCATTTAATAGTCACAACCCTAGCTGTTCATGTTAATCAACATATTAACACCTTTTTTGGTCCATTCTCCTTTATGATTAACCCAAAGTGACCAATTGGCAGAGATGGTTCAGTTTAATGCAGCCTTTACTGTGCTCACTGGTGGAAGTGTGCCAGCTCCTTCTGCCTACCCTGTCTGGAAACCAGAACCTCCAATCCAGCACAGCATAAGGTGGGAGGGATGGGAAGCACAATTCTGCAACTGGGTCGCTGGGAATAGTGATAAGAAGGTCCAATACTACTTCTATCATCTTTGTTCCTGGACTCATCTATTCTAGCAGTCGGGGACATGGCATCATATACTAGCCATTGGTATAGTACGTATACTACATCCTGAAGAACAGCACCCTAACCCTGCAAGGTGTTATCTCTGAGGTGGTGCCCTAGCTGGGCTTTTAATGGGTCATTTCATTGTTCTGTTAGGTAGGCTGCTTCCGAATAATGCTGATTATCCATGGCTATCTTGCCTCATAATCACATGCCCTTGCTCACTTCTGTCATCAGCCACAGCTCTACTGGACAGTTGTTAAGTAATGGGACCAGTGGACCTAATGGGGCCCTGATGGTGTAGTGGTTAAGAGTTACAGCCGCCAACCAAAAGGTTGGCAGTTAGAATCCACCAGCCGCTCCTTGGAAACCCTATGGGGCAGTTCTGCTGTGTCCTGTAGGGTCTCTGAGAGTCGGAATTGATGCCAACAGGTTTGGTTTTGGTTAGGATCTAATGGTCATGCATCTATTGTTGCTTCTCATTTGCTGCAAAATTGTCTTGGTGTGAGGCACTGTAATGCAGGATTAGAAAAAAAAAACCTGAACCCACTGCTGTTGAGTCAGTTCTGACTCATAGTGACCTATAGGTCAGAATAGAACTGCTCTGTAGGGTTTCCAAGGCTATAATCTTCATGGAAGCAGACTGCCACATCTTTCCCCCTTAGAGTGGCTGGTGGGTTCGATTCATCGACCTTTGGGTTAGTAGCTGAGCACTTAACCACTGCACCACCATGGCCCCTTGTAATGCAGGATACCATGTTGGTAATAGACATTCTGTAGGCTATCGTATAGTAGTGCTGACAGGGGTACTGCTGCAAGGGAAGCAAGCTCATATTCAGAGTAGAAATTAATTATAGGAAAGAATTGCCTCCTCTTCTGCATAGAAAATATTTAATATAAACAACTTGCTATCTAGTGGCTGGTTAACTCCTAGAGGAATAGTGTGAAATCAAGGACTCAGCATTAGTCTCTGCTGCTGACGACACTGGGTTACTGCGTTTTTTCTGGACTGACAAATCAGATATTCAGCAGTGGTAGTAATTAAATCAGCCTTAACAAAAAAACCCAAACCCATTGCCACTGAATTGATTCCAACTCACAGTGATCTTATAGGACAGAGTAGAACTGCCCCATAGAGTTTCCACAGAGCGCCCAGTGGATTTGAACTGCTGCACTTTTGGTTAGCAGCCATAGCACTTAGCCACTACACCACCAGGGTTTCCAAATCAGCCTTAGTGGGAGGAAATCCAAGCTGATGGGCCCATGCATAGCCTCCATCTCTCTCTGCCACCATGATTATTCCATTCACGGCCCATTGCATAAGCCAGAAGTGGTCAAGGACAAGGCTGGCTGACATCTACTGAAGGAATCACCCTGTTCACCTAACCTTTGCCTCCTCTGATGGTTGCTGTCTTATTGGCATTCTGTGATCAAAGATCTTTACACTTTGTACACATACCCATAGTTTTGTCTACATGTCTCATCCTCAGATCTTTCTCCAGTCTTTCAGTCTTGCTCCTTCCATGCCCCTGACCAACCAGTCAAGCCAGTTGCCACTGATTAGAAGTCTGTGTGTATTCTTAACTAAGGCCATGTCTTTCTCCATCAACATGGATGACCAAGTGTACTGCTTGCCGCTCTGTCCATCAGGAAGACTCTTCCCTCATCACTAACCTTTAGGGCCACCTCTGAGAGAGACGATAGTAGGCAGCCATGTTTAGCTCACACCAGATATCAAGCTGGTCCATCCATGAACAAGGTCCACTTTTGCCTCTTCTGTCAGCTGGTGTGCAAATATTGGAAAAAATAGCCCTGATTCTTCACTTCTTCCTATATCCATGACCTTTGCCACTTAATTTTACATTGCCTGCCCACTCTCGTGGGGCACTCTGCCTCACCCCTTAACTCTAGTTCAGCCACGTGTTTTGCTTTGGGCTAGTGGAATTTCAGCAAATGTGATCCAAGCAGAGGCTTACAAATTGGTTGGGTGATTGGTCTTGCCCTCTCTTGTGCTTCTGCCACTGACATAAGAACTGGTAGAGCAGAGCCAAGTTGCCCTGGTCACCACAGGCCAATTCTAAAACATGTGAGCAAGCCCAGCCAAGATCAGGAAATCTGCTTAGCCAATTTCCAGTTGGTTGTAAATGTGTGAGTAATAAATGCTCATTGTTGATTGTCATTAAGATATTTTTGGTTGCTTATTATACAGCATTATTGTGGTAATAAATAACTGATCACAGCCCATCATAGGGAACTCCCCATGACATCGTAGGAGTAGGTTGAAGAAGATGCATTAGTGCAGGAGAGGTAAATGATTTGAGAATCTAGGTCGCTTGTTTATGTAACTTGCGTGTGCCCTCTGGACTTGCTCAGCCTTGAACTCAGATGTACCATTTCCACTGAACGATGGATTGTTACTTTGACTATCCGATTTTATCATTTGGTGTCTGATAACACCCAGCTCATCGTGGGCAGCTCCAGTTAATCACTTGGTGTCATATGTTCAGGTTCTCAGTTTCTACCAGGCACAGAGGTATCCCATGGGTTGCTTTTCAAACAGTGAGAAGATATGACCATGCTCTAGAACCCTAGGAGCAAGAATCTATCGGGGATTGCCAGAGATGCTACACAACGTTCTTATCTACCACAGATATTCTAGCATCAATGGATAGGCTGAGTCATGTAGTTCAAACAGAAGACAGTTTGCATCACAGCTGAGCCTGCAGCAGAGCCCTCTCTTGCTCTGCACTGCACTTGACACTGGCAGCCTTCCAAGTCATCCCATAAATGAGTCAGAGCACTGTTTCTAAGAAAGTATATGATACTTTCAAAAGCCAAAGAAGTGCCCAACATGCTGTGCCTCTTTCATAATGGTAGAGAGTTTAAGTTCGATAACTTGTCCTTTACCTTTGTGGGGATGTCCCAGCATTCTCCAGACCACTGGACTCCTAGAACCTGCACCAATGTGGCAGGGCCCTGAATTTTCCATCTTCTGGCTTGTATGTTATCTTATAGGGCACCAAGAACTTGCTCTCCATCAGATCTGATTATCCTGATATTATCCATATAGAGGACCAGCACAATGATCTGTGGAATGTCAGGATGAACAAGGTCCCTGGAGATTATACTGTGAGAGAGCAGAAGAGTTAACGTAGCCATGCAGCAAGATGGTAAATACACATTACTATCCTTTCCTTATAAATGCTTTTGATGTTTTTAATGATTTGGGGAAAAAAAACAAGTTTGCCAGATTGACATCCACATTCCAAGTGCCAGAGCCTGTGTCGATCACTTCCAAGAAAGGTACCATGTCTGGCATAGCAGCTGTGGTTGATGCCACAACTTGTTAAGTTTATGGTTGTCCTTGTCATCCACCATGGTCCATCTGGTTTTAGCAGGTGTCATACAGGTGAATGCAGAGGGTGCTCGCTCCCACCTCTTCATTCTTAAAATCTTCGAAGGTGATGCTGATCTCTGATTCCGCTCACGATTCTATATTGTGCCTGGTTTACTGTCTTGGCTGGGATAAAATCACTGTTGGCTGGAATAGGGGATGCAATTTCAGGGATTTCCACTTTATTCTCCCTACCACAGTGGATTTTATTCCATAGGTCAGGGAACCAATGTGAGTCTGTTAAGAATAGCTCTCCCACTTATGCACTCGGACCAGGGCAATAATCATGGGACCCATCTCGACCCCTTGAAACTGCTGTGAGATGGACTGGAAACAGTGCTGCATTTATTACCTAGTCTCCGTGAGTCTTTACTTAGGGGCAATGATAACATCTTAGGTCACTTGGTATTAAGTTAGCTCAATCCTGTATCCAACAAGCTTTGAAATAACTGAGTATTCCCCTTTCTGCAGTGTTTATTTACTTTGATAAGTGGTTTAAGGCCCTTTGGAGAAAGATGGTGTAATTATTTATTGTACATAATTGTGACGGCATAGGTGGCACTCTTTAAAAGGCTTTGGCCTGCGTTTCAATTGATGAACATAATTGTTATAATAGTTTTCCATTGTAGCAGCTGACATCAACCTGCTCACCATCTCTTGCTTTTTCTGGTTATACAAATAAACCTACCTTCTAATCTACTACCTGTCTACTTTGGGCACCAAGTACACCATGGTGTACCAGACACCACCATAGATCTCTGCAACCTGAGGAACCTTGGTTACCATCTCAACCTTGCTGCCACTTTGCCTCTAATGGTTGAGGCAAAGTGTCTTCTGCCATTATACCTGTTCTCTGCCTTTATGGAATCCTATCATCTCAGTTTCAACACATCATCTCAATTAATATAGAGAGTCTGATTCCATGATATCATATCCTCCTGTGAATCCTAGCTTACAGAATAGAGCTACCACTGATCTTCTCAAAGATGTTATGGACATCCTCATTGTTGTTGTTGTTAGGTGCTGCTGAGTCAGTTCTGACTCTTAGTGTCCCTTTGTACAACAGAACGAAACACTGCCTAGTCCTGCGCCATCTCCACAATTGTTGTTGTACTTGACCTATTGGTGCAGCAACTGTATCAGTCCATCTCATTGAGGGTCTTCCTCTTTTTCGGTGTTCCTCTGTTTACCAGGCATGATGTCCTTCTCCAGAGACTAGCCCCTCCTGATAACATGTCCAAAGTACGAGAGATAAGGTCTCTCCATCCTCACATCTAAGGAGACTTCTTCAAAGACAGATGTGTTGGTTTTTTGGCAGCCCCTGGTATATTCAATATTCTTCACCAACACTGTAATTCAAAGGCGTTGATTCTTCAGTCTTCCTTATTCATTGTCCAGCTTTCACATGCATATGAGGCAATGGAAAATATCATGGCTTGAGTCAAGCATACGTTAGTCCCCAAAGTGACACCCTTGTTAGTACATTCTGTATGACCTTAGTAAAGAGTGCTGTCTGGACCCTTCCTGGGAAAACAGCAAGCTTATCCTCTTGACACATGAAATAAATCCATTGTAACATTCCCTCCTCACTGAGCTTCTGACCTCCTCTTCAATACTTTAACAAAGTAATTCCAGCATCTTTGCCTCATTTACTGTAGGCCATCATCATAACCAAGTTTTTTAAGATACCATTTCAACAGCCTGTTAAGACTAGTTCCATGTGTCCTTAATGAGGATCTTAAATCTTGAGTCATTGGAGAGTGCTTCCATGTCAATAAACTCTCCTCTACTTAGTCTTATGTTCTGCCTCTCTCATCCAGCATGCTGAAGACCTATTCCCACATATTACTCCAGCTTCCTACCAGTATTTATTAGCCAGCACTGGAAGTGCTCACTTGTCTGTGCCAAGAAATTTGGAAGATAGCTACCTGGCCAACCAACTGGAAGAGATCCATATTTGTACCCATCCCAAAAAAAGGTGATCCAACAGAACGTGGACATTATTGAACAATATTATTAATATCACAGGCAGCAAAATTTTGCTGACAGTCATTCAAAACCAGCTTCAGTAGTACATCGACAGGGAACTGCCAGAAAGTCAAGCCAGATTCAGAAGAGGATGTGGAATGAGGGATATCATTGCTGAAGTCAGATGGATCCTGGCTGAAAGCAGAGAATACCAGAAAGACATTTACCTGTGTTTTATTGACTATGCAAAGGCATTCTACTGGGTGGATCATACCAGATTATGGATAACATTGCGAAGAATGGGGATCCCAGAACACTTAATTGTGCTCACGAGGAACCTGTACTTAGGCCAAGAAGCAGTCGTTCAAACAGAACAAGGGGATACTGCGTGATTTAAAGTTAAGAAAGGTGTGCATCCGGGTTGTATCCTTTCACCATACTTAATCTATATGCTGAGCAAATAATCTGAGAAGCTGGACTATATGAAGAAGAATGCAGCATCAGAATTGAAGGAAGACTCATCAACAACCTGCGATATGCAGATGACACAACCTTGCTGAAAATGAAGAGGACTTGAAGCACTTACTGAGGAAGATCAAAGACTACAACCTTCAGTATGGATTACACCTCAACATAAGGAAAACAAAAATCCTCACAACTGGACCAGTAAGCAACATCATGATAAACAGAGAAAAGATTGAAATTGTCAAGGATTTCATTTTACTTGGATCACAGCCAACACCCATGGAAGCAGGAATCAAGAAATCAAATGATGCATTGCATTAGACAAAACCAGAAACCCATTGCCGTCTAGTTGATTCTGACTCATACTCTACCCTAGAGTAGAACTGTGCCATAGAGTTTCCAAGGACTGCCTGGTGGATTTGAACTGCCAACCTTTTGGTTAGCAGACATACCTCTTAACCACTACACCACCAGGGTTTCCTGCATTAGGCAAGTCTGCTGCAAAAGACCTCTTTAAAGTATTAAAAAGCAAAGATGTCACAAAGGTGCACCAGACTCAAGCCATGGTGTTTAAAATTGCCTGATATGCATGTAAAAGCTGGACAATGAATAAGAAAGACCAAAGAAGAATTGGTACCCTTGAATTAAGGTGTTAGAGAAGAATATTGAATATACCCGGGACTGCCAGAAGAACAAAAAAGTCCATCTTAGAAGAATTGCAGTCAGAATGCTCCTTAGAAGCAAGGATGACAAGACTTTGTCTCATATACTTTGGACATGTTATCAGGAGGGGCCAGTTCCTGGAGAAAGACATCATGCATGGTAAAGTAGAGAATCAGAGAAAAAGAGGAAGACTCTCAACAAGTTGGATTGACACAGTGGCTGCAATAGTGGGTCAAGCATAACAATTATGGGATGGTGCGGAGCCAGGCAGTGTTTTGTTCTGATGTGCATGGGGTCGCTATGAGCCACAACTGACTCAACGGCACCCAATAACAACCTCAGGTGAACACTTTGCTTGGTCTCTGGATAAGGGAGAAAGAATCACTTTGGCTGGCATGAAGAGTTCAGAGGAAACCAAGAATTAAAGCTATTCAACCACATTCACCCAAATTTTCTCATTCCAGATCTCACTCTTTGGATATCAAGACCCTAACTTTAGGAAAAGGAGATTTGTTGAAGCTGCAGATTTCATCTCCTTTGCAGCTCTTCTACCCTTACAATTAAATTCTAATTTTCATCCTGATTTAATTGATTTACAGTTAAATTATGGGCCAGTTTTTCAGCACAGCTGCCCTGTGGCTGAGGAGATTATGGTCTCTTTAAACACTGCCGGAGAGGCCTTTTGTTTTCACATTGTACCCTAAGTTGAGAGTTGGCTGATCTGCCGGACTCTTCTTTTTCAGGGGTTTTAAGACAGTTAACAAAGGCCAGACTACCCCAGGAAGTAGGAGTGAGAGAGTGGGGAGGATGAGATAGGGAAGAAAGAAAATCCAATTCAAGGGTATATTATCAAGATTGCCATCCTGGGTACCTGGGGCTTGATTTCAGGACCAGACCTCCTGTCCACCAGAAGGACTGGAAGCTGGAGTATTTGGTCACCAGCCCCGAACCCATTGGTTGAGACTATTAGTCCCCCACACTTCTGGGATGCAGTTGCATATAGGCTTAGGGGGTTCCCATGGCACTGGAAGAGACACTGGGTCAAAAAGTGAAGAAATGGGGAGGTGGAGCCAAGAAGGCGGAGTAGTCAGATGCTTCCTGTAGTCACTCTTACAACAAAGTCCCGAAAAAAAACAAGTGAATCGATTTTATATGACAATCTAGGACCCCTGAACATGAAAGGCAAAGTTGAGGAATTGGCCTGAGTGGCAGGGGGAGGGAGAGATGGTTCAGAAGCAGCGAGGAGTTGTCAGACCTGACCCAGCAGGAACCGGCACCCAGCAGACTGGATCCACTGGCATGAGTGTGTTGATACAAACAGTGGCATTCAGGATACATTTTCCACATCAGGAGAAATCATACCTCCAGAACCAGTGAAGAGCAGTGCTTAATCCGCAGAAGATAATACATGCGTCTGACCTACCACACAGATCAAAAAACACCCCTTTGGGGAAAACCTCTCTCCCGTTTGCCTACCCCCTTCCTGCTCAGCACTGAGTCTGAGCCAGCTTCAAAGATTGTCACATCCCCTGGGCAGGAAGTACAACCCACCATATGCCCTGAGCCATTCTCCAGCCTTGGAGAGGGAACAAATTAACAAACAGGAAAAAATAATCTGCCAGCTCACCTAACCTGGGAACTCTGGGCAGGAACAGCTCCTTTGCTTAGGCACAGGCATCAGGGCTCCACAGACTCTGAATACCTTTCACCCCTGTAGAAAACTGTGTGGTCCCATTTCAACAGCTGTGGCAAGTTCACGACATTTGACACCACTCTGCCTATCAAGCAGGGACCTCACCTACCCACATCAGGGGCCTGAGGACTGGTGGCTCCACCCACACCACCTAGCCATCTGCAACAGGGGTCCAAGGGATAAAGGACATGCTTTCCTCCTTTTTTTTTTTTTTTTTCCTCCAAGACACTCGGGCAGCTGTCAGCCCGCTGCCTTGCTCAGTGCATGACCCCCTACAGCACCCAGACACCTGTGCCTACACCAATCACCCTTGCCTGTCTAGGACAGTAGGTGAGAGCATGCATCACACACTTGGTGACTGACTGACCACCTGAACACTTGAGATGAATCCATACAAGAAAAATGAATGACTCCTGGGCTCACATACCTATTAACAGCTCTAACCACCTAGTGACAGGATGTTAGAGCTTCAAATGTGCCAATAATCAAACTAGCTCACACAAGCAGCCTATTTGGGCATATCAAAACAAAACAAAAAGCTAGGACACAGCAAACATAAAATAAATACAATAACTTATTGATGGCTCAGAGACAAAAGTCAATATCAAATCACATAAAGAGGCAGAGCATGTTGGATTCAGCAAGCTCCCAAAACAAAGATTCAAGAAATCTTCCAGATGAAGAGAATTTTCTGGAATTGGAGGTAGAATACAAAATATTAATATGCAGAACTCTTCAAGAGATCAGGAAGGAGATCAGGCAAAATGCAGAACAAGCCAAGGAACACACAGACAAAACAATAGAGGAACTTAAGAAGATTAGAAAAGAGCATAATGACAAATTTAACAGGCTGCAAGAATCCATAGAGAGACAGCAAACAGATATCCAGAAGATTAACTATAAAAAAATTTCAGAATTAGACAACTCAATAGAAAGTCATAGGAGCAGAATTGAGGCAATGGAAGTCAGAATTAGTGAGATTGAAGATAAAGCACTTGGCACCAACATATTTGAGGAAAAGTCAGATAAAACAATTACAAAAAAATGAATTACATGGAACTCTATCAAGAGGAATAACCTATCAGTGATTGGAGTACCAGAGCGGGGGAGGGGAGGGATAACAGAAAATAACAGAGAATTGCTGAAGATTTATTGGAAGAAAACTTCCCTGATATCATGAAAGATGAGAAGGTATCTATCCAAGATGCTCATCGAACCCCACACAAGGTAGATCCCAAAAGAAAGTCACCAAAACATATTATAATAAAACTTACTAAAATCAAAGGCAAAGAGAGAATTTTAAGAGCAGCTAGGGATAACACAAAAAGCCACCTACAAAGTAAGACTAAGCTCAGACTACTCATCAGAAACCATGCAGGCAAGAAGGCAATAGGATGACATATAAAAAGAAGGAAAAAAATTGCCAGCCAAGAACTGTATATCCAGCAAAAGTGTCTCCCAAATGTGATGGCAACATCAGGACATTTCCAGATAAACAGACATTTAGGGAATTTGCAAAAATGAAACTAAAATTACAAGAAATACTAAAGGGAGTCCTCTGGTTAGAAAATCAGTAACATCAGATAACAACCCAAGACTAGAACCCAGGACAGACCAACCATATATCAACCCAGATATGGAAATCACAAAAATAAATCAAAACTAAAACACTGAAAATACAGAAACAGATGTCATTATGTAAAAGATGACAAAACAAAAAAGAGGGACTAAAAAATGTAGTCATAGATCTTTCATATGGACAGGCAATCAAAATGATATAAAGAGATAAAAGACTGGTTTAAACTTAGAAAAATAGGGTAAATATTAAGGTAACCACAAAGGAAACTAACAATCCTACACATCAAAATAAAAAACAAAGACTCAGCAAATAAAAAATCAAGAACAATGAAAATACATAAAGAAAAATGACAGCACAGAAAATTAAATGGAACAAAGAAACTGTAAACAACACACAAAAAAAGACATCAAACTGACAGCACTAACCTTATACCTATCAATAATTACACTGAATATAAATGGACTAAATGCACCAGTAAAGAAGCAGAGAGTAGCAGAGTGGATAAAAAAAAAAAAAAATCCATCTATATGCTGCCTACAATAGACACACCTTAGACTTAAAGACACAAACTAAAACTCAAAAGATGGAAAAAATGTATCAAGGAAGCAACAATCAAAAAACAGCAGGAGTGGCAATATAAATCGCTGAAAAAATAGACTTTAAAGTGAAATCCACAACAAAGGATAAGGAAGGACACTATGTAATGATTAAAGGGTCACGAGGAAGACATATCCATAATATTTAGGCACCCAACGACAGGGCTCTAAAACACATAAAACAAACTCTAACAGCATTGAAAAGAGAGATAGACAGCTCCACAATAATAGTAGGGGACTTCAACACACCACTTTAGGTGAAGGACAGAATATCCAGAAAGAAGCTAAATAAAGACAGAAGATCTAAATGCCACAATCAACCAACTTGACCTCATAGACATATACAGAACACTGCCCCCAACAGCAGCCAAGTATACTTTCTTTTCCAGCTCACAGGGAACATTCTCCAAAATAGACCACATATTAGACCATAAAACAAGCCTTCATAGAATCCAAAGCATCAAAATATTACAAAGCATCTTTTCTGACCATAAAGCCATAAAAGTAGAGATCAATAACAGAAAAAGCAAATAAAAAAAAAAAACCAAACTTGTGAAACTGAACGACACCTTGCTCAAAAACTACTGGGTTATAGAAGAAATTAAGGACAGAATAAAGAAATTCACAGAATCAAGTAAGAAGGAAAACACATCCTATCAGAACTTTTGGGACATAGCAAAAGCAGTGCTTGTAGGTCAACTTATAGCAATAAATGCACACATCCAAAAGGGCCAAAATCAAAAGAGTAACCCTACAACTTGAACAAATAGACAGCAGCAAAAGAAGCCCTCAGGCACCAGAAGAAAGCAAATAATAAAAATTAGGGCAGAATTAAATGAAATAGAGACTAAAAAAAAATTGAAAGAGTTAACAAGACCAAAAGTTGGTGTTTTTGAAAAGATCAACAAAATGGATAAACCATTAGTGAAACTGACAACAGAAATACAGGAGAGGAAGAAAATAAGCTGAGTAAGAAATGAGATGGGCAATATCACAATAGTCCCAACTGAAATTAAAAGAGTTATAACAGAATACTATGAAAAATTATACTCTAACAAATTTGAAAACCTAGAGGAAATGGATAAATTTCTAGAAACACACTACCTACCTAAACTAACACAAACAGAGGTAGAATAACTAAATAAACCTATAACAAAAGAAAAGATTGAGAAGGTAATTTAAAAACTCCCAACAAAAAAAGCCCTGGCCCTGATGGCTTCACTGGAGAATTCTACCAAACTTTCAGAGAAGAGTTAACACAAACTACTACTAAGGGTATTTCAGAGCATAGAAAAGGATGGAATACTTCCAAACTTACTCTGTGAAGCCAGCATAACCCTGATACCAAGACCAGGTAAAGACACCACAAAAAAAATTACAGACCAATATCCCTCATGAATTTAGAGACAAAAATCTTCAGCAAAATTCTAGCCAATAGAATTCAACAACATATCAAAAAATAATTCACCATGACCAAGTGGGATGCATACCAGGTATGCAGGGATGGTTCAACATTAGAAAAACAATCAGTGTAATCCATCACATAAATAAAACAAAAGACAAGAACCACATGATCTTATGAATTGATGCAGAAAAGGCATCTGACAAAGTTCAACACCTATTCATGATACAAACTCTCAGCAAAATAGGACTAGAAGGAAAATTCCTCAACATTATAAAGGGCATTTAGACAAAGCCAATAGCCTACATCATCCTAAATGGAGAGAGTCTGAAAACATTCCACTTGAGTATGGGAACCAGACAAGGATGCCCCTTATCACCACTCTTACTCAACCTTGTGCTGGAGGTTCTGACCAGAGCAATTAGGCTAGATAAAGAAACAAAGGGTGTCCAAATTGGTAAGGAAGAAGTAAAAGTATCTCTATTTGCAGATGATATGATCTTATACACAGGAAACCCTAAGGAATTCACAAGAAAACTACTGAAATGAATAGAAGAGTTCAGCAACAGGATACAAGATAAACATACAAAAATCAGTTGGATTCCTCTACGCCAACAAAGAAAGTTGAAGAGGAAATCACCAAATCAATACCATTTACAATAGCCCCCAAGAAGATGAAATACTTAGGAATAAGTCTAACCAGAGACTAAAAGACCTATACAAAGAACTCTACAGGACACTACTGCAAGAAACCGAAAGAGACCTACATAAGTGGAAAAACATACCTTGCTCATGGGTAGGAAGACTCAACAGTGTGAAAATGTCTATTCTACCCAAAGTGATCTATAGATACAATTCAATCCCAATCCAAATTCCAGTGACATTTTTTAATGACATGGAGAAACAAATCACCAACTTCATGTAGAAAAAGAAGAGACCCCAGATAAGCCTCACACTACCTGATTTTAGAACCAATTATAATGCCACAGTAGTCAAAACAGCCTGGTACTGGAACAACAGATACATAGACCAGTGGAACAGAGTTGAGAATCCAGATGTAGAATCATACACCTATGAGCAGCTGATATTTGACAAGGGCCCAAAGTCCATTAGTCGGGGAAAAGACAGTCTCTTTAACAAATGGTGCTGGCATAACCGGATATCCATCTGCAAAAAAATGAAACAAGACCCATACCTCACACCGTGCACGAAAACTAACTCAAAATGAATCAAAGATCTACATATAAAATCTAAAATGATAAGGATCATGGAAGAAAAAATAGGGACAATTCTAGGAGCTCTAATACACTGTATAAACAGAATACAAAACATTACTAACAATGCATAAACGCCAGAAGGGAAACTAGATAACTGGGAGCTCCTAAAAATCAAACACTTATCCTCATCCAAAGACTTCCCTAAAAGAGTAAAAAGACAACCTACAACAGACTGGGAAAAAAAACTTTTGGCTACAACAAGTCTGATCAGCACATGATCTCTAAAATCTACAAGATATGGCAAAACTTCAACAATAAAAAGACAAATAACCCCATTAAAAAATGGGCAAAGGATGTGAACAGGCACTTTACAAAGGAGGACATTCAGGCGACTAAAAGATACATGAAGAAATGCTCACAATCATTACCCATTAGAGAAATCCAAATCAAAACTACAATGAGATACTGTCTCACCCCAACAAGGTTGGCATTAATCCAAAAAACACAAAATAATAAATGTTGGAGAGGTTGTGGAGAGACTGGAATACTTACACACTGCTGGTGGGAATATAAAATGGTACAACCACTTTAGAAATTGATTTGGTGCTTCTTTTTTTAAAAAAAAAAGCTAGAAATATAGTAAGTACCAATCCTACTCCTTGGAATATATCCTAGAGAAGAGTCCTCACACGAATAGATATATGCACACCCATGTTCACTGCAGCATTGTTCAGAATAGCAAAAAGACGGAAACAACCTAGGTGCCCATGAACGGATGAATGGATAAACAAATTATGGTATATTCATACAATGGAATACTACCCAATGAAACAGAACAACGATGAATCTGCAAAACATCTCACAACATGGATGAATCTGGAAGGTATTATGCTGAGTGAAATTAGTCAGTTGCAAAAGGACAAATACTGTATGAGACCACTATTTTAAGAACTCAAGAAAAGGCTTAAACACAGAAGAAAACATTCTTTGATGGTTATGAGGGTGAGGAGGGAGGGAGAGGGGTATTCACTAATCAGATAAATAGTAGACAAGAATTATTTCAGGTGAGGGGAAGGACAACACACAATACAGGGGAAGTTAACACAACAGGACTAAACCAAAAGCAAAGATGTTTCCTGAATACAACCAAATATTGGGCGGGACAGAGTAGCAGGGGCGGGACATCTAGGTCAACTGGCATAACAAAGTTGATTAAGAAAGAGTTCTGCATCCCACTTTGGTGAGTGGCATCTGGGGTCCTAAAAGATAGCAATCGGCCATCTAAGATGCACCAATTTTTCTCAACCCGCCTGGAGCAAAGGAAAATTAAGTACACCAAAGACATGAGGAAAATATGAGCCCAAAAGACAGAAAGGACCACGTAAACCAGAGACTCCATCAGCCTGAGACCAGATGAACTAGATGGTACCTGGCTACCACCAATGACTGCCCTGACAGGGAACACAACAGAGAGTCCCTGACGGAGTGGGAGAAAAGTGAGGTACAGAATTCAAATTCTAGTAAATAGATTTGATGGTCTGACTGAGACTGGAGGGACCCCAGAAGACATGGGCCCCAGACTCTCTGTTAGCCCAGAACTAAAACCATTCCCAAAGCCAACTCTTCAGACAAAGATTAGGCTGGACTATCAGACATAAAGTGATACTGGTGAAGAGTGTGCTTCTTGGCTCAAGTAGATACACGAGACTAAATTGGCTGCTCCTGTCTGGAGGTGAGATGAGAAGGGAGAAGGGGACAGGAGCTGGTTGAATGGACATGGGAAATACAGGGTGGAGAGGAGGAGTGTGCTGTCACACTATAGGGAGAGCAACTAGGGTCACATAGCAATGTGTATATAAGTTTTTGTATGAGAAACTGAATTGAATTGTAAACTTTCACTTAAACCACAATTAAAAGTAAAAAGTGGGAAATGGGGCACCCAACTGAGATGGGTTGCTGTTACCATAAAATGTACCTAGCATTGTATGGACGTCTTCACTGCAGCTGTGGCTGAAATCCAAGGTGAGCCAAGGAATTATAATGTAGCAGCCACAGACATAGCTGCTTCCAAAACATCAAATTGACCTGAACTTACCTTTATTTAAAATGTAGAATTTTTTTCTTACCTATTAAGACAAATTGGATGGTAAGCTATGCTCAAGACGTCCAGAACTTTTTCATTTAAATTTAGTTTTTAAAAACTGCCAAGAATGAGGAAAGGATAAACAATGACAAAAATCTATATCTTTATAGTCTGTTGCAATTATAATGCAATTTTTAAGTTTCCTTTTACACATAACCCCACAGAGTTTTTCTGTGAAACTTTTATATCTGAATCAAAGCATGGCTCCTGTTAAAGAATAAATTGTGTCCATGTGCTCTTGAAGAGTGCCCAGACAACATAGTGTTCAGTAAAATTGTTTCTGATCAAGTTCTTCACCAAAACAAGCTTGGTTTCCAGGACTCATGAAGCACTTAAATTCACACGGTTCAATCCTGTAGTTTAACATCTCCTACAACAGTGCCAAGGTGTCTTTTCAAATACATTCACTTTTACCTTTCTTGTTGGTAAGATTAATAAACAAAAGGACTAACGCTAGAGCAAGTGTCACTCTGACTTTGATTTTGAATAGATAGCTTAAACAAGAGACATTTATCTTCCTTTGGAACTTGAGTAGTAAAAATTTTATTTGTGACTCCAGTTCCTCTCTTCTCAAGACAATAATATTACTTTAGATTGGCAGCTTTTAAATAAATAAACTTGGAAAAAACTCATTTTATGATAACTACAAATTACTTACAAGGCATCTGTGTATACGTATGTTCAAACTGATAAAATTAAAACACTTTAGAGCTAAACACATTGTTTCACAGTTAACATTGCAAAAACATTTTTTGCAATCAGTACTAACCCACTGCCGTCGATTGGATTCCAACTCATAGGGACCCTATAGGACAGAGTAGAACTGCCCCACAGAGTTCCCAAAGAGCGCCTGGCGGATTCGAACTGCCAACGTTTATGGTTAGCGGCCGTAGCACTTAATCACTATGCCACCAGGGTTTCAGTACTAAGAATTGGAAAAATAGCATTTTACAATCTAGAAGCAATCTTAGAAAATATCTAGTCTAATTGCCTCAATTTTTTTGTTGTTGTTAGGTGTTGTAGAGTTGGTTCCAACTCATGGTAACCCCATGTATGATAGAATGAAACACCTCCCGGTCCTGTGCCATCCTCACAATTGTTGTTATGCTTGAGCCCATTGGTGCAGCCACTGTGTTAGACTTCTCCAGGGACTGGTCACTCCTGAACATGTCAAAAGTATGTGAGACAAAGTCTCGCCACCCTCGCCTCAGAAAACCTATGAGGTCTCTATGAGTCCGAATCGACTCGACATCATTGGGTTTGGTTTCCGGTTTAAATAATGCATGTTGCTGTTGTTAGCTGCCGTCAAGTCCATTCCAACTCATAGCGACACTATGCACAACAGAATGAAACACTGCCCAGTCCTGAGCCCTCCTCACAATCGTTGTTATGCATGAGCTCATTGTTGCAGCCACTGTGTCAATCCACCTCGTTGAAGGTCTTCCTCTTTTCTGCTGACCCTGTACTCTGCCAAGCGTGATGTCCTTCTCCAGGGACTGATCCCTCCCGATAACATGTCCAAAGCATGTAAAATGCAGTCTGGCCACCCTTGTTTCTAAGGATCATTCTGATTGTACTTCTTCTAAGACGGATTTGTTCATTCTTTTGGCAGTCCATGGTATATTCAATATTCTTCTCCAACACCACAATTCAAAGGCGTCAATCCTTCAGTCTTCCGTATTCATTGTCCAGCTTTCACATGCACATGATGTGATTGAAAATACCATGGCTTAGAGGCGCACCTTAGTCTTCAAGGTGACATCTTTGCTCTTCAACACTTTAAAGAGGTCCTTTGCAGCAGATTTACCCAATGTAATGCATCTTTTGATTTCTTGACTGCTGCTTCCATGGCTGTTGATTGTGGATCCAAGTAAAATGAAATCCTTGACAACTTCAATCTTTTCTCCATTTATCATGATGTTGCTTATTGGTCCAGTTGTGAGGATTTTTGTTTTCTTTATGTTGAGGTGTAATCCATACTGAAGGCTGTGGTCTTTGATCTTCATTAGTAAGTGCTTCAAGTCCTCTTCACTTTCAGCAAGCAAGGTTGTGCCATCTGCATAACGCAGGTTATTAATGAGTCTTCCTCCAATCCTGATGCCCTGTTCTTCTTCATACAGTCCAGCTTCTTGGATTATTTGCTCAGCATACAGATTGAATAGGTATGGTGAAAGAATACATCCCTGACGCATACCTTTCCTGACTTAAACCAGGTAGTGTCCCCTTGTTCTGTCTGAACAACTGCCTCTTGATCTGTGTAAAGGTTCCTCAGGAGCACAGTTAAGTGTTCTGGAATTGCCATTCTTCGCAGTGCTATCCATAGCTTGTTATGATCCACACAGCCGAATGCATTTGCATAGTCACTAAAATACAGGTAAACATCCTTCTGGTATTCTTAGCTTTCAGCCAGGATCCATCTGGCATCAGCAATGATATCCCTGGCTTCACGTCCTTTTCTGAAACCGGGCCTGAATTTCTGGCAGTTCCCTGTTGATATACTGATACAGCCATTTTTTAATGATCTTCAGCAAAATTTTGCTTGCGTGTGATTTAATGATATTGTTCTATAATTTCCACATTTGGTTGAATCACCTTGCTTCTATGCAAGTTCAAGCTGAAACTGAAGAAAATCAGAGCAAGTCCATGAGAGCCAAAATCTGACCTCGAGTATATCCCACCTGAATTTAGAGACCATCTGAAGAATAGATTTGACACATTGAACACTAGTGACCAAAGACCAGACAAGTTGTGGAATGACATCAAGGACATCATACATGAAGAAAGCAAGAGGTCATTGGAAAAAAAGAAAAGACCAAGATGGATGTCCGAGGAGACTCAAACTTGCTCTCAAAAGTCGAGCAGCTAAAACAAAAAGAAGAATTGATGAAGTAAAAGAACTGAGCAGAAGATTTCAAAGGGCTTCTAGAGAAGTATTATAATGACATGTGCGAAGACCTGGAGATGGAAAACCAAAAGGGAAAAACACGCTCAGCGTTTCTTAAGCTGAAAGAACTGAAGAAAAAATTCAAGCCTTGAGTTGCAATAGTGAAGCATTCTATGGGGAAAATATTAAATGACGCAGGAAGGATCAAAAGAAGATGGAAGGAATACACAGAGTCATTATACCAAAAAGAATCAGTTGATGTTCATCCATCGATGTTCAAGAGGTGGCATGTGATCAGGAACCAATGGTACTGAAGGAAGAAGTCCAAGCTGCTCTGAAGGCATTGGTGAAAAACAAGGCTCCAGGAATTGATGGAATATCAACTGAGATGTTTCAACAAACAGATGCAGCACTGGAGGTGCTCACTCATCTATGCCAAGAAATATGGAAGACAGCTTCCTGGCCAACTGACTGGAAGCGATCCATTTTTATGCCTATTCCCAAGAAAGGTGATCCAACGGAATGTGGAAATTATAGAACAATATCATTAATATCACTAAAACAATACTTAGGTGAAATTTTATAACATTAAATGCCCTTCTTAGAAAAGAAAGGTCCTGAATCAATGATCTCACCTTCCACATTAAAAAAACTAGACAAAAGAAAAGCAAACTAAACCCAAAGTAAGTAGAAGGAAGCAAATAGAAAAATAACAGAAAATGAATGAAACCAAAAACTGGTCTATAAGAAGATCAATAATTGAAAACCTCTAACCAGGTTAATCGTAAGAAAAAAAAATAAAGAGAAGAAACAAATTACCAATACTAGAAATGGGAAAGGTGACATCATCTCTGTCCTTTTAAAAGGATAATAATAATAAAAAAAAAAAGTTATGCCAATAAATTCAAGAACTTACATGAAATGGACAAATTCTGTGAAATACATAAGCCACCAAAAAATCACTCAAAAAGAAATAGATAATCTGAGGAGCCCTTATCTATAAAAGAAATTGAATTTATAGTTAAAAATATTCCCATAAAGAAAACTGGACATCAAGATGGTTTCACTGGTCAATCCTACCGAACATTTATGAAAGAAACAATATTAATTCTACACAAATTTGAAATTTAAAAGAAACTGCTCCCCAGTTCATTCTATGAGGCCAACATTAATCTGATACCAAAATCCTACAGACATTACAAGAAAACTATAAACCAATATGAAAAGAAGCAAGTATTATTTAAAAAAATTAGCAAGTCGAATCCAGCAATATCAAAAAAGATAAACAGATGGCAAATAAGCATATGAAAATATATTCATCATCAAATGTCATTAAAGAATTGCATATGAAACCAATGATGAGATGTACTTGTAGTTTGTTTGAGGGAATTGGGGGTTGATCAAGAGAAAAGTTAAGACCATGAGATACCAGTGTTGTACAACAAACTATTTGCTGGGGCTGATGCATTTATGACCAAGATAGGGGGCAGTCCCCCATGGCAGGAGTTCTTCCAGAGGCAAGCAATGCAGGGAGTCATCAAAAGGGAAAGAGGGCATGGAAAACCCCTGAGAAGAGGAGAAGAGAAGGGGGAAAACTTACATGTTCCTAGGCGATGTCCTCCTGGAGCAAGGGTGAAATCTCTGGTCAGAGGGTTCTGAAGGACAGCAGCATCCTAAGGTCCTTATAACTACAAGCTTTGTCTTATTAAGACTAGACGATGTTGGATACAGTTTTGCAGTGTAAAGCAGGCGGGCTGTAAGTGGCTAAAAATCTGCTGGGCTATTTTTAAAACAAATGGATGTGTACAACATTGAGTTTGGAGCCAGTGGGTTTTGGGCTAGTGAGCCTCAGCTTGCTATGAAGTTAACAACTTGGGGCCAATATACAGAGTTTATCTTCAGCTCATTTATAAAACACTAAAAAAAAAAAAACAAAAACACTACTACATACCTATTAGCATGGTTAAAAATTTTTTTAATTAAAAAAAAAAAAACACAACACCAAGTGCTGGCAAGGACATGGAGCAACAGGAATTCTCGCTGATGCTGTCTTTCAAAGCTAAATATAGGCTTACCATACAATCCAGCAGTTGTGCTCCTAGGTATTTATCCAATTGAGTTAAATTTATGTTGACAGAGAAACCTACTTATGAATGTTAATAGCAGCTTTACTCATAATCCCTACAAACTGGAAGCAACCAAGATGCTCTCCAGTAAGTGAATGGATAAACTGTGGCACCCCCATACAAAGAAATATTCAGCGATAAAAATAAGCTATCAAGCCTCAAAAAGACGTAGAGATACCTTAAATGAGTCTCACTAAGTGAAAAAAAATCAGTCTAAAAGGCTACATACTGTGTGACTGCATCTATATGACGTTTTGGAAAAGGCAAAACTATAGAGACAGCAAAAAGATTGGTGACTGGAGCTTGAGGGCAGAGAGGGAAGGAGTAAGTAAGCAAAGGAGGGGATCTTTAGGGTGGTGAACTATTCTGTATGCAGTGGTAGTGTTGTGTACATGTCAACATGCATTTGTCGAAACCCATAGAACTATACCACACACAGAGAGCACATTAATGTACTGTATGGACGATAGTCAAAAATAATACATCAATATTGGTTCACTGATTGTAACAGATGTACCACCTTAATGCCAGATATTAATAACAGGGGGACATGTGTGAGGGAAGTGAGGTGGAAATGTAGAACTCTGTGTACTATCTTTTTGATTATTCTGTAAATCTAAAACTTTACTAAAAAATAAAATCTATGAATTTTTTTAAAAAATTCATATTCAAGTGGGGTTTATTCCAGGAATGCAAGGTTGGTTTAAAACTTGAAAATCAATCAATGTAATTTGTTATATTAACAAACTAAAACAAACTAAATTTATTATATTAACAAATATAAAAGAAAAACCGAATGATAATCTCAACAGGAAGAGAAAAACATCTGATAAAATCTAATGTTCGTTCCTGATAAAAACTCACAACAAACGAGAAATAGAGGTAAGTCTCCTCAGCCTGATAAAGGGGGTCTACAACAACCCTCCAGCCGACGTGACACTTCGGGGCGAGAGCCTGAATGTCTACAACAACCCTCCAGCCGACGTGACACTTCGGGGCTAGAGCCTGAATGTCTACAACAACCCTGCAGCCGACGTGACACTTCGGGGCTAGAGCCTGAATGTCTACAACAACCCTGCAGCCGACGTGACACTTCGGGGCGAGAGCCTGAATGTCTACAACAACCCTGCAGCCGACGTGACACTTCGTGGCGAGAGCCTGAATGTCTACAACAACCCTCCAGCCGACGTGACACTTCGTGGCGAGAGCCTGAATGTCTACAACAACCCTCCAGCCGACGTAACACCTCGTGGTGAAAGCCTGAATGTTTTTCCCGAAGAGTAGGAACATGTCAAGAAGTCTTCTCTCATCACTTCTGTTCAACATTGCACTGGAGATGCTAGCCAGGGCATTAAAGCAAGAAAAGAAAGAAAAAACGTGCAGTTGGAAGGAAGAAGTAAAATTATCTTTATGCATGGATGGCATGATTATCTCTGTAGAAAATTCATTGGCATCTACAAAAAGGTTAATAGAATTAATAAATGAGTTTAGCGAGGTTGCAGGATACAAGATCAATATACAGAATATAAATTGTATTTATTTATGCTAATAATGAACAATCAGAAACTGAAATTTTAAAGAAAATAATACCATTTACAATAGCGTAAACATATGAAATTCTAAGGGATAAATCTTAACAAAGATGTCAAAAAACTACGTTATTGAGAAATTAAAGAAGACCTAAATAAATGAAATTATTTACTGTACCCATGGATTGGAAAATTCCTCATTATTAAGATGCCAAATCTCAACAAACTGATCTATAGATTCAATGCAATCCAAATCAAAATCTCAGAAGACTTTTATATAGAACTTGACAAACTGAGATCATAAAGGAAAGTTGAGGTATAGAGTGGGAAGAAGGCCAAGGAAGAAGCCATGGAGAAAACACTTAACTCATGGGGCAGGTATAGGAAGAGTAGCACAGAACAAAGGGCTGGTAAGACATGGTCAGAGTGAGGAGAAGAGGGTGGTGTCACAGAAGGGAAAGTCAGAGAGCAGTTCAAGTGGGAAGAAGTAGCCACCATACCAAATTCAGATAGCATTTATCACACATTATTGGAAACCCTGGTGGCGTAGTGGTTATAAGCTACAGCTGCTAGCCAAAAGGTCGGCAGTTCGAATCCACCAGGTTCTCCTTAGAAACTCTATGAGGCAATTCTACTCTGACCTATAAGGTCGCTACGAGTTGGAATCGACTCGATGGCAACAGGTTTGTTTGTTTATTACTTAATAGTTTGACTTTTTTGCTAAATTGAGCTCTGGGAGTCCATTAGTATTTCTTACCCTCATATCCCCAGCTCCAGGTACTACATGCCACACAGCAAATGCCTAACAAATACTTTGTTGGATAAACAAACAAAGATTAAAGCTACGAGAATCCATTGCATTTGGTGTCAAATATGTCACTGGTGACCTTGATGAGAACAATTTTAGGGGAATGGTAGTGGTGGAAGCCATATAGCAGTGGGTTGAGGTTTAAACGGAAGGTGAGAAAAAGTATGTTTTCAGAGGCTTGGTTGTGAAGGGGGAAAGTATAAGACAACAGCTAGAAGTCAAGTAGAATGGAAGGGTCATGGGAAGTTTTTGGTCTTTAAATTTTTATTTTTTTATTCTATCGTGGCACAAATACACCCACCAAAACATTTGCCAATACAACGGTTTGCACGTTTACAATTCAGTGACATTGATTATATTTTTCATGTTGTACTACCGTTATTGCTATCCTTTTCTAAAATATTCCACCACCATTGACAAAAACTCAGTGCCTCCCAAGCAAAAACTCTCCTTTCATCCCACCACTGGTAACCATTAAAAATCTTTTGCGTGTTTTATATAAGTGAGATCATACTGTACAGTATTTGTCCTTTTTTGACTTGATCTATTTCACTCAGGAAAACCCTGGTGGCATAGTGGTTAAGTGCTACAGCTGCTAACCAAGAGGTCGACTGTTCGAATCTGCCAGGCGCTCCTCAGAAACTCTATGGGGCAGTTCTACTCTGTCCTATGGGGTCACTATGAGTCGGAATCGACTTGATGGCACTGGGTTTCTGGGATTTCACTCAGAATGTTTTCAGGGTTCATCCATGTTGTGGCATGCATCAGAACTTGATTTATTTTTACTATGTAATATTCCATTGTCTGTATATAACCCATTTTTTGTATCCATTCATTGTTGATGGACATTTCAGTTGTTTCCACCTTTTGACTACTGTGAAAAGTGCTGTGATGACCGTTGATGTACAGGTTTCTGTTTGCATTCCTGCCTTCATTTCTTCTATGTATATATTTAGGACTGGGATTTTGGGGTCATATGATAATTCTATGTTCAACTTTTTGAGAAACGTGGTCTTTAAATCTTTTACTTTTCTTTTTTAAACATAGTGGAGACCTGAATAGGAAAACGGGAAAGTTGATGGAGAAAGTATGCTCTGGAATGGGGAGGAGACAAAATCCATAGCATGGACTAGAGGAAGGGGAGAATGTGAGTAGCTGAGTACAAATAAAAAAAGGTAAGAATAGAAACAACTGTGCAAGACATTTCCTCAGTCATTGCATAATAATTGTCAAACAACTGTTTGAAAGAAGTTCGGGAGAGAGTGAAATCACTCAGCTAGGCCTGGGAATGCTTTATGGAGGACTTGAGCAGGGTCTAAGTGTGTGTTAGCTATGAACAAATGGAGAAGCAGAGGGAGGGCTTTCTAGATGAAAGGACTACAGAGGTAGTGCTTTGCAAATCAAAAAAAAAAGAGAGAGAGAGAGAACTGCTGCATCTTCTTCAAACCATTCTTCAAATTTATCAAATGTGGATAATTTCAGCCATTATTTCTGTAAATATTTTTCATCTCCTCCCCTCCTGGGACTCCATTACACATATGTTAGACAATGTGGTATTGTCCCCAGGTCCCTGATGTTCTATTCATTTTTTCTAGTCTTCCTTATCTTTGTGTTTCATTTTGGATAGTTTCTACTGTGGTCTACAAATTCACCAATCTTTTCTTTTTCTTTTTTTTTTTTCTTCTAGTGATATGTAATCTGCTCTTAATCCCAACCCCATCCAGTGAAATTTTCAACCCTAGATGTTAGATGGAGATCTTTTTATGTATCTTCTATTCGTGTCCTTGCTTTTCTCTTCCTCTTTAAACTTATGGGATATACCTATAATAGCTGTTTTAATGTCTTTGTCTATTAATTTCATCATTTCTGTCATTTCTAAGTCTGTTTCTATTGATTGATTTTTCTCCTCATTATATTTCAATATTCCTGCTTCTTTACATTCCTAGTATTGTTTTATTGAATGTTGTAAGTTTAACATTTTGGGGGCCTGGATAGTTTTGTAATCTTTTAAATATTTTTGGGCTTTGTGCTGTGTCTTAGGCTGGGTTCTCTAGAGAAACAAAACCAGTAAAGTATATAACTATGTAGTTATTTATAGTTACACAGTTGTAGAGGCTGGAATGTCCCAAATCTGTGGGTCAGGCTGAAGGCTTCTCCTGATTCATGTAGCCACAGGGGCTGGTGAACCCAAGATCGGTAAGTCAAACAGCAGGGCCCTTGCTCACAGGCTTCGAAGACTGATGAATCCCAAGATCAGCAGGCAAGACTGCAGGTAAGCTGTTAGCTCAAGTCTCAAGAACTAGAGGTCAGATGAAGAGGAGCCAGCTGCAGGATCCAGAGTGAGCAAAAGCCCACAGGCCTGGCCGGAATGTCCACTTATTTTCAATGTAGGCTACACGCACAGAGAAACTCCCTTTCAACTGATTGGCTGCTCACAGCAGATCCCGTCATGGAGGTGATCACATTAAATCAAATCTCATCATGGAAGTGATCACCTCCTCATACTACTGCCAAGCTATATCATAACTGCCAAATCACTGAGAATCATGGCCCAGCTAAGTTGACACACAACCATAATGATCACGTACTGGTATATAGTTAAATTACTTGGAAACAGTTTGATGTTTTTGAGACTTGCACCTAAGCTCAACCTGGGTAAGTCAGAACAACCTTTCATCTAGGGCTAATTTAACCCTACTAATTTATTAAGGCAAAGGAAACCCTGATGGTGTAGTGGTTAAGAGCTACGGCTGCTAACCAAAAAGTTGGCAGTTTGAATCTACCAGGCTCTCCTTGGAAACTGTATGGGTCAGTTCTACTCTATAGGGTCACCGTGAGTCAGGATTGACTTGACAGCAACAGTTTTCTTTTTTTTTAATTTTTTTTTTTTTTAATTAAGGCAAAACCCTTCTGAAGGCTATACTCAGTTCCTTATGTGTTAGGAAATCTTTCTACTCTGGCTAATAGGAAAATGAACAGCCCTGTTTGTGCTCCAAGAATTGTTTCACCTGCTCCTTTCCCGTGGCTCCTTCTCAAATGCATGCACCGATCCCTACTCACCTAAGAACTCAAGGGGACCCTCTGCAGATATTTAGAGCTCTCTCTCCTCACCGCTTTCCCCTGTGTGGCATTTTGCCCCATGCATTCTGGCTGCATTGGCCTGTGTCTTAGTTATCTAGTGCTGCTATAACAGAAATACCACAAGTGGATGGCTTTAACAAAGAGAAATTTATTTTCTCACAGTCTAGTAAGCAAGAAGTCCAAATTCAAGGCGTCAGCTCCAGGGGAAGGTTTTCTTTCTCTGTCGACTCTGGAGGAAGGTCCTTCTCATCAATCTTCCCCTGGTCTGGGAGCATCTCAGCACAGGAACCTCAGGTCTAAAGGATGCATACCACTCCTGGAGCTGCTCTCTTGGTGGTATGAGGTCTCCACTCTCTGTTTACTTCCCTTTCCTTTCATGTCTTGAAAGATAAAAGGTGGTGCAGGCCACACTCCAGGGAAACTCCCTTTACATTGGATCAGGGATGTGACTTAAGTAAGGGTGTTACAATCCTACCGTAATCCTCTTTAACATAAAATTATAATCACAAAATGGAGGACAACCACATGATACTGGGAATCATGGGCTAACCAAGCTGACACATATTTTTGAGGGACACAATTCAATCCATGACATTCTGCCTGACTTTCAACTGTCTCTTCAACTAAGGAAGATCCCCGACCTCTGCTGGGTTTCCCTTTCCTGTGAAATGGCCTGGAAATTCTTCAGGCAGTAAGCAGGGGCAGTTATTAGGATCATCTTGTTTTTTCCCCTTCTTTCAGGAATCACTGTCCTGCGCTGCCTGTTTTCCAATGTCTGAAAACTGTTGTTTGATAGTTTTTGTCCAGGTTTTTAGGTGTTTAAGGAGGGAAGGTAAATTTGATCCCTTTTACCCTATCGTGGCTACAAAGGGAAATTCAATGCTCTAAATTTAATAAGACTCTTAAATTTAATTAGAATGTGAGCTCCTTGAAATCAAGGACCTTGTCTGTCTTTTTTACTACTAGCAACAAAACGGAGCCTGGCACATAATAGACTTTCAACAAAAATGTTTTAGAATTAATGAAGCCCAGTTTCCTCTCAGCGTTTCCTTAATAAAGTTTTTTTTTTCTTTTAATTTTAATCATTTCCCTAATATACCAAGAACATTATCAATTCTGATTCTATCTGCCAAAATGTTGGCTTTCCTTTTCTAAATGTATCTTGGTGTAGTTAAAGCACTTCCCTCTTATTTCTAAAGATTTTTTTTTAAGTGGGTTTTTTTTTTAAATAATTTTTATTGTGCTTTAAGTGAAAGTTTACAAATCAAGTCACTCACACAAAAACCCATATACACCTTGCTACACACTCCCAATTACTCTCCCCCTAATGAGACTTTTTTTTTTTAATGAGACAGCCCGCTCTCTCCCTCCACTCTTTTCGTGTCCTTTTCGCCAGCTTCTAACCCCCTCCACCCTCTCACCTCCCCTCCAGGCAGGAGATTCCAACCTAGTCTCCAGTGTCCACCTGATCCAAGAAGCTCACTCTTCACTAGCATCCCTCTCCAACCCATTGTCCACTCCAATCTATGTCTGAAGAGTTGGCTTCTGGAATGGTTCCTGTCCTGGGGCAACAGAAGGTCTGGGGACCGTGACCACCGGGGTCCTTCCAGTCTCAGTCAGACCATTAAGTCTGGTCTTATGAGAATTTGGGGTCTGCATCCCACTGCTCTCCTGCTCCCTCGGGGGTTCTCTGTTGTGTTCCCTGTCAGGGCAGTCATCGGTTGTAGCCGGGCACCATCCAGTTCTTCTGGTCTCAGGATGATGTAGTCGCTGGTTCATGTGGTCCTTTCTGTCTCTTGGGCTCGTAATTGCCTTGTGTCCTTGATTTTCTTCATTCTCCTTTGATCCAGGTAGGTTGAGACCAATTGATGCATCTTAGATGGCTGCTTGCTAGCGTTTAAGATCCCAGATGCCACTCTTCAAAGTGGGATGCAGAATGTTTTGTTAATAGATTTTATTATGCCAATTGACTTAGATGTCCCCTGAAACCATGGTCCCCAGACCAATGCCCCTGTTATGCTGGCCTTCGAAGTATTCAGTTTATTCAGGAAACTTCTTTGCTTTTGGTTTAGTACAATTGTGCTGGCCTCCCCTGTGTTGTGTGCTGTCTTTCCCTTCATCTAAAATAGTTTTTATCTACTATCTAATTAGTGAGTACCCCTCTCCCACCCTGCCTCCCTCCCCCCTCTCGTAACTACAAAAGAATGTTTTCTTCTCAGTTTAAACTATTTCTCAAGTTCTTATAATAGTGGTCTTATACAATATTTGTCCTTCTGCAACTGACTAATTTCACTCAGCATAATGCCTTCCAGGTTCCTCCAAATTATGAAATGCTTCACAGATTCCTCACTGTTCCTTATCAATGCGTAGTATTCCATTGTGTGAATGTACCATAATTTATTTACCCATTCAACTGTTGATGGGCATCTTGGTTGCTTCCATGTTTTTGCTATTGTAAACAGTGCTGCAATAAACATGGGTGTGCATATATCTGTTCGTGTAAAGGCTCTTTTTTCTCTAGGATATATTCCAAGGAGTGGGATTGCTGGATCATATGGTAGTTCTATTTCTAACTTTTTAAGGAAGTGCCAAATCAATTTCCAAAGTGGTTGTACCAATTGACATTCCCACCAGCAGTGTAGAAGTGTTCCAATCTCTCCACAGCCTCTCCAACGTTTATTATTTTGTGTTTTTTGGATTAATGCCAGCCTTGTTGGAGTGAGGAAACCTTGGTGGTGTAGTGGTTAAGTGCCATAGCTGCTAGCCAAAGGGTTGGCAGTTCGAATCCACCAGGCGCTCCTGGGAAACTCTATGGGGCAGTTCTGCTCTGTCCTATAGGGTTGCTATGAGTCGGAATCGACTCGACGGCACTGGGTTTGGTTTTTTTTTTGGTTTGTTGAAGTGAGATGAAATCTCATTGTAGTTTTGATCTGCATTTCTCTAATGGCTAATGATCATGAACATTTCTTCATATATCTGTTAGCTACCTGAATGTCTTCTTTAGTGAAATGTCTATTCATATCTTTTGCCCATTTTTTTAATGGGTTGTCTTTTTGCAGTTGAGTTTCTGCAGTATCATGTAGATTTTAGAGATCAGGCGCTGTTCAGAAATGTCATAGCTAAAAACGGTTTCCCCAGTCTGTAGATAGTCTTTTTACTCTTTTGGTGAAGTCTTTGGATGAGCATAGGTGTTTGATTTTTAGGAGCTCCCAGTTATCTAGTTTTTCTTCTGCATTCTTAATAATGTTTTGTATACTGTTTATGCCATGTATTAGGGCTCCTAACCTTGTCCCTATTTTTTCTTCCATGATCTTTATCGTTTTAGATTTTATATTTAGGTCCTTAATCCATTTTGAGTTAGTTTTTGTGCATGGAGTGAGGTATGGGTCTTGTTTCATTTTTTTGCAGATGGATATCCAGTTATGCCAGCACCATTGGTTAAAAAGACTATCTTTTCCCCATTTATCTAATTTGGGGCTTTTGTCAAATATCAGCTGTTCATATGTGGATGGATTTATGCCTGGATTCTCAATTCTGTTCCATTGGTCCATGTATCTGTTGTTGTACCAGTACCAGGCTGTTTTGACTACTGTGGCTGTATAATAGGTTCTAAAATCAGATAAAGTAAGGCCTCCCACTTTGTTCTTCTTTTTCAGTAATGCCTTATTTATCCGGGGCCTCTTTCCCTTCCATATGAAATTGGGAATTTGTTTCTCCATCTCATTAAAGAATGTCCTTGGGATTTGGATCGGAATTGCATTAAATGTATAGATCGCTTCTGGTAGAATAGAATAAGAGTGGTGATAAAGGGCATCCTTGTCTGGTTCCTGATTTCAGTGGGAATGTTTTCAGGCTCTCTCCATTTAGGGTGATGTTAGCTGTTGGCTTTGTATAAATGCCCTTTATTATGCTGAGAAATTTTTCTTCTATTCCTATTTTGCTTAGAGTTTTTGTCATGAATGAGTGTTGAACTTTGTCAAATGCCTTTTCTGCATCAACTGATAAAATCATGTGATTCTTATCTTTTGTTTTATTTATGTGGTGGATTACATTAATTGTTTTTCTAATGTTGAACCACCCCTGCATACCTGGTATGACTCCCATTTGGTCATGGTGAATTATTTTTTTTTGATATGTTGTTGAATTCTATTGGCTAGAATTTTGTTGAGGATTTTTGTGTCTAAATTCATGAGGGATATAGATCTATACTTTTCTTCTAGTGTCTTTACCTGGTTTTGGTATCAGGGATATGGTGGCTTCATAGAATGAATTTGGTAGTATTCCATCCTTTTTTATGCTCTGAAATACCTTTACTAGTAGTGGTGTTACCTCTTCTCTTAAAGTTTGGTATAACTCTGCAGTGAAGCCATCCAGACCAGGGCTTTTTATGTTGTTGGGAGTTTTTTGATTACCTTCTCAATCTCTTCTTTTGTTATGGGTCTATTTAGTTGTTCTACCTTGTGTTTGTGTTAGTGTAGGTAGGTAGTGTGTTTCTAGGAATTCATCCATTTCTTCTAGGTTTTCAAATTTGTTTGAGTATAGTTTTTCATAGTAATCTGATATGATTCTTTTAATTTCAGTTGGGTCTGTTGTAGTATCGCCCATCTAATTTCTTATCCGGGTTATTTGCTTCCTCTCCTGTTTTTTTTTTTTTTTTTTTCCAGTTTGGCCAATGGTTTATCAATTTTGTTGAGTTTTTCAAAAAAACAGCTTTTGGTCTTGTTAATTCTTTCAATTGTTTTTCTGTTTTCTATTTCATTTACTTCAGCTCTAATTTTTATTATTTGTTTTCTTCGGGTGCCTGTGGGTTTCTTTTGTTGCTCTCTTTCTATTTATTCAAGTTGTAGGGACAGTTCTTTGATTTTGGCCCTTTCTTCTTTTTGGATGTGTGCATTTATTGATATAAATTGGCCTCTGAGCACCGCTTTTGCTGTGTCCCAGAGGTTCTGATAGGAAGTGTTTTCATTCTCATTGGATTCTATGAATTTCTTTATTCCATCCTTAATGTCTTCTATAATCCAGTCTTTTTTGAGAAGGGTATTGTTCAGTTTCCAAGTGTTTTATTTCTTTTCCCGTTATTGATTTCCACTTTTATGCCCTTAAGGTCAGAGAAGATACTTTGTAATATTTCAGTGTTTTGGATTCTGCTAAGGCTTGCTTTATGACTTAATATGTGGCCTATTCTAGAGAATGTTCCATGTGCACTAGAAAAGAAAGTATAGTTTGTTGCTGTTGGGTGGAGTATTCTGTATATGTCTACGAGGTCAAGTTGGTTGATTGTGGCACTTAGATCTTCCGTGTCTTTATTGAGCTTCTTTCTGGATGTCCTATCCTTCACCGAAAGCAGTGTGTTGAAGTCTCCTACTATTATTGTGGAGCTGTCTATCTCACTTTTCAATTCTGATAGAGTGTTTTATGTATCTTGCAGCCCTGTCATTGGGTGCATAAATATTTAATTTGGTTATATCTTCTTGGTGTATTGTCCCTTTAATCATTATTTAATGTCCTTCCTTTTCTGATGGATTTAACTTTAAAGTCTGTTTTGTCAGAAATTAATATTGCCACTCCTGCTCTTTTTTGATTGTTGTTTGCTTGATATATTTTTTCCATCCTTTGAGTTTTAGTTTGTGTCTCTAAGTCTAAGGTGTGTCTCTTGTAGGCAGCATATAGACGGATCTTGTTTTTTAATCCATTCTGCCACTCTTTGTCTCTTTATTGGTGCATTTAGTCCATTTACATTCAGGGTAATTATGGATAGGTATGAATTTAGTGCTATCATTTTGATGTCTTTTTGTGTGTGTGGTCAGCTTCTTTTTCCCACCTGATTTTATGTGCTGAGTAGATTTTCTTTATGTATTGTCCTTTCCTCATATTTGTTGTTGTTGATTTTGTTTCTGCTGAGTCTGTATTTTCCCTTGTATTTTATTTTGATGAGTAGGATGGTTTGTCTCCTTTGTGGTTACCTTATTATTTACCCCTATTTTTCTAAATTTAAAACTAACTTTTATTTCTTTGTGTCGCCGTATCTCCCTCTCCATATGGAAGGTGTATTATTACATTTCTTAGTCCCTCTTTATTATTTTAAGGTTGTCTTCTTTTATATAATAACATCACCGTTACCCTGTGTTGGGCTTTTTTTTTTTTAATCTTGCTTTGTTTTTTTGTTTTGGATTTCCCTGTCTGGGTTGACTTCCGGTTGCTTTGCCCAGTATTCTAGTCTTGGGTTGATACCTGATATTATTGATTTTCAAACCAAAGAACTCCCTTTAGTATTTCTTGTAGTTTTGGTTCGGTTTTTACGAATTCCCTCAAATTGTGTTTATCTGGAAATGTCTTAATTTCACCTTCATATTTAAGAGACAGTTTTGATGGGTATATGATTCTTGGCAGGCAATTTTTTTCCTTCAGTTTTTTAAATATGCCATCCCATTGCCTTCTTGCCTGCATGGTTTCTGCTGAGTAGTCTGAGCTTATTCTTATTGGCTCTCCCTTGTAGGTGACTTTTCTTTTATCCCTCACTGCTCTTATAATTGTCTCTTTATCTTTGGTTTTGGCAAGCTTGATTATTATATGTCTTGGTGACCTTTTAAGATCTACCTTATGGGGAGTTTGATGAGCATCTTGGATAGATATCTTCTCAACTTTCACAATATCGGGGAAATTTTCTGCCAACAAATCCTCAACAATTTTCTCTGTATTTTCTGTTATCCCTCCCTGTTCTAGTACCCCAATCACTCATAGGTTATTTCTCTTGATAGAGTCCCACATGATTCTTAAGATTTCTTCATTTTTTTTAATTCTTTTATCTGATTTTTCTTCAAATATATTAGTGCCAAGTGATTTATCTTTGAGTTCAGAAATTCTAGCTTCTACTTGCTCAATTCTGCTCCTCTGACTTTCTATTGAGTTATCTAATTCTGTAATTTTATTGTTAACCTCCTGAATTTCTGATTGCTGTCTGTCTATGGATTTTTCCAGCTTATTAAACTTTTCATTATGTTCCTGAATAATCTTTCTGATTTCTTCAGTTGCTTTATCTGTCTGTTCCTTGGCTTGTTCTGCGTATTGCTTCATTTCCTTCCTGATGTCTTGAAGGGTTCTGTATATTAAACTTTTGTATTCTGCATCTGGTAATTCCAGGAATGCACTTTCATGTAGAAGATCCCTGGATCCTTTGTTTTGAGAGCCTGTTGAGGTGATCATGGCCTGTTTCTTTATGTGACTTGATATTGACTGTTGTCTCTGAGCCATCTATAAGTTATTGTATTAGTTTATGCTTGCTTACTGTGTCATAGCTGCTTGCTTTGTTTTGTTTTGGTATACCCCTATGGGTTGCTTGAGTGAGCTAGCTTGATTATTTTCACCTTTGGAGCTCTGGTGTCCTGTCCCCAGCTGGCTAGAGCTGTTATCAGGTATATCAGTCTAGGAGTCCATTCAGTTTTCTTGTATGAATTCAGCTCAGGTTTCCAGGTAGCTGATATCAAGTGTGTGGTACAGGCTCTGTCCTACAGTCTTAGAGGGACAGGGGTGATTGGCGTATATACCGGTATCTGGTTGCAGCAGGGGATCATGCTCTGAACAAGGCAGGGAGCTGAGAACCAACCCCCAAGTGTCTCTGAGGAAAATGCGTCTCTGTTCCCTAGAGCGTGCTGGTGGGTAGGTTCTGCAGAGGGACCATGGGCACCCAAAGTTTTTGTTGTAAGGAGTCGGAGGTACCCATTATCCCTGGACCCCTGTTGCAGGTGGCTGAGTGACCCAAGTGGAGCCACCAGTCCTTAGGCCCCTGTTGTGGGTAGGTGAGGACCTTGTTTAATAGGCAAAGCAATGCCAAACATCAAACACCCACCTCTGCACCACACAGCTGAAATGGTTGGAGTCTGCCAACAAAGGCTTATTCTCCCGAAGTAGGGTCCATGCAGAAGGGAAAGGTGCTCAAGGTCCATGGACGGTTTATGCCTGGACAGGAGCCACTTCTGTCCTGAGCTCCCCCAGTTAATGGAGCTAGCAAATTATCTTTTCCCAGCAGTTGCAAATTTTTTCATTCCCCAAGGCTGGGAGGACGGCTCCAGGTGCTCACCACGGTCTATCTCAGGCCTAGGGATTCAGCTGCTGAAGCTGGCTTCCGGGTGGGGGGGGGGGGGCGTGGTAAAATATACGCAAGTACTTAGCTTTTGCCGAGAGCACCCTTCTCCTCAGGTTCTGGAGGTGTGAGTGGGCTGTGTGGCTGGCTGCTTCTCCCTGAGGAAACTGTGGCCCAATGCTAGGACCAGCCAGCTGCCGCTGCTGCAGCCGCCGCCACTCCGGGAATGGTGCCTGAGGCCTCCCAGCGATTCAGGTCCGGTAACTCCTCTGCTTCTGAACGGCCTCTTCCTCCCCCTGCCCCTCAGTTCGTTGTCTAAGCTTTCCTTTGATGCTCAGGGCTCCCAGCTTGTCCCAAATATACTCGTTTCACTTGTTTTTTTGGGGTCTTTGTTGTAAAGAGGGCTTGACAGAAGCATCTGTCTATTCTGCCATCTTGGCTCCGCCTCTAAAGATGTTTTTTAAAAACGAAAAGATCTCTGGAGAGGACCTACCTAACTGTAGATTCCTCTGGTTCATGACTTAACCTGCTGATGATAACTTCTTGAGCAGAATCTCTCATCCGTTGTATACCCATTAAACTATGGTCTCATCCAATGGCCTAAATTTTCCTCAAAGTGCCCCGTATGTCTCATCTGCCAAAATAATGTAACTTTGCCCTGGTCTGGAAACCCTGGTGGCGTAGTGGTTAAGTGCTACGGCTGCTAGCCAAAGAGTCGCCAGTTTGAATCCACCAGGCGCTCCTTGAAAACTCTATGGGGCTGTTCTACTCTGTTCTATAGGGTCGCTATGAGTCAGAATGACTCGACGGCACTGAGTTTTGTTTTGTTTTTTTGGTTTGCCCTGGTCTAGCACTCAAATTTATGGCCTGAGGACTGAAAGTGCTGAGAAATGGATGGTATTGGCACATTGACTCTGTCTCTTCCAGGGTACCAGGCTAAGTGCTAAAAAAAAATTCTTGGATGAAACCATCCCCTAAATCAGATCCTTTTTTAGAAGAATAAAATAAATCCAGTTCAAAGTTAATCACTGTACTAGCACTTAGTGGGCATTTGAGCTTTCTCCATCATTCTTGTGGCTCACCTTCTTTCACCCCTCTTAGTACATTTGCCCTTTTGAAAAGTAGAACGGCATGACAATAATGGGACTATACATATCATTCCAGCACAAAGAAGAAAAAAAAAAAAAGCCATTATTTTAAAGTCAGATGAGGAATTAAATGGAAACACTTCTTTTTTTTTAATTTGGAAACACATTTTTAAGTAAAAATAATTTGCTTATGTGTTTTCCTCAATATAATGTAATATAGCATATGGTAAGAATGCTACCTGACAAGTCACAGCATAAATGGCTAATTACTGCTGCTTTTAAAGGGAGCAGTTCCTGACTTAACACCTTTGCTCTACATTCACTTTTCACTTTGGAATAATCAATCCAGATCTTTAGGTCCTGTAATAAATTGGCATCATTTATACAATATTGCTGATAGTCCTTAGACTCCTGGGGCTTGTCCCTAGCAAAATAACTTAATCCTGGAAAATGATATGTTTAAAAAGATTTTTGGACCTGTCTTTTCAGCTATTGATGAAGAAGAGCAATGGGGCTGCTTATTTAAACTCCCCGTTGAAAAAACGCACATAACCCATTTTCTGAGATGTAATATGTTAATGGAGTCCCTGGGTGGTGCAAACGGCTGCTAACCAAAAGGTTGGTGGTTTGAGTACACCCAGAGTTGCCTCGGAAGGAAGGCCTGGCAATCTACTTTGGAAAAATCAGCCATTGAAAACCCCATGGAGTGCAGTTCTACCCTGACACACGTGGGGTTGCCATGAGTCAGCTTGAAGTCAAATGGTTAGTATGTTAATATCTGAAAGTTTTCTTCTGGATAAGATATTCTAGACACTGTGTGTTTCACATATGCACGGGCATTGTAATAACTGTACGTGTCTAGAAGTACACGTCTCTTTTGAGTCCTCTCTCCTTAAACAGTTGAAACTGATTAAGGAAAAGGGGAATCTCTTCTCTTAGTTTCTTTTCTTTAAGTAACAGAACTTGATTATTTTCAACTTTATGGAATATGCTGCCACAGCAATTCCTTTATCAATAAAACAGTGATGATCGTAGCAAAATATAACTATGTCCAGTTAACTTCTTAAGCAGAAATTTAGTTTGATTTTACAGATGAAGACGTGCTGAAACATTTTGACCACAGAACTTCTACGGGGCAGGTAGATGTCATCTGTACCATGGGGACGAAAGGGTTGAGTTTATTTTTCCCTCCTTTTATTTGTATTAATAATTTGAGGGCAGCATTTTTCATTGTTGGCTGTAATTAGTAGATTGTAGTCAACATAAGGTTGCAACATTCAGTGTGCGGGAAAAAATGGTGCAAATCAAAGTTAAAATAAGTTTCTCCTTCTGGAGCTGTTACGTGAGTGGGAACAGCTTGTTCATTAACTGCACAGATGAAGTCATTTTTGTTGTACTGATATAAAAGGCTTGACCTGAGAATCTTTGAGTTCCATCTTGGTCGGCAATATAATGCTGGTGACAGGTATTTAAGAACTGCTTGTTCTATCCAAAAGGTCCACTGTCTACCCATTACTATCACACTGTCCACATACATAACTAAACTGCCCCCAAGTGCTCTGAAGCACAGCAGACCCTCTGTGTGACAGGCACGCCTCAGGTTATAACTCTCCCCCTTTGGATTTCATAATCATCATTTCTTTCTTTCTTTTTTGCTTGCTTATACTTCAAAGACAGTGAATAAGGTTTTGCTTTTTTAAAAGAGAACACTTTTATTTAAAAACAAACTTACTGGGTTCCTAAATGGGAAGAGCCTTGCAAAACATAGTAAAATGCTTTACATGATGTCTCAGATCGTTCCTTAAGTTTATTTTCATTGTATAATCAGTTCCATTTGGTCGAGAATCCTTGAGCCTATTTAACATTCTGTTAAATGCTAAAACACACCAAATTTGTATAATCATAGGAGATTGTTGGTATGAAGCAGGAAAGTTCTGCAAGCTTACGGCAGATTAAGTTAAGGTGAGTGTTATGATCAAACATTATAATTCCCACTAGCCCCCAAGGAAAAAAATAAAGAATTGGAAGCCCTGCAGTTGAATCCAGGAATACCCTTTCTGAACAGTTACTCACTGTTCACCAATGTGAAAGCAAAATAATCCTTCACATACTCTGGTGTTTGAGAATTTGCAATTGTTATTTGATGTTCTAATAGAGATACTGGCTCCAATCGCTTTGCAGGAGAGGAGAATTTTACAACAGCCTCTTCTTTAGAAAGGCTGAGTTTATTTGAACATGTCAGACTACAACATGCTTTGATATGAACATTATTAATTTGAGAGACCTTTTTCCCTCCTCTTCTGTCTTGTTTTTTAATGACCCTAAATGATGAATCCTTTCAAACTTTTTGTTTTTTAAATGATCTTTGTAGTATGCAAGCTACATAGAAAGCCAGGCCCATTAAAAGAAGCCTGCAGTTGCGGTCATCTCCATGGAAACATTGAAATGAAAATAAGCAATCCTGGACAATAAACAAAATGCATTAACCTGTTTTAATTCTTTCCTATTGCACATGTTGGCAAGTTCCTTACAAGGAGAAAAGTCGGAGAAGATAAAATTATTTTATTATTAAAATAGAAAAAAAAAAGTCCTGCCCAATAGAACAATAATATGAACCACATACATGATTTTAAATGTCCTAGTGGCCAAAGGTGGCGCTGTGATTAAGTGTTCTGATGCTAACCAAAAAACTGGTAGTTCAAATCCACCAGCCTCTCCTTCGAAACCCTATGGGGCAGTTCTGCTTTGTCCTAAAGGGTTACTATGAGTCAGAACCAACTCGACAGCAACAGGCTTGTGTTGTTTTTGGTTTTAGTGGCCATATTTTTTTTGAAAAAGGAAAAAGAAACATGAAATCGATTTTAGTAAATATTTAAATAATAATTAAATATTTATTTAACTCAATATATCTTAAATATTATCACTTCAACATGTAACCAAAACAAAAAGTATTAATGAGATATTTTATATTCTTTTTCTCATACTAAGTCTTAGAAATCTTGTGAGTGTTTTACACCCACGGCAAATCTGGATTTGGACTAGTCAAACTTCAAGTGCTCAATAGCCACATGTGGGTAGTGGCTACCGTGATGGACAGAGTAATTCTATAGAGTAATAGATATCTGGAAACCCTGTGGCATAGTGGCTAAGTGCTATGGCTACTAAACAAAAGGTCAGCAGTTCGAATCTACCAGGTGCTCCTTGGAAACTCCATGGGGCAATTCTACTCTGCTCTACAGGGTCGCTATGAGTCGGAGTTGACTCGACAGCAGTGGGCTTAAGGGTGGCGTAGTGGTTAAGCATGACTGCTGCTAACCAGAAGGTTGGCCGTTCAAATTCATCAGGCGCCCCTTGGAAACTCTGTGGGGCAGTTCTACTTTGTCCTATAGGGTCACTATCAGTTGGAATCGACTTGACGGCAGTGGGTTTGGTTTTTGGTTAATAAATATTTATTGTATTTTTAAAAGAAATACAATCTCTTTAATGGAGAGCCCTTGCAGTTTTCCCCTTGGTCTTGCTTAGAGGCTATGTTGCCCCCTTACATCCCAGGAACTGATATGTTCCAGTCCAGATGATTATGCCTCAGGGTGCTGCACATGGTACAAGGAAGCAAGCCCACCAGAACCAGACAGTATTTTGCTTCCCTGGGTCTTCTATATCAACATTGTACCCCAAATCAAAAGTGAATCTTGGCTTCTGGCTACAGTATTAATCTTCTGGGACCTTTCCTACTTTCGGGCCTGTGGCCTAGCAACCTACTGCTGAAGCTGATTTGAACCCAAGAAGAACCTCATGCAATTCTGATGAGCCAGCAACGATTGTCAGCCTGAACAGCCTGTCAACCAACACACATTCGGTGCCTGCCACGGGCCAAGCATTGGTTTAGTTCAGAACCTGATTAGCGCAGGTCCTCATTTGCTTTCCGCAGCACTTCAGCAGCACCCTGATCTCTCTTTCTCCCCAACTCTCAGCCCATCCTCCATAGATCCAGCAGAGAGACCTTTCTTGAACAGAGCTAATTGTTCTGCTTCCCTTGTGGACCTCTGACATGGCTCCCCACTGCCAATCGAGTACAAACTCTGTAGCATAGCATATGAGATCCATCTGCACCTGCCCTTTACCCATTTCTCAAGCAACACCTCCATCGAGTTCCCTGATCTCATGGCATCTCTCCCACCTCCCCTCTGCACGTAGTCCAACCACACACGAGTAGCTTCTTTTCACCCTCTGCCATGCCACATCTCATTGTTACTTGTCAGGATACACTATTTCTTTTGCCTAGATTGCACTTTTCCCCTCTTGTCTACATGTCAAAATCTTGCTCATCCATTCTATAAAATCTGATTTAGTGTCCCAGCTTCCCTGTTTATTCTGTGCAGAGTTGCCTGCTAGTCTGCAAATACCTTTGATTCTGATGATGGAGTCAAGATCCATCTTTTTGTTTTAGGAAAGTGTTTCTTCAGTTTGTTTTTCTTGCTAACAGGCGTGCTTCAGCGAGGAGCTACTTCTACTTCCATGAGAAAGTCTAATAGTGCTCCAACTTTTGATAGTATTAATGCCCCGATCCTACAAAAGTAATTTCTCAGGAAAAACAAGTAAAAGCTTTTTTAAAAATATTCACTTGAAATCTATTTGAAAAGAAGAATTATTTTTTAAAATGTATAGTCATGTCAAGAAGGGATTAAAAATAAGATGTGCACATTTTAACTCCTTTTTCTGGGCTGAATCCACATAAGCACTTGTTTTATGTTTGCTATCCCTTTAGTATTTTTCAGTGCAGTTTTCCGTTCATACTTTTTACCTCAGAGTTATCAAAAATTCACTCTCACACCTCAGCATGTTCCAGATCAAACTCATCACCAGCTTTCTAAAGCCTCTTCTTCTGAATTTGTTAAGTTCTAGAAAGGACATCACTTGGAGTTATATTCATTGTGTCCTTCTTTATCACCCTGGCAACAAATCAGTTGCCAAGCCCTTTTCATTTATTTCTGCAGCATCTCTGACATCTTTCCATCCCTGCTGTTTCCACTGCCAGCATCCTAGCTAAGGCCCATATTTCCTCTCACCTATATCTTGGAATCACCTCCAGTCTTGTTTCCCTTCAACTCCTAAATTCCAGCAACCCCAAGCTCTAGGCATGCCACCTCCCAGCTCAAAACCCCTCAGTTCCTCCCCATTTCCTAATAAAGTCCAAATTCTTTAGCCTGACATTCAAGGCCCACCCATGCTCTGACCCCAACATAATGTTATAATCTATCTCCTCCTACACCCCTACATGTACTCTAGCCAAAATGTACTAATCATCTCTAAATACACACTGTCCATTTCAGCATCTGGGCTTTGTTCCTGGCCTTCTAGTTTTTTCTTACTTTCCTAACTTCTTGCTGATTGAAATATGATCCCAGTCTTGGTAGTCCCAACCGAAAGTACTACCTCTTCCATAAAGTCCCTCTAGATTCTCCAACAGGAAATGATCTTTTGGTCCTCATTTATACTTTATATGTATCTTTATTATGACCTTTACTATAGTTTAGGAGCCTTGGAGGTGTTGTGATTAAGCACTTGGCTGCTAACCAAAAGATTGGCAATTCGAACCCACCAGCTGTTCCATGGGAAAAAGATGTAGCAGTCTGCTTTTGTAAAGATTACAGCCTAGGAAACCCTATGGGGACAGTTCTACTCTGTCCTGTAGGCTCACTGTGAGTCAGAATAGACTCAGTGAAAATGGGTTTAGTACAGTTTACATTGTAAGCTTGTTGTGTGTGTGTGTGTGTGTGTATGCCAACATCTTATTATCTCTATTAAGATTATAAACTTCATTTCATTCATTTGACAAGTATTTATTGAGTGCCTACTATGTGCTAGTATGATAGAGAAAACACTAAGCAAAAAAGAGCACCCATTCTAGAGGGCCAGCACTGCCATCTCTCCTACCACACCTAACATTTATCATGTACTTTGTAGCCACTCAGTGATTATTTTTTGAGTGGCTGGCCAAATTTCTAGTTTTTCTGGAAAACATATATCTGGAAAGCTCCATTCTCAGAACAGAAAAATAAGAATAGGAAGTAAATCAAAAAGGCTTCAGAGCAACCAAACTAGGAGGTCACAACACCCATGCATTTAACTCTTGCACAGTTCAGCCCTGGAGACCCTGGCAAGTCTTCACACAGAGCCCTTTGCTCTCAGTTTACACACATTTATCACACAATAATCCTGACATCCACCACAGTGAGCTTGGGCATTTGATTTCCAAACTGACCTTGGATGAGAAGCAGCACATTAGGAGCCGGGAGTAGAAATGGCAGTCAGTCACAAGGATATCAAGGAGATTGACGGTGCAGCAGCAAGGGAGGACCTAGAAAAGCTAAAAAGAAAAACAACAATAAAACCACAGCTATCTGCAGCTATTTAGAATAGGGACAAACAGTTCTGCATACCTTCGAAGGGCCTGAGGACTTGTCAGTATTATAGCACAAGACTACATTTAATGACAACCCAAGTCATCAAGCTGGATTATGTTTCTAATGCACTATTTTAAAAGGCAGGGAAAATTAATATATTGGAAATACTTCCATCCAAGATAATTAAAACTTTTGGTGTTTAAAAGGATAAATCTTCAGCCATCTATTAAACTCACTTATCCAGAACGACTGCCCCCCACCCTCTCTCCCTGGCCCTGGAGCCAGGATTTTATTGTACTTCCTTGCATTGCTTGATTCATTTTGCCTCAGAACATTTGTTGGCTCTCAGAATCTAGTTCAGTTTTCATTCAGTAAGTTTTATTCCCATTTTATTTGCACAATACCCTAAGAGGGCCAATAGAGGTCACAAAAGTTTTGAAAAATCTCGACCTTAGACTTCTCTTGGGGGAGCTCAAGGTCAAGTTGCAGAGATAGGACCTACATCCTTGAACCAACACGAGGACACAACAGAATGAATTGCAAGTAAGTGCATGGTGAAACACAAGCTTTGTAATGAAGAACTGTCTGGGAAAGGAGTGGGGCTAATCAGGAAAGATTTCTTAGTGATGAGCTTTTGAGCCAGAAATGGAAGATCTGGGGAGGGCATTTCAGGTAAAGAAAATACCCCAAGAAGGAGTGCATACTCCAGGCAAGAAAGAGCAAATTGTGAGCAGGCAATGGTAAAGAGCCAGCCTGGCAGGCTGGGCCAGAGGGGCCTGCTTGGGAATAGTAAGAGATAAGTTTGGAGCATTTCCATAGTTTTGTACAATTCTCTGTGATCTTTCTAAAGTCATATGAATGTAAATTCCTACATTGTTTGAAAAGCTCAAATAATTAAGTTTGGTATACAAACTGGTACTCTGTCTTCAATCATGTTATTTTGTTTTAATGTTTATGTCACTTTCCTCCAAAGAAGTAATTGCTAGAATGTTTATGTAACAGTGAGCTGCAAAGCTGACTTGAATTATTTGCTTTCTCTAAGTTCATTGTGGAGCCCTGGTGGCGCAAGGGTTAAGAGCTTGGCTGCTAACAAAAAGCTCAGTAGTTAGAATCCACCAACCACTCCTTGGAAACCCTATAGGGCAGTTCTACTCTGTCCCGTAGGATCACTATGAGTTGGAATCGACTCAATAGCAGCAGAAGTTCATTTTACAAGTAAAACCATAGAAAATGTAAAGTTCTCCTTTGGATTGATTAGAAGTTTTGAGGATCCTACTTTCAGAAGAGATCAGCCAGTGCTGTGGATGTGTCTGAAGCTTTGGGTGATGGTTAACTGATTAATGAGTAATTGATTATAAACACAAATAATAAGTTTGTTAACTGTTAAAGACTGGGGATTTATCAGCCTTTTAAAATTAGGTTCTGATAATTGTGCTTTGAACCTCTTCACTGGACTGTAAGTACTGGGAGAGCAGGGTGTTTTTTCCTTAGTGTCTAGCCCAGTACCTACTGAGCGATGGGACCTAGTAAACATTTGTTGAATGAATGTTTGAATGCAAGACAAATTCATTAACACTTGACTAAAGTAAAATTATATATTTGTCAAAATAAACTTGGCCTGAATTGGCTGAGATTCTTGTGTCTGGTGGATCATGCTTTTTTCACAGATTAAAAACAAACCACAAAATCGGGGGTTTTAAAGTAATTCTTTCACAGACATGTTCGTTGTAAATCCAATACACGTATCCTGTTGAATTGGCTGCTTTCTGTAATTGGGAGCCAATTTCAATGTTCACATGACAATGAAAATCTCAAGCTTAAATTTATTAATATGTTGCCTTGGCAGAACACTAGGCCTCTTAATAGCAAAATATGGAGAGAAAGGATATTAGTCTCCAAAGACTTGAGTTTGATTTTGAAAATAAACTCATGTTGTTTTTTAAAAGATCATTCATAAGGAGACATAACCATGGAACTATGAAACTATTCAAACAAAAAAAAAATCCAAAGGACAGAGACTCAAGCAAATATTCAATATGGTATTTAGTTGGAGTTCGGGCCCAAGGGTAAAAATATTTAAATATTTGAGGGCCCACCTGAGCCATTCAAGTCCTGAACAGCTGCTAGACCACTAAATCAGATAACTCCTAATCTAGGCAGTACTTAACAATTTGCCAACTATACTAGGATATGAAGCAGAAGCACTGCGTATTCAACCAGATGGGTCCTGGAAAAGGAAAGTACATCATTTCTAATAACCATGGCTATCATTCATTAAGCACTGACCAGGTATGTTCAGTGCTATGGAAAGTGCTGCATAGACATAATTTTTATCTATTCCTTACAAAACCCCTATTGAGCAGATGAAGAAACTAAGGGTCAAAAATAGGTTAAGTAAATTACCCAAAGTCAACAAACCTGTAAATGGCAAAGGCAGGATTTGAATCCAAGACCATTTAACTCCAAAACTTTTGCAATTAACCACTCCATTCTCTTCTACTCTTCCTCAAAGGGTGGTACTTGGACGGACAGAATCAGCATCACCTGGGAGCTTGTTGTAAATCAAAGTCTCCAGCCCTACCCAGACCTACTGAATCAGAGTATCTGGTGGCGAGACTCACAGTCCTTTGCACCAGCTGTGCAGGTGAAACTAATATACATGAATGTTCGAGGAGCACGTCTCAATTCTACCCCATTTCTCCAAACTTTCGCAAATATGTGTCACATCTCACTTTGCCCATGCAGAGTCTTATAAAACCCATACAATTGATATCACATCCGTTTCTTTCTTTGTGCCCATATGAACAAGTCACTGAACCCGTGGTTGTAATTCCTACAGAGTACATAAAATGAGCTCCAAAGAAAATGACCCAATAGCATTATTATCCATCTAAAATATGAACAAGAGCTAGAGTGATTGGAATTCTTTCAAGACCTGACTACACATATTGATTTGGGATTAAAACAGTAATCACTTAGCTCATACTAAGCCTTAACAGATAAAACAGATTTTTTAATATAAACCCAGAAATGAATGCATTGCCAAGAGGGCAAGAGCAACCACCCAGTGTGCTTGTGACAAAAGTGAAATATAATATATCAAAATGGCAATCAGAATTCCAATCTATTGCTAGGAGTGATTGTTTTGCCAAATAATGAAATATATTGACATGAATGCTGAGCTGTCATTGACATGTGGACATTGACATTTTCTAAGCTAAGTTACTGGAAGCCATTCAAATATTTTTAATAGTGTATTGGGTGAACTGGAGACTTCTCTCTTTCAAAAAAAAAAAAAAAATTTTTTTTTTTTTTGTTCCAAACTCCTTGCTTGCTGAGAAAATATTTGGAATAAAGCACAATAGATTTATATACAGACTTGTATGGCTGAAATTGATTTTTGTTTCCCTGGGAGTTTAAGAATCTTTTTAATAGTTGAAACCTGGTGTACAGCTGCAAGAGGCTGGCTTAATAAAAAAATACAGGGCCATATTTATGCTTTCTTGATAGGACAAATAAGAGCCTCGCTCTGCTTTCTGTCCTGCTTACGCTGAAGGCCTGGCAACACTGGGATGTAATACTTGCTTCTTCGAAATGTTTCTAAATTGTTGTTCACTGCTTTGTATTTCATCTCAGAGCTGATTTATTTATAATATTATTAAACCTCAAAGAAACCCATATGGCGGAAGAGAACGGAGACATTTTGTGATTACACTGCTTTATTCTCTTTTAATGAAATGTACGCGAAACTGAAAATTGTTCAAGTCTGTTTTTTATTCTCCAGGAGTGTGTCCATGCCTTGCAAAAGGATGGCTTAAACAGATGGGTAAATCGTATTATGCAATAAATTTTATGGCTGACATATAAAGTTCTGCAGAAATTACCTCTTTTTCTAACAGGTGTGTGAAAGTTTATGACAATACTTGCTATTTCTATATTTAAATGAAGCCAACCTAGCCTTGCAGAAATGCAGACATATTTTTGTCCATGCAGATACACCAATATTGCTACCAGCATCCCCACTCCTTAATAACTTCCAGGTTCTTTCTAGCCTCACTTATTTATTCCTACAACTTACCATTTCCCTACTATATTGAGGACTCACTAGGGGCCAGCACTGTGCTGGGTACTTTACCTGGCAGTCATATGTGCAGTGGTTAAAGGCTCAGACCGTGCAGGCAGACGGCCTACATTTAAATCCCAACTCAGATGCTACCTAGCTGAGAGGTACTGGGCAATTTTATTAACCTCTCTCTGCCTTTATTAACTCACCTGCAAATGAGTACAATGATCGAACCTACCTATTCAATGATGGTACCTCGCCTGCTGTGAAGACTAAATGGCTTAATTCACACATAACACATTAACACATGGTAAGGACTCAAGCAAATATTATTATCTACTCAAGTCTGGTGAGAACACAGATATATCTGTAGACTAATTTATTTGTGCTCCCTGGGAACCCAGCTCTCACTAGCAGAGTTTTGACATAATATGCATCATCTTTTAGAGACAAGAATAAAAGCAGGAGTCCAAACTCTCAGTATAATGTGCCAATTATGATCACAGGCATTGGTACCAGACAGCCTTGATTCCAACCCCTTCTCGACCCTACCGCTTACTCCCAAAGCAATCTTGAACACATAGGCTTAATCTTTCTGTGCCTCCGTTTCCCTATCTCATAGAGCTATTGTGAGGGTTAATTCTGAGAATGTTTGGAACAGTGCTTGCATGGGGTTGGTGATCAATATATGGGAACCAGTTGTCGTCAAGTAGATTCCTACTCATAGCAACCTTATGTGTATCAGAGTAGAACTGTGCTCCATAGGGTTTTCAATGACTGATTTTTCAGAAGTAGATTTCCAGGCTTTTCTTCTGAAGCGCCTCTGGGTTGACTAGAACCTCTAACCTTTCAGTTAGCAGCTGAGTGAGTTAACTGTTTGCACCACCCAGGGACTCCCAATATGTGGTAGCCATCATTATTTTTCTCTGGGACTTGTTTTCCTCACCTGTAAAGTGGAGGCAATAAATAAATAAACAAACCCTATGAAATTGTTGAAGGAACCCCGGTGGCACAATGGTTAAGCATTTGGCTGCTAACCAAAAAATTTGGTGGTTTGAATCCACCTAGCCACTCCACAGGAGAAAAGACCTGGTGATCTGCTCCCTTAAAGATTATAGCCTAGAAGACCAGAACTAGGTGGTGCCCAGCTCCACTTCCAACCATTCTGATCAGGGTCACAATAGATGAACCCTGATAAAATGGGGAAAAAATGTAGAACAAAACTCAAATTCTTAAAAAGTCCAGAGTTACTGGACGAATGGAGACTAGCCAAACCCCCTAGACTATCGCCCTTAGAACCCTTTTAAACTTTGAACTGAAACTACTCCCAGAGGTCACCTTTCAGCTAAACAACAGATTGGCTCATTAAATAAGCACTATCACCTGTGAGTACTGTACTTCTTTAAAAAAATCACCTATATGAGACCAAATGGTCAACATTTACTCTAAAGCAAAGATGAGAAGGTAATGGGGGGCAGGGAAACTAGATTAATGGAAATGGAAAAACCAGAACGGAAATAATGGTAATGCTAACACATTGTGAAAAACGTAACCAATGTCACTGAACAATTTGCATAGAAAATGTTAAATGGGAGTCTAATTTGCTGTGTAAACTTTCACAGAAAACACAATAAAATATTATATATTAAAAAATAGCATAGCATATTTATGAAAATACCTCTGCAGGGGGGCGGGGAGAGTACTGTTGGCCAAAAAAATGTATAACAAGCACTTTATTTGTATAAAAATACGGTATTTCCTAGGAAATCCAATGAGGCAGTTCTGCTTTGTCACATAGGGCCTGTTATGAGTTGACAGCACCTAACAACAACAACTTGGAATTGTTGTGGGGAAGGATACACGTTCCATGAGGGCAGGAACCCTGTGTGTCTTTTCACTGTTGTACCCCAGCATGTAGCATAGATGCAAAGTTGTAGACACAAAGTTTAAGTGAATGAATAAATGAATTAAGTATGTAAAGCGTTTAGCACAGTGCCTGCCACATCACAAGTACTCAAAAAGTGAGGGCTGTTTTTAACTATTTTGTGGAATCCCTTAATAGAGTATTTGTTCAGTCCTCATCTCTGACCATAGTATTGTTTTTTGGGGATGTCTTCACTCCCTGGAATAAAAACCTCCAAGAAGCTCTTCCCAGTGGCATCATGGGATAGCTCCTCAGGCCTCGACTGAAAAGGAATTAGTGGTAAGAACCCCAGGCTGTAAATCCAGGAGATGGAGATTCATCATGGCTGAGTCCTGGCTCAGCCATTGTGTTGCCATGGACAAGTCATTTGACCTCTTTGAGTCTATTATGTCAATTGTAAAATGATTGCTTTGGATTAAAAATCCCATTCTGGCTCTTGGTCACTGCAATTTTAGAAATCATAACTTCTTGTTCCTGAACATATGAACTATTTTATGACTTACTCCTCATGTATGTAGCATACGTATTTCACACACACACACACACACGCACAGCTGTGCCTGCTGTGAATCTTTTCATCCAATACCGGAACTTTGTTCTAAAACAATGAATTCCTCTCACCTTCTATACCTTTTTTGGTGATGCCTGCGCAAGAGTTGTATATTTAGTTCTGGCATCCATATTAGATTAGAAATGAAAAATGTTCTAACAGGAAGTGTTGATTAAGAAAAATTAATGACCTATTTCATCTATTCCAGCCCAATGTGATTTCCCTCCTCCATTATTGTCCTTTTTTTTTTCTTGTTTGTGCCTTTTATTTGTAATTTCCTCATATATCCAACTGGTCATGTGTGTGCCTTCTCTCTGTGTACAGGAATAGCTATCGCTTAGGAAGTACCTACTATTTGCCAGGCACCAGGCTAGGGAATTTATGTTTATGATCTCTAATTCTTAAAACAATCCTGAAAAATTATAGGTGAGTCAACTGAATTTCAGTAATGCTAAATAGATACCAGAGCTCTGGTGGTACCGTGGTTAGGAGCTCGGCTGCTAACCAAAAGGTCAGCAGTTCAAATCCAGCAGCTGCTCCTTGGAAACCCTACTCTGTCCTAAGGGTCACTATGAATCGGACTTGACTCGACGGCAATGGGTAAGTAGATACCCAAGTTCAAACCACAGTAATTGATGGAGCCAGAATTTGAATCCAGGTCTGTCTGTCCAAAGTCAATGCCCTTTTTTATGCTATACTGCCTGTCAAGCAGCTGTTTGCCTTGTCAAATGCCAGCAGTCTAAAAACTTCCCTGGAAGAAAATATTGTTTGTTAAGTGTATTTAAAACCACCTCCTCACACACACACACACACACACATAGGCCGTGCACATAGTAAGTACTCAGTAAATGTATAGTGAGACAATGGAAGCTGAAAGGGCATGCTGGGCCTCCTACAGCTTTGTGGCCTCTTTACTAGAAGCTCTTTGTCTGAATCAAAGCAGGAAGTGGTAAGGTTGTCACATGAATACAAATCCCAGAGTTGTGACAAGTGCCAAACTGGGTCTGAATCCTCAAATAAATCAAAGCTTAGCCCCCCTATTTCTTTTCCAACTGTGAGTGAATCTGGACATCTTCTTCCCCTCCCATGACAGCAAGAGGCTCGAACACACTCCTGACTGGTGGCAGGGATACCTGGGACCTTTTGTTACTCTACACATAAGGGTTTTCTCTGGGATTATTAAAGTATATTTTAAGAAAAGTTGATCAGCTCCTTGTTATTATTACCACTCATTTAAGTTCTGAGAACTACAAAAGTGAGAGCTCGAACAAGGCCATTGATTTCTGATATGATGAAAGAACTCCTACTTAAGTGGGGTAATAAATGCAGTTTTGGAATCTCCTTCACTGGGTACTCTTTTCAAAGGTAGGTAATCATGATCAGTCTGGGAAGATGGCATTAAACTTAGCATTTGTGTTAATCAAGGTAAGGTAATAGCTGTAGCAAGAAGCCCCAAAATTTCAGAGGCTTTACACGATAACATTTCTTTCTAATTCATGCAGTTCTACAATGCAGGTATTCTTGGCCCGTCAATGATCCCCCAAGTAGCAATTCAGGGGTTGAGGCTCCTTCCATGCTGTAGTTCCATCTCCTCTAGTTCTTCAGAGTCCTCTCCATTAAGGTGCAGGATGAGAAGAGAATGTGGAAAAGTAAGCAGAAGGCTCTTATAAGCCAGGCCTAGAAGTGATACCCATCACCAATCTGTCAGTTTGTTGCAATGTGGTAGCTTATGTGTTGTTGTGATGCTGAAAGCTATGCCACCAGTATTTCAAATACCAGCAGGGTCACCCATAGTGGACAGGTTTCAGTGGAGCTTCCAGGCTGACAGACTAGGAAGAAAGGCCTGGCAATCTACTTCTGAAAATTAGCCAATGAAAATCTCATGGGTCACAACAGAATATTATCTGATATAGACACGTTATCAAGAAAGACTAATTGCTAAGGACATCATATTTGGTAAAGTAGAAGGCCAATGAAAATGAAAGAAATCTTCAATGACATGGATTGACACAACACCCACGATGATGGACTCAAACATACCAGCAATCATGAAGATGGTACAGGACCAGGAAATATTTCGTTCTGTTTTTTACATAAGGTCTCCATGTATCAGAACCCACTCTACAGCAACTAACAACAGAAATGATATACGTCACTTCTGCCCAGAACTCGGTCACTCGGCCACACACAATTACAAGGAAGGCTGGCAAATGTAGTCTAGCTGAGTAGCCAACAAGAAAAGGAAATGGGGTAGGGTGGACACATAGCAGTCTCTGCCACAGCTAGAAATGCATACATCCCATCCAGCGTTGTAGGGGTAGCAATGTACTAAGTAAAGGGCCACTAAGTCATTGCTCGTGGTACTATTGGTACCTCTGATACAAGTTAATAACCATTATTTGAGACCTTATGTGGTGCAAAACCAAAACCAAACCCGTTGCTATAGAGTGACCCTATAGGACAAAGTAGAAATGCCTTGTAGGGTTTGCAAGGAGCAGATGGTAGATTTGAACTTCTGACCTTTTGGTTAGCAGCCAAATACTTAACCACTGCGCTACCAGGGCTCCTATGTGGTGCAAAGCCAAGTATTAATTGTAGACTGTTCTAAATAAGACATGACCTCTGCCCTCAAGGATTTTACATCAGAGTTCTCCACCAACTCTAGTACAGGGAAGAATAAAGGAAAAATAAAACAGAGGTGCAAGTCTTTTGTAGTATACATTTGATTATATTTAAGCCTCTCAAGACCAAGACCTGATCATATTCATCTTTGTATCCCTGGTCTTTAGTTAGTAGCTGGCATATATTAGGTATTATGGAAATGTTTTTTAAATGAACAAAGAACTATGTTGAGGGAGTACATAATCCCTGATGACCGGGGTTTATAAGCTGTGGACTGCACAACTCCAGGAGAAGGTGCAGTCCACATTGCAGTTACTGTGAGTGACATCTCTTAGCAATGTGTGCCAGATAACCTGCGCAGGTGCATGTGGCGGCTCTGGGGGAAAGAGTGATCAGAAAATGCATTCAGGAGAATATAGAAATTGAACTGGGCTCTGAGGTATACAAAGGATTTCTACTTGTGGAGAAGGAGAGCAAGGGTATTCCAGACTGAGGAGAGAGTCTGTAGAGGACCAGAGCCCTGGAAAGTCACCTAGTATATCAGATAGCTGGGCGTAGGCTACATAAAAGGCAGAGAAGTTACTTTGTCAATCAGTAATGAAGGGAGTTGATTGCCATACTGAGAAGTGTGAAGTGTTTCTGGTAAACATTTAGGTGTTATTGCTACTTTGGAAGGAAGGAAAAAAGGTGAGTCTACCCATGTTTTAAAAAAAAAAAATTAAGAATCCCTGGTGATACAGTGGTTAAGCACTTGGCAACAAATCAAAAGGTGAGCAATTTGAACCCACCAGCTGCTCGGAGCACGAAAGATGTGAACCCTAAAGGGCAGTCCTACTCTGCCCTATAGGGCCACTGTAAGTTGAAATCGACTCAAGGTAATGGGCTGGTGGCGCAATGATTCAGCACTCAGTTGCTAACCAAAGGTTCCTGATTCGAACCCACCAAGCCCCTCAGCAGGAGAAAAGAACTGGTGATCTGCTCCTGTAAAGATTATAGCCTTGGAAACCCTATGGGGTAGTTCTACTCTGTTACATGGGGTTGTTATGAATAATAAATGACTCCACGGCACCTAATAACAACAACCACCACCTGTGTTTTAGGAAGAAGGTGGACTGGAGAAAAGAAAGACAGGGAGACCACTGAGGAGGCTACTACTGCCATACTTCAACTGAGAGATGATAAAGACCTAACTAGGACAGTGAAGAAGTGGAGAGAAAGCAGAGGACAAAAAAGACATTGTGATTTATTGGCTGTTCCAGGTGACCAAACCTGTTGCCATGGAGTCGATTGTGACTCATAGCGACCCTATAGGACAGAGTAGAATTGTTCCATAGGATTTCCAAGGAGCAGCTGGTAGAGTTGAACTGCTGACCTTTTGGATAGCAGCCGAGCTCTTAACCACTGTCTTTAACCAGGGTTCCAGGTGACAGGAATGAAAAAATCACTCCAACAGGTGACTTGGAAGACAGTGGGGCAATAAAATAATGTTTAGTACATGTCGTAATTATCTAGTGCTGCTATAACAGAAATACCACAGGTGGGTGCCTTTAACAAGCAGAAATTTATTTTCTCACAGTTTAGGAGGTTGGAAGTCTGAAGTCAGGGCATCAACTCTAGGGGAAAGCTTTCTCTCTTTGTTGGCGCCAGGGGAAAGTCCTTGTTCCTTGGCTCCTTGCTGATTTCCTGTGGTGTGGCATCTATCTTCACCCATCTCTGTTTGCTTTATTTCCTTGCTTAATCAGCTCTTTTTATATCTCAAAGGAGACTGATTTAAGACACACTATCTCATTAATGTAATAAAAAAAAAAAAAATTCCTGAATGGGATTATAACCACAGGTATAGGGGTTAGTATTTACAACAGATATTCCTGGGGGACACAATTCAATCCAAAACAGTATGTATTGAGTTTGAGATGCCGCCAGGACATCTACATAAATGTCAGATACACAGCTCATTATGAGGTGAAGCACAGATTTCTGAACTATCAGCCCATGAATAGTGGCTAAAATCATATGATAGTATAGGACAATGTTTCTTAACATCGTGTGTGTGTGTGTGTGTCTGTCTGTCTGTGTCTGTGTCTGTGTCTGTGTCTGCGTCTGTGTCTGTGTCTGCGTCTGCGTCTGCGTCTGCGTCTGTGTCTGTGTCTGTGTCTGTGTCTGTGTCTGTGTCTGTGTCTGTGTCTGTGTCTGTGTCTGTGTCTGTGTCTGTGTGTTTAGGGGTGGGAGGGCTGTTCTGGTTTATCCAGTATTGAGTAACAAATAAACTACCTCATACCTTAATGACTTAAAATAGGCATTTCTGACTTTCTGTTTGGGGAAACATAAAACTTTTAGAAATGAATAGTGGCAATGTTAGCACAACAAAGTGAAAGTAAATGTTGATGTTCATTGCTGTCTATTCGGCTCCAACTCATGGTGACCTTATATATAACTTCAGGTATTAACATAAACCTTACATATAACTTATGTAAATAATGTCATTGAATTGTCTTAAAAATGGCTAAAATGCAATAGATAAATGATAACTTTGGTGAAGATAGTACACAATGCTGGGGAAGCCAGCACAGCTTGTCCAAAACAAGGTCATGGAAGCTCCATAGACACTTCCAAACTCCCCTAGGGACCGAATTACTGGGCTGAGGGCTGTGGGGACCATGGTCTCAGGGAACATCTAGCTCAACTGGCATAAGATAGTTTATAAAGAAAACATTCTATATTTTACTTTGGTGAGTAGTGTCTGGGGTCTTCAAAGTTTGTAAGCGGCCATCTAAGATACTTCACTGGTCTCACCCCACCTGGAGCAAAGGAGAATGAAGAAAACCAAAGACACAAAGGAAAGATTAGTCCAAAGGGCTGATGGACCACAAGTACTACAGCCTCCGCCAGACTGAGTCCAGCACAGCTAGATGGTGCCCGGCTACCACCACCAACTGCTCTGACAGGGATCACAATAGAGGGTCCTGGACAGAGCTGGAGAAAAATGTAGAACAAAACTCTAACTCACACAGACAAAAAAAATAGACCAGAATTACTGGTCTGACAGAGACTGGAGAAACCCTGAGAGCATGGCTCCCAGATACTCTTTTAGCTCAGTAATGAAGTCACACCTAAGGTTCACCCTTCAGCCAAAGATTAGACAGGCTCATAAAACAACACTAGACTAAAGGAGCATACCAGCCCAGGGGCAAGGACTAGAAGGCAGGAGGGAACAGGAAAGCTGGTAATAGGGAACCCATGATTGACAAGGGAAGTGTGTTAACATGTTGTGGGATTGGTAACAAATGCCACAAAACAATATGTGTACTAATTATTTAATGAGAAGCTAGTTTGTTCTGTAAACCTTCCTCTAAAGTACAATAATTAAAAACAACAACAACCAAAAAACAAATAGGAAAGAACTGGCTGAAAAGCCAGGGCGTGGCCTGCAGTGCAATGCATCATTTTGTGTGGCCTTTTTAGTCATGGTGTTGTAACTCCCATCCAAGTGATTGGGCAAGACTGTGTGATAGGGTAATTGTGGCCCACCAAGGGGATTGGTCAGTTTTGCCATCCTGATAGGCTTGAAATGAGGCGCCCCAGAGGCAGGAAAGAGAGGATCCCACTACCACAAAGGAAGAAGAGCCAGGAATGGAGAGTGCATTCTTTGGACCCAAGATCCCCGTGCTGAGAAGCTCCTGGCCCCAGAAGATAGTGAGCTGTAACTCTGAGAGTGGCGAGAAGAAGTGGCAGGAAAGACCGGCAGCCAAGACAGTGCAGCAGGCTTCCTGACCCACGGAGCAAGAAAGCTGAGTGCCTGGGGTGCTTCTGGGGACTTATTGGCAGGGGCTCAAAGACTTTGTAACACTTTCCTGAGCGGGGTAGAGGCCTAGGGCCAGAGAAAGGAGGCCAGATGCTGCTCCCTACTCCATTTTTACAGTGCCGTACCTGCATCTTGGCTCCTACTGTCAGAGACTGAGCGTCATGGATTGAATTGTGTCGCCCAAAAATGTGTACCAACTTGGATAGACCATGATTCCCAGTATAGTGTGATTGCCCACCATTTTGTCACCTGATGTGATTTTCCCATGTATTGTAAATCGTAACCTCTATGATATTAATTAGGCATTTTTTTTTATGTTAATGAGGCAGAACTCAATCTACAGGATTAGGTTGTATCTTGAGTCAATCTCTTTTGAGACATGAAAGAGAGAAGTGAGCAGAGAGGAGAGGGACCTCATGCCACCAGGACCTCATGCCACCAAGAAAGAAGCTCTAGGAGTGGATCGCGTCCTTTGGACCCGGGGTCCCTGTGCTGAGAAGCTCATCAGTCAGGGAAGATTGATGACAAGGACCTTCTCCCAGAACCGACAGAGAGGAAAAAGCCTTCCCCTAAGCTGGTGCCCTGAACTCGAACTTCTAGCCTCCAAGACAATGAGAGAATAAATTTATCTCTGTTAAAGGCAAAAAACAAACAAAAATGGCTAAAACACCAAACTTTTGTTAAATATATTTTATCATAATAATTAAAAAAAAACACAACCACAGGTTTATTTTACTCTCAGTTTTGTGGGTCAGGAATTTGGGAAGGGCTTGGCTAGGCAGCTTTATTTCACATGGTGTTGGTTGTAGTGGCTGAGCATATAGGATCCACTGCCAAGATGATTTCTTTGCTCACATATAAAGTGCTACGGTGCTCAACACATGGGGCCTCCCTCTATGGCTTGGGCTTCTCATAGGATGGTGGTCTCAAGGTAATCACACTTGTTACAATGAGTCTGACTTCCAAGAGGCAGGAAGTAAAATCTTCCAGGTCAGTAAAGGGCCATGCCTGGAGCTGACACAGTGTTACTTCTGTCATATTCTGTTGGTCAAAGATGTCACAGGACCCACCCATATTCAAGGGGGTTGAGAAATAGACCCTACCTTTTCATGGGGGAATGGTACAGTCACATTGCAGAAAGCCAGGTAGGATGGGAGGTGTTTTGGGTACATCTTTAGAAAATACTGTCTTCTACAGGGGTGTTCATCAAAGTCACCTGAGGAGCTTTCTCAAAATATGGCTATTATGATTCTGAATTTTTAATAAGTTCCACAGGGAATTCTGACTATTTTTTATACTACAGTAGCAGAAAGGAGCTGTGACAGAGATGACATGGCTTGTGAACCTAAAATATTTGCTATCTGGCCCTTTCAAAAAAGTTTGCGGAAATATGCTTAAAAGAATAACTATATGTTATTGCTCATGAGTCAACTGGGTAGCTGTTCTGGTATCAGATGGGCTTACTCATGCCTCTGTGATCAGCTGTGAGTTGGGTAAGGATCTCTGTTGATCTCGGATAGGCTTTCTCATATCTGATTGGTTGTCTGCTGGTCTAGGATGGCCTTAACTGGAGTAAGTGGAATCTTCTTCTGTGATTTTTCATTGTCTAGCAGGCCAGCGGAAACCCTGGTGGTGTAGTGGTTAAGTGCTACAGCTGCTAAACAAAGGTTCGGCAGTTCGAATCCACCAGGCGCTCCTTGGAAACTCTATGGGGCAGCTCTACTCTGTCTTATAGGGTCTCTATGAGTCGGAATCGACTTGACGGCACTGGGTTTGGTTTTGGTTAGCAGGCTAGCTTCAGTGGTAGAGTTCCCACCTTCCATGTGGGAGACCTCGGGTTTGACTCCCGACCAATGTGCCCATGAGTAACCACCACCCATCTGTCAGTGGAGCTTACATGTTGTTATGATGCTGAACTGGTTTCAGCAGAGCTTCCAGACTAAGACAGACTAGGAAAAAGGCCTGGCAACCTACTTCTGAAATCAGCCAGTGAAAACCCTATGGATTGGAAAAATTCAGAAACAAGTAATAGTGATGGTTGACCAACGCGATGAGTATATTTAGTGTCACAGAACTGTGCATGTGAAGATGGTTGAAATGGCACATGTTTTGTAACCTATGTTGTTGTTGTTAGGTGCCATCCTGTCGGTTCCAACTCATAGCGACCCTATGCACAACAGAACGAAACACTGCCCGGTCCTGCGCCATCCTTACAATCGTCGTTATGCTTGAGCTCATTGTTGCAGCCACTGTGTCAATCCACCTCATTGAGGGTCTTCCTCTTTTCCGCTGACCCTGTACCCTGCCAAACATGATGTCCTTCTCCAGGGACTGATCCCTCCTGACAACATGTCCAAAGTATGTAAGATGCAGTCTTGCTATCCTTGCCTCTAAGGAGCATCCTGGTTGTACTTCTTCTGAGACAGATTTGTTTGTTCTTCCAGTAGTGCATGGTATATTCAAAGGTGTCAGTCTTTCTTTGGTCTTCGTTATTCATTTTCCAGCTTTCACATGCATATGGTGCAATTGAAAATACCATGGCTTGGGTCAGGCACACCTTAGTTCTCAAGATGAAGTTTTGCTTTTCAACATTTAAACATTAAAAAAAAAAAAAAACCCTATGGATCACAATGGTTGGGCCCATAACCAATCATGGGGATGGCACAGGACCAGACAGTGTTTTATTCCATTATGCATGGTGTCACCATGAGTCAGGGTCCAACTCAACAGCAGCTATCAGCAACAACAAATGGGCCAGCTTAGGCTTGTTCGTATAGCGGTAATAGGATTCTAATAGACTAGGCAGAAGCACACAAGACTTGTTGAGGCCTAGGCTCAGAAGTGGCACACCATCATTCTATGGCTCAAAGCAAGTCACAAGGTCAGCCCAGATTCAAGGGGTGGGGAAATGGAGAGCCTACCTTGAGATGGGAGGAGCAGGAAAGTCATATTGCAAAGGGTATGGATACAGGGAGGCATACAGAATTGCAAAGAATTCTTTGCCATCTACGATGTATAGTATGGAAAACACACCTGGCTGGGACTTGAGAGACCTGAGTTCAAATTCTAGCTTGGCTGCAAACTCACTCTGTGACCTTAAAACAAGTCACTCAGTCTCTCTGGGCCTCAGACTCCTTAGCTCTGAATTCCATATTGATATTAAAAATTCCATAATCTGTTCTTGTTTGCATTTAAAAAATGTTTATTTTCCTGAAATATTTTTTAACTAGACTTGAAAATACTCTATTTTCTAATGTGGTATTACTTGAGACCAGCATAAGGGAAAACATCTGCTTTTATTTCATTCCCTTGACAGGGATTCTAAATATTTGTAATTTACATGAAAAAAATTACAACAGTCATACTGGGTTTCTTTCAAATGTGAAAAAGGAGAAAAGGTTTTGCAAATGAGGATGATAGAAGCCACCTTAGTAGGAAAACAGTCTGATGATGGTGCCTGCTCAGAATTACCCAGTGATGTCCCCCAAATTCTTTGTTTCTTTGAGAAGGACTGATAGGTATGCCACATGAGAGAGATTTAGGTTAATGAACTCTCTGGAAAGTAGTATAAGAAGGGTTCTAGGGACTGGGTTTGCTATATGCTTATAAATTCATTTCCAGATGAAGCTGGGAGGGAAGATAGTTGGTGTGAGCCTGGATGTCCCTGGGAGATCCTCAGCAGTACTGTCTCCACCCCATCCCCACAAGGGCTCCTCAGGCATCTGTGTTCAGCAAGACCAAGGCTCAACACAGTGTGGTAGCTGGGCCTGGGTTTCAGGAGGCTCTTCTTTCTTTGTAATCTGGCTTCCTGTGCCACTTTGGGATACCTTTGAAGATAGGGAGCCAATTTAGCTCAGAGTCATCAAAGGAATTGTTAACAGGCCATCCCATTTCCACATCCATACCCTTTTACTTCAGCCTGGTCCTTTCTTCTATCCTCTGGCTACTCAGTGCTCATTTCCAACTCCATGTCTTTGTTCATATTTTCCCTTCCTTTTCTCTCTCTTTTCCCTTCTTGAATTCAAACCCCAATCAGACTTCAGAGCCAGGCTCAATTCTGCCTCTACCAAGAAGCTCCCTCTGCCAACTCTTGCCTTCTCTGATCTCTCCCACCCAAAGATGGGTTACTCAGTAGGCAGACTGAGTACATACTTAGAGCACCTGTAAGTCAGGGGTCTCGCCCCACCCCACTTCCATCCCCGCCACTACCTCACCACAGAGAAAGACAGAGACAGAGAGAACGTTAGTTTTAATGCATATACCCAGAATTTTGAAATTTACAAATCTAGAAAGAATTCATTTTAACTTTAGCATATGTAAGTTTCATGACATTTTAAGAAATAACACTTTATGCCTCATTACATGGGGTCGAGGGGCATGAGGATAACATAATGTCTTTTCAGTTTAGGATCCTTAAAGTTCTTAATTTTGTGCTGATCTCTCATCTGAAATTATATTGCATTTATTGTGTTGACCATACATTATGGCATTTAGTTGTATACATGTATGCATATGCTTAATGCATATGGCGGAGCACATGGATGCTGAAGTCAGATTGATGTGGCTGGAATCTTGACTCATACACTGACTAGCTCTGTGACTTTGGGCAAAGTTTTCATGGTAGAAAGGAGTCCCTGGGTGGCACACATTGTTAAGCACCGGATTACTAGCCAAAAGATTGGCTGTTCAAACCCACTCGGGGTGCCTTGGAAGTAAGGCCTGGTGATCTGCTTCCAAAAGGCCACAGCCTTGAAAACTGTGGATTGCAGCTCTACTCTGCATACTCAGGGTCACTGAGTCAGAATCTTATTGGTAAAAATAACAACAGCAACATTCATTTTCATTCATGGTAGATAGCTTCTGTCTTGGTCATCTAGTGCTGTACAACAGAAATATCACAAGTGGATGGCTTTAACAAAGAGAAATTTATTTTCTCATAGTCTAGTGGGCTAGAAGCCCAAATTCAGGGTATCAGCTCCAGGGGAAGTCTTTCTCTCTCTGTCGGCTCTGGAGGAAGGTCTTTCTCCTCAATCTTCCCCTGGACTAGGAACTTCTCCACACAGGAACCCAAGGGTCAAAGGGCGTGCTCTGCTCCCGGCACTGCTTTCTTGGTGGTATGAGGTTCCCCCACTCTCTGCTTGCTTACCTTTCCTTTTATAACTTGTAAGATAAAAGGTGGTGCAGGCCACACCCCAGGGAAACTCCCTTTACATTGGATTTGGGATGTGACTTGAGCAAGGGTGTTACATCCCACCCTAATTTTCTTTAACCAAAGGCAGAGATTATAACAAAGGTTAAGTGAAAATCACAAAATGGAGGACAATTACACAATATTGGGAATCATGGCCTAACCAACTTGACACATATTTTGGGGGGACACAATTCAATCCATGTCAGTCTCCACACATGGCCATTATCCATTCCTTCCTCCCTGTACATTCATGCCACTCTTCCATTGAGAGCTGAAATGCATTACCCCTCCCCTTAAATCTGGGATGGCCCTGTGACTGCTTTGTTAGTAGATTGTGGCAGAAGTGACATTCTGAGTCCAGGCTTTAAGAAGAGTGGTAGCTTCCACTTCTTTCCTGTTGGAACACTCCTTCTTGAAACTCAGCTGCCATCCTGTAAAAAGCATATGGGAGGGGGCAATGGATATGCTTTTAGGTATGTGCCCAGCTGACAGCCAGTACCAAGTGCCAGCCATGTGAGTGAGCCATCTTGGCCTTTCCAGCCAAGCCAACCCTCCAGATAACTGCAGCCCCAGACAACATCATGTGGAGCAGAAGAACTGCCCAGCTGAGCCCAGTCAACTAACAGAATCTTGAAAGATAATAATGATTGCTGTTTTCAGTCACTAAGTTTTGGTACCCGCTCTGTTAAAACCAAACCAAACCCATTGCCATCGAGTCAATTCTGACTCAGCAACCCTATAGGACAGAGTAGAACTGCTCCACAGGGTTTCCAAGGAGCCCCTGGTGGATCTGAACTGCCTACCTTATGGTTAGCAGCCAAACTCTTAACTGCTGTGCCACCAGGGTTTACTTCCTACTCTGTTATGACGCCCCATGTTTGTTATGAGGCAAGAGATAGCTGAAACAGTATTTAACCTCACTAAGGTTTGGAGTTGTCTCCTGTAAAATGGGATCAATAATGGCACCTGTTTCGTAGAATTGTTCAAGAACCAAATGAGATTAAATATGTGGCAAGTGCTTAGTGCTATGCCTGGCAGATAGTAAGAAAACCCAAATGCTAATTATCATTATTATTTTTAATCATGCAAGGAAAGGCTTTGTTGCTACTTAAAGGAGTTTCAAGAATAAAAGCAGATGTGAGTATAGGAGGTGATGGGGCTGGGGAGAAAAGGAAGGTAAAGAAAATAAATGGAACTAACATTTAACAGGCACCTACTATGCTAGGTTTTCACATATATGTTCCCTCTTGATCTTCACAGAAGCTTTGTTAGGCACATGTTTTCATCTTCATCCTTGAGCTGAGGTTCAGAGGGGCTAAGTAATTTACCCAAGGTTATACAGCCAGGAGGCAATGCAAGTGGGCTTCAAATCCCTGGCTGTCTGCGAAGCATTTTTTTTTTTTTAAACCTTTCTATATACTTTGGACAGCGGGGTGTGCAGAGGTCTTCCAAAGTTTTCCCACTGTTGTCAATGAGAAATTACATGTTCATCAGATTCTATTCAAGCCAACCAATATTCTGCCTCTGACAGAAATACTGAGGAAGATTTAAGAACATCCCCCAACATCCTTCATTTCTAATAATAAATTATTACAAATATAGTCCCAAGGAATATAGATAAAACATTCATGAAACTAGTTATTTTTAGTATGTCTTATATTTTAACTCACCTTTTCTCACAAAGTCACTTCTTTGGGAAATAATATTTTCTCAAAAACATTACTTCAACCCTCTAGAAAGGGAGCCCTCATGACTGTATACAATGCTGCTTAATTTATAAGTGAGAAGTTAACCTTTCTCACAAAGGCAGTTTGGTTGGTAAGATCAGCACAGAGATGATAGGAAAACCCAAATGAGGCCCCTCAAGCCGGGCCTCCAGGATCCTGGCTGAAAGCTCACCACAGATCTGCATCCAATAATAAAATCCTCCTCGAATCTGGGAGCACTCAGCTCATTCCTGCTATTTCAGTATTTTAAGTGCCTTCTTCCCATGCTCCTTCTTTTCCTTTCCCCAGTCTCTTGCAAAATCTTGTTCCAAAATGTCAGTCAGGCATCAGCTAATGGGATCAGAAATTGCCTCACGATCACAAAAAACTCCTGGTCCCCAGCCCAAGGGTCCCCCATTACATCCAGTGTCCCAAGATGACCTTCCAGTCTTCATGACGTAAGAAGAAATTTCAGAGCAGCTTTATAAATAGAGAAATTCATTCGTTATTTTTTTCAAGGAACCAAGAAAAGAACATGTTATGAACAAGGAAATTGTTGGTGGGTCATTGGCCGGAACACTGAAATTTGAACATCGAACAATTAATTTAAGGATAGTATAAACATGTTTCATTATACAGATTTTAGGAATATGATATGAATAGTCTGTTGTTTCGGATTCTAGAATGTTCCTCCCCAAACCTCACCTTTGCCCCCACCTACTGGCCCTCTTACTATGAGTTGGCATTCTCACCCTTATTACTCTCTCCTCTGCTGTTTGTTTTCTCCATCTAGGTTTGCTGGTAGAGTACAAATGCACTCTGCAATTGGCTTCATGTGGTTGCCTTGTCTACATTTATTCTGGTTTCCTATTGTAGTGCTGACACACATTTTTAAGAGTTCCATTATGTTAGGTTTTTTCCCCTACTCTCTTCAGAAAAGTGGACTTTTTCAAAGGAATATCTTTTTTTTTAATTTTTTGTTTAAAGAAATAAGGTTCTGTGTCATCTTTCAAAATTACAGCAATGTAATCCATAAGGAATTGATTAATCTGTAAGAGGCTTTGAAGCTGCTATATTTGTGTGTGTGTGAGCGCTTTTTTTTTTTTTTTCTCTTTCTCTCAGAATCTTGCCGCTGCCAACCACTGATTTAGGAATGTTTAGGGGTATATGCCAACTCAATAATCAAAATCATTTTGGTACTGGGAACCCAACCACAGTCTCTGTAGACCAGTGGAATTTATTGCTTGCTCCAGTTTATTAAGTAATAGTACCAACAACACTTTGAATAAAGAAGAGTTTGATAAGATGTGATAGAATGTCAGGATAATTCATTTTGATCATAAAACAATGCTTGTTTCGAATGTGAAATATTGAAAGCACAAATAACCTAATGGTCTACAGCCTCCTTCCCTTGAGCTGGTATGGGAATATGATTCACAGCTCACTTCATGAAGAAGACTCAGTACAAACTGTAGGTTTTCTGCTACATGCACATCCCTGTTGCCTTTCCACAAATAATTATCTAGTGCCTACTGTGGGCCAAGCACTATGCTAGGCATTGAGACCACAGTGGTGAACAGGATAAACACGATTCCTACCACGTGGCACTTATTGCAGGAAGATATCTTGGTGGCATATTGTTGAGACATTTGAGGCACACACAATACAGACTTTAACTAAAAAAAACACTTGTAAACTCCAGAATCTGGGTTAACTGTTCTGATTTAGGCTTTACCATTCCAAGGTGTTTTATCGTGGACATTTTACTTGGCCTCACTGAGCTTCAGATTTCTACATTACAGTAGTACTTACCTTATAGGGTTATTTCAAGGATTAAATGAAAAAAGAAAAACATTTAAAAAAAAAACCTTGTAGTATTTTTAACAAAGGACCCGATCAATACCCAGTAGAGGTAGTAGTAGAGGTAGAAATAGTAGTAGTAGAAGAGGAGGAGAGGGAGGAGGGGGAAGAAGAAGAATAAGGATGAGGAGGAGGAGAAGAAGAGCTACACTGGCCATCAGCAGAAAAGGCTAAGTTTCCTCATCCTTGGTGTTACAAGTTTATGGGTCCAGCTGTCACTAGGAGGTCTTAGATCCAACCATCTTCCCTTGGGAGTCTCTCAGTTTGTGGGCAAGAAAAAAAAAGACTTGCCTGGTGCTTGGAAATGCATCCTCTGCCTTCCAAAGCTGCAGTGCCTCCTGCTGCCCACAGAAAGAAATGCACCTCTTAATTCCCCAGTAGCCCAGTACAGTTCAGTTGCTAGCCCCACTGTGGAGAGGATCCCTCACACTACCCAAACCCTGACATTTCTGACCCCAAAAATGCAGCTATCTTGTCACCCCTGAGGCCTCCCATCAGTTGCTGTGGCTGTGGAAGCCTGCTGTATTGTTGTTAGGTGCCATAGACTAGGTTCCAATTCTTAGCAATGTTGTGTTAATCAGAATAAAATGTTGCCCAGTCCTGCTCCATCCTCACAATCACTGTTATGTTTGAGCCCATTGTTGCAGCCACTGTGTCAATCCATCTCGCTGAGGGTCTTCCTCTTTTTCATTGAACCTCTAATCCACTAAGCATGGTGTCCTTCTCCAGGGATTGGTCCCTCCTGATAACATGTCCAAAGTATGTGGGATGAAGTCTCGTCGTCCTTGCTTCTAAGGAGCATTAGGGCTGTACTTCCTCCAAGACAGATTGGTTCATTCCTCTTGCAGTCCATGGCATATTCAATATTCTTTGCCAACACCATAATTCAAAGGCATCAATTCTCCTTCAGTCTTCCTTATTCAATGTCCACTTTTCACATACATACAAGGCAATTGAAAATACCATGGCTTGAGTCAGGTACACTTTAGTGTGCTTTTTAACACTTTAAAGAGGTCTTCTGCAGCAGATTTGCCCAATGCAATACATCATTTGATTTCTTGACTCCTGCTCCCATGGCATTGATTGTGGATCCAAGTAAAATGAAATCCTTGACAACTCCAATATTTTCTCCATTTATCATAATGTTGCTTATTGGTCCAGTTGTGAGGATTTTTGTTTTCTTTTTATGTTGAGTTGCAATTCATACCGAAGGCTGTAGTCTTTAATCTTCATCAGTAAGTGCTTCAAATCCTCTTTACTTTCAGCAAGCAAGGCTGTGTCATCTGCATATTGCAGGATGTTAATCAGTCTTCCTCCAATTCTGATGCCATATTCTTCTTCATATAAGGTGGAAGCTTGCACCCTGGATATAGACTCTTCCCACCCACTCTGTCCCTTCAGTTTCAGCAGGAGCTGAATGTTACGTTCAGGAGAAGCAGATCAGGAACTTCCAATGATGTTAGATCCTTCAGAGCTCACAAGAAACTCATATTTCTAATGGATCCTGGATCCACCACCACCACCACCACCCCCCCCCCCCCCCGCCCCCAGGACAGCCCTGATTTCAAACATTTGTCTCCAAGAGCCCTCACAATTATTGTATGGACACCACATGCCCTGATGTTTGGGCTGAGACAACATGATTGCCATACCTACACAGACCCCTCTCTAGAATGGTCGTGAGGTTCTCCAGAAGGCTTGGCACAATGGGAGCTTCTCTGTCCAAACAGTGACGTGGGGCAGAGAGCTATGCCTTCCTGGTGGCTCTTTACCTTCCCTCCTTTGGTGGCTGCCTCTCCTAAACAGCAGGAGAAAGAAGCTTGCTTGGTTTCCATCCTAGGAATCCAGGTGCAAAAAGAACTGGTGGTAGCTAATCCACCCACCCCCTTCCCTATAAAGTGGACAGGCACAGAGAATCCCACCTAATCCCCCCAGCTCATCCACCCCTAAGGGGCCTTCCCATATCCAGCTTGTGTATGGAGAGCAAATTTAAAAGAAACACACGTATCCTGCTAACAATAATAGTTCTTTCTATTCATCTAACACTTACCAAATGCCAAGTACCTATTTGGTGACAGAGGAGGGATGAACACCAGCAGCCCCTTTGGTAGCCTGGCAAGAAGCTGGCTGAGCAGGTCTGAGTTAGCTCGAGGGAAGAGCAGCCTGATGCCAGAGGCTAATCTCTGCACCTCCATCTTCTAACGGGGCCATTTCCCCAATCGGCAAGTTCCCAATATTACCTAGCGTGCTTACTTGACATTCTCTGCCATCACTTTCTTATGATACGTAGCATAGTACAGGAATGAGCCCTTCCCCTGGAGCCATTTCAGGGTGTGTTCAGCTCTGCTGACCAAGCACACGCCTCTCTGTCAGATGATTGCACCTGCAGTGCAATGAATTACTTAATATGGTCCTTTTAGCCACAGCCTTTGTAACTCCCACCAAATGATCTGGTGGGACCATGCTAATAAGGTATATGGAACCCTAATGAGGGGATTGGTTCGTTTTGCCATCCTGCTAGGCTTAAAATGAGCCATCCCAGAGGCAGGAGGAGAGGATCTCACCATTACCAAGAAAGAAGAGCCAGGAGTGGAGCACATCCTTTGGACCTGGGATCCCTGTGCTGAGAAACTTCTGGAACCAGGAGACCGAGAGAGAGAGAGAGATAGCTGTAACACTGAAGACAGTGACAAGTGGTGGCAAGAGAGACCAGCAGGAGACAGCACAGTGGGCTTCCCAGTCCACAGCACAAGAAACCAGGTGCCTTGGGCATTTGGTAGAGCTAGGTTTCCTGACCCACAGAGGTAGAGCTGAGCACCTTCAGGCCAAGGTTTACTGGCAGAGTGGGGTGCAGGCAGAGCTAAAAGAGCTTTGTAACACTTGCCAGCGCATGACAGAGGCTGAAGGCCAGAGAGAGGCATGCCTGTGGGCACAGCTGAGAAGAGGCTGTCCTAAAGGAAGAACTGTATCCTAAGGGTTCCTGAACCTGAATTGTAACCTGTTACTTCCCTAATAAATCCCATAATTGTGAGTATTGTCTGTGAGTTCTGTGTGGCCTTTGTAATGAATTATCGAAGTAGAGAGTGCCATGGGAGGGACAGTTGGTGTCAGAATTGGTAAAGATGGGGGAGGAGGCATGTCTAACATCCGCCTCATAGGAATCAGCCTTGGGCTGTTGATCTTGATTCTCTTTCCCCTTAGTGAACTTAGAGATGGTCAGACGCCTCCCTCATACAATTTCTACAGCATCCCAGGGTGCCCATGCATCCTGCTGCCTTCCTATGGGTAAACTGTCCCAGTAAACTTTACTTCACTTTCTGCTGCAAGTCGCTAGTTGTATGTGTGCCTCTGCCACCTTGGCGTGACAGCATGATGCCTCAGCAATGCAGCCAGGATGCAGACAGGAAGGACAAAAGGTCTCAATGCACCGGAGTTCACAGTCTTGTGGAAAAGAAAAGAAAAGGAAAAAAAAAAAAAAAAACAGTTGCCCATTGAGTCGATTCCAACTTATGACTATAGGGTTGCTATGAGTAGGAACCACGGAACAGCAGTGGGTTTGGTTTTTGGTTTATGTGGATCAGAGTAAAGAACTGTGTCCCATAGGGTTTTCAATGGCTTATTTTTCAGAAATAGATCACCAGGCCTTTCTTCCAAGGCACTTCTGGGTGGACTCCAACCTTTTGGTTAGCAGATGAGTATGTTAACACTTTGCACCACCCAGAGAAAAAAATAGGGCATGAATAGATGTAAATATACTTACAGACACCTAAGGTAAGAAGGAACTTCGACTGGCTGTTACTCCACCTGACCCCCAGGCAGCAAATGGGCATGTAGCTGTTGTAATCTTAACTAACCAAAAAACCAAACCTGTTGCTGTCGAGTCGATGCCAACTCATAGCAACCCTATAGGACAGAGTAGAAATGCCCCATAGAGTTCCCAAGGAGCACCTGGTGGATTCAAACTGCCGACCTTTTGGTTAGCAGCCATAGCACTTAACCACTGTGTTGCCAGGTTTTCCATAATCTTAACTAGGTGCATAATTCTGCCCCCCTTAGTGAAGTCCTGTAAGGCTACGCCTTTGTGATACATAAAGGGGCTCAGACTGGCTCCTGGACCCCCACTTTCACTCTCCAGGGAAAGAAGAAGCCCCAACAGAGGACTGTATCCTGACAAGAATTTCCACTAGGAACAAACCCAAAAGGAGGAGATAATCACTAAAGAGGAACTAATTTTCATGGAGAATGAGCCATATACTCTTTGCTTACACTAACTCATTTAAGAAAATTAACAGACAATACTAACTTTTTGCTGCAATTAGTGTTTGAACATGAGAAGACACTCCAAGTGGATGAAAACATGGCAGTTGGCCCTTTCAAATGAGATGGCAAACCTGGGAAAATTCTCAGGTCTATGCTGCTATGTTCAAGTTATGCCTTACACAAGCGAGCTGGGCAGAGCTAAAGGGGTGCTGAAATCTGGCCTACATTCTTCTCTTAAGCCTGTGTGTGTGGATGGGTGGAGCAGCCCAGAGGAAGGGGCACCATATTTCTATTTCACTCTAAGACACTATCTACCTGCTAAGCCTAGAGGAGGCCACTTTTCCTAATTCATCTCTCCAGAGGAGTACATTTTTATAATTCGCATTATCTATATGTGCTAGCAGGTGCTTCAAATTCCCTAACAGTTTTTTATAACTTGATGGTTCTGAGGGTAAGCGGGGTGCAGAGCACCCAAGTATTAGTAGCTTGAAGCATTTATCCCATAATTAGAAATGGTAACTTAGTAAAGGACTTGGACCTCATTTGGACACTGGTCTCTGAGGGGGTGACTAGGGAGTTTTAGAAAATAGTTGGTCCCATTCATTTAGGGTTTTGTTTTTTTTTAATTAACCTTTTTATTTTGAGATAATTGTAGATTCAAATGCAGTTGTAAGAAATAATTCAGAGTGCAGCCTGTTTATGTTAATGGGGAGGAACAACTCAGAAAAGCAGTGAGAGTTGTTGCACAACTAGAAGAATGTGATCAATGCCACTGAATTGTACATGTAGAAATGGTTGAATTGGTGTATGTTTTGCTGTGTATATTCTCAACAACAACCAAATAAAATTTAAACAAAATTCAGAGCAATCCCATGTACCCTTTACCCAAGATTTGTTTTCTTGAACCAATATTTATTAAGCACTTTTTCTGGGCCAGGCATCAGGAAAACAAAGATGCTCAGATGGGACCCTGCTCCTCTGGACCTTATATTCTTGTGATGAAGACAGACACAGAAGATCTTTTTGATGGAATTTGTTTTGCGAAGTGCCAAGAGAGAAGGGAGCATCTTGGAGGAAGAATCTTGGCAGTGTCTTGGGAATGAATAGATGTTTTCCAAGAAAAATGGGCTTTAGAAGGGCAACCTGGGCAGAAAAGATAGCATGGGCAAAGCCTGAGAAGTATGAAATAGCATGGTGTGTGCTGGGAGCCATTCAAGTAATTCAGCATGGATAGAAGCAAAAAATTCAAGGAAGGGAGTTCAGAGGCATCTTGGGAACGAGAAGGAATGTTCTGTGATCCTGGCCTCCCACATCCATGCTACAAAAATAAAAAACAGATGGGGAAAATGCTCCCAAACACGGCCCAAGCATAGCCCTCGGAGAGGCAGGAGAGAATCTCACTCTAGTCTAAGGAGCCCACAGATCCCTTACTTCCAAACCCTGGGGTATATAGCCCACTTCCTTCTATGACCTTCACCCAAGACCAAAGGCAGGAAGTCTATCTAGCTCACCTCATTGTAGTCGGGCAGAAAATATCTCTTCTCTCCTACTGCACAAGGGCAGTAATTAAAATGAAACAGTGTCCCCTCTACCAATCTGGGGCTGCCACGTTGGGCACAGTGGAGCCCAGTGGTCCTTAGCTCCCTTGTGGTGTGAAGACTGTCCAGAAATTCCCAAGGGCCCAGTGAAGCATTTTGAAGGTGTTGACTGGAAAGCTTTGCAGAAGGTTACCAAAGTGGTGGCTACAGGGCATACGATCTGTGATGGGGATCAAATGGGAGTCCTGGCCATAATCTAAAACAATATACAGCCTTGGAGAGCTGAGGTGAGGCAAAGTTAGCCAGGAGGCCCCCAGGTCCTGACTGAGCTGAGAGAGAGCAGACCTTGAGTAGTCCGGCCACAAATGCTGCAGAAGATGCCCGTAGATCAAGGAGCAACCAGGTGGAAAGGGAACATTATTTCTTCTAAGACAGTGAAGACCCAGGGAGCAGCATGCGCTGGCACACAGATCAGCATTTCCACTACCCACCATCAAGGAGATACAATAAGCAAACTCATGTACTAAGAGAAGAGAGGACAGGGAGGAAATACTGAGATACTTAAATTCACATTTCCCTGTTATTCAGCAGGATAGGGCTCATAGGGAAGATTGGGTAATGTATAGAAAGATATCATGATAAATGGCAAAGAAAGTTGTCAACGATTTCATTCTACTTGGTTCAACAATCAAAGCCCATGGAAGCAGCAGTCAAGAAGTCAAGCAATGTATTGCATTGGGCAAATCTGTAGCAGAAGACCTCTTTAAAGGGTTGAAAAGCATAGATGTCACTTTGATGACTAAGGTGTGCCTGACACAAACCATGGTCTTTTCAATCATCTCATATGTATATGAGAGCTGGACAATGAGAAAGTGAGATCGAAGGAGAATTGACACATTTGAATTTGAATTGTGGCATTGGAGAAGAATATTGAATACACCATGGACTGCCAGAAAAACAAGCAAATCTGTCTTGGAGGAAGTATAGCCAAAATGCTCCTTAGAAGCAAAAATGGCGAGACTTTGTCTCACGTACTTTGGACATGTTATCAGGAGGGATCAGTCCCTAGAGAAGGACATCATGCTTGGTAAATTACAGGGTCAGTGAAAACAAGACAAACCCTCCATTAGATGGATGGACATGGTGGCTGCAACAATGGGCTCAAACATAGCAAAGACTGTGACAATGGCACAAGACCAGATAATGTTCGTTCTGTTATATATAAGGTAGCCATGAGTTAGAGCCAACTTGACGGCAACTAGCAACAATGACAAAAAAAACACGAAAGCTACGTTTTCTTTGAATAAATGACTATATTGTATGTGAATGATCAACCCCTCTAAATGTGGTTTATGAATATTTCTTGCCAGGTTTTTTTTTTTTATTGTACTTTAAGTCAAAGTTTACAGTTCAAGCCAGTTTTTCATACAAAAACTTATGCACACATTGTTATGTGACCTTAATTGCTCTCCCTATAATGTGACAGCACACTCCTCCTCTCTACCCTGTATATCCTGTGTCCATTCAGCCAGCTCCTGTCTGCCTCTGCCTTCTCATCTCACCTCCGGACAAAAGCTGCCCACATAGTCTCATATGTCTACTTGAGCTAAAAATCATACTCCTCATCAGTATCATTTTGTGTCTTATAGTCCAGTCCAATCTTTGCCTGATCAGTTGGCTTCGGGAATGGTTTTAGTTTTGGTCTAACAGAGAGTCCAAAGGCCATGTCCTCTGGGATCCCTCCAGTCTCAGTCAGACCATTAAGTCTGGTCTTTTTACTAGAATTTGAGTTCTGCATCCCATGTTTCTCCCGCTCTATCAGGGCTTCTCTGTTGTGTTCCCTGTCAGGGAGGTCATTTGTAGTAGCCAGGTACCATCTAGTTCTTCTGGTCTCAGGCTGACGGAGTCTGTGGTTTATGTGGCCCTTTCTGTCTCTTGGGCTCATATTTTCCTTTTGTCTTTGGTGTTCTTCATTCTCCTTTGCTCCAGGTGGGTTGAAACAAATTGATGTATCTTAATGGCTGCTTGCTAGCTTTTAAGACCCCAGACTCTGGCCAGGTTTTTGATGAAACACTTCTATGTTAATACTGAACGCCAAAGATTCCATGCTGTTTGGTGACTTCTGAAGCATGTCATACTCCCCACAGTGCAGATGACGCAACCTTGCTTACTGAAAGTGAGGAGGACTTGAAGAACTTACTGGTGAATATCAAAGACTTCTTGATTCCTTCTATGAGACCGAATTGACTCGATGGCAATGGGTTTGGCAGCCTTCAGTATGGATTGCACCTCAACATAAAGAAAACAAAAATTCTCATAGCTGAACCAATAAGCAACATCGTGATAAAGGAGAAAAGATTGAAGTTGTACAGGATTTCATTTTACTTGGATCCACAATCAACACCCATGGAAGCAGCAGTCAAGAAATCAAAAGACGCATTGCATTGGGCAAATATGCTGCAAAGGACCTCTTTAAGGTGTTAAAAGGCAAAGATGTCACTTTACAGACTAAGCTACACCTGACCTAAGCATGGTGTTTTTCAATTGCCTCATATGCATGTGAAAGCTGGATGATGAATAAGGAAGGCCGAAGAAGAATTGATGCCTTTGAATTATGGTGTTGGCATGGACTGCCAGAAGGACAAATAAACATGTCTTAGAAGAAGTACAGCCCAGAATGAGCCTTAGAAGCAAGGATGGCGAGACTTCGTCTTGTATACTTTGGACATGTTATCAGGAGGGACCAGTCGTTGGAGAAGGACATCATGCTTGGTAAAGTGGAGGGTCAGCAAAAAAGAAGAAGATCCTCAACAAGATGTGTTGACACAGTGGCTGCAACAATGGGCTCAAGCATAACGATCGTGAAGATGGAGCAGGACTCGGTACTGTTTTGTTCTGTTGTACATACAGTCGCTATGAGTTGGAACCAACTTGAGGGCACTTCACAGCAAAAGGAAAGGTGAGCTCTGTCTTTAGCTGTCTTCAGGTCCAAAGAAGTGGCAACTCCTGGTACATCTGCTGAAAATGGGAACATGGACTGCTGCCTTAAAACATGGAGGTAATACTTGGATCTATGAACTGGCTTACTTGAGGACAACCTGATTTTGTAGCATCCTACCTTGAAATCGAAGGAGAAAAAGAGCAAATCGTGCAGGATTAAGAAGAAAGCAGGATCCTTTATGGGTAGGACTTAAAATTTGGCTGCTTCTGAGTCACTGATGGCCATATTTTTGGTTGTGTTTGTGAAATTAAAAAAGTAATTTATATTAATGAGCTTTGCTATGTTAACAGACAACCTCAAATCTCAATGACTTATAACAATGGTCTATTTCTCCCTCGTGTTACATGCACGTTGCAGTGGGCCATGGCTCTGTACCAGGCCGGCCTGGCCCTGGCTCTGCTCTGTCTTCTCATTTCCAGACCCAGACTGGAGGAACAACCCCTGTGGGGAACATGCCTGGGAAGGAGCAAGAAAGCTGGGAGAAACTTAAGATGTATCTTAAGCCTAGCCTACTGCTCCAAAGTGGGGAATGTTATATTTACTCACATTTCATTGGTCAAGCATATCACATGGCCAAGGGCAAATCCAATGAAGTGGGGATAAAAACTCCTTCCATAAATCCTTCACATGACAGTGGGTGGGGATGAAAAATCCTCTTGTAGAGAAGGGGTAAGGAGTAATAGAAAAAATAACATACTCTACTGCGATGATACAATTTGGACAATATAGAGACGTTTACAGAAGAAAATAAAAATTACCTGTAATCTCACTGTTAACATTTTGATATATTTTCTTTCATGATATGTGTTGTGCGTTTGCTTGTTCTGACAAATTTAGGATTATATAATACATACAAGTGTATTCCTGCTTAGAGGCTGCTTGCTTATGTAAAATTATATATTGAACTGTTTCTCTCATAAATATTCTTTTAAAATATCATTTTGTTGTTGTTCTTGCTAGCTGCCATTGAGTCAGCCCCAAAATCATGGCATCCCAGGTACCAGAGGATTGGACAATTGTGATCTGTAGGGTCAGTTTAGTGTCTGCATAATATTTGTAGTAGTCTGGCTATAATAGGTTTGCAGCAATAACAAATGGTTCTCAACTTTGATGTGTGGCATCAAACAAAGGTTTATTTCTCATTCAAGCTGCAAGTCCAGTGCAAGTTGGCACCAAGGCTCCGCTCATCTTGATCATTGTGGAACTAAGGCACATGGAGCAGCCACCATTTCAAATGCGTCTAGTTGAGGGAAAGGGGAATGTAGGAAAACATGTGTTGCCTCTCAAAATGTGTGCCTCAAAAGCTTTCACATTTTATTAGCCAGTGTGAGTCACATGGTGTGATAGTTTTTTTTAATCAACCACAATATCTTGCAGATCCTCCAATCTAGAGGCTGAGTCTATTTCTCTACCCCTTGACTCTGAGCTTGGCCATGGCACTTGTTTTGGCTGAGACGTTAGCAAATGTAAGTAAGCAGAGCCTTGAAGGGTACTTGTGTGTTGGGGCTTGCTCTCTCTTAATGTTTTTAGTAGAGTCCAAGGTTGACTTCTTAGCGGGTGAGAGACCACACTGATACCATCCATATGTCCTGAAAGAGCCTAGTTACATAAAGCTTGCTAAGAACAAAACAGCAAACCCTTGTTAAACTTTCAGAATAACCACAAGAGGCCACCTGTCAAATATTAACCATTACACCAGAATCTTGAGCCCTAAGGTCAGAAAAGCGTTCATTAACATAGTAAAAATCACTTCCCTGTAACAGCAACCGGTTTTTAACAGGCAAAGATTGAACAGGATAATGAGATACACTAACATTACAATGAGATTAGGACTGTATTGTGCTTAAGTAGTATGTTGGAAAATATAAAAACCTGTAGTTGTAGGATTTGCTAAGAACTTCCTTCCTCCTCAGAGTATAAAAGATCTGACCTATGTAACCCAAGGCAGGCAGAATCTGAGGACTGCATTCCTCTCTGCCTCAACTTGTGCACAAGCTTGGAATAAATCCTCTCTTTGTTCCTCACTCTGGTGTTGTCTTTACTGGCCAAAGTCGCGCTGGGCGGAACCCAGAACTTGAGCTGGATAGCAACGTGGAGAGAGAGGCCCAGCTGTTCCAGGCATGTGAGGCCATCCTCAACCATTTAGCCCCAGCTGAGCCAGTCCAGACCAGAAGAGCCAACCAGCCAAGCCACAGAACACTGAGATTATTTTAAGCCACTAAATTTTGGGGGTGGTTTGGTATGCGGCAAGAGCTGGTTTATTAAAAAAAAAAAACCCATTTCCATTTTGTTGATTCCGGCTTATAGCGACCCTAAATCTTATAAACAAAAAAACCAAACCCACTGCCATGGAGTCCATTCTGACTCATAGCAACCCTATAGGACAGAGTAGAACTGCCCCCATAGGGTTTCCAGGCTGTAAATCTTTACCAAAGGCAACTGCCACATCTTTTTCCCGTGGAGTGGCCAGTGGGCTTGAACTGCGCCACCAAGGCTAAGGCTACTCATATCTAATTTCAGCTGGAAGGGAAGTGTAATTACACCATATGCCTGGAAGATGAGGGGCCCATGATATTCCCTATAATTCTTAATGACTACCTCAATATTAAATCTTATGGATATAACCATTTTCTTATTGTTAGAATCACAATGTGGCCAATTTATTATAATTATAAATAACACTACCACAAACATCTTTGTGCATAACCATTTTATCTAAGGTTCTCATTATTTCATTATAATACATTGTTGGAAGGAGAATTATTGGGTCAAAATTTAAGCCTCTTTATAATTACCAAATTATGTGCCATCTTTGACTTTCTTTGGATTTAATTTATTGTCGTTTTCCAACTTCTTGAAGTAGAAAATAGATCACTGATTTTCAGCCTTTCTTCTTTTAATCTGTATGTACTTTTGACCTATAAATTTTCCTCTAAGCACAGCTTTAATTCTATACTGCAAATTTTGCTATTCATATTTTTATTCCGTTAAAATGTTTCCATGTAATTTTTTTCTTTGACATATGTGTTATGGATGAGTGTATTTCTAAATATCCAATCATATGCGGATTTTTAAGTTATGTCTTTGCCATTGATTTCTAGCTTAATTCAGCTGTGGTCAGAGAACATATTTTATGTGATTTTAATACTTGAAAATTGTTGTCTCTTGCCAATAAAATCATTGAGTTTTAGTTTATCAGAAAACATCCTTATTTCATCTTTACTTTAAAGAAATACTATCACTGGGTGTAGAATTCTTCATTGGCAATTATTTTTGTCACTTTAAAGTTGTCACTGTATTTTCTTCTAGTTTGTTTCTATTGAAAAGTCTGTTCAACAGAATGCTGAACTCTTTTCTCTGAATTTTCCTTTTCTCCAAGATCTTAGTTCCTTAAGTCCTAGCTGCCTTGACCTATAAACTAATATTTTCCTCCTAAGACCCATGAGATTCCCAACTTCTCTGAGCCATCATTTTCTCTTTAGATTCCTGATTCCATACCAGTTACAGACAAATTCCTGGAAAAAAGATAGCAATGCTGGGCTCACTGCAATACATTCCCCAGGATCTACCAGGGGTCCTGGTAAATACGTCAGGCTGTTAGTTGGGAAGTCTTAAAGGGCTATACCTTGGGAGATAGTGTAGTAAAACCTGCAAAAGCGAGAAGTTGCCAAACAATGCACGGGCTGGGTTGCCTGCATCTAAGACTAATGAAGAACTGACTAGAAACCACATGAAGGCTACTAATGCCAAACATGTCATGAGGCAGGATTTGCTAGCGCAATCTGTGTGTGTTATGTCTTCTCTAAAGGAATGTCAACAAAGGACAGAAATGGAAACCATTCCCAATGTGGGTAGCCTCCCCTCCTCCACACATGCCAGCACTAGGGCAGTGGACAGAAAAGTGGGGAGAGGAATGGTGCGGGAGGTGGGGACTAAGAAGGCAGATCAGAAAAGGGGTCAGCTCTTGTACTTTGTATTTGTCACTGGAAAAGAGAGGGGTTTTTACATGGGGCCCCATATTGCTGTTTTATACTTCTAAGCCTACTTGGGGTCCTTGTGATGTAGTTAATCCACCACAGAATCACAAATCTTCTAAGGTTCAACTTCAGCTAAAGGTCCTGAAGAAACAATGCATCTTTTGAAAGACAGAAGAGCCCAGAAGCCTCTGGGTTCACTGTCTAAACTGACAACCTACTCTTCAGCCCGAGGGATGATAAGTATTCATAGATGGAGAAAGAATTCCACCATCAAGAATATTTGCTCTGAATTGCCTTCATTCCTATTAACAAAAACAGACGAGTGTGCTCAGGAGTAAGATAAACATTCAAGGTCAATATACATTCCTCTCCACCAATCTCATTTGGCATTTCAATATGAGCAAATAGTCTATGGAGTAGAGTGGAACTTTTCTATAACGTTGGTGTTGAATGACAGTACTCACATCTGTGTATTAGGTTACCTGTTATATTAAATAACTACTGAATGGACTTTTTCTGTTTCATGGGGAATGAGTTGAGCTATGGTAAATCTACTGAAATGAAATAAATAGTTATTCCCTATTAGATAAACAAGAAAGTATAACATTAAAGTGACAGAGTTTGAATCCTGGTTCTAGTGCTTACTATCTGTATAACCTTGGGCAAGTCACTTAACCTAAGTTTCTACATCTGTAAAATGGGGGTAATAATAGTATCTATCTCCTACCTTGTGGGTGTTAAGAGTATAAAAATGTGAGTTCCTTTTAGGATTACCCCATGGAAGTAAAGGAAAGAGGATTCAAGAAGGCTGGGGATGCTTAAGCTTGTCTTCATTCATTCATTCATTCACCAGATATTTGAATATCTACAATGTGTCAGGTACAGAGACACAGCATGGGTGTTGAAACACAGAACTCCTAACAACAGGGAGTTCATTGTCTCATGATTCATCTGTCACTCTAGGTAGATCCTCCCATATCACTCACCACCCTGAGCACAGTGTTTCCCAAACTTATTTGAGCATGAGAATCATCAGGCGCCTTTGTGAAAAGGCAGAACAACTTTTTGTGTATTTCAAGGGAAGTAGAGCTTTGGAAACTATGAAATTACTCTCCAGTGTGTGACCCCAGGATCCTTTTAGAGGTTAAGAGAAGCCAGCCAAGGACCACTCAGAGACTGTGGTCCATCATGGTGCCTTGCCATCCCACCTCCTTTTTCTGGACTCCCTGGAGGTGTGGGTCAGAAATCACCCACTTCCCCTCTTAACCTAATGGGCTTATGGGTCCCAGGACAGAACCAGCCTCAAGTCCATCACCAAGGCAGTCACCTGTGTTGGTGTTCTGGGAGTGGCCTATTTAAAAGGCTTCAGGGGTTCTCAGGGGATGGTTCTCAGGGGACAGCCCTGCCTTCCATTGGTACCTACTGAAATAGGAGATAAACACAGGCAAAGACCAGAATGATAAATGTGGAGTCTTGGTAAGTTTTCATCACTGGACATTCTCCTCAGTGGAATCCACCCAGCCAGTGCCCACCTCTCCAGCTTCATCTCCCACTACTCTCCCACAGCTCCGCCTAGCCCCTGACTACTTCTCCTCATCTTTCCTTAATAAAATCCTCCAATTTTGAATTGGTCACAAGGCCACCCAGAATAATGACTACATTTCTCACCCCCTTGCTGCTAGGTCTGACCTTGTGACTAAGTCATGATTAGGGTGAGATGTAAGCAGAAAAGTCACATGGCTGCATCCAGAAACAGTCCATAATACACAACTGGCATGTGTCTTCGCCCCTCTTCTGTCCAGTCACTTCCTCTATCCTGCTCCTTGCAATATAGACTGGATGGCTGAAGCTCTAGCAGCTATTTTGGGTGCTGAGGATAAGGCTGCATATTATTGTTAGCTGCCATCAACTTGGCTCCCGAATCATGGCAATCCCATGCACAATGGAGTGAAATGTTGCCTGGTCATGGGCCATCCCCATGATCACTTAAGGATCAGACATTTTGATACATAGGGTTTTCATTGGCTGATTTTTGGAAATAAATCTCCAGGTCTGACAGAGAGGTTTGTGGCTGTGCATGAGGTACACTGGCTGAGAGTTGAACTCAGGTCTCCCGTGTGAAAGGCAAGAATGCTACCACTGAACCACCCATGCCTCTAAGACTACATTTTAGGAGTGCTAGATTAGAAAGCAGGAGGAACATGGAGCCCCGACCACTGTTTGGAGCTGAACCTCTAGTCTAGTCTTTAACTATCAACTTCTGGACTTTTACATAAGAGGGCAATAAACTTCCATCTAGTTGAAAAAAAAAATTTTTTTTTTGAAGCCACTGTTATTTTGGGTTCCTGTTACTCACAGCCAAAAACAAATCCTAACTAATTTAGTGCTTAGGAGCATGGATTCTGGAATCAGAATGCCTAGGTTCAAAGTCTGGCTCCATCACTTGTTAGCTCACAGCCTTAGGTAATTTCCTTCACTTTATATGTCTTGGGTCCTCGTGGTGCAGTGGTTAAGAGATCCAAGCTGCTAACAAAAGGTTGACAGTTCAAATCCACCAGCTGCTGCTTGGAAACTCTGCGGGGCATTTCTACTCTGTCCTATAGGGTCACTATGAGTTGGAATCGACTGGATGGCAAACAGTTTATTTTTGTTTTTGTATGACTTGGCTGTAAAATGAGGATGCTTCTCATTTTAGGATTGTTGTTAGGAATGAACAAATACATGTAAAACTTGAGACATGCACAGCCTGCCACATAGTAAGTGCCCAAATAAATGTGAACTATTAAAAAAATCAGCTCTTAAAATGTGTAAGGAATAAAGGTGTACCCAAAAGGACCAAGATTGAAGTTTATTCTTTTCTTAAATCAAAGGTAGAATTCTTTAATGCCAATAATAGTACCTATAAAATTTGAATGATGCACTTTGCAAGAATCTTTTCAACAACCGTATGAGATATCTATTATTACCTGCATTTCACAGAGAAGAAAATAACTTACAAAGATCACAAAGCTTGTAAGGTGCTGCAGTGGGATTCAAACCAAGATCTTTCACCTCCAAACACCCTGCATTTTTCCAGAAATCTTCACTTTTTTTTTTCTGTTTTTAATAATTCATTGTTTTGCTGTTGATAATATACACAGTAAAAACATATACCAATTCAAGTTTTCTACATGTACAATTCAGTGACACTGATTACATTCTTTGAGTTGTGCAACCACTCTCACCCTTCTTTTCTGAGTTGTTCTCCTCCATTAACATAAACTCACTGCCCCCTGAGTTTCCTATCTAACCTTTCAAAATTATTGTCAATTTGATCCCATATGGATAGATCTTAAAAGAGCATAATGCTCAAGGCAGACATTCTTTACTAGTTATGGTAAACTATTTGGTTTTAAGAAGACTTTGGGGGATATTTTTGGTTTAAAAATTATCTTACAGCAATAGTTTCAGGGGTTCATTCAGCCTCCACGGCTCTAAAAAATCTAGACTGCATGAGAATTTGAAATTCTGTTTTACATTTTCCCCCTTTGGATCAGGAATTCTATAGAATCTTTGATTACAGTATTCAATAGTGCACCATCCAGTTCTTCTGGTCTCATGGCAAAGGTGACAGTTGTTCATGGAGGCGATTAGCCGCACACTCCATTTTCTTCTCCTATTCCTGACTCTCCTTTTTCCTCTGTTGCTCCAATTGAATAAAGACCAATTGCTGTAACTTGGATGACTGTTTGCAAGCCTTTAAGACCCTAGGTGTTACTCAATGAACTAGAGGTAGAACAGAAGCCCTAAACATGATACTAGCTAAATAACTGGGATGCCCCATGGAACTATCACTCTAAACCTCCAAACCAAGAAACGAAGTCCCATGAGGCATTTGGGTATAAGCAAGCAACCTGAGCAGCTACTCTTTTTTTTTTGCCATTGTTGTTAATATATTTATCACACAACTTTTTCCAATTCAGCTTTTACAGGCATACAACTTATTGAGAGCAATCAATCAGCTGTGCAACCCTATCCTTATTAGCTTCACTTGTTCTTAAAAGCAAGTTGTTGTACTGCTGTGCACTTTTCTATCATGCCCTGCACTCATACATTTTTGCAAAGTGATTCCCAAGCTAGAATTTTCTATTAGTAAAGAATCAAAAAGGGTATCCCAATTCCCCATGTAAGAAGAATCAAAGAGGGTATCCCAATTCCCCATGTAAAAGATTATAGTTTCTGGTACTAGACATGGAAACCGTGGTGGTGTAGTGGTTAAGTGCTACAGCTGCTAACCAAAAGGTTAGCAGTTTGAATCCACCAGGCACTCCTTGGAAACTCTACAGGGCAGTTCCACTCTGTCCTATAGGGTAACTATGAGTCTGAATTGACTCGACGACAATGGGTTTGGGATTTTGGGCAGTCCCAGACACAGCTGTGATGCGAATACGCTCTTCATTTGGTCAAAATGTTAGCCCTGGAATATACTTTGATTGTCAGGACTCAGCTCAGAAACGGGGATAGAGGAAAAGCTTGATCCACCTTGATTGCAATCCAGACAACGGGGCCTGATTCTGAGTGATGTTTCCCCCTGAAAGGGGTCCAAAGAAAAACAGAGTGTACGGGCAGGAGTGAAGCTTCAGGACAGCGCATGTGTTTTGAATTGGCAATTCTTGTAACAGAAGCAGTTTGGAACCAGGGCTGGGAAACTGCTGCTAACTGGAATGTTGTAGCCATTTTCCATGTTCCCTGAGGGCAGGGCCAGTGGCTATCATTGCAGCTGGGAGGATTTAAGTTAGACCCTGGGAAGAACTTGCTCATCCTAATAGTTCTGAAAGGCAGACACAAATGTGGTTGTAAAACATTGCTCTCTGTGAGAATTTGAAGAAAGCACAGGAAAAAAAAAAATTACAGATGGAGGATATGGTGTATGATTTTAAGCAGTGGTTTCCTCATTTAAAACAGCCTTGAGTTCAAATCCTAATTTAGTAGTTGAAAGGTTTGGGCCAATTTCCTGAACCACTCTGATCCTCGGTTTTCCCCTTGCTACAAAGGAGAGCACAGTATACCCACGTCTGAGAGTGATGGTGAGGCTGAAATATGTCTAATAACATGGGAGGTGTTTAACAAATGTTCATGTCCTTTCCTCATGAATCCTTTCCTACTCTGTGACTCTATGATGCAGTACTTCCTGGAATTCTAAGGAACTTTCCAAAGACCTTAAACTGCTTAATTTCCAGTTCTGAGCTCGCCCTGTATTACTTTTGTGAGAGGTGAGTGGTAGAGACAGGTCAGAAGTCAGCCAGACGAATTGGACTTCACTTGCAGGAGTCCTTGGGTGGTACAAATGGTCAGGCGCTCAGCTACCAATGGAAAGGTCAGTGGTTCAAACCCGGCCAGAGGCATTTGGAGGCAGGCCTAACGATCTGCATGAAAACTCTCCAGAGGGTAGTTCTACTGATAACACACAAGGTGGAGCCGGAATCAGCTTGATGGTAACCGCTTTTGTTTTATTTTTCTTTGCTGGTCCAATACAGGAAACCCTGGTGGCGCAGTAGCTAAGTGCTACAGCTGTTAACAAAAACGTTGGCAGTTTGAATCCACGAGGCGCTCCTTGGAAACTCTATGGGACGGTTCTACTCTGTCCTATAAGGTCACTATGAGTCGGAATAGACTCGATGGCAGTGGGTTTTTGGTCCAATAGGCCCCAGTTGCAGTCCGTTTCCACCACTGTTCTCATTGGGAAAGGAATGAGAATGTCAGAAAGAAGATGCTTTGGGCGGTGTGCAGAATTAAGGTCAGATGTGGCTATTGCTCACACCATGCTGCCTCTGGAGGGGAGCACCTGAGGTCTCCAACCTGGGGCCCAGTGCAGGGCACTGGGAAGGACAATGCTTTGGAGGGCAGGTGGTCAGCTCAAGCACTGGCTGAGCTGGTACCTCCCTACATGGCTTGAGGACCCTGGTCTCCTCTGGTGTAGAACTAAAGTGTAAGATTAAGTGACTGCAGAAGACCCTCCAAGCACAAAGTTCCTCTGAGCCTGTGATGTAGAAAATTTCTATCAGTGGAAAGTGACTTCTCTGTCCTCCATGGGCCTCTGTAGCCCATAATTTTAAATCTTGTTTACACATTCTCTTGAGGAAAAACTTTAAAATTCTATGTAAATGCTTCTTTCCTAAGTGGGGGGCTCTGTGTTAGGGCAGTATTGTTGAGGGGTATTCAACTCAATTTCTGTCTCTTGTGAAGACCTTCATTGTTTTAGAAAAGGCTGTTATTCAACAAATATTTATTAAGCACCTATTATACACACATGGGAGCCCCTGGATGCTTCAAACAGTAAATGCACTAAGCTGCTAGCTGAAAGGTTGGAGGTTCAAGTCCACCTAGAGGCACCTTGGAAGAAAGGCCTGGTGATCTACTTCTGAAAAACAAATCACCATTGAAAACCCTGTGGAGCACAGTTCTACCCTGATACACATGGGGTCACCATGAGCTGGAGTTGACTCTGTGGCAATTTGTGGTTGGTTGTACACCTAGCTCTGCGCTAGTTGGACAGTACAAAGAAGAGCAAGACAGTGCGCCATACTGATGAAGAGCAAAGGTTTGAGGGTCAAGTTCTGGTTCAGCCACATTTCAGCTATGTACATTTCCCACCCGGCCTTTCAAATGCTGACGGTATCTCCTTAGAACCAGTAACTCCATAAATCTCTTGGGTTTGACTTGGATAGAGGCCTGCCTGCCCCGTTCCACCTCACACACACACACACACACACACACACACACACACACACACACACACACAAGGCAAAGAGCTGATCAGTAAGAAAAAGCTGCATTTTTCCCTGTAGCCTCCAAGCCCTTTGTGGTCTGCCACATCATTAAAGAATCCTATTGTGTAGGGCTTGTGCCCAAAGTCGAGGAAAAAAAAAATTTAAGGGACATATCCTAAGGAAGTTTGTTATTTTCCCCAACAGTACCATTTTTTTTTTTTTATTTAAAATGCTATAACTGGTGAAGGAAAGAAAGAATTTCTTATTCAATTCATAGATTCTATGTTTAGTCCAATAAGAACCCCCACTGTCAAATGTAGCTGTCCCGAGTAAACACAAACCATCTACAAGCAGTTGTAGTTACTTCATGTGATTTTCTCTCTCTCATGTTGTTGCTGTTAGATGCCATTGAGTCAGTCTGGACTCATATCAACCGTATAGGACAGACTAGAACTGCCCCATAGGGTTTCCAAGGAGTGGCTGGTGGATTCAAATTGCCAACCTTTTGGTTAGCTAAGCTCTTAACCACTGCACCACCAGGGCTTCTATGATGCTAAGAGGCAAAAAGTAAGAGGTCACCGATCCTGTTCTATCCTTTTTTTCTCTGTCTCTTGGAAGAGACAGACCCACCAGGAAGAGGAGTTTGATGTCAGTAGCTTTCTATTCAGCTGGAAAGGGAATTGCTGAAGTCCCTCTGGTTGCTGGAACTTGGGTTTGCCCTTTCCTGCTGCGTTTGAGGAGGGGTGGTCATTACTGCATTTCACAATAGTGTCCCCTATTGCCCATTTCTGGAAACTAATAGGGCAGAAGGAGCCTTATTTTAAAACCCTCTAATATTTTTTGACAAAGATCTCAGAAATTTGAAATTGTGACTCCATCTTTAATTAATTAAGGGGCAGTTTAGGATGCGGTGGTTAAGAGTTCAGCTGCTAACCAACAGGTCAGCAGTTCGAATCCACCAGCTGCTCCTTGGAAACCCTATGGGACAGTTCTACTCTGTTCTATAGGGTCGCTATGAGTGGGAATCTAATCGATGGCAATGGATTTTTTTTGGTTTTATAATCAAATTACATGATTATTTCATAGACTCAGAACCTTAGGAAGGATCCACAGAAAATATTTAGCCAACTGTTTTTACCAAGTGTGAACATTAGCTCTGAGACATACTCACAGTTATTATCTGAAACCAAAGGGGGGTGGGAAATGCTGGGTTAAATAAACATTAAGTAAACAAAAAATAAGCAGGTTCTTTATTGCTAGCATTCTCAGAGCCAGCAATAAAGAATTGTGTATCTTACAAGGTAAAATGCAATTTCCCAATTGCAAATGGCCTTCAGGAACCACCCAGTTGCCATTGAGTCCATTCCAACTCATGGTGGCTCCATGTGTGTCAGATTAAAATTGTGCTCCACAGGATTTTCAATGGCACTTTTCTCGGAAGTAGATCACTGCACCTTCCTTCCGAAGTGCCTCTGGATGGACTCCAACCTCCAACCTTTTGGACAGCAGCTGAATGAGTTAACCATTTGCACCACAAACTCCTTTTTATATAAATTTCTTATATGATCAATATTCCAGGGAATACACTTGGGACGTGCTGGTGTATCCAAATGAATTGTTTTACAAACTGGGAAATCGAATCCCAGAGTGTTTCTGGTGACTTGATGGGGGTACAGCCATGTGAGGACCCTGGTCAAAAGGCTCCCAATCTCATAGACCTTCTCCTTCATCAGGGTGTCTCTCCTTAAGATGCTCTCCAGAATTTCTCTATCCACAAAGCATGTTTATTTGTGGAATGGCAAATTCTTCAGGCAAGGATATTGGAAAAGTTAAGCAGTTATTGCCAGCTGTGAAGGGAAAGACCACCAGGAACAATTAGTCATCTTTGTCACAGGAGTAGGGAGTGTGGATATGTGGTTGTACGGTGTATATTTACCATTCTTGGAATGAAGGATAAAATGCCAGGTGTGTCTGTTAGAATGCTCCTTTCCAGAGGAGGTAGAGTAGCTGCCCCTGGAGAATGGGTAGAGTATGAATGAAAGGATATGAAGCAGGGAACGGAGAGGAATCTGGCACCAGGAATTTTGTGAGCAAATGTGGCAAGGATAAAACACAGAAGGCCTATTGGGGGTGGGGGGCAATAAGTAAACAAGCCTGTCCAGAGAAGGGTTTGATGCTAAAGATTAGCTTTATAAAAATGGTAACCAGAGATGCCAAGCCAGTCAACCAACATCAAATAAACTGCTTCCACTGTTCCCATAAATTCTCACATATGCATTGAGCCATGTGCCTGGATTTGAGGTTTGGAAAATGTGGACACCATTAAGTCTCTAGTGCCATCTTCTCTACCATGGAGCTATTCAAAGGCTCTTTCTCACAGCCTTTGCTGGCAAAGACCATCTTTTGGTGTTAAACTCTGTGGCTGCTCTTTGAAGCCCATCGCTCTGGACTTTAGGGAACCCTTAAAACTGTTTTGCATCATGCACAGATGGTACTGTGGCCCTAAGCATCTGAGATTCTCAGCAAATGCACACATGGAAAAAAGTCATTGAAAATGAAAAGTCAATCTGCCAGAAACTGTAGCTTCCATATATACTGTGTGTCTCCTCTCTACTCAGTACTATACTAGTTTTGAGAGGGATAGCAAAGAGGTAGTTATTAAAACCACAAACAAGGATGGGAAGTCTTGAAAAATTCATGTTTACAAAACTTCATAACTTGGCATAATGAGATTTTGTTCACTTTTTTATTGAGTGTCTACCATGCAGCAGGCATTTCTGCATTAGTTAGGACTTGTGTGTTGCAAACGACAAAGACCGAACTCAAATTCATTTAATCAAAAGTGGGAGTTATTATAAGGGATAATGTGATGTCCCTAATACCCAAAGACGAGAACATGCCTACAGCACAGGAACACCTGAAACCAGGACTCAAACACCATCAGGATTCTCTCTTCTTGTCTTTGTGGCTCCATTCACTGTCTCCATTAGCTTCATTCTTCCCTCTGCCTAGAGATCAGCTTTTTCCACATAGTAAAAAACATCAAGGCCCAAAGTTCCCAAATTTACCAGTACATCTTATAGCCTTTGTCACTAGAAAAAGACTATCTTAACATCCTCTCTGGTTCCAAAGCAAAAGTCCCAAAGAAAGCCTCATTGAAGCAATTTGAGTCAGGTCAACTTTGGAACAACTAATTCCCTGTAGTCAGAAAGTCAGGAAAACAACATAGCAACTCCTGTGGGAACCACAGGGCTGGGGTTAGGGGAGGGGAAATTTCTAGAAGAAGGAGGGTGAGGTGCTGGGGAAAGAAAACAAGAGATGCCGGTTACATCTTTCCCTTATTTATTTTTTCATGCCAACCCAATGTAGCTACCAATCAGCAATTTCAATCACTCATTTAATAAGCACTTATCGAGTACCAGGGCCAAATTACCCAACAAGCAAGGTACACACAGGCTTACTTGTGCATACTTACTAACCTGTAGTGAACAATTTCACCTGTTTTCCACCATGATTTGTTGTGAAAAACAGGTGATAATTGTTCACTACAGATCAGTAAGTAAGCACAAGGAATCCCACGCACACCTTCCTTAATGTAAGCCGATGCATACCTTGCTTACTGGTTAACCCACCCCTGTAAGTATCTACTATGTACTGAGCTAGATCTTAGAGACACAAAGATGAATATGAATCTTTTCCTATTTTGTGTCTCTCAGAGTGCTAGAAACACGGAAATATAAAATATACTTAATTTAGGACCTCTAGGAGCTTTTTTTTAGGAGCTTACCACGTAACTGGAGAAAGATCGAGGTATGTATTTGGAGAATAAACAAGTGTTAAGCTCTGTGCTATGGCTGATGAGGGTAAGAGAAGTTTCGAGGTAAATGAGATCGGGGGTGGCTAGAGCAGTCAGGGGAATCATCTTGGACAGGGTGATGCTTAGGCAGGATCTTTAAAGAGTAAGGAGGTTTTTGTTTATGACTACATGTGGTTAAGTGCGGTATTTTCACAACTTCACACCAAGTGAGGCCTCAAGGCTGTCTGCATCTGGAGGGTTCTGGAATGTGGTCGTGGGCCAGTGGCCCTGTTCATTTCTCAAAGACAGGACTATCTCACCCACCGTTCTTCTGTAGCCTTGTTTTTAATTGTCGTGGCCTGTTGGATCAAAGCCTCTGAGTTTGATGCAAGTTCAAAATAATTTCCTTCCAGGATTAACTCATCTTTCTGGGCTTGGGGAGCTATACAAGCAACATCTGGTACAACCTGCAAAGGGATTTTTCACCCAAGGGGTATCAAATTTCAACATGTGAGCCATCCTGCTGAATAACATCAGGGAAGGAAAACAGCACTCGGAGACCTTATCTGGAAATGAGAGCTCTGTGTAACACCCCGCGGTCATGTTTTGCATCCGTCTATAAGAAATGGCACAAACCTTAACTGGTTCGTTATCATTCTGTTTCTTGCCAACGTGACCAAATTCCACACTGACAGGGTTGAAATCTCTTGTGGGTTTCCTCTGGGGCCATTCCATAGCCCTTCCTAGCATGGCTAATAACACCCTCCCTTGGAGACCTGGTGGCACAGTGGTTAAGAGCTATGGCTGCTAACCAAAAGGTCAACAGTTCGAGCCCACCAGCTGCTCCTTGGAAACCCTATGGAACAGTTCTACTCTGTCTAACTCATAGGGTCGCTATGAGTTGGAATCGACTTGACAGCAACGGGTTTGGTTCAGCAGGTTTTGTGCATTGGTAGGAGTCCCTGGGTGGCACAAATGGTTAAGTGCTCAGCTACTAAGCAAAAGGTTGGCAGTTGGATCACCCAGAGGCACTTCAGAAGAAAGACCTGGCAATCTACTTCCAAAAGCTCGCTGCAATTGAAAATCCTCTACTCTGCAACACATGGGGTAATCATGAGTTGGAGTCAGGGTCAACTTGATGGCAACTGGTTTTGTGCATATGTTAGCCTGTGACCTCACACTTTATATAGTCACAGGGGATCCCATCTGTCACCCTTACCTCTGTCCAGCCCCCCTGGAAAATCTTTGATTGGGACCATCGCCTTGTGTCTGAATAAATCCTGGCTTTGTTCCTCCATGCTGTTTTTTATATCCCTGGCTCTGCTCTCTGCATCCCATAGACTCTTTGAGGTAAGAGTTTACCTTTTTTGGAACGGTGAAACATATAATAGCTGATTCTTGAGGGCTATGTGCCATAGATGTTTTCTTTTTCTTTTTTTTTTTTTTTTACAGGAGGTACTATTATCATCACCCTTGACTTACCAGTGAAGGAAACTGAGGTTCAGAGAATTTGAGCGAAGTGTTTAAATACAAAGTACAAATTCATGTCTGTCTCGGTCCAAAGACTGTCCTTTTTTTAACGGATAAATGTAAGGACCCAAGAAAATGGACATGGGAGTCCTGCATGGGAAGCCCTACTTCCAAGCAGGGAAGGGAGGAGGGTGGGAAGAGAAATAAGGAAAATCCAAAGAGTAGTGGCTCTGAATCCAAAGGAGGGAAATTACTGACATGATCAACTGTGTCTCAAGCCAGAAGAGCAGGCTCAAGAATACTGAGACCATTCATTGGCATGAAGACAGCCACTGGCAAATGTTTTCAAGAAAAACTTCAGTAGAGTAACAGGTCTGGAAGAGGTTAGGAAACGGGTAAAACAATACAAACCACAAACAAAAGAGCCACAGTGGAGGGCTGTTTTGTTTTTAGGACATAAGCCTGTTAGAAGATGGGAAAATATTAAAGAAATGGACAGACCAAATGAGGCTATTGACCAGTGGTTCTCAAAGGGTGTTCCCCAGAGCAGCAGGGTCAGCATCACCTGGGAACTTGTTAGAAATGTAAATTCTTATGCTCACCTCCTAATCTATCGAGCTTGAAACTCTGGGGCTTAGAGCCCAGGCACTGTGTTTTACCTGGACCTCCAGATGGTTTTAATGCATGTCAAGTTGGTGGGCCACCGCTACGGAAGTGGTTCTCAGCCTTGGATGCGTATTGGAGTCACCTGAAATGATGCTTCTGGCCCAGTTCCAGGAATTCTGACTTAACTGTTCAGTGAGTTGGGGTTTTACAAAGCTCTCTAGGTTATGGGGATCCACTGAAGGATTTTAAGTAAGAAAATGATATATCAAACACAATGGATAATTAATGTCACTGGATTGTACATGTAAAAAATGTTGAAATGGCAAATGTTTTGTTTTTTATATATATTTATATATATTCTGATTCATAGTGACCTTACAGGACAGAATAGAACTCCCCCACAGGGCTACCAAGGAGTGGCTGGTGGATTCCAACTGCCAACCTTTTAGTTAGCAGCCAAGCTTTTAACCTCTGTGCCACCAGGGGTCCACTATATATATATATATATATATATATATATATATATATATATATATGAAACTCTGGTGATGTAGTCGTTAAGAGCTACAGCTGCAAACCAAAAGGTGGCAGTTGGAATCCACCAGGTGCTCCTTGGAAGCCCTATGGGACCAGTCTACTCTGTCCTACAGGGTCACTATGAGTCAGAATCAACTCAATGGGTATTTGGTTTATATATATATATATATATACAATAATTTGTTGTTAAGTGTCTTGAAGTTGATTCATAGTGACCCCACATGACAGAGTAAAACTGCCCCATAGGGTTTTCTAGGCTTTAACCTTTACAGGAACAGATTGCCAGGTCTTTCTCCCATGGAGGCACTGGGTAGATTCAAACCATCAACCTTTTGGTTAGTAGCCAAGCACTCAAGTGTTCCACCACCAGGGCTGCTTATACATATACACTTACCACAATTAAAAAAAAAAAAAAAAGGTGATGTATCAAGTTTGTGTTTAGAAAGCTCACCCTCTGCAGTATGTAAAATGTGTTGGAAAGAAACAACACTGAAGTCATGGTAACAGTAGCAAATTGCCGTACTAATCCAAGTAAATAGTCATGAAGGCCTGAACTAAGTTAGTGGTGATGGGAATGGAGAAAAGTTAAGAGGATTTGAGACCACACACCCCTGCTAGCTTATAACAGATTCAGTTTATATAAAAAACAAAACAAAACAGTTGCCATTTAGTCGACTCTTACTCACCGAGACCCGATGTGCATCGGAGTAGAACTGTGCTCCACGGGATTTCCAATGGCTGATTTTTCCAGAAGTGGATCACCAAGCCTTTCTTCTGAGGTGCCTCTGGGTGGACTTGAACCTCCAACCTCTTGGTTATTAAGCAATCACATTAACCATGTGCACCACTCAGGGACTCCAATGTATATATAACCAGTAACTAGTTGCCTTAAAGTCGATTCCAACTTGTGGCAGCCCCGTCTGTCTCAGAGCAGAACTGCGCTCCACAGGGTTTTCATGGCTGTGACCTTTCAGGTGCAGACTGCCGTGACTTTCTTCTGAGGTTCCTCTGGGTGGGTTCTAACAGCCAAGCTTTCAGATAGCAGCTGAGTGTTTATCCATTTTCACCACCAGGGCTACCTCACTTTATACACACTTAAAAAAAAAAAAAATTGCCATCAAGTCAATTTTAACTCATAGCAACCCTATAGGACAGAGTAGAACTGCCCTATAGGGTTTCCAAGGAGCGGCTGGTGGATTTGAACTGTTAACCTTTTGGTTGGCATCTAAGCTCTTAACCACTGTGCCACCAGGGCTTCCAGTTTACATATATCCAGGTGTAATTAATTAATTAATAAGGAGCCCTGGTGGTGCAACGGTTAAACGCATGGCTGCTAACAAAAAGGTTGGTGGTTTGAACCCTGCCAGTGCCTCCGTGGGAGAAGCACCTTGGTGATGTGCTCCTGTAAAGATTACAGCCTAGAAAACCCTATGGAGCAGATCTACTCCGTTGCATGGGGTCAGTATGAATTGAAATCAACTCGATGGCACCCAACAACAACAAAATTATTAATACTGTCCCTTTCATTCCCCAAAATGCACTTGTTGGGATGATAATTATTTGGTCCCCCTATACATAGGTGATAAAGTTAATAGAACATGGCGGGGGGGTGGGTAGAAGGAGAGTGAGGAGTCTAGAATGACTCAAGTTTCTGCACTGGGTGACCCGGTAGATGGTAACACCCATTCACCAAGCCAGGGAATCCAGGAGGTGAAGCAGTGCTTCGAGGAAAGGGGTAGGTGATGGGAGAGGAAGTTTCTCTTTAAAATACAGATATTTTGGTTAAAAACTGAGTCATGGACAAGTATAAATTGCAACACATCACATGAAAAAAACTGAGAAGGTGTGGCACACAAATGGCTGAGGCTTTGGGAACCCTCGCTGAAGGTTATCAGCAAATTGAGAACATCCTCCTTCCCTAAGGGTCTCAATGACTTAGACCCAGACCAAGTCAGTACATTGGGAAATCTGCCCTATCTGCTGTTCCAACCAACTGCAGATGGTGTGGAAATGGCCAATTAATTCTGGCTGTTGGTTCTTCCTCTTCACTTTCTCCCCTTCAAGTCACTGCTGCTTCTGCTCCAGACAACCAAGGACTTTTGACTGTCTTCAGAATAAACTGGATCACCACTGACCATGGTCACTGAGACAGTGAAAATAATGATGTACCACGCCAACGCCTGGTTCATTGAGTTGGAAGGATGCATATTCTGGTTTCACTGGCCTGAGCCAAAGGTCAAGAACAGAAAAATGTTCTACTTCATTTATAACCTCATGACCCAAGATCCTTACTAATCTCTGTTCATACTTGCCAACACCTCTGTTTTCTTCCTCTGACCACAACATGTCAACAACTCAGTAATTACTAAACCTCAGAACATACCTTTGCTTCTTCTCTTGGCGAGAGGGACCTGGGACTTTCCCAGCTTCAATTTCAAGGTGGCTCATACTCAAGGGTTCCAAATGCAGTCAAGCGGAAGAATAAATTCACCCACTAGGGCCTTTGGAGAGAATTTTCAAACAGAACTGTGGCTTTTCAAGTATTAAGAGGAAATGACAGACTGAATTAAGCTCAGAATTAATTTTAATCCATGTGTTAAAGGTTGTGTTAGCAGCTGTCAAGGTGTTGGCTCACTCTGAACACATCACTCTTCACCATAAATCAGATGTCTTGGTTGGTACCTGAGACTTGCTACTCTGGGCTGACCCTGAGCAAAAGGATTGTTAAAGAAGGTGAAATCTGTCCTTCAGGCTTTCCTGACACTTGGGCTACAATTACCTGATGTGCAATAGAGAGCAACACAGCTAGAACCCAGGACATTAAGTCTTTTACTGCTTCTTGCAGTGTCTCAGTCTCGGTTGTTGTTAGGTGCTGCCGAGTTGGTTCCAACCCATAGTGACCCTATGTTCAACAAAACACAACACTCTCAGAGAAGACTGTATTACATGCTGGAGCTCTGATGCCAAACGCGTACTTTGGGCAAGTGTGAATGCTGAGGAATTCTTTTATCCAGCCCAGTGGCGGTCTGAATGGTATTAAGGATGCCATCTTTCCCCGGAACTCCACCATGACTTCCCCCTTGAGAAATCCAAAGCAGATTGTTTCTTTCCACACAGGAAACAGCCCCCAATTCATCTTACTGCACCAACTGGAAGCAAAAGATACTAAGACACAAAAGTCCTAAAAAACTACACATGCAGCCACCAGAGCCTTAATCATACTGAAAGGCCTCCACTCCCAACTTCACCTCCCAGTAGAATCCTTGGCCATTACAGTCCTTCCCTTCTGTCATGGATTGAATTGTGTCCCCCCCCAAAATATGTGTCAAGTTGGTTAGGCCATGCTTCCCAGTATTCTGTGGCTGTTCTCCATTTTGTGACTGTAATTTTATGTTAAAAGGATTAGGGTGGGATTGTAACACCACCCTTACTGAGGTCAGATCTGTGACCCAAAGTAAAGGGAATTTCCCTCGGGTGTGGCCTGCATCACCTTTTCTCTCTCAAGAGATAAAAAGGAAAGGGAAGCAAGCAGAGAGTTGGGGACCTCATACCACCAAGAAAGCAGCACCAGGAGCAGAGTGCATCGTTTGGACCTGGGATTCCGGCGCCTGAGAAGCTCCTCAACCGGGGAAGATTGAGGACAAGGACCTTCCTACAGAGCTGACAGAGAAAGTCTTCCCCTGGAGCCGACGCCCTGAATTTGGACTTGTAACCTACTAGACTGTGAGAGAACCCTGGTGGCGTAGTGGTTAAGTGCTATGGCTGCTAACCAAAAGGTTGGGAGTTCACATCCGCCAGGCGCTCCTTGGAAACTCTATGGGGCAGTTCTACTCTGTCCTATAGGGTCGCTATGAGTTGGAATCGACTCGACGGCAGTGGGTTTGGGTTTGGTTAAGACTGTGAGAAAATAAATTTCTCTTTGTTAAACCCATCCACTTGTGGTATTTCTGTTATGGAAGCACTAGATGACTAAGACACCCTCAGAGGTGGCATAGGGGTGTGGCGGAGGCAATCCTGAACTCTCATCAAAGCTCAGGGGTGTCATACAAGCCCTCTCTTTATGATGCATCTTCTCCTGATTCCCACTACCTTCCTCCTCCCTCACCACTTAGGAGCCGAGAGTCCAACCAGGACCCCACATTTTCGAAGCAGCAACCGAGACATTTCATTCGTTTTTCTAAACTTGCCAGTTTAGGGGTTCCATTCCTTCAGGCTCTGTTATTACATGAGCCTAGAAAAGCAGACAAATGAATTCATACTCATATGATAACAGTCGATAATCACATTGTTGTTGTTGTTAGTTGCCGTCAAGTCAGCCCCCAACTCACGCTGACCTTGTGCACAGCATAAGAAAACATTGCCCAGTCCTGTGCTATCTTCATGATCATTGGCATGTTTCAGCCCATCGTTGCAACAATTGTGTGGGCCCTTCCCATACACTGGACAATATTCTGTCATGATCTATAGGGTTTTCATTGGGTAATTCTCAGATCACCAGGCCTTTCTTCCTAGTCTGTTTTAGTCTGAAAACTCTGCTGAAACCTGTCCACCATGGGTGACCCTACTGGTATTCAAAATACTGGTGGTATAGCTTCCAGCAAGGTACCAACATGCAAGTTATCATAGTATGATAAACTGACTGATGGTGGAATACTCCTGTTAGCAGTATGGAAAAAGTTGAATGTAGCAAAGCCCTAGGTTTGGCTCCCAGCCTCATGATTTGGTACCTGGGGACAACCTCACTGCCCCTTTATTTCCTCATTAGCAAAATGGAGAGAACTATGAGGCACTCCTTTTCTCACAGTGTTTGCCATATGGCCAGTGCTCAATCAATGTTAACAGAACCTGAGTGATAATGCAAACAGTAAAGAAATGCCCTTGGGGGTTAAGCAAATGTCCCTGAACACCTGGAACTGGAAAAATAAAACCATGATGCCTCCCGAAGTGGGCTGAGTGGTGGCCCCCAACATGGTATGCCAGCATCCTGAGTCCTGGAACCTGTGAATGTGCCTTTTTTTTTTTTTTTTAAACAGTCCTTGCAGATGTATTAAGGATCTTCAGATGAGGAGATCTTCCTGGATTATCCAGGTGGGGTCTAAATCCAATTGCAAGAGTCCTCATAAGAGAAAAGCAGAGAGGAACTTGAGGCAGAAAAGGGGAAGACAGAGACCCACAGAGAAGGCCATGTGAAGACAGGCAGAGGCTGCAGAGATGTGGCCACAAGCCAAGGAATACCTGTACCACCAGAAGCAGGAAGAGGCGAGGAAGGGTTCTCCCCTAGAGCCTCCGGAGGGATCACGGCCCTGCCCACACCTTGATTTTGGACTTTTGGCCTCCTGAACTGTGAGAGAACAAATTTCTGTTGTTTAAGCCACCCAGCCTGCGGTTCTTCATTTACAGCAGCCACCGGAAAGTATAAACTCTGCCTGCGTCTTCAGTCACAGGTGCTCACACTGATGACTGAGTCATCGGGAAAAGGTAAACATATTCAGTATCCTCATTTTGGAGAGGAATGTGTAATACTTTGAAGGATTTCCAACAAAACCGTTCAAGTAGACAGGTTCTAGGGAAAGATGACCATCTGTCAAATTACATATGTAGTTTCCTCTTTGTTCCAGCATCCCAATTATGGGATTTTCTCTTATAGGTTTCCTTGTACCTGTGTGAAATGACATATGTACAAGGTCACTCACTTGTCATTGCAAAAGCTTGGAAGCCACACACTTGTTCATCAATAGGGGACTTGATAAATAAACGATGCCACAGCCATACAATGGGATGCTATACAGGTGTCAAAGAAACCAAGGAGGAAGCTCTCTGTATTGATAAGGAACATGTCCAAGATAGATTGCTAAGTCAAAAAAAAAAAAAAAAAAAGGTTCAAAATTGTACAGCATGTTACTTTTGGGTAAAAAAAGGAAAACATTTTTAAATGTTTGTTTTGCTTAAATTTTGATAAAAATTGGATAAAAAGTGCAAGGGAGGGGTGAACTGAATAGATGACAGTAGAGGAAAATAACCAGGTTTCACAGCATACCTTTTAACGCTGTTTTGATTTTTGAATCATGTCAATCTATTACTGATTCAAAATTAAAAAATAACAAATGGTTCTAAAAGTCAGGGTTATAAGTGGGGGCAGTTGAATCCTCACATCCGACACTTGTGGTTCCAGGCAACAGAAGTTTATTGTATTTATGTATTAAGGAATTCTTGGGCATTGGTATCGGTCAGGGCTCGCAGGTATAAGCATCAGAGGTTCAGCTTAAGTTGACTGAATTTAAAAAGGGAGTCTGTTCCCACGAGGATAACGATCATCAGAAAAACAGGAAGTAACAAGTGTTACAGAGGATGTGGAGAAATTAAGACCCCCCATCCACTGCTGGTGGGAATGTGAAATGGCGCCACCGCTGTGGAATACTCTTTGGCAATTCCTCAAAAAGTTAAACAGAGAACTACCATAGCTCCCAGCCATCCCAATCCTAGGTATATACACAAAAGAACTGAAAGCAGAGATTCAAAAAGATAGTTTGTACATCAATGTTCACTGCAGCATTGTTCACAATGGCCAAAAGATGGAAACTACCCAAGTGTCCTTCAACAGATCAATGGATACCCAAAATGTGGTATATCCATACAATGGAATGTCATTCAGCCATAAAGAGAAATGAAGTCCTGATACATGTTACAACATGGATGAACATTATGCTGAGTGAAATAAGCCAGACACAAAAGGACAAATACTGCCTGATTCCACTTATATGAAATATCTAGACAAATGCATAGAGACCAAAGTTTATTCGTGGTTACCAGGGACAGGTGGGAGGGAGAAACAGGGAGGTATTGTGCAAGCGGTATGAGTTTCTGTTAAGAGTGACGGAAAAATCTGGAAAGGATAGTGGTAATGGTTGCACAATGGTGAACATAATTAATGTCAATGAACTGTACACTTAAAAATGGTTGAAATGGCAAATGTTTTGTTATATGTACTTCACCACAATAAAACTAAAAAAAAAAAAGGACTCTATTGACTTAAAAAAAAAAAACAACCCAGAGATGGGACTGGCTTTGAGGATGGCAGGGCACAGAGGATTGCTCCTTGCTGGCGGACTAGCTCAGCTGCAGGTTTACTAGGCACTCGTGGACCCCTGACTCCTTACATCACAAAGCAGGTTGCCGGTGTCTCCAATCATGCAAAAGTCTGATTTGGGAGGTTGCTGCCATCCCCGATATGAGTTTGAGATCCTGCCAGGATCCCAAACTTCATTTTGATGGAGTCTGCGGGGGGTGGTCAAGAAAAGTCAGAAGCTTCCCCTCCAGGGCTTGAAGCTGCGGTTGCTCTCTTGTGCAACAGACACAACGCAGGCGCATGACACTCTGGATTGGAGAATGTGGGACGTTCTGAGCCAGACCAAGAGTATGTGTGTGGGGAGACGGCTGGGCTTCCCGGCTTGCCAGAACCAGGGAGTGGGAGAGAACGGGATAGCACTTATCTCCCTCCCACTCCCCCTTCCTCATTCCAGGCCCAAACACCAGACCGCGATGTCTCCAACAGAGTAAAAAATGGGAACACGGGACAAGGCCACATGTAAGGATGTTAGGAAACCCAAACAGCACAACACTGATGTACTTAATTTGGTTTGTGAAATGCAATTTCTATGGAATCCTCTGTTAGTGTTAAAAAAAAAAAAAAAAAAAAAGCAAGACCCACTGGATTAGGAATCGGGAAAACAGAGTCCCAGACTGGAATTCATTGCCATCTGGCTGAAGGATCTCTTGCAGGTCACTGAGCCTCTCTTTGTCTTAGTTCCCTCATCTGAAAAAGACAAGAATTAACTCTGCCTGACAACCTCACAGAGGTTAAATAAGAACACAAGAGCCTGGAAAAAGGATCAGAACAACTCTGAAATTAACATTTTTATTACTTAAATAGCTTACCTTTACTTCCCACCCCCCACCCCCCCACCCCCCCACCCCCAGAAGGTTCAACAAGTATAATCTGGTTTACTCTGAGACAAGTCAGGATGGCTCTTTTGGTGAGGGGGGCTTTCAGGCGACAGCAGAAGCTGCTGATTTGTGCCTGTCCAGGAGCTGCTTCTCACTCTCTTCTTCTGAAAAACAACCTGTGTTCACCATCCTGTAGTCTGGGTGGTGCTGACCCTCTCTCTGCTCCAGGGGTGAGATGTGACTCAGATCTGACTAATCAGAGCATCACGTCTCCCAGCGACACAATGATTAATTCAGGGACGGGCATGTGTCATGGATTGAGTTGTGTCCCCAAAAAAATATGTCGAAGCCCTGACCTCCTGCACCTGTGAATGTGGCCTTGTTTAGAAACAGGGACTTTGAAGACGTTCTCAGTTACCATGAGGACATACGAGCATAGGATGGGTCCTATTTGATATGACCAAGTGCTGTTCAGCCGATTTCAACTCATGTGTGTCAGAGTAGGACTGTGCTCTGTGGGGTTTCCAATGGCTGATTTTTTGGGAAGTAGATCACCAGGCCTTTCTTCCGAGGACTGCTGGCTGGACCAAAACCTCCAACCTTTCAATTAGCAGCTGAGCCCATTAACCATTTGCACAACCAGTCCAATAGGTGTGGTGTCCTTATAAAAGAGGAGAAGATGGGGGAAGAACAACTCAGAGAAGGAGGGTGAGAATGGGTACATAACTCAAAGGATGTAATCAATGTCACTGAATTGTATACATAGAAACTGTGGATTGGTGTATGTTTTGCTCTATACATCCTCAACAAGAACAAAATTAATAAAATTAACAAAACACAATGATGATCATCCCTGGAGCCAATTTTTGCTGTGCACGTTTTGACACTTAGTTGCATGCTTCTCTGTTGGCTAAGTATAAAGCAATTATTATACTCACTACTTGCCATAAATAAACGATTTAAAAAAAAAAAAAAGATGACACAGAAGCAAGGCAACCATGTGCCTATGGAGGCAGAGATTGGAGCTGCAAGCCAAGGGATGCCCACAGCTACTAGAAGCTAGGAGAGAAGCACGGAACAGATGCTCCTTCAAAATCTCAGAAGGAATCAACACAACTGACACCCTAATTTTGGCTTTCTAGCCTCCAGAACTGTGAGACAATGAATTTCTATTCTTATAAGCCACTCAGAAACCCTGGTGTGGCATTGTGGTTAAGTGCTATGGCTGCTAACCAAAGGGTCGGCAGTTCGAATCTGTCAGGCGCTCCTCGGAAACTCTATGGGGCAGTTCTACTCTGCCCTATCGGGTCGCTATGATTTGGAATCGACTCGAGGGCACTGGGGTTTTATAAGCCACTCACTTTGTGCTACTTTGTTATGGCAGCGCTAGGAAACTGATGCAACACATGATCCACGCCACCTAATGAAAGACAATGAGTTATAATTCCTGGCCTGTTGCTGCAATTTTAAGAAGTCCTCTCTTTCCGCCAAATAGGTTTGCAGCCTGGGGCTTCTAGAAACAATCTTACTCCCACCAAGGGAACGCCTACCTAAGAGTGATGCTAACAGAAAGGAAAGCAAAGCTGAGGGAAGGAGAGAATAAGTGTGTCCTGGTGGCACTTCTCATATCCAGCCATCTCTACCGCCAACTCTACCCTGGACTTGTCAGATATCTAGTCAGCAGATGCTCTTTTTTCTATCTATAAATCTGATCTGGATTCCTGATGCCCTCAATTATCAGAGTCTGATGCAAATTTCTGATACTCATGCTTGAAAACTGTGCTTACGTGCAAAGCAACATAAAATAAGAAAATACAAGGTTTAAACTCTATAAAGTCCATGGGGAGCTGTGATCATCTCCCAGGTAAATACACTTCATAGGAGTACCCAGCGTGTTTTGTAACTTAACAGAGACACAAATTACTAAAATAAATATTTCATTTTATTTAACTTTTTCAGCCATGAGGCCCAAGGAAATGCAACTTCATGGAAATTAGAAATGATACCAAAACATGAATAAGGCCAGCTTTAGAGGCTGGATGGTATCGGCGGAATGTGGTTGTCTGGAGTGACTTTGGGCCTTCTCAGTTTGGCACGCCAGGTGTACCGTTTTGTCTAGCCCAGGTAACAGTTTCTGTGGTAACTGTCCAGGTTGATGAGTTGTCACAGAATGGTGAAGCCAGACAACTGAAACATTTACAGTATACAAAGCAAAACAGTCAACATTTCTTGGTGATACAGACATTTATCAGTAAAACTCACTAGTAAATCAGAGCAAATCCCATTATGCAACACTTCATACAATCAGTGAGTATTTATGAAGCACCTACTATGTACCAGGAGGCACCGTGTTAAATGCTGGGGTTACAAAGATTAAGATTAAGGCACATCCTCTGCCCTCAAGGAGCTTTCAGTCTAATTGTGCTGACAGATATGGAAATGAAGAACGGCAGTGCATTGTTAAAAGTGCTGATAACAAAAGTTTGTGCAAAGCAAAACACAACCAGAGATTTGTTCTATCACAGGTTCCACGGAAAGAGTATGTAGCATTCCTCCTCCTCCTTTTCAAGTAATGAACATTTGACACAGCCTTTATTGCTGGTCTTTGGTTCCAGTGTCACAATGGGGACCTGCAGCATTATTGCAAGTTACAATGGACCCAGAAATGGTTATCAGGTTTCCACCGTTGAACACTTAGGGGAGACACAATTTATCACTGCGAAGGAAGCTGACTGTGGCTGGCTGGGTCTCACCCCTTCACTCACTCAAATAATTACTAAGGAGCTACACATAGTTACATCCTTAGCTTCCCTCCAAGGCTGTCCAAATGGGCTGCTCTGCTTGGTACAAGCCCTCACGGTGCAGCCCCATTAGGCCAGACACAGGTTTGTTGTCCGGGAGTCCATGAAGGAGAGTTACTTCTCTTCAACATTCAAACCCAAGCCTTGATTCAAGCCTTGGATTTCAAGCACCCGTTCTTCCCCCAGAATGACTTGCTTTTCATGTGTTCCCTCATCATTTGAGTGAAAAAGTGGAGACTGTATGTCCTGCTTAAAGCAACGGGCCTGACACACACTCTTTGGTGTGCGGTGCACTTGGCCACAGGCATTAAAAATAGGAGCAAATAAACGGCACCCTGAACCCGGAAGTTTCCTCAGCTCTCTCTCCCTTCTCTTTGTCTCCCTTGGCCCTATGTTCTCTCCAACACATTCGCTGACATAAAATGAAATCAAGACTGAGCTTTAGCATCTTGAGTTACGCCAGTAACAATAAAGGATGGTTTTAGAAATGGTATTTTTAATGCTTTTCACAGGTCGGGCTTTTGCAGAGCTTTAGTATTGATAAACAAGTCTCATTTCCACAGCCGGGCCTGCCACAAACCTGAGACACGCTGACAGATCTTTCCCTCCTTGCCTACCTGGCAAAGGAGATTTTCCTGTTAGCCAGTCACCGGCCTGTTGTTCCAAGGCTTTTTATGTCTAATCTGCCTTTTGCTGACTTCATCCCACTGGAATTACTCCCCCTGAGGACTGGTAATTAGCAGCAAGGGTCAAGGGTGTGGCCCCATGAGCAGGAAGGCAGAGGGAGAGAGGTTTCAAAATCAAGGTCGTGGGTGTTCACTTAGCATTAATATGCACAGAGGTATTAAGGCTTCTGAATGGGAGCATTTTGCTTAGTCCATCTAAAAATCAGACTACCTTAATTAGTGTCTATTTATTAGCTAAACCTTCATGATTTGAGTACGTGACCATTATAAATTGAACTTTATATAAATGCTCTCATGATATAAAATGATACAGTTCATTCTCCGAAAACAAAATTTACAAATGATACCTTCCCCGATTTTACTTTTAAATGAACGTCCTAAACTTAAAACTCCTCGTTTAGTCTATTTCCATAAATCACACAAAATAAAACCAAATCTGTACAAAAATAAGAGCTCTTCATTTTCAGTAACACCTTTATCTTTTTGATATGAAATTTGTTAATATAAAAAAAGCATCTATTTAGAAAATTATAAAATACTGCTACAGTGTTATAAATTCTCTACATTCTCTAGGAAAACATACCTTTGGAAATAGTACAACTACTGGGAATTCTTTCTTAATGAGTTTCAAGTCCTGGACATGCTACAGACGCACTGGAATCAGGTCAGCTTCAAAACCCTGTCTGTCCTCTGTACCACTTTGGAAACTGTCTCTGACATTGACTGACCGAGATATAATTCTTCTTTCTTCATATGTCATCATTGATTTCTGTGGATATTTTTAAGGTGACACTCTTTAAACAAAAAAGAAAAAAAAAGTTTCAAAGAAGGTAAACAATTCCAGTGCCAACGCTGAAACTCTCCCAACAACTTTGCACCCAAGAGACCATCTGACACCCCCAAAACTATTGCCCTGAGATCATCTTTAAACCTAAATCAAAAATATTCCCTGAAGTTTTCTTAAAACCAAACAATACCTTAGCTTAACTAGTAAAGAATGCCTTGAACATTGTGCTCTTTTAAGATGTATCACCGGACAAACTGACAATAGCAACTCAGAAGATTAGATAAGAAACTTAGGGGGGTGGTGAGTTTGTTAATGGGGGAGGAACAACTCAGAAAAGGAGGGTGAGAATGGTTGCACAACTTGAACAATGGAATCTGTGTCACCAAAGAGTACATGTAGAAACTTGAATTACTGTATTTTTTACTGTGTATAATCTCAACAACAACAAAAAATAATAATTTTTTTTTAAAGAGAAAGACCATCTCACTAGGGATGGTTTGTGCTATGCTTGAGTTGGGTTCTAAAGAATTTTCTTGGCTTTCTATATCCTTTAGCTAATAAATCACTTGTTCCAAAATGTAAGGTTTTCTCTATTTCCAGATTTGATAAGGTCCATCTTCTCTCTGCCTTGAGAACATTTTTTTCCAACATTTCTCTTTTTAAATTGTGCTTTAAGTTAAAGTTAGTTTCTCATTGAAAAGTTTATATACACATCGTTATGTGACCCTAGTTGATCTCCCTATAATGTGACAGCACACTCCTCCTTTCTACCTTGGATTTCCCACGTCCATTCAACCAGCTCCTGTCCCCTTCTGCCTGCTCATCTCGCCTCTGGGCAGGAGCTGCCCATTTAGTCTCACTTATCTACTTGAACTAAGGAGCACACTCTTCACAAGTATCATTTTATGTCTTATAGTCCAGTCTAATATTTATCTGAAGAGTTGGTTTTGAGAGTGGTTTTAGTTTTGGGCTAACAGAGAGTCCAGGGGCCATGTCTTCTAGAGTCCCTCCAGTCTCAGGCTGGTCTTTTTACTAGAATTTGAGTTCTGCACCCCATTTTTCTCCTGCTCAGTCAGGGACTCTGTTGTGTTCCCTGTCAGGGAGATCATTGGTGGTAGCTGGGCACCAGCTAGTTCATCTGGTCTCAAGCTGATGGAGACTCTGGTTTATGTGGCCCTTTCTGTCTCTTGGGCTAATATTTTCCTTGCATCTTTGGTGTTCTTCATTCTCTTTTGCTCCAGGTGGGTTGGGACAAATTGATGCATCTTAGATGGCCACTTGCAACCTTTTAAGACACTAGATGCCACTCACCAAAGTGGGATGCAGAATATTTTCTTAATAAACTTCCAACAATACACTTTTATTTTTCAAAAAGATACATGTTGTATTATTTGGATCTAGTGAGTATGACCTTCTCAAAAAGAAAATGACCAGGATATATGACTATAAACACCACAGAGAACGTATGAAAATTTCATTGATTTAGAGAGCTGTTAGAGATACTTCCCTTCAAGAACAAATTAAGTTGCACAATACTTATACTTTTTTTTCAAAAACATGAGAAAAAAGGAAGAACGTGGAGCATACAGCATTTGAGGGCAATGAAACTATTCTCTATGATATTGTAATGGTGGACACATGACATTATGTATTTCTCAAAACCCACAGGATTGTACAACACAAAGACTGAACCCTAATGTAAACTATGGGCTTTGTTGTTGTTGTTAGGTGACGTTGAGTCAGTTCCAACTCATAGTGACCCTATGTACAACAGAACGAAACGCTGCCTGGTCCTGCACCATCCTCACAATCATTGTTATGCTCGAGCCCATTGTTGCAGCCACTGTGTTAATCCATCTTGTTGAGGGTCTTCTTCTTTTTCACAGACCCTTCATTTATTAAAAACACATCACTATTGGCTCATCAACTGTAACAAAGGTACCCTCAGAAATGCAAGGTGTTAATAGGAGAAACTGTGTACAGGGGGGAGGGTGATATATAGGAACTCTGAACTTCCTGCACAATTTTTTTGTAAACCTAAAATTGCTCTAAAAAATATTTTTTAGAAAAAAGAAGACAGGGTTCTTTTTTTTTTTTAACGCAAGGAATTTTTTACTAATCCTAACTGACAGCGATTTATAACATTCAAATTGATAAATACCTACCTGGAAATCTTGGATGAAGGTTAGGAAGTAGAAAATAAAACCAAAGGCCACTGTCCATTCACAGATTGCACTCACCACGTGATACACATAATCCTAAAAGTAATGATAAATAAACAAATTAGCATATGTACTGAACGAATAATAAAGTCAGACCAGGGGAGAAGCTGTCTACCAAGCAGAAAGACACCTGAAAATCTGGCAAAGCAACCTAGGTAAATGTTCAGAGCACTGCACAATTTAGACGTTGAATGCAATTATTCAGGACATTCTTTCTGGCTGTAACCCACTCGGGTTTTAAGATAGTCTAACTTCAAAAGGCAGAAAAAGGACTACAAAATAACTGAGACAGGGAAGCAAACTTGGGCTCAACAGAAGAGAGAACCTTCCATACGAGACACGACTTGCTCTAGGACTGCTAGAGCCTCAAAGTTGAAGAAAACGCTTAAAAAGTAACAAATTAGCACTTGTGCTGTTTTTCCAAAGAAGGAGTGAAGGCATCTAGATGAAACTGGCTGTCACCATTCAGCTTAGAAAATATTGCTGTTTAACATTAATAATGAGATATCTACACACTGGAAACCCTGGTGGCATAGTGATTAACAGCCGGGGCTGCTAACCAAGAGGTCGGCAGTTCAAATCCACCAAGCGCTCCTTGGTAACCCTATGGGGCAGTTCTACTCTGTCCTATAAGGTTGCTGTGAGTTGGAATCAACTCAACAGCAATGGGTTTGGTTTGGTATCTACATGTTAACTGTGTCTGTATCTTCTTGGCGGTGGGAAAATGAAAATGGCTTTAAGCAGGGGTTCCAAACTCAGCTGCGTAGTGAGGCCAGACTATGAATAAAAGTGCTAAAAACTTAAAGTTTTGAAGAGAGAGAAGATGGGGAGGCCGTGCCTCATTGGCTCACTTTCATTTTCACCAAACACAAAAGTGGCCCTGTGTGGCTTCAACAGAAATAAAAAAGCCTCTGTCTGTGTGTGTGATCTCCTTTTTAAAAAATGCTGGAAACTAATTTGAAAACATTTTAAACATGATAACCCATTGCCATCGAGTCAATTCTGACTCATAGCGACTCTATAGGACAGAGCAGAACTGCCCCAGAGGGTTTCCAAGAAGCGACCGGTGGATTTGAACTGCCAACCTTTAGGTTAGCAGCTAAGCTCTTAACCACTTAAACATGATATAAACTATAAATGCCCATTCGTAATCTGACTTCAACCCACATGCCGAGTGAGGCCTCTGGCCTGTTAGTTTGCCACCTCCGATCTCAAATGAGGACTTAATTTCTTTTCTTTACTACACTTTGTTCTGTTATAGATTATTAGTGCGAAGAAACAAATGTGCTGGACCGCAGGTCAGTCCTCTGGTGACAGTTGTTTCATTTGATCCATTTTCATCCAGAGATTGCACTGAGCCACATCAACTCTCACAGACGTCACTCCTTGTTCTATTCATGGATGTCCTCACCCATCCACAGTTCTCATCCCAGGCCACAACGAGGAGAAACTGGCCAGAGGGCTCTTCGTGACAGTGACAACACCCGGGGATCAATCCCATATCAACCCAGGACAGCAAAGAGCTTATAAAAATAGAGACAGAAATTTGGGGCAAATTTCTTCAACATATTAAATGAAAAAGCTCTGAACTAGCAGGAGTCAAAGACTTTACTTTTGGTCCTAACCCTTCCACTACATGCACGTGAATGCGGTTTAAGCTCTAAATCTTGTTACATACGAGACAATGGCCTGATGCTTCTTGCCCTCCCTACCAGGTAAGCCAATACATAGAATGTGCTGTAGAAGTTCTAGGACACTGTTGGTGGTGGCAATTGTTGCTGTTTGCCATCGAGTCAATTCCGACTCATGGCAATCCCACGTGTGCAGAGTAGAACTGTGCTCTACACGTTTTTGAAGACTGTGACCTTTCAGATGCTGATCGCCAGGCCTCTTTCATGGTGCCTGAATGAGTTTGAACCGCCAACCTTTCAGCTAGTAGTCAAGAGCTTAATAATTTACACCACCCATGGACTCCTTGGAAACCCTGGTGGCCTAGTGGTTAAGTGCTATGGCTGCCAACCAAAGGGTCAGCAGTTCGAATTCGCCAGGTGTTCCTTGGAAACTCTATGGAGCAGTTCTACTCTGTTCTATAGGGTCGCTATGTGTCGGAATCAACTTGACGGCACGGGGTTTGGTTTGATTTTACGGACTCCTTAATGATTATTTTATTCAATAAATTAATGTAAAAGGCTTTCTTTGCATTCATTGATATCTAGAACAAAAGACAGTACAAGACTGGCACGGTGAGTTATGGAATGAATAGAAAACCTGGTTCTTTTCACACTTTTAAAATGGAAAATTGAGTGAAAAGAATTTTTAACTGCCTGGATACTCTTTGATGTACTCTTCCCAGCAGCTGATTTGTGCTTGATTTGTGGTGGAAGGTCTCCCCCTGGTGGCTCTACAGTGAAATACACCTCGGGCTGCTCTGCTGTCAGATTTTGGAACTGAACACCCTTCAAAAAAAAAGCCAGGCTAATTCCCTACACCTCAGAGACTTGCCTTTTGTCTCATTCTAACCTACTGGATGATTTGGCTATTTTAAAGTTACATTCGATGGAAGCACTTTTTTGAACTCTCGTCTGGATCATTCTCACCATCATCTTCTGTCTCTCGTTCTCTAGTGGTTTCCATGGCCTGCTGAAACCCTCTATCTGGGGAAAAATCCTTCCCCTGGTCCCGATGTGGGAACCCTGGTGGCGTAGTGGTTACGCGTTCAGCTGCTAACCAAAGGTTGGCAGTTCAAATCCACCAGGTGCTCCTTAGAAACCCTATGGGGCAGTTCTACTCTGTCCTACAGGGTCACTGAATCAGAATTGACTCAACGGCAATGGGTTTGGTTTTTTTTTTGGATGGTTTGGTCCCATTGTCCCCTCTAGCCACCATCTTATTTCTCCTGCTCCTCTCACCTCCAATCCAGAATAGAACTCAGTAAACATTTGATTGATTGATGAATGAACCATTTCCTCCCACCATTTTAACTTCCCGCAAAAGGTTTCTAACCCCAACACTACTGAAACTGCTTTTTTGAAAAACATCGGTGACTCCCTCATTGCCAGATTCTGAGACCTCATTCTTAAAGACGGTTCAGCTACACATGCTGTGGTTAATCATTTCCTTTTCCCTTAAAATGCTCTTCCCTTAGCCCCTGGGATAATCAATATCTTCTCTCATTCCTTAGTAAGAATGAATTGCTATTGCTTCTGTATTTCCATAGTACGATGTTCCTACTCGAGTACAGAATTTCTTTTATTCTTCACAGTATTACATTTTGCAGTCAACAACTGGCTCCCTGTCCCACTGAACTATAAGCCTCCTGAGGGCAGGGACCCTACGTGCCATGGCCACCCTTCCCTCCCACCTGCCCCCAGCAGAGTCCTGCTCAAGGTAGAGACTCAGTCAATGAGGTCGACTACACAGTCCACCTCTGGTTCTTTTCTTCACTTAGTGATTTCTCCCCTTTATTTCTCCTTTGCTAGAGGCATTTCTTCACCTGCCCCCTTGGAAACACATCTCCTGCTGTTCTCTTGCTAACTCTGTCCTCTCCTGGGGCATCAGTCATATCTCTTTATGGTACCTGATGAACCAGCACTGTAGGTATCTAACTGTATGAGTCAATCGCAGTTCCATTCAGTCCCCTGTGCTCTGATGTTAGGTCTGGTAAACATGAGTTGTTCTGCTCTATCCTCTGATGGTACTCAGTCTCACCAGGAATCATGGTCCTACATTCCTAGCCAGATATTCCTTCTTGATGCCCCACCAGAGCCTCAGAAGCAATGATTCTAATACCAAACTCATCCACTCCCCCTATGAAATCACCTATCCCTAGTAGGGTAGGGGACTTATCTCTCTGTTTCTAACAACTTACTGTTTGGTTCTCCCAAAACAGGAATTTGGAAGTCCCCTTGGGTTCATCACACCCCTTCATTCTGAAGTGAGTTGCTTCCCAGCACCCATCAAAAATTTCCCCCTAGGTTTGGAGACCATGGTTTCAGGGGGTATCTAGGTCAACTGGCATAACAAAATGTATTAAACGCTAGCAAGCGGCTATCTAAGATGCTTCAATTGGTCTCAACCCACCTGGAGCAAACGAGAATGAAGAACACCAAAGACATAAGGTAACTGTGAGCCCAAGAGACAGAAAGGGCCACATAAATCAGAGACTCCATCAGCCTGAGACAGGAAGAACTAGATGGTACCCGGCTACCACCAATCACTGCCCTGACAGGGAAAACAAAAGAGAATACCCGGCAGAAGAACAGTGGGATGCAGATCTCAAATTCTCGTAAAAAGACCAGGCTTAATGGTCTGACTGAGACTAGAGGTACCCTGGAGGTCATGGTCCGCAGACCTTTTGTTAGCCTAATATTACAACCGTTTCTGAAGCCAACTCTCCAGACAGGGGTTGGACTGGACTATTAGATCATACTGGTGAGGAG